>NC_079336.1:87582914-88182914 GCF_029582105.1 Oenanthe melanoleuca | reverse complement strand
GCCCTGCTGGGTGTTCTTTGCTAGTGGGGACTTGTTTCAAGCCCCCATTTGACTTGACTTGCTCCCAGAAGGATCAGTATCCTGAAGCTGAAGTGTCTGCTCAGTAGCTCTTTATGCTGAGCCAGAGCTGTGACGTTGTTAAAAGTGTCCTTGGAAGTGTCTCAGTATCACAAGAACCATCTGAAAAAAATGGGTGCCTGCAAAGAACTTGCTGAGGATAAGCAGAGTGGATGTACGTAAAGGGTGTTATTTTTACTGGGATTTTACTCATTATAAAAGAATTATTCTAAGGGGCTGGGCCTTTTTCTTTAAACTTTACAAAAAATCTTCACTTATTCCAGGTTTGTTTGGTGGGTCGTTTTTTACTTTGTTTTCTAAATCAGATTTCTGTCTGAAAAAACCTTGTGTTTTCTTTTTCAGGTCTCTGGACAAGAACAGTTTCCAAGGGGACAAAGAATCTTATCTATTCCAATTTGGCCAAAAAAATTAGGTATTTCACAGAACTGTGTATATGAAATAAAACAGCAACAAAAGGAAGAAAATGCAGGTCAGTTAATGAATTTTTGTGAGTATCAAGTGTCCTTCAGCTAGTACTGAAAACCATACGTTCTGTTTTAGTGGGGGTAAAACAGTGAGTCATGAGCTTACAAAACTTCCTTGTTGGGCTCATTTAGAGTATAAAGTGATTTATTCACATAAACTTTGCAAATTGGAATCTTTATAAGATAATAGTTAGAAATTTCCCTTCAGGAGCTGGTGTGTAGTGTATAAACTCCTGTGTTGGCATCCTGAAAGCCAGCTGTGCTGTGACTGGGAAGAAAGAGCTGAAGGAATGCAGCACATGGACATAGTGTGAACCTGCATTCTGCCTCAGTGTTTCTGAATTACAGTGTTGGCACTTCATGGAACAATTGGGAAAAGCAAGTGATTCCTTGCTGAGGATGGCTGTATCTTTTATCCACTATTTCCTTTCTTTGACAGAAAAAGCAATTTTAAATGAATGGGACATAATATAAAAGAGTCCTTAGAGGGAATGTTACTAATGCAAGAGAAGAATTTAATCCAGCTTGGTGAATTGTATCTTGCCTGCTGCAAAAAATAGGTGTACTTTTTTTTTTTCTGTAGCTTTTCTGTAGCTCTTCAGTATTGGTCTCACTTATATCCTATTTTAAATGTAAATTGAATTTATATTTATATTTATATTGCAGGAGAAAAATTGGAAGCAGCAAAACAGGACAACACTCAGGAGATTGTAATAGCATCTGAAAAGTATGTATTGGGGAAAAATATGGAAAGCCCTTGGCTGGTTACTTGGGTGTTGGTTTTGTATCTGATTCCAGGTGTGGATACCTGATGATCACCCAACTCAGTCTGCCCTTTTAGCAATAGCATCATTGTTCATTTAAACATGAAAAGGTTGATCAGACAGCAAAAGACTAGATCTGGCAATAATGTAATGTTGCATTCTTTCAGGAACTTGCAGATATTTTTTCAGAATGCAGGGCTGAGGTGTCAGTGCTGTTTAGAGAGTACTTCTGGCATTTTTTGTCACTTTTTGACATGAATAGAACATCATCCGCTGTAGGGACATTGCAAGAAACGTGAACTTCAGTCCATTTGCAGAAGCCATGTTCTTAAAAGAGAGAGTGTTGTCCAGCTGCTAAAGTATTGGCACTTCTCACTTTTTATTGTTTTGGTAGTTTATGGATGTAGTAAAATCCTGTAATACAGTGTGAAACTTGTCTGTGTTGTACCAACTGGCATGTTTGTCTCTGATATGAATCAGGCAGACAAGGTAACATGCTGATTTTTTTAATTGCTTGGGTTTCAATCAGAACACATTGCAGCCCAGGTTTAAAATGCAAGATGAGGCAGGTACAGCTGAGGGATGGATGATTTGCAGAGATGATGGAAGCAAATGTCTGAGAGACAGGAGTTCTTTTGCTGAAAGGTGCAGTTCTGCAGTTTGCTTTCAAGATTGAAAGGACAGGTGAGACAAGATGGGCTGAACTCAAGAGGAATAGACAAATGATGGGGAGACAGAAAATGGGACCCTGAGTGGAAGAAAGACAAGCACAGCCTGATTTGGAAGCTTGAAACCTCTAGCTTGGGATAGGAAAAAACCTCTAAAAATCTGAATTTCTTTTTATGCTGAAGGGCCTGGTTAGATGGATTTGTGTTTTATTGCTTTCATGGGCATTTCTGCCTGTGTGTCAGGGAGAGATTGCTGAGTGAGGACATGTGAATGCATACAGAATGTATATGGAGTTGAAAGCTATCTATAATTAAAGTGTCAGCTAAGCCAGTTCTGATCAGCACTTTTACTTGAAAATCCTGCCTGCATTTTCCCTTCAGAGTTTTCAGCCTTTCACATAAAATGCTATGGGATGGCTTGCAGGAGAGAAACACTAGTTTGCACATCCAGATAATTAATTTTGTTTGTAACCAGAAACTATTTGATATTTCTTCATTGCTTATTCCTTCTTGGTAATGCA
Organism: Oenanthe melanoleuca; assembly: GCF_029582105.1. Lineage (NCBI taxonomy): Eukaryota > Metazoa > Chordata > Aves > Passeriformes > Muscicapidae > Oenanthe > Oenanthe melanoleuca. Next base: position 88,180,419 of record NC_079336.1, on the reverse strand, counting down.
AGAAAATAAAATAAAATTAATTTTTCATGTCTCTTTAGGTTGTCTTCGAAATTGAGGCACCATTTTAAATTGTCTTCAGTCTATTCTCATTACTTCCCTGACACTGGGATACCAGAAGTGACAACTTGTCATTCCCGAAGCGCTGTCACAGTGGATTATATTTTCTATTCTGCAGCAAATGATGATACTGCTGCCCAGCCAGGTAAAGAAACCAACTTTTAATTTTCATAAATGATAAACAAGAATACTTGTTTGCTGTTGTAGAAGTGCAGTGATAATTCATCCATGTGAAGTACCTCAGAGCTTCATGGTAGTGCTTTGAATGTCAGCTGTTACCTGAGAAATGTGGCTGGCCTTGGCAGCTCACCACAGCTGGACTTGTAGTGCCACACAGGGCAAACCTTTACATCTGACTGAGCATTCCTGTAGTTCCTGTCTCAGCAAGGAGACAAGCTGGAGGTACAGGAAAGCAGCACCTGAGAAATACTGTCAGTAACACAGGCCAGACCTACAGCAAGGCAGTGTTCCCAATATCTGATCAACACAATGGTGAACAGCAATTTATGATGCGCATTAAAACTGATAAACGAACCGTTTCCTGGCAATTTACTTCTCAGCTTTGTCTTGCAGTAACGTGTGCCAAGTAAGACTCTTGGCCTTTGCTCTGGGCACGGTCACTGGCACAGGCCCAGCTGTCACTCTCCGGTTTGCAGTTGCAGCTAAAAGTCACCAGATGGTGCCATAAAGTCACGGTACCGCTGTGGGAAGTTCGTGATGGGTATCAGTGTTTCTCCATCCTTTACTGCTCTGGGACTCGTTCCGTGGGTGCTTCTGAGCAGTCTGCTTTCCATGCCCTCATGAGTTCTGTGTTTTATGCCATCAACAAACATCAGTGCAGTGCTAGCACATAAATGGCTCTGCAGAACTTGGAACAAAGAAACCTGTATTCCATTCCTGCTGCCACTGTAGTGTAACTGATTTTTACAAATTAACATTGTTTTCAGTATGTGGAGTGAAAACACCACCTTCATCTCTCGTAACTTGAGACTTGATTGTTAGAATTCATTCAGTCAATTCACAAAAGTCTTATTTGTCAGAACATGCACAGTAAATGCTACCTTAATGTAAAATGGCAAATACAAAAGCTTTGATTGAAAAACCACAATATGGAAAGTATTTAAATGACTTCTGAATGCCACATGACTTAATAGAGCGCTGTGTGATTGCAGAGTTTTTATTCATGAGCACTTAGAAATGAAGTGAAGCTTTGGATTTTCAGTTTTCTAATGACCTGGGCCTCTGTATTTAAAGTTGCCAAAGTCTGTACAGGTGAATTTTAAGTGTAGTCTAGGCTCACTGATTGTTTTTTCCATTTCAAGGGTTTTATTTTAAAATATGTATTGGCTGGAAACAAACAGTTGCCATCAATGGCCCAATGTCCAGGAGGAGACAAGTGGCATTCCTCAGGGATTGGTACTGGATGCTGCCCCATCCCTCAAGTGTCCAAGGCCAGTCTGGATGGAGCTCTGAGCAACCTGGTCTAGTGAAAAGTGTCCCTTGCCTATAGCAGGGGGGTTGGAACTGGATGGTCCCTGAGATCCCTTCCAACCCAAGCCATTCTATGTAACTGTGTAGTAATTGCAAGGCTGGAGTAAGTAGTGTTCCACTCTTGCACGAGCAGTGTGGTCTTTCATCTGGGGAAGGAGGTGGGGGTAGGTTTCTTAGGTAGTTATAGGAGTAGGTAGCAGGAGATTATATGAGGCTTTTTCAAAAAGAGGAGTTACAATGAACAAATAAATGCATTTTCCTTTTTACTTCTATTTACCCCTATGCAAAATAGTATCCTTCTCAATACTTTGAGCTCTACAGATGAAACTCTACTATGAGAGTTGTAAAAGAATTTCTGAAGTGTCTTATTGCTAATTTTGCATGGAACAGTAACAACTTTGGATAATTGCAGCCATACTGTTTTCCTGCTTCTACAACTGTATGAACATGTGGTATTTAGCATGCACTGATGACTATTTCCTTTTGGTTTGTTTTTTTCTAACAGGAGCAGAGGATTCTTTTTATGGAGGTCTGAAACTTCTTGGCAGGCTGGCACTTGTAACAGAGAAAGATCTTTGGACTGTTAATGGTCTTCCCAATGAAAAGAACTCTTCTGACCACCTGCCACTGCTAGCAGAGTTCAGGCTTATTGAACGGTAATATCCAAAGGACTTTGGGTGTAGGTAAAGTTCCCTTTACCTTCTCTCTTCCTGGAATGATTATTTTTTAAAAGGTTAATTCAAGCACTGCTGGTCCAGTTTAAATAAGTTTGCCTGCATGCTGATTTGTTAATGTTGTGTAAAGTAGACTTTCTAAAGGGACTTACTTTTTTAAAAAAAAAAACATTTAATTTACTTTATGAAGTCTTTTAGGGAGAAAAAGAAAAGATTTTACATCAGCTTCTTCTTTGATAAAGGAAAACATCTGTGCCAGGCTCAAAATGGCATTATTTTTCATGGATATGTTGTAAATTATTTTTATTGTAAATCACAGTAAAAAGGACTATTCTGAGAACTGTGTGTTTCTTCAAGCAAAGGGGAATGTGTTTGTGTGCCTGCAGCATTTTATAATGAGTTGAAAATAATGTTTTACTACAAATGTGCTGTGTGGACACTTCCATCTTAACACTTCTGCAAAGGAATTCAGTGTTGTAAGTGCAGAGGCTGCAAGACTGAACTTTCAAAGGAAGAAGGGCATATAGGCAAATATTTATGCTTTAAGAATTTGCTGCTTAAAATTCTAAGGGCTTAAATACAGATACCATTCAATCTTTTTAAAGTATCTGAAATAAAGCTTAATGAGCACACCACATCACAGGAAACTTAATTGATCTATTGTACGAGAAAAAAAATGAGCCCTTTACATCTTGAGGTTTCATACATATTGAACAATTGGTGACAAGGTGGGTTTTTTCCATTTAGTTATTAAAAATGCCAGGTTGTATCTTGTAATGACAGATCCTGAGGTACGAAATGATCAAGGTTTTGTATTTACTCTCACTATACATTCTGTGTAAAATACAATTTACAAAGTAATTAAAAAGAAACACTAGACTGAATAAGAAATGTAGAGGGGCTGGAAACAAATCTTGTGACTCGGTCAAACTACACATGGCTGTGTATGTAGAACCAACTTTGAGGTAACAGAGTTGTCTTTCAGTGTAGCGCTGGAAAACCTCCACCCATTCAGACATTTGTCTCCCAGAAGCACTTGTGGAATTTTCACCTGTGTTCCCTTTCCCTGACTGCAGGCAACTGGAATTACTTTGTGCTTGGAGAATAATGCAGGAAGTACAGTGGTACTAATAATAAAACCCATTGAATTAAATAAGTTTCTTGGCATTCCATTACAAAATATGCCAAAACATTCAGCTTACACTGCTAAGAATTTGGAGGGGTGCTACTTTTGTCAGTCATAGGTTCTACCTGTTAACAGTCAGGTTGATGCCGAGGATGAGAACCTGTTTGATCCTGGATGCTGTCTGGTTTCAAGCATCTGAGTAATATTATAGATGCCAGCATACATAGAGGCAACAGATTTCTGGGTCTATCCAAGTTACAGCTAAAAATACTTTTCAGTTGTAGCAACCCTTGTTAAGAGCAAGGAGAAAAAAACAAGTAAGCCATTAAAAAAAGACTACCATGATACTTTTATTGAAGTTTCATGCTGTGCATATACAAGTGATGAGAAAAAGCCCAAAAAGTCATGCATGTTTTTCTATGCTATTTGACCACTTTGCTGTCCACTTGAACCACACTTAGGACAAATGCCATCATAATCAAGTTTCAAAAGAATATTTCAGCAGAACTTTAAACAAGAACCAAAATCAATTTGTCAACACACCTCTACAGAATTAAAAAGCTTCAGTATCAGTTAACAGAAAATAAATTGTGCTGGACAAGGGTAGAAACTATATACAACCATTATTTGAGCTGAAGTAAACCATGGTTTCATAGAAAAAACTTGCAACATACCAGATACCATTGTGCTATAGGATACATCTGATCAAAAGTTTTTCCACATCATTTTATCCATGAGAAGTCCTTAAAAAAATTGTTTGGGTCACAAGACACTGGGCAGCACAAAGTTTGAAACCAAAACTCTGCAGCTGATGTAAAATTACACAAGAATTTCTATCAAAAGAGTATTTACCTCTCTTCAGCTTCACTCCTTAACCAAAAAAATCCTTACTATGAACTCAGGAGTGGAAAAGTTTAGAGGAAGAAGGATGGGAAAGACCTTCCTGTTATTGATATGGTAAACTTGGATAAAGAAGTGTCACACTTTTGAAAAGTTTTCTTTCTACAGTTTCTGAAGTCTTAATTAGTAGAAAGCCTTTCACTGGCTGTAGAAGGTTGCTGGGTCTTGGCTTTTTCTTCCTGTCCTAGGCAGGTGAAATTCAGTTTTTTGAGCAATGAGGTCTGAGTACAAGCAATTCTTTCCTTCCGTATTCATTCATTTTCTGGCTGATGTAAGTGATCCAGGAGCTTAAATAATTCCATTTGAATAAGCATTATTGTCAGTCTGTAACAGCATCCATTTTCATCAAGATCCCAAAAAAGTAAGTGCCCAGGAGGGGAGGTACACCAGGCCCATGGCAGCATCATCTATGAGTACAGCACAAAGGGTAGAAGCTGGACATGTATAATAATCCAGTTTATATTTAGGCACCTAATGAAACATTTCCAGGAATGCAGCACTCGAATGCTTCCAGAGAACTTCTCTAAGTTGAATGGTGAACCCCAGCGAGTCTTAATCATGTCACTTGAGAACTCTGCTGTCCCTCACAGGTCTTTAGCCAAGTCTTACAACAAAACAACTGAGCAGGGAGGAAGCAGACAAGGTTGATTTTCATCTATTTCAGCCATACTTCCTTATTCAAGTCTGACTAAGCAGTTGTTAATACAACAGATGTACGAAAACTCACTGCACAGCACTGCAGAAGGTTAACTTCAGCCTGCCATACCTCATTTAATACAAGGTGTCATGGCATCACCATTGGAGACTGCTCAGCTTTTCAAAGACAAGGTTCAAATTTGCACATAAATGTGGAGGGAAAAGCACATAGACTCAGGTTAGCAATTCCCAGAGTTTTTCCATTATTCCAGGTACTACACATATGAGAAAAAAGCTGACTTGTCTCTACAAAACAGCAATCTTTATGTTTTGTGCTTCGGCAGTATAGTTCAGAAAGACTAAAAGCTTGTGACAAAAGTATAAAAAAATTATGAAAGTTTAAAAATCCATTATTCATCAATTATCATCATTTAAAAAACCTCAAACCTCCTATCTTGCCTAACAAGATGTCAGTGTTAAGAATACACTTGCATATTACTTAACATCTTTCGGCAACATGCAGAAAATAATAATACAGGTGGCAGTAAAACATCCAGTGCTGTTTTAATACTCCCAGTAATGCTGGGAAACAGTACAAGTTAGTTAGAAAACAATAATACTGACAGTTTTGCATATCTATTAAGTCTACTGAGGTAATATCGATACTTTAAAAACTTACGCCACTTCTGCACTGCTTGCTTTTATTGCTGAATTAAAGATTAATAGTGATATGGTTTTTTTTTTAATTGCACTGCAGCCCAGCACATCTTAATACTAAGAATATGATTCATTAGTTATTCCAATGCTACCACCCAGCACAAGGCCAAGTTCAATTAACACTTGTACAGGGAAATTATATTTGAAGAAACTCACACCACTGGAGTCACCTGCTACATGATGGGAGATAAAAAAATCTCATATGCTGGCAAATCTAATTTTAGGTTCTCTTCACTGATGCCTTTTCTATAAATTGAAATAAATACTGCCACCAAAAAATATTACCCCCTATTTTCTAGGTCAGATTTTATTGTGAGAGTACATAAGTTAATAACTAGTCCCATTCCTTTTTCCTTCCAAGGGAGTGCAGGTAAAGTGCAGCAGCAGGAAGCCCTCTGGAGCCCGCGGCGTGGCCGTGTCAGATGCGCAGCTGGTAGCCCACCTCGTTGAGTGTAGCCAGGTCTGCTTTCTTGTCCAGCGCCGCCGGCCTGCGCACAGGGGAGGCAAGAGGGCGCTGCTCACCAGGTGTGGGGAGCACAGCAGTCACGCAGGGAAAAGCTTGCCTCGGAGGAGGGCTGCATAGAACTAATGGTGTCATTTAAACACGATCCTGGTACATCTGCTACAGGAGCTACTGTGATAGAGCTCTCTGCGTGTTGCCTCTGAAGCTACACACCAGTGAAGGACAGGCTGTGCCATGCTGGGATCCAGGATGTGAGCCCAAAGCACCCCCCTCCTCCTGACTTGAGAGAGGGCTCAAATGAGTAGCTAGGGCTAGACACACCCCACCTGTCATCTACCCCGAAGCAGGACTCCAGCTTTTAGAATAAAGCTGAAACAGCTGAGAACAAACAGGCAGGGCCTCTCACACGGCCACTATGTGTTGGTTCTCCCAGACTGGCTCTCTCCTGGCTGGGTCTGTGTGAAGGGCTGGAGCCCACCACACAGAAAACAGAGGTTGGACGCCCTTCAGTCTCCTGGTATCCAACATTCTGATACCATTCACCTGAGTCATCACACATGGATGCTGTTAGGCCATTTAAGTATTCCAACAGCCTGAACCAAAGGAAACCTTGAGCTATCAGTTTCTCTTCTTAGCAAGCAAGGGAAATGTGTCAACAGAGTTGTCAAACCAAAACCATCCAGCTGATTTATAGTCTGTGGAAGCTGTAATCTGAGGGCTTATTGCAGGCTCTTGGCTGTTTTCACACTAAGCCATCTGTTTGCTTTTCTAAAGACAGACCATGTTTAAAGCACACATTTCTCTAGTGCTCCATAGCACGTCTGCTTCCCTGCAGAAACACAGCTAAAGCCCCAGTGGTACCATGGGATGCTGATCATGACTCCAGTGCTTCCAGCTCCTCAAGCCCTGGTTTCCAGCTCTGTGTGCTTGCTCTTTGTTCACTGTGCAGCAGATGTGAGCCCTGAGTTTGCTCAGCCAGGCTGGTGCTTATCTCCCCGCTGCAGGCTGCCAGCCCATTCCTGCTGGAGCAGCTCCGGGCAGGCAGCAGGGCCACAGGCAGGCTGGAAACCAGGCAAAGCCCAGCCCTGCCTGTGGCACACTGCTGGGGCACACACCAGGCAAAGCCCAGCCCTGCCTGTGGCACACTGCTGGGGCACACACCAGGCAAAGCCCAGCCCTGCCTGTGGCACACTGCTGGGGCACACACCAGGCAAAGCCCAGCCCTGCCTGTGGCACACTGCTGGGGCACACACCAGGCAAAGCCCAGCCCTACCTGTGGCACACTGCTGGGGCACACACCTTGGAAGGGCTGTACTGCTGCAGCCCCAGGAACTGGGGGTGTATAGCTCACACATGCAACAGAGCCCCTGAAATATTTTTTAATTCTTTGATTCAGTAAGGATTTTTTTATTTTTTCTTCTTAAGAGGAGAACTGCTAACACCAGATCCTTGCTGAGAATCTGCACAGCATTTGAGAGCTGGGAACATTGCTGTGGACAGCTAATACTCTTCTACCTAGTGGCACACTGAATGAAACCTGTTGCTTTGCCACTTCTCATAATAACCCCACCATCCTCACTGCACTACTGCCCTGCACCATGCCTCGTGTTTGTCTCAGTTTAAGTACTTCACAGAAGTGAAGGAGTCTTCACTAGTCTCTCTCACATGCAGGAAGGGATCACACTTAAAGAAATCACTGTAGGATAGTTTGCATTTTTCCACACTATTCCTTCAGAGCAGATGGGATTTGACTAACCAGTAAACAAGCTCCAAGCTGCATCCCTCAGAGCTTGCGTAGGAGTCAGAGACCAGCAAGATACACTGTATGAAATATCTAATGTCCCTCCTCCCTCTCTCCAATTTAGGGATCATCTTCACACCTTTTTCTCTCTCCTTTTAATTAAGGTCACAATATGGTATTAATTAAAGCATGTAGTAGCTTCTCTGATTATACAAGAGACATGGGGAGTCACTGTACACCCATGGTGATGTGCCTATTTCTACCCATTCACAATTGTAGCTTTTAGCTACAGACAGACTATCCTCCCTAAGTTTCAGGAAAAGACAAGACTTGGACCAAGGCACCACAGATCCCATTCTTCTTGGCTGGCAAATGACCTCATGCCAAATGTGCCCTCTGAGGCAAGGAGCCTCTGCTTTACTGGCCCATTAGACCAAAGCACCCTGACCCTGAGCAGGTGAGCAAGCTGTGCTCACATGATACAGCACACAGGATTCATGAGCTGTCTGCACTGGAGTTGCCTGATTTTAATGTTATCCTGCCCCCTCGCACATCCTGTTAAAACAGACTAGCAGAATTTCCCTTTCAGCAGCTACACTGGGCTGGAAGCACACAAGGCCAGTGTTGCCATGCCATTCACAGAGCCTCAACATGAAATTGGAAGGAAGCAGATCTGATGAGCTGACATTAAGGAGCAGAGATCCTCCAGGCTGCATGACCCTCCCTTCCAAACAGCAACCCTCCAGCTCCAAGCACTCCTAATGAGGATGAAACACCACACTGCCTGTTCTAGCACAGGTCTGCAATTTAGTGTACCCTTCTGCTTTGGGACTTCAGAGGAGGGGCAAGTGGACACAAAGCTTGAGACTTACCAGAGAGATTCACACCACCCTATCTACATCCTCTGTATTCTGGCAGGATCACACCAGCTGTGGGCAAAGAGCACATGGACTGCTGCACAGCTCAGTTAACAAGCTGCAGTTTCACTACACACCAGCCTCCTAGGCAGGCATGTACTGGTACTGCATTGCCACCTGTGCTGCAATGTGCCCCACCTGCCTTGCAGCTGCATTTCCAGGCTAAAAGGCTATTGTGGGCCTGCTGGCAGCCACCACTATTTACCTAATAAACTTGAAGGAATAAGGGTGAGAAGTTAAATGTGTGTGGCTGTGAAATCCTCTTCCCTCCTTAAGTGCAGTTTCAGCCTTTGTCTTTCAGGAACAATCCAGCCAAGACACTCTGGCTCACCACTCCACATAGCCTTCAGAGGGAGATTTCTCCCAGCAGGCCCATATAATTTTAGTGTTGATGAAACCCAGGCTGTAATAACAGCTTGTCATCAGCAGGTGAAGCCTTTCAAATGAGTATGTTATTCAGCCCTTGCCAGCTCACACTGGAGCAAAATACTTCTCTCCCTCTCCCCAGCAAGCTCAAGAAAGCTGTAATTACAGCATGTGAGTAAGAGATCCACAAAGAAACAAAACACAGTGTTGATAAGCACAGCCATTCTTTAGCTAGGATTCCAGCCTAAAGCCTAGCAAACCTGACTCTTTCCTATTCTGTAACACAAAGGCCTCTCACTCCATCAGGTTCTCAGAGATCCATCAATATGGGTAAGAGATTACCCCATTTCTCCTCTTGTATTTCTCACTTTACATCAACTGTTACATGGCCAAGATGTGTCATTCAGCTCATCCCTGACCAGGGAATGCCATTCCCTCTTCAGGGTTCACAGCTCATCACACTGTGTCTGGGTCCTGCATCTTTCTATCACGGTGACTCAGGGCTTATTTTAGAGTTACATGTAATTTGCTCTTTATACAGACCAACAGAGCAGAACCACTGAGCAGGTAACAGGTGCTGAAGCCACTGCAAGGCCACCTGTACACACCCTGTCTTTCTGTCCTGGAAAAGCCAAGCTGCCAAGGAGAGATCAGTCACTGCAGAGCAGCCACATGCCCAGCAGCTCTTTCAGGAAACCACCTCAACTGGAGAGTCTCCAAGCCCAGTGACATTCACTCCTCTCCAGAAATACTTGATCCACTCCAGCAAGAGAAGCACTATCAGAAACTCAAAAATGAAACTGTTGCTCAAAGAGAATCTAGGAGGCGAAGAAGCCTGAAGCAGCTGAGCCCATTACAACTATAATTATCTATGCACTAAACAAGGAGCTCAGTGACGAAGCCCAAAGTACAGCAATGTGGACTGAGTGTGAATGAACATGTAAAAATAAAAGCTTGCTGTGAAATCATCTGCTGCTAACGTATTCTTCAAGTTATCTTTAGAAAGTTAGTCTAATGTCTTTGTTAGCTGCTTTAAAATAAATAAATAAGTGCTGAGACAGTAGTCTGGGAGCCTATTTAAAAAGCAGTGATCATAAATATGTGACTAATCTGGGTTACGTATAGGCTTCCACAGTTGTCAGCTTCCTGGCATGGAGCACTACAGCTAGAACTCAGCTCTTCCACATCTAAGGTAGGGGAGGCTGAATTGCCAGTGGCTGTAAAAGGCCTGTGGATCTGGAAGCACAGTTTTATCCATTTAGAGGTATTACATCCATCCTTCCCCACACAGCTAAAGAACAACTCTTAGCTATGACACACATGGAAAGTGGCCTGGGCTTTTTTTAAAGGTGATTAAAATCAAATAATACAATTCAAGTGATGTTGTCACTTTGGAAAGACAAGTTTCCTTTTCCAGTGTCTTTGTAAGCTGCACAGAGGGGCCATCAGGCAGCAGGAAGCACAGGAAGCACAATGCCAGGACATCAGCAGTGCCAGCAGCTTCTGGAGCCTCTCTGGGAGCTAAGGCACCTGGTGCACTTTTCCTGTATGTGCCAATGAGCACAGAGATTTTGTACAGCAAAGTAACATCCCCCTCCCCTTCTGGCCCAGCAGGGATACTCACGATTTGTCTCTCCTGCAGGCCCGTCTCTGAGGGCTGCCCTGCCTCCGGCGCGGGGACAGCGACTTACCCCGCAACCTCTCCTTCATCGGAGAATGGGCACTTGAGGGCTTCAGGATCTGTGAGACATGGGGGAGGGAAGGAAGCAGCCTTCAATAAAGGCAGTGATTCACTGCAAATAAAAATTTAAATAAAGGGCCCCATACAGTAGCAGGGATGGCACACAAAGAGCCTTCAGTCCCTTGGGGCTTATTCAAACCCTGCCCAGGTTAAGAGGAACTCAAAGCTGTTATCATGTGATAGCTGCTCAGGGGCCCCCTGCAAAAATTAGTTGGTGTCACCAGTTCAGTTCCCAGCTGAATACTGTCTCATCCACGGCTTTCTTCAGAGCTGGCAACAGCAAGAGATAAGAAAAATGGCTTTGAGCCTCAGCTGAAAGAAACTCAGGCAGCCAAATCACCCTCTCCAGCTTTTCTCTCAACAAACAGAGGTGACCATCTCTCAGGCTGGCAGCTGAACTCTGACAGTAAGGCTTTTCAGTTGGAGACCTTGCCCCCATTCTCCAGGCCCTCCAACGTCAGAGGGCCATCAGCATTACACTCACACTCTGGACTGCCTGAAAGACCTGATGCCCCAAACTCAGCCCACTCACAATGGAAGCCCTCTGAATTCTGTAGTAACTGAAGGGAAAGATCAGATGTAGGGCCTTCAGCCTTCAAGGGCTCAGGGCTGTGGTCCTGGCCCTGAGGCACTCACCAGGACTAGACCCAGTGCCACAGCTCAGCACACACAGAGCTGGTCCCTCTAACAAAAGCAAGTACAAAATTCAGTAAGTCATCCACACATGGACTTCAACTCGAGCTTGCTTCAGCTTTTTGCTCTCTGAATAGTATTATAAACTTATGAATAGAGAAGGAGAAAACCCAAACCTAATTACATTAGTAATCAAGCCCATATGCTTAAGGTGATAGCATGGTACAAGGTGGCCCTCAAAACTTGGCAGGGCAGGAGAGATGGCAGCAGAACATTGGGGCTACAATGCCACTGCAAGGCTCACCCCAAGGTCAGGGCAAGGGGCAGGTGCCCTGGCCAAAAAGGCACGTGGTGCTACGTAGGAGCCGTCCTTTAGCAGGGAAGGGGACGAGAACCCAGAATAACTTGGACACGATGCTGCATGCCTCTCCACAAGAGCCAGAGCCATACTTAGCAACGCACCTGCTCTGCTCTCGCTGCTGGCAGCCAGCTGGACAGGCACCAAACCCGCTTCCACCGTGACCACAAACAGCTCCTCGCCCATGCCAGGCCCAGAGGCACGGTCAGGAACACCCCTCATCCCAAGGGCAGCCAAACCCTCCAGAGCCCTGGCAGCCTGCCCTGTCTCCCCGTTGTTTCCCAATGAGCTCTTCAGCCCAACCAGCCAGCAGGGAAGCACCAGTCTGTCAGGGAGTCCCTTTGCTCGCCTTTCCCACATCACCTACTCTGTGATTTAGCTGAGGGTGGACATCAGCCCCCTGGCATGTCCTGCAAGGAGAGGCAACCACTGATATAGATGTCCCATGGCACCTCCTGCAGCTCAGGGGGAAAACACAGACCTCCCTTACCCGCAATTGGGCCATTCTTCCAGCAGTTCCAGCCCCAGCCACACTGATTTTTCCCCACCACCTTCCTCTGGAGTCATTGAGGAAAGCAAACTGGGCAGCAACTCCCTGGTAACCAGGGACAAGTGTTTCCAAGGCTAAAGGGAAGATCCTTCAACCAAACAGCTGTAAGGGCTTGAAAGCACACCAATCCTGGGGAAGCAGCACCAAGACAGATGCAAGCACCCCTCAGCACACCTGACACCTGCATGATCTCAGGCTGACACAGAGCAAGACCCACCTCTGCAGGATGGGACACGACAGCGCTGCCTCCTGAGCCAACACCCACATGCAGTGACCCACCTTCATCCTCATATCCCTGGCAAACTTCTCCAGCTCCTTCCTGACATCTGTGCGCACCATTTTGGACACGTTGAGGACCAGCTGCTTCCACTCGATGGGCTGGAAGCTGTGTGGCTCGTGCGGGACGTACAACCCGATCTTCACCTTCTTGACAGAATGCAAGTACTTTTTGTAGGAGTCTTCGAATTCGAAGATGAGGTCGCTCAGAGTTCGGTACGTCAGAGGTTTGTCCATCAGCTCCGACCGCCTGCTCATGCCCAGCGAGCCGTAGCGGCCGTTGCAGTAGATCCCAAGCACCACGTGATGAAAATAGTTCCCTGAGAAGTGGGTTTTAAAGCTGATGGGGAATCGTTCCACCGAGGGCTGCCCGTTGGTTAAGTAGCTGGGGCGTGCTGCATCAAGGCAACAACGGTGCTGGGAAAGCAGCAGGTACAATCCCACCTCTAAGGCACCTCCAGCAGGTGTGGGGTTTTAACTGCCAGGGCAAAGGGCTTTTCTGTAAACACAAACTACTTCTCACTGTGCCCAGATACAGCCAGTGCTGCCAAAACCCATTCCAGTGCTTGGAAAATAACATGCAATGGTTCAGACGGGGAAGGGCGTGACTCTACTCACACTTAGGGGAAAGATAAAAACCACAGCACTGTTCAGGTCAGCACACCTGAAGAGAGACCTCCTTCCCTAGATCCGGAAGGTCCCCATTTGATACCAGCATCAAACTCCCACACTTCCAAAGGGAAAAGTGTTTACCTCCCTTTCTCGAGGGTTTGATACAACTTTATTTACTGAGCCTCATTTTCTCATGTCTTCAAATAGTACCAAGAAATTTGGATTTATTACTTTCCAAGGTGACAGTCTACCTTTCCTTCTGTAAACTGGCCTTTGACATTGCCACTCCTCATGTTACCCTTGTAACACACTGCTGAGAAGAACCAAAGGAAAGCTCCAATATGAATAATTAATGAGATATGCACAGAGGCATGGTCGGAAACAATGTTCTTAAAAAGCAACCCGTGTCCCTGGAATCACTGCCTGGCCATTTGAAAGGCACCAAGCCATGTGCCAGTGCAGTGTGTGATCTCAGAGGGGAGCTACGTGCAGGTCCCCTCCTGGGGGGGCTGCTGGCCCGTGCCAGGGAAAGGACAGGCTGAGAATCCCCCACGCAAGCAGCTCTGCGTCAGCACCTACGCTGCACGCAGCTCCCTGCTGCTAATCCTGGGACAGCTGAAACTCACCCTGGCTCCACGTGCTGGCACCTGGCCCCTGGGACAGCAGGTGCCCGTCCCCTCTGCAGCTGAGGCCCCCCACCCACGCCTGGGGGATGGAGGAGGGATGACCAGAAAAGGCTGCAGCAAAACGCTCCAGCCTGGGGTTACTCCAGCCAGAGGCACCTGCTGTAACCTTGGAGCCACCCCTTGAGTCAGCTGGTCATGGTGCTGCCACTACAAAATACACCAGCCCAGAAGGCAGCACTGCCAGGATTGTGTCAGGGCATCCTGACAGATGGAGGAGTGGGCTCAGCTCCCACTGAAGCTGCAGGAACCTGCTCTGTCCAGGATTCTGCTCTGGGGATCACCAGTATCTCCTCATCTCCCTGCCTCATGCCCAAAAAGGAGGTATTTAACAGCAGTGAAACCAGAGCCATCACGCAGCTGAGTTATCCTGGGATGTTACTGTGACCAGCCTTCCTCCCCTGCCTGCACAGCATGGCTGCCTGACAGCAGGGAAACAGAGCACAAAAAAGCCTTTGTATCAAGACAGTAAAACACAAATTTGGCTCAGCTCTGGTTCTGCCCAGCTTGACATGCCACCACCTCACCACCAGTGTGACTCCCTGGGATGCTGACCCCTGCCTGCACCCCACACTTAATCTCTTTGTTCTATAGGGATGCATGAGAAGCATCCAGTGGCTCTCATCTCTCTCTAAACCATTTTCTCAGGGGCATATTTCACCCAGAGTTTGTTGAATTTCACTAAGTCAAACTTCTGGCTTCTGGGTAAATGCAGAAACCAACTAATAAAAGGCTCATTAACTGCCCAGAATCTGAGGTCAAGAGCAAGGAGTTTCACAAACAAGCAAACAAAAGAAAAAAACAGGCAAGAAAAACACTTTGTCACAGAACTTTCCGAACAGCCACAGGGAAGCTTTTCAGTTCCATGTCAAACATGTTTAGCTGCATTCAGTGCTAGACGTCATTGGCTTTAGCAGCCTGGAGAAAATGTGTTAGAGGGCAAAGGAACAGACAACCCTGTGGGCTCAGCACACAGTGCACTTCACTGGCTGTATGACCATGAGTATGGAAGCCTGTGCACAGCAGAGCACAGACCTCCAACCGCACACATCTGTCACCCAGCCAAGGCCACGTGCACCACTGCCATCAAACACAGACAGCCTGCAGCCACTGTCAAAGCCCACCCCAAAATCACCTACAGTACTGTACACAGAACAGAAACAGCTCTATCTGCCTTAGGGTCTCACTGGATCACTGCTGCCTTAGGACTAGCTTCCCCAAGAAAAATACCTCCACCCCACCATCAGTAGATGATTTATAATGAAAGATTATAGATACACTGCAAGGGCAGAATGGGGCCCAGCACCATTATGCCAACTGGAAAATTCAGCACACACTCACCTCATTTAAAAGGTCACCTTGCTTCAGGCCTTAAAAGGTGCATCCTGTGCACATCAAAGTCATGTTACAATAATTTGCGTCCTACAGACCGATTCTTGCAGAAGTCCATTGTATTTATCATTCTGTGCAACTGAAAAAGCACTGTCTTTTATTAACTCCTATGAAGCTTTCAAACATTGCCACTATTTTTCCCCCTCATTATGAAAGGGTTTTCACTCTGCTCCCCAAGTGCCTTTCTGTCAAGTCCATACAAAGCTTTGGTGGCCACCTGCCACACATACACACTTCTGCCACGAGGGCTCAGAGAAGTTGCAATTTAATCTCATTAAATACTTAGTAGGAGTAAAAGAATCTTTTGAGGGTAAAAATTACCCACCATCAAACAACCCAGCAACAACTGCTGTGGAAATTAACCTTTAGGTACAGGTTGCTTCTGCTGAGGGACTGGTTAATGAGAGTCCCCACCCGAGATGAAATACACAGCAAATGGGCTGGAAAGGCACTCAGATCTTCCCCTCTGTCCATGCATCATTATTACAGCTTTTCCTTTCTGCTCTGCCCAAGGAGAGCTGTATTGTGGCAAACAAAAGGCAAGCACACAGCAATGCTGCAGCTGTAATCACACTTCTGAGCTGGGACTGTAACTGCAGGATGGAGAGTCAGGGAGTGAATTACATGTCACAGTAGAGAAGCAGTGCAGAGCAGCAGAGGGCAAAAGCAGCTGCAGCAAAGCTCAGTGGCCTCCTAATCCTGGGTCTTCATGACAATCAAGATGATGGAGGCAGGCTCTTCTCAGTGGTGCCAACCACCAGGACAAGAGGCAACAGGCAAAAACTGAAGCACAAGAAGCTCACAGGTCAGGCACAAAAGAGTCCTAGCAAACTGGCAACATCAGCCCAGAGTCCAGTCACCAGAGGGGTTTCTGCAGAGCTCCATCCTCAGCCCAGGTCTCTTCAACATCTTCATTAACAATGTGGATACAGAACTCAAAGGAATAAGTTTGGGGACAGCACCAAACTGAGAAGAGCTGTTGACTCCTTCAAGGGCAAAGAGACCTCAACAAATTGGAGAGATGGCCAACCACCAACCACACAAAGTTTAACAAGAGCAAGTGCTGCAATCTATACCTGAAAAGGGGCAGTGCTTCATGTCTTAAGAGCCCAGCAAGGGTGTTTTTGCTGAAGTCTGGTCAGGATGAGCACAGAAACTACAGGGTGTCTGGTTTTCCCCTCTCTGCCACTCCCATGGGCAAGGACCACTGGGCAGCAGCGAGCAGGAGGGATGGCAGCAGGCTGGGAGCAAGGAAGCTGCTCCAGTTATACCAGCCATGCTGAAAATGCTAGCACACAGCAGCATGTGCAGCAGGAGGAAAATAAATCTCGTGCTTCAAAACCATCAATAAGGCTTCAGTAAAACCAAAAGAATTGTTTTTCCAAACAACAGCTCAGAGGGCCCCCAACCACCAACACTAAACACTCAGAGAGGTTTCCAGCTGGAGTCAGGCAGCATTTCCCATGGGCTTGGGATTGCTTACCATGAGGCAGAGTGCTACTGAGCCCACATCTGGATGTTGTGTACACAGAGGGCCCAGAGTTACCCCTGGCAGCTCCAGGGTCCATGTGGGAAAGGCTCAAGCAGCTGGTACAGCTTCCCAAAGTGGGACTGCCAGGGTGACAACCCTCAGACTGAGAAACCCATTCTCCAGTGCCCAGCTACAGTGAGAGGTGACTATCTAAAGATTAGGCCATGGCAATTAAAAGCTCTCTCCCAGCTCTTCACAGCCACCACAGGGGCTGTGGATATTCAGCACAATCTTTCTTTCCCATATTTCAGTTAGCAAGTGGGTCAAGCTGTGACAAGCACAAGCATGCAGTAAGCAAAGAGGAGAACTACACAGACAACAATATCCTGAAATCACTGCAAGAAACTCTCCCCCTTACTGAAAACACTCGTTCCCTCCCAGCCCAGGGATGTTCCTGCTGGCCTGGAGGAGATGGATGGACCCAGGCTTTCAGTGGTGATAAACATCATCCACTGATTGCATCCACAGAAGGAACAGTGCAGAAGTTACTGAATAATTTCTCACTCCTGAGACACTTCTGCTCTTCTCTTCCTTGTTTATTATTGGCCAGGGGCTCCTATACCCTGCACAGGTCCAAGTGTTACCTCACATGAACTGGGAGAAGGATGCTGAAGGCAACGGGAGTGATTTATGCTCAGCCAACGCGGATGCGCTCCGCAAGGCTCCCCGAGGAGGGATGCAGTGTGCAGCTTCCCTCTCCCCCTCTGATATTTTGCTCTCCACGTTTTAATAAAGCGAATGCAGCGCAGATAAAATTCCCTTGGCACTTTCTGGTTTACTATTCCCTTTCATGAGCTCAAATCAATTGGATCTTTGCTCAGAAAGAGTGGGCTGAATGCACCATTACTCAGCTGATTTACAACTGAACTGAGAAATGCCCTGGGGAAGACAGCAGGAGGAATGCTTCTGGTTAGGCACTGACAAGCAGATCATGTAAGCAGAGAGATATGAAGCCAGTTCAGACAGCTACAGTGCAGACTGCTGCAAAATAATACTGGAAGATCTGTTTGAGCTCTCAGTCCTCTCAGAGCAGCTGCTTCCTTGGTGTGTGCAGACAGGGCAGCTCAGTACTTTACCTCACTGCCCTATAAAAATGCTTCAAGATCAAGTGAATAGGCAATTATGCAAAATTTAATTCTGCACCAAGAGCGATTACAGAAGCATTTTATAAGCAGTCAGACAGTAAAAGGCAATTGCACCAGCCAGGGAGCAGCTCAGTTGTAGTGACATCTCGCTAAGCTGCTCTGCGCGAGCTGAGCCACCTTTGAAGGCAGGCTCACACCGAGGGTCTGCTGCAGTGGGCTCTGCCTTTTCAGCATCCAAGCAACACTCAAGGCCTGCCAGCACACAAATTACAGCTGTACCTTATTTCCAGACACATGGCATGGAACCAGAGGTCAACAGCTCAGCCCTGTGTGAAGGCACTGGCTGGAAAGTCAGGAGAGGGTACGCACATCTTCTCTGGAAAGCACTTGGCCTTGGAAAGCTGCTGGCCTCACTGTCTGCACCCAAAGGGCAATGCTGAAGGTCAAAATCTCAGGGCTGACAAAAACCAGCAAACTTCCCCACATGTCATGCCAAAGCTGCCTCCCAAAACCCCTCATGCTGCACAGGTTCCACATGGGCACGGCTCTGCACCAGCCACCTCCCAGACACACAAATTCAGGTGCCCTATCTACACTCTGTGCACCCACACCTCAACCAAAATACCTGGGGTTTATACTGCATGAATCTTGTAAACTTAAATGCATCGGTTATTGGAACAGCAGCCAGTCCCTGCTCTCAGACAGAGACTTTCATGACAAGAAGCAAAAGTCCTGGAAAGACAAGCCTGTCACATACTCTCCCCTGGCTAAACCTTCTCGATTTAAAAAAACGTCTGCCCTAAGTTTGGGTTTTTTTAATTAGCATTTAGAGACAGAAAAATTCATACACATCTTAACTCTGAAGAAACTTCAAATGACAACAAATAGTATAAAATACAACTTTTGACTACTTTGCTTCCTCCACTTCTCAAAAAACACCCCAAAACCACCAAACTGAAGCCACAAGTCAGGTTTGAGGCAAGCAAAAAAACCAGCAACAACACATTTAGGTTATCAGGGTTATCTGTAGGCCACTAATCACCCTTAGCTCCTGTGATATGTGGAATAATCAGTTCACTGCTAGAAATACAGCACTGCAAGCCAAACGGACACTGCAGAGTGGCATCAACTCCACCTGGGGATTATTGCCCCTATTTCTTTTATCCTCAAATAGTTTGGGACACAACCCTGACACAAGGAAAAGCATAATAGGTCTACTGACATCACTTCAAGGGAAATCAGTTAATGTAAACTTTTTGGGCTTCAGGAAAGCTTTCAATACTGTTACTCCAAGTTTCTCCTGGACAAAATATCCAGCATGCAGCTAGAGAAATACATAACACAATGGGCATCAAAGGCCAGACATGAAGAGTTACAGCAAATGGGGTTACATCAGGCTGGCAACCATTCACCAGTGGGGTTCCACAGGGCTCCATTTTAAGGCTGGTTCAACATCTTCACAAATTTTTTGGATGCAAGCACCAAAGCTGTGCTTACTAAGCTTGCTGATGACACAAAATTGGTAGGAGCTGCTGACTCCCTCAAGGGCAGAGAGGCCCTGCAGACAAGACCTTGACAAATTGGAAAGTTGGGTGACCATCAAGCTATGTAACAAGGCAAGTGCCAGATTCTGCACCTGGGACAGGGCACACCCAGTTGTGTGGATAGACTGGGGAATGAGAGGCTGGAGAGCAGCACCACAGAGAGGGAACATGAGCCAGCAGTGCCCTGGCAGCCAGCAGGACCAACCCTGTCCTGGTGGCATCAGGCACAGCATCACTGGGTAAGGGAGGGGATCGTCCTGCTCTACTCTGAGCTGGGGCAGCCTCACCTCCAGGGCTGGGGGCAGCTCTGGGTGACACAGTATAAAAAGGAACAGCTCCCCAGGGAGTGGTCACAGCTCCAGGCAGCTGACAGAGTTCAAGAAGAACTTGGACAACACAGGGCCTGAACTTCCATGGTTCTTGTGGGTTCCTTCCAACTCAGGATATTCTTTGATGCTATGATTTCTCCCTCTGGAAGGGCTCTGAGTCTCTTGGTGACATCAAGTCCCCAGGAAGCCAATCCCTCCAGCTGCACGCAGAGCCTGTCAGCATTCCTAGGGGAAGCCCTGTCAGCCAGAGCCACCTCCCAGACTCCAATCAGAGGTCTATCCTGGCACACATTGCTCAGCCCATCCCATTCCCACGCCCCAGCAGCCATGGATTCCCACAGGCACTGCCTGCCAGGCTCTGCCAGCTCCTTGTCCCACGGGAGGGGGCAGCAGCAGCCAGCAAAACGCTGCAGAGACATCCCAGGAGATGGATTGCTTCAGGGCTTATTTTTAGTTGGGATTTGTTTCAAATGAAACTCGATCATTTCTGACAAGATGTGTCTGGCAACCTGTTTCTGCAGCCCTGCCTTCCCTCCTCCAGTGTTTTAGGATGGTGCAGGTTGATTTATCAGTGACAGCACCAGAGGGTGGAGAAGCAAGTCAGTGCCCAAGTGCCTGAAGACTGAGTAGGAAGCAAGCATTATGTTAAGGGGAAGCTCAAATGTCTAACTGCAATACACACGTTTCTGCACAAAGCACAGCTGTGGGTTCAGAGACAAAAGCTAACAAGACTTGTCCATGTAAACATCAGACAAACACAGAACAGAACCCACACTCCTCAGGTGTTACCAAGCTCCAACAAGAGCCAACAGAGAAATGCTAACAAAGAAAACAAGGATTGTGTAGACAGGTACTTATCTGGGCACTGTGGGTCAAACCCTGACATTACACAGATTACCAGGGCAGGAGGCAAAGTCTGCAGGGCCAAACCACACCACCTGTGACCTGACACACAGCATCCCAACTCCCACCTACAAGCCCAGGCAATTCAGCAACTTGGTGATGAACACCAGGGCAGCTCCCCAAGCTGCTGACACTCACCTTTGGCTGCAACCCTCTCAAACACCATCCACGAGGGGCAACATATTAAAAAGAGCTGCAGTGGAAAAAGTCACAGGCATGTGAAAGGATACATCCCCAGGATAACTGCTTCAAGGCATTTGATAGGTAAGGACTCCCTGGTCATTTCTTTTGCTGTCTCCATTAACCTAGAACAGAAACAAAACAGTTTTCAGTCCTTCCAGCTAGAGCAATTGACAGGAATCAAGAGACCCAGGCACCTCAGTTCTTATCTCAGCAAGAGCTGGTGAACTTGATTCTTCCCTTCAGTGACTTGTCTGAGTCCTGTTAACTTCTGGGGGAAAAGAAAATAAAGAGGGAAAAAACCCCCAAAAAATGGTATTTGGCATTCCAGTGCCTTTCAGCCTCTGAAGGTGAATGAGAGGAATGATGCAGTCCTCCCTGCCTCTCGCAGCAACTCCCTGAGCATCACTTCAGACTGTAACACAAAGCCCTGCTGAGCTGCACCAGCTGGCAATCATGGAAATCCCTCCATCTCCTCTTCTGGAGGAAAAACAAACAAACAAACAAACCAGGAAAGAGGATGGTTACATGGCTCCCTAAAAGCTACAAATACCTCCATAATCCCATAGCTACAGCTGCAGACCAGAATTTTTTGCCTTTTTATCAAAACCTGCTCTGCAGAAAGCTCTACCAACACAGACACTTCATACCCCTGAAAACTCAGTTATTGTCTTGCTGCTGCTCCACATCTCCTGTGGACACGAAAAGTGGCAAAATCCACACAATTTCCTGCAGGTGTGCAGGAAACTATGCATGCCCAGGATTTTACAAGTTTAGTTACAATCCAGATACTATCTCTGGAGTACAATTATTGACAGGGACAACACTGTGACAAGTAACCTCAGGTCAGCTGAGACAGCTGCTGTGGCAGACTGACACTGCACTATTAACCTAGCAAGTAACCTATCCCCTTCCACAAACAGATCCTGAAATTCTGGACAGTTTGAAAAAAAAATACTGGAAGTAGCCTAAAAAAGGCCAGAGGAGTCACATCCAATGCCACACCAAAAAACCACCCCTCTAAAAAGCACAGCTGAAGATTAAACCAAAGGATAACTTTTATTCTGCAGTCTTCTCCATCCATACCCTTTCTCTGGGAAGAGCTTTGTAAACAGATCCCTACTCTAAGGATGTACAATGTTAAATTACAGAAATATTTGTATTAGAGAAGATTATGAAAACATGCATCCGAAACCATCAGAGCCTGTTTACCCCACTTTGATTCACCCACCCCATGCATTTTAAACCTTGTGTTGAATGCAAGTGACAACAGAGCTTCCACTGCTATTACAGCCTGTCACAGGCATTTCATGTCCCATTTATCTAAGTTAAAAATTATCTTTTCATTTGTAAACAACCACCCCTTACACTCTGCCTGCAGTACAGAAGACTAATTAGAGTTTGCCTGCCTCCTCCACACTCACAATCAGCCACAGAACCCCAGAGAACTGCTGGAAGCACAGAGCAGCTCTGGGGAGGGCACACAATGGGGCTCCTTCATCCCCCACACAGGCTGCCCACTGGTCACAGCAGTGGCCACTGCAAAGCCCTGTCTCTGTCTCAGAAGCGATATGTGCAGATGAGGCATGGGAGGTATCCATAAACAAAATAATCCATTGAATTTCATATCTTCTAACTACACGGGAGTTACATTAAAAAAAAAAAAAAAAAAAAGACAGCTAATTATGAATGTGCATCATGAGGAAAAATGTCAAGTTGTAAAACCATTTATCTGCAAGCCATTTGGTGTGACCTATGCCTGGTCAGCACAGTCAGAGGGGCAGGGGCAGCATCTCCTCCTCAGCAACCTGCACCTGGATCCAGGAGCTGCAGCTCAGAGACACCAGTGGAGCAGGACAGTGAGGAGGGTCTGTGCAAGGGGAGCATCACCAGGAGGCACCACCAGCTGTCAGCAACCAGCACCCACCTGCACCTCTGGGGCACACCCACACACATCCTCCCTGGAGTCCTGGGCAGCACTCTGCAAACTGTTTGCTTTCTCTCTGCATTTACAGCACAGACTGCAGGGTTTATGTGCATGACCCAGTTCAAGTGCCACAGAGTTTTTCTTCCACTTTTAACAGGCTTGAGTCAAAGCATGGCCTGAAACCCTGTGTTTGTATTGGAGGCAGAGCTCCTGGAGAATCCCCAAGCCACTGCTCTGCCCAAGGTAGCACAAGCCAAATGTAAATCACTCCTCACAGATTATTTTCCAGTCTGCTTTCAACTGGCTTCTCAAAAGCCTGGGAACCCACAGCTAATCTATCCTAGATTTAACCTTGCATCTTAAGAAGGTCCCCTCATGTTTAAACTAAATCCTTCTCTTTTTGCAAATTAAATCAGGAACTATTTCTGTTCTCCACAGCAGGCATGGAGACCATTCATCATCTCTCCTCTTGCTACAGACATTTGTATATGCAAAAGACTGTAATCCACCCTTTCCTCTGCAAAAATGAGAAAGACACCAATTTTTAATTCTCCCCTCACTCCCCCTGAAAGCTTCCCCCTTAGGTTATGATTTTAGGACAATGTTTGTTTCTTTTGGTTTTGGAATCCCTTCAACCAACTCACTTCTCAGAGTCATTTGGCTAAGCCCACAACAGTACAAGCAGACCAATTTCCTTTCGAATCCATCTTTCAGCACATATTTGCAAACAAGCCAGTGTGCTGTTGGCTTTTCCCTGTTGGACCACATTGAATCGGGTTCTGGTAGTTTTTGGTGGGTTTTTTTGATTGGTGTTTTTGGTGGGTTGGTTGAGAGGTTTTTTGTTAGAGGTGGAGATTTTTTAGCTGGGCTTTTTTGGTGAATTTTGTTTGGCTTCTTTTATTTTTTTAAGCTCAGCTTCTTCTTTGCAAAACTAGCCTTTAACTCTCCACAGCTGGCTATTCCCAAACCCTCCTATGCATCTGCCTTCACTAAATTATCTCCTGCTTGTTCCAGCCCAAGAGATCACTCTGAGTAGCCCAGTTTCACTGTCCAAAGTTTCACTCTTAACTTGTCACCTTGTCCAGCCTGGACTGCAAACCATCCATCAGCAAACAATTAGTCTTATCCATACCATTAAGGAAAAGCTGAGCTGGGACAGACACTGCACTCCTCAACTGACAATCTCTGCTAGGCAAGATTGGTAAAGTGCCACTTTCTACGTGTTGCTTTTCACCAAGTTGCATCTTTACATTAAACAGTTTTATTTAGATTCAAGGTCCCTGCCTTATCTGCAGAGATAAGATGTGGCCTTATCAAAAGCCACACTAAAGCAAGGAGTTATTACATCCACATCTTCTCTCTTGTTGACTAAAGCTCTTACACACTCATAGAAGGAAATTCTCAGAAATTAACTGTGCCCAACAACACTAATGTTGCTTTTCCCTTCCCCTGAACTGCACATAAACTCAAAGTTCCTAGACTTAACTTTCCCCTATTCTTTTTAAAGGCTGCTATCTTTGCCTCTCCCAGCACCCACCCTCCCCATATTCTCTAACACAAATATTAATGCTTGAAGGCTGCCTGTCAGTCTCTAAGGGATCTATGGCAAATGACAGAGCATTCAGCTCATCTGAAAACAGCTCATTAGAGGTGCTCTTTGATTTGTCCTTTCCCTCTTTTCCCTCACTCCAAAATTCTTATCACACTGTCTCAGACATTAATAGTGACCAGAAATCTGCAGTTATACTAGAGATTTAAGGAAAGGAGATTTAAGGAAGGCAGAAAAGAATTTAAAAACAGCATCAAGCATTTCAGTTCCTTGTCTTAAGCAGGGTTTGCTTCTGGGATTTTCTTTAAATCTTGACAGCTACCTGAAAAGAGTCCACATATATAGCTATTCTTTACAGTCTTATATCAGACAGCTGGAAACTAGCCCACAGTCACCCTCTCCCCACACTCCAGTGAGCACTGGGGGCAGCCCATCTCTTCCAGGACCTCAGGGGAGAGTCAAAGACAAGCACCTTGCAGCTCTCCTCTCTGTGGCATTTACACCACTCTGACATCTGCCAGGTAGATCTCTATTCCAGACCACAGTGAATACTTCTGCCTCTAACAAATGCAGCCAACAGGAACAGGCTGCTTGTTCTTCCATCAAGACCTAGTCCTTGGCAGATAGTGATGTTTCCTTGTTAATTGATTTAAATCTCCTTCAGTGTTTTCAGGAACCCACCAGGACTATCTCCCTTGCTTCCTGCAGTAGGAGAGGCCCTGAAAGGAGCTGACTTTGCCTCTTTAGGATGCTTTCTGTTTAAAATGGCAGTGTCTAAAGACAGCTCATAAGAACCACTAATACCTTTTGCTCCCAGATTTTTCACTTGGGACACCCAATTTCATACACAGGTTAGAAAAATTTTAAAACTTCTCAGGATGCCCAAAACTAGAGGATCTCACCAGCTGGCACCAATCTCACTGGAGTCCCTTCAGTGATGACCATGCTTAGGAGAGGCTCCCCATTACCTTCACCTGAAAGACTCTTACAAGACTCAATAAATTTTTTATTAGTGAGATCCTCCAGCAAATTCTTCCACAAAATTCTCATTGCACAGACCCATGTATTTTGCATGAGGCCCATAAAATCTCCCTCTCCCAAATTTTCTAATTCTCCTGACCATTTCATTCATGAATGAAGCCAAAAGAGAAGTGAAAGTCACCAGCAGGAGCAAAAAGAGATAAAAAGCAGAGCAGATACAGATCTTGTGAATCTTCCCAAAAGCAGTATTTCAACAGCAGAAGCATTTCCACCACATGCTGAACACCACACCATATCTTTAACATTCCTCCTTTGTGCGAGAGAGAAGCAGATGTTCAAATGCCTTCTGCAGTCTATTGTCTGGAAATGGTATGAGCCCATTTTTCTTTATAGCCCCATCAGTGTTTCTTTAATAACATGGTGTGTGCAAACAGCATTATTCCCTGTCTCCCCTTCCCTGTTATTTGGCTGCACTGTGCCACGTGACAGCTCCTGTCGTGCTCCTTTACTGCAATCGAGTACACGTTCTATCTGCAGAATGTCTCTCCCTCCTCACAGAGCAGCTAATTTCTCCAAGACCACAGAACCCACCCAAACATCAGTTTCTGCTACAGCTGTAGGGCCCCCTGTTCAGCTGGCCCTTAACTGGAAGCAGCAGTACAATACTGCACCTCCCCAGGTCCTCTGGAGGATAAAGAGATTTGTTTCTCATTGTGCCTCATGCTTGTGTCCTAGAACAGAAGCTTCCAGAGGGCTTATTTCTCCTTGTAAACCTAGTAGTAACAGCTTGTTGGCATTGAATTCACAGCTATAGATATTACTAGATACAGACATACATTTTTTTCCTAAAGCTCTTACATGATCTAAGCCTGGAAGTTTTAAAGAGAACGGCTCAGTTAGTCAAAAGTACCAATTTTTATCACACTGGTTATACCAACAAAACCAGCATAATCCTACATGAGGAAAGGAAAGCCAGTCCTACTGGTGTCTGAAACATTCCTATCACATGCATACACACATGGATCAGCAGAGCTGAACTTCACAGGGTGCCCTTTAACTATTTAGTTCAAACAGGTACATCATGAAGCCTGTGAAGGGCACTGTCCCAGGACACCTGTATTAGCAAACCACTTTGCAGCTGTGGATGCAGCCACCCATAAATTTGGATTTTGTGCAAATACAGCCAGCTCAGGAGAGGTGAGACCCAGGCACATTTTCAGACAGTTTGCCAGCACAACAAGAACAGCACACAAGGTTTACAGGTTCACAGCTCTGCCACCCTGACTCACACAGCTATGCCAACAGAAATCCAGCATTTCCAAAAGTGCTATCTGCAGTCTAGACAAATCCACGTGGTGTCTGGCACTCTGAAAGTTAAGTTGAAAATAAGAGTGACTTTTTCTTAAAGGGATTGTAAATACTGACTTATAGCAAGACTATATCCCTATAGATAATTTATGCTCTTCTACCTATGCTCAGCCACCCATTTTTATTTTCTCATACATCACACTGATGCTGGCAGTAAATCTCTACAATATCTAGTCTTCCCTCCATAATAGAAAAACTCATTAATATGCCCCAGCTGCTTTAGGACACTTTCACATGAATTTATGAATATTCAATTTCCATCTAGTACTCAGCTTCTTTGTGTCCAGCCACTGCTGTCTCGAAGAGAGGCTGCCAAAGATCTCCTAATACTTTCATTAGCTTTGAGCCCTCACATTATGAAATCAGCAATATGTTTAGTGTCAGTAAAGCTCTGGGAACAGCCTCATTTTTCAAGAGCCAGTGGCAATTGGAGGCTTTCAGTCTCTTGCCTGACCAACTTGCAAATGCTGTGTTGCAGCAAGCGAGGCCTTTCACACCCAGAAACTGCTCAGAGCAGCTCCTGTCACCTCAGCACAGGACACCTGTCATTGCCAAGCTGGGAGCAGATTTCTTGCAAAGCAGAACACACCTCCCAGGAAAAAAGAACTTGGAGGTGTAGGTGATTTTTCAGCTTTGATGAAAACTGGCCTGCACACCAGATGAAGGAACAGGGAAGCTTTAGAGCACATCTCAACATTACAGGGCAATTAATGCATTATTCACATAGAATCATCAAAGCTGGGGTTAGAAGGGACCTCTGGACACCATCTGCCCAACCCTCTGCTAAAGCAGGTTCATTTACAGCAGGTTGCACAGGTAGGTTTTGAATATCTCCACAGAAGGAGACTCCATAACCTCTATGAGCAGCCTGTTCCAGTGCTCTTCCAGTCAGCCCTAAAGTAAAAATGTTTTTTCTCAGATGGAACTTCCAGTTTCTGCCCATTGCTCCTTGTCCTGTCACTGGGCACCACTGAAAATAGTCTGGTCCCATCCTCCTGACTTAGCCAAGTAAATATTAAAAGATTTGAAATCTAAACCAGAAACTGTAAGTTTCATAAAAACAACTGGAATTTTAGTTTTATAAAAACAACTGGAATTTTGGTTTCACTTCAGACAGCCTTGCACACATTCTCCTTCCCAAAATTGGAGAAACCAAGACCAGGCAAGTGTTAGAGCCCTACAGCAGTACAACAGGATCTGGGCAGCAACATGTGCTCCTGACAGCTCCATTCCTCCCAGCACTCCCAATCTAGAGGAAAGCAGCACAGTTCTTAGGACTTCACACTAAGTCCAGCACACACCGTGTTCAGGCTACTGTGCCCGCAAAGCTGGCAGCCCCTGAGGGGTTGGACCATTTCCAGGGGCACCATCCTAACTCCACAGAAGTCCTGCCACCCCATTCCAAGAAGTTCCAGGCAGCAACAAGGAGAGGGTCAGACACTCACCCCCACACAAACACTAAGGCAGATAAACAGAGGAAGTGGTTCCATTTAGGGGATGATTCAAAGCCACAGGCACATCTCCAGCTGTGAGCTCTGTATTTGTTCCCTTCTAGGAAAGAGCTCCATCCTTGTAAGCCAGGCTTTTATCCAGCCCAGGAAGACAATGACCTTTTAAGTGGTAAGTGCTGAGCATAATTCATTTTCACCCTTCACTTCCTTTGAAAAAGTAATGGGACAAATTTAAAAATGAGTGAGCAGCTTGAAAATTGGTTTAAGCTCCTGTAAACCCATCTATCATTCATGGCACAAGATTTGTTTTAAACTAGTTCCACCAGAGCAGTGAACATTAGATAAAGGCAGTGAGAAAGATTGCTGTCAGCAAGATGAAAACCTGAAGCACAAAGCTGAGATGGGAACTGGAATTTTAGAGTGAGGGACCATTAGTATAATGACAGAGAGCTGGGAGGAGCTAGAGACAGACCAGTCTATGGGAGCAATTATATTCTGCTTATCTAAATTTCACCCTAAAATAAAAGCATAACGTTGTCAACACCCTTCCTGCCCTAACCTGCCAATTTGTTAGGTTCTGTTAAAGAGCTGTCCTCCTAAGTATGATGCAGCTCTAACATGCAAGAGACCCCAGTTCTCTGATGCCAGGGTCCCTGGGCACATTTTCATATTTGCACTGCACAACTCATCACCAACCAGCACAAGTCCATGGATGGAATAGCAAGAGCAGCAAGGCAGAAGCACAGACACAACTTAAACAGTCCATTGTGAGCCTCCAGGGAAAATTGCTGTGCCCAGGATGTCAAAACTCCTGCTGCATTTTGCACAGCTAATCCCTTCCTATCACTGGCAAAGGGCATTTCAGCACAACCAGAATACCAGGACTTGCTCAGTTTTCAGATAAACAGCCCAGCCCTCCCATCCCAGCACCAACAAGCAGGGTGTTTTCCCACCCCTGTGCATGCAGCTCTGGCCTGCAGCCAAGCAGCTGCTGAGCAAGAGCAGCCCTTCCACCTGCTGGCCTCGGTGGTCCATTTGCCACCGGGCAGCAAGCTGGGACACTCCTCACAAAGGCAGCAACACAGGCACTTTGCCCTGCCAGAGCAGCTGTGGCATGGGGGCAGCCCTCCCATGCCATGGTGCTGCAGGGCTTAAATGCCAGGGGATCAGGGACAAGGGCACTGCACCAATTCCAGTGACACTTACCCACTTAGAGGTCTGGTTTTTCTGATCTCGAAGAACTGTGTTCCTGTGTGATTGTATCTGTATTTCGTCTGTTAAAGGAAAGCAACTTGAACAGCCAAGCAATAAAATAACACTGCTCAAAAGGTGAATTTCAGTTCTGACATCCTGCTGAAACACAAAATGGGTTGTAAAACCCATTGACTCTCAGATAGGAAACACCTGGCATGTGAAATAAAGCAAAACTTTTCACTTGCATTTTTACAGGACCTATTACCAGCACTAGATGCAGGGTCAGGTATTAAGGTTGACCATCTATAATGACACTCAAATTTGGAATCTGAAGGTTATAAATTCTCTTTTCCACTAGGTCCCACTCACTTGTAGGTTGCAAGTTTGAAAAAGTCTCCCACTTGGGCAAGAGAAAGCTTTCACAGCCTACCCAAACCAATGAATGTAATCCATGGTCTGAAAAAACTTATTTTCTTTAGAAGTCTTTTAACTCCATCAGCCACATGGCTCACCTATGACCTGTCAACCAAAACCATTGCAGGTGCATCCATTCACACTTAGAAAATATAAATCATTCTCTAAGAAGGACGGTGCTCTTGAAATGAAAACAGCAGCTATATGCAAATCAAGGTCATTAGCTAACACTAATAGTAGAAAGTTCATCACAAATGATGCCAGCAGACAGTCAAACAAATCTCAGCACCGCTTGCCTAGAAGCACAGGCTGCCACATGGCAGCACCACCAAAAGCAGCCTCTTCCCTGCTCCTTGAGCACTTCTGTTCAAGCAGCAATGCAATAAATCAGACCAGGAAAACAATCTGTTCAGTAAAAACAAAACAACACATACAATAAAGCTTTTTATTAAAAAAAAAAAAAAAAAAAATATCACTCTGCCCTTCCTTACACTAGGTTACTTGTGCAGTTTAATCTCTTTCCTAACCTAGTACCCAAATTCTATTACCATCAGAATATTCATGCCAGTAAATCTGGTGATACCAAGGCAGATATCAGGGCACAAGCAGGTGACCCCATGGAAGAAAGAGTTGCTTGCAAGGCATAAATAGCACAGCTGCTGGATGTATAACCACAGCCTAAATAAAAACTCCAGCTCTCACCAGGATGCTCTGAGCTGACTTCAGTTGACAGCTCAGAATTCTCCACAAACAAGGCTTTACTTCCTCCTGCCTTCAAAACCTAATTCATGAGGCCCTTTCAGGGTGCTCTGCTCATACATCCTCTCTTTCAGCCCTCAAAGGAAGCTGCTCCCCAGCCTACTTTGAAGTTTTTTTGAACACAGATCCAAACCCTGTGCCTAAGCCCTGCTCCTGCTACGCAGCAGAACGCAGGATCTCAAAACCACTACGGGGTGAGGTGGGGGATAATGTAGTTTTTGGAGCTCTGTATGACATGGCATCCTCTCTGGCACAATCTCAGTGAGCCACAAGCCTCTTGTCCCAGCCATAAAGAAGAGAAATGCCCCATTCCCCTGTAGAGCAGGCAGCCCCAGCTCCCTCCCCACAGCAGCTGCTGCAGCTCCAGGCCCTTGATCCCAACCACGGCTCCCCACCAAGCTAACCACGCCTGCTATTTTTGGATGTTCTTCCAGCTGCCACCCAGATCCTTTCTTAATCCTTACCAGGACTTTACACTCATTCCTCGTCCCCACAGCTTCACCACACACACATACACAAAAAGGCAGAGCTTAGGAAAAAAGGGAAACAGAAGAGCAGCATCTGGGCCAGCAACCTTCTCTGAAATTATCTGCCAGCAATGGAAAGTCAGGAATTGGGCGTGGGGCAGGGACAGAGAGGCTAGACAGATGTGTAGATACCCCAAGATGAATCCCCCAAGCGGGGTGGGACATCTGGAAAGAAGATTCCTTTGGTCAGTTCCTGCATCACAGGCAAGCCTGCCCACCCTGGGGTCAGGACAGCTGCTTGTGCCCCTCACCCCAGTGACAAGCACTCCCTGCAGGCTGAGCACACAGGCAATCCTCAGGGATCCACAGGGGCTGCCAGGGCAGAGGGAGAAAGGGCTTGCCACAGCACTGGCTCTATCCTAGTCACTTTATGACGAGATGCCATATTATTTCTCCAGGCATCATGATCCGATCATAATATCCTCGTAAATCAACTTCAAAATAAGCACTTCTCTTCCCACCAATGTCACTTCAGTTAAATTTTTCAGTATAATTTAAAGTTAATTACATCTCCCAGAGGATTGCTATGACAAGCTCAGTGCTGCTGGTGCTATCACAAACCCCTGGAGGCGTCCCTTTACCCCCAAATGATCCCAAGCCCTTGCAACCAGCTAACGCTTCAGTAAAGCTCTGTTAATTCACACCAGGCACAAGTCACCCTTCTTTCAGGAGACCACAAGCTCGAGAAGGATACTGCAGCAGCTTCATGTAGGTCTGTATTGCCTGGAGCCATTCTGGGATTGACATGGAGAGCTTGTAGTTTGGCACTGGAGGCACTGAGGGCTGGACACAAGAGAAAAGATAAAGAGGTTAGACAGCACGGGTCCTGCAGAGCAGATAAGTGATTTACTCGAGCAGCAGCATGTGCTTAGTGCTACTCAGCGTGGCAGCACAGATGGCTTAAATCCCACGTGAACCAAGCATCAAAGTCATCCTGCTGACCACAGGGGCTCCCCAGCAGCAGAGCCAGCCCCATCCCTGCACAGAGAGGCCGTGGCAGGCTGATCATCAGAGCCACCAGTAGCCCTCAAACACCACCCTGTGCAGGCAGGCAGCCCAGCACAGAAAGCCTATACTTCCCATTTCCTTCCCCCCCTCCCAGCACAGGGCACTTTGGATGAGCAGAGCCCCAGTACTGACTCTGCTGTTCTCCCTCCCTCAGGAAGCCATTTAAGTCTAATTTTTAGCCTCCTTTACCACAGGAGATAGATAAAAGGAGACAAGGATCCCAGGCTGCATAATTTCCCATCTGCCGTGGGTCTGCAGCATGCTTGCTGGGGAGGGAGAGCACAGTACCTAGAAGACCACCTGGGACCCAAATATTTAATGACATTAAGACACTTAAAGATATAGACTGGCAACATAATGGGATTTTTCCAAAATCTCATAAGACATCTGCTTGTGCCTAAGCATTTTAAGAAGGCAGGCCCTCAATCCACATTTAATCCCCACAGCTATTTGGTTCCTGAGTCTGCAGCCATGCAGGAAAGGGGCACAGCCAGGTCCCAAGTCCACCTATTTCAAGGGTAAGACTGCAAAATATGGGCTCAGCAGATATTAAAGTGGGAATCATGGCTAAAAAGAACCTAGCACCATTCTCACAAACACAGTGAAGGGAGCAGTTGATTTGACTATCAACACCGATTTGAATTCAGGAACCAGCAATTTGGGCAGCTGTGACAAGGTGCAGAGAAAAGCATCTGTGGGCCCACATTGTCATAACCATAGTTTAAAGCTCATAAAGTTACAAACATTTCACTGTCCTTAATACACTTCAAGTTAGCAATTACTGATAAGAACAGCAAATTCAGGTGCTGTGGGGCCATCTCTGCCACAAAGACTTTCCTCTCAAGTTCCCACCTCTGCTAGGATTGTGCGTTTGCTTTCAGAGAATGAGCACCAGTAATCCCAAAAAACCCAGCATTTACTACAGGCAGCGAGTTACTGCAGTCAAGTAGTAAATATACCTTGGAGAAGGGGGGAAAAAAAACAGCAAACCGGAGACTCCTACACTCCTGGCACACAGAAACATACTGTAAGTGGCTAGCAGATGGCAAGGCTTCCAGCTCGCCCCCGCCATCCCAGTGCTTCAGGGCACGACTGCACTCATGGGCTCCTCTCACCAGTGGGAGTTATGAGCAAGACTCATTAGCGCTTCTTAATCATGATTTTCATGCCTAAGCTCTTCATTAGAGACATTTTTTTGGTTCCACAGGTTCCTTTCTCACCCAGCCCCCTCAGTCTGGATGAATTATTCACCTGTCTCTTCCAGCACAAGGGCACACCTGGACTCAACACACCAGATAAGGCCCAAGTTTCAGAAGCAGCAAGGAGCTGACAAAGGGAATTATGGCAGAGCTGTCACACCTTCCTGGAGCGGCCATTTCTGCCCCAACATACTCAGTCCTTGGCTTCAAAGATACAGAAGCTCTGGGTGCATGCATTGCACTTACACAACACACTGAGGCAATGGGAGCCCTGGCCTGTGAGGGGCCTGGCTGCTGCAGAGGTGGGGATTTCATCCTTCTCCCTGCCCTCAGCCTGCTGCAAGCCCCCGGACAGCATCCCATAGGGATGGCACCAGTGTGAATGGACACAGCCCCTCCTGAAACCCACACTGGCCACCCTCAGAGAGAACAGGTTCAGATGTCCTAGTGAGGTGCTCCCATCTCCAAGGTAGGTGGTCACAGTAAGCAAAGAGGATGACCGTGTCAGATAACCAGAGCACAGCTTAGAAAAGAGAACCAGGGTTTTCCCAGTGGCTAGAACATATTCCAGTTATTTCAGGAGGCCCAAGCCCCTCCAGATCTCAGGCAAGAAGGGAGGAACATCCCTAAGCCAGAGCCCACACAGGGCAGCACTGCTCTCCTCTCTCCAGTGCAGGGCAGGCAGTACACACACCACACTGCCAGCCAGAGCAGGCAGTGGGCAGCCACACACCACTCCCACTCCTTCCAAACATTTCTCCCTCCCTGATTCCTGCCCCAGCTGCAGGAGGATTGATCCTGGGCACCCACCCAGCAAGGAGCAGAAGCCAGGGCTGCACAATACAAGTGAAGGAAAGCACAGCTTTGTTGTGATTGAGGATGCAGCCCTCCAGCTCCTGGTATGCATCCACAGCAGCAAGGAGCAGGCAAGGTTTGTAGCAGGAGGTCATGGATAGCAAGAAGAAATGCAGACACAGCACTACAGACCCTGAATTTGTACAGCAAGTGAAATTCAGAGACGAGTCAGATGAAAAGCCTTGACCTTTCTTTCATCAGTCTTTCCAAGGAATAGCAGCTCCAGACAGCGGAGCCGCTGCAGTGCAAGCCCACGTGGCAGAGCTGGAGACTCATCCCATGGCTGGAAATGCTGTAGTCTCAGGTCACCACAGACATCCTGTGTGAAACTCGTTTTGCCCAATTCCACTGTCTCACTTAACAACCAGAAAGTCATTTTCTACTAACTCCCCCTGCAAGCACACTGTTACTCAGCACAGATGAAGCTGACAGGCAAGAGTCCCCAAAGCTGCTGAGAGGTTTAATTTATTACAATCTCCAAGTATCTCCAAGATCACAGAACAGGTAAAGGATTGCACAGCCCTTCCAAACTGTGAGCCTGCACTATTCCCAGAGCTCAAATCAGAGGTGAAGACCCCTGGGGTCCAAAACTGCCCCTGCAGACAAGCCAGTTTTTTGTAAGAGCTCTGCCTCCCGAGAGAGACACAGCCCTGCACCTCTGCAGTTTGCATCTGTTCCAATAAGGACAGCCTCACCAACACAGTCAGAAGCTACTTACCACCCTGCGTGTATGATTGCTGAGACTAATGCCAAGATGATTAGAGCAATCAAGTGGAGCTTCTTGGAGAGGGGATGAAAACTCTCTCCCATCACTAGGGATTAAGAAGAGATCAGATGCAGAAATGGAGCAGTTGCACATGCCACTCACTCTGCCTGAACCAACTATCAATGCAAGCAGATTACAAATTATCTTCTCACAGGCACAAGCTTCCCTCATCACAGTAGTACCTGGTCTTTTGCAGGGTGACACATACCCAGCAGCAGAAGCCAATTAAGAAAATGTGTACTGCCATTTAAGGAACAAGTCTCCACTCACATTCCCATTCTGACCCAGAAATTACCATCACAACTTTGGTAATCCACTATCACTTTGTGGCAAAAAAAACAACCTTCCTCCTAACCCTAGTTTTCTCACCAGAGCTATGTGGTCCTAATAAGGACCAGGTAATCCTCAAACTACTCTCTGACCCCAGAGGTCCCACATTTAGCCAGCAAGAGCTACTCAGTCACAGAGGGCACCAGGTCTCCTGTCCCTGCAGAAATCACTGAAATGGGGATTTCACTTCCAGGCAGTGCTGGAGTACAACTCCTACAGCACTGAGCATCAACATCAAATTATCTGGCCAGGCAGATTTCAAAATATTTTTTATTCTGCCCAGCTTACTCACATGGTACAGAGAGCCAACCCAGAGCTGTGTCACTTAGGAAGAAGCCATGGGCAGTGCTGTCTGGGACATTCCCACAGGAATACAGTGTGCAGGCCAGCACACTGGAGCCACTGCATGCCTCTCACCAGGTGCTTTGTCAGTCACCACGGGTGTCACCAGTAAAAGTTACATGCTCTAGAGCTGGGAAGAAAAGGGTGAAAGTCAAGTCTAGTGTGTGCTTTGCCATCTCTTAATACCAGTGGGTTTGCAGGCCATCTAGACTGACATAAGCTGGTCAGGCTGCTGAAACAAGTTCTGCCCACTCCCTGCCCCTTCATTTCCACCTCAAGTGCTCGTGTAATACAAGATAAACTGCACCAAGGAACCACAAACTCAGCATAACCTGATTATTCTTTACTGGATATGCACCCCCATCCAAACAAAGGGTGGTTCCAACAGAAGGAGAGCAGAGTGGACAGAGATCATTCCCTTCTGCACCTGCACTGGACTGAACATTGCAGAAGAGAGATGAAAGATCTTTTCAGCCCGCATCTTATTTGACAAGCACCTTCTCAATACAACCCTACCCAATAAGCTTTAAACTTCCCTGTCCACAGAATTTCCTTTCTACTGCACGAAAAGAACAGGCATAAGGTTCATGTCAGTATCACTGACAGCTTGGACCACAACAGCAGCCCAACCATCTCACCCCAGCACGCAGAGGGTGATGAATCAACCCAGGCTTCAGCGGTCAGCTCACATTAATGCTGCTGGATGTCAGGAGTGAATCAAGCTCAAAGTCTGCCAAAGCAGGGAGTGTTAAAGACATTGGGATCAGTAATGCAGCACAGTGTCAAGCAGCCTTGGAACAACAGCAGACATCAACATTTCATTTATTGGCTGGAGAAAAAAACTTGGGTGAGGCACAGCTGTTTGGGGCTCGTACTGAGGAACGTACCAGACAAAAGCATTTAGAATCTTTCCACATACTGGAAATGAAATGTCTGAGTTTTAAATACCTTGTTACATTTGAGGCGCAACACTGTTTTTAACGAAATGCCTGTGTTCCAAAAGGAAAAGGAAAACCTGCTTTAAATTGCGCGAAGTGTTTCACTGAGTCTTAAGATTTCTTTCAATTCTTGTTTGCTGTTTTTTTTCTCCACAAGCTAAAAGGAGGTGCTGCTTGTTCCCCAGGAGTGCAGCCCGCAAGCACCGCGTTCTGGGCGCTTTGGGACAGCGGGTGTCCCACCCTCCTCCCCCGGGATGCGGTGTCACCCCCCGGCGCTGGAGCTGCCGCCGGCCCCGGGCCCCGTGTCAGCGCCCGAGGGGCCGCACCGGGGCCTCGCTTACCCGAGCCAGGCGGGCGGCGCTCCGGATGGCCGCGGCCACGGCGCCGCCGTCGGGGTGCACCCGCTCCACGTGCCCCCACATGCGCTCCCAGGTCTGCCCGTCCATGGGGAAGCCGCTCTTGTTCACCAGGAAGAGCGAGCCGCCGTCCCGCTGCTGCTCCTGCTCCTCCTCCTCCGAGCCGCCGCCGCTCCCGCCGCCGCCGCCCGCCGCCCGCGGCTGGGCGCTCCGCGACCGGCCCCCCTCCTTGCCGGCCGCCGCCCGCCGGCTGCTCCCGCGGCCGCCGCCGCCGCCCGCCGCGCCCGTCATGGCCCCGCGGCCATGCCCGGCACCGGCACCGGGACCGGGAGCGCTGCCGGTGTGTGCCCCGCGGCCTCGCCGCCGCCCGGGCGCTCTGTCTGTGTATCTGTGTGCGTGTGCCTGTGAGGGGCGGTCGCTCGCTCTCTCTCTCGCTCGCTAGCGGCGCCGGCCCGCTCGCTCCGGGTGCCCCGTCCCGACCCCGCTACCGGCCGCGGCCGCGCAGGGGGCGCGCCCCGCGCCGCGCGCCATGCCGCGCGTTACCGCGCGCCCGGCCGCCCGCCCGCCCGCGGCGCGCCCCCATTGGCCGCCGCAACAAAGAGGGGCGGGGCCTGCGGGGCGGGGCGGGCCGCCGCTGGCGGAGACGCGCCGGGAGGCGCCCCCTGCCGGACGGCTCGAGACGCCACAGCCGGGCGGCGCACTGCGAGCGCTTTCGCCCTCAGCCGAACCGAACCGAGCCGAACCCAGCCCAGCCCAGCGCAATCCAACCCAGCCGAACCCAGCAGAGCCGAGCCCGGCCCCTCCGGGCCGAGGCGATCCCCTCAAGCCGAACCCAGCCTCAGTTGGTGGTGGACGCCGGAGGATGGAACTCCTGGCGGGAGAGATCCCGGTTGCGTTGTTCCCGGCAGAGCTGGCAGATCCCTGCTGAGCGCTCCGCTTTACTGTGGCGGTGAGCTGCCGGCCCGAAGGCGAAGCGCTGCCGAGAGGGGCGCGGGCGCTTGTGAGGGCGGGCAGGGGCGCGCCAGGCCCTGGCACAGAGCTGGCCCTGCTGCCCTCCAGCGCCCGCTGTGCCCTGGTGGCTCTGGCCACCCTCGGACGGCATCTATCAGCATTTCACATCTAACGCAACAATACCAGCATCTCCTTGAGCCAGGAGTGACCCTCCATCGGATACAGACAGTCTGGAAAGCGTTGCCCCCGTCCGCTGCCCTTGCGCGCAGACACTGCCGCCACTGCTCTGCCCTGCTCCCCGACAGGAATACAGCTCTGCCGTGCCCTAATCAGCTTCCCGAAGGCTCCCAGCAGCCAGGAGTGTGTGGTGAGCTGCTAATCACTCACCGCAGGAGCCCATGTCTCTGTGAGTCCTACCAGTAATCCTCCCTGCTGTCCCCTGGCCACATGCTATGCCAGAATCTCATCAGGGGGTTTAACAGAAGGGAGGACAGCGAAAAGCTGTTCAGCAGCTACAGCAAACCGAGGGCTTCAGCTTACATGTCTTGCCCAGTGCCAGCTTTCAGCCAAGAGGCTTTGGTTAGGAAACCCCACAAGCTGAATGTGGGGGCTCTGTGTGTAAATGGCAACAGCCCATGGGAAAGGGGTGAAGGTCAGAGTGGATTTAGAGCTGCTGTAAAGTCACCCTCTCCACTATGTCCTGCATTTCCCTAATCATCAAGCAAGCGCTGCAGTTGGAGGGAAAATGTGCATCCATGCTGGGCACACACACCCACACCCACACCCACACACCCACACACACACACCCTGCAGGGTTTGGAAGCAGGAGCAGGATCCCAGGGGAAGCACAGTCTCTCCTTCTGGAGCACAGATGATGCTGAACATGAGTTCCCGA
This sequence comes from Oenanthe melanoleuca, assembly GCF_029582105.1. Lineage (NCBI taxonomy): Eukaryota > Metazoa > Chordata > Aves > Passeriformes > Muscicapidae > Oenanthe > Oenanthe melanoleuca. The sequence goes on along the minus strand of NC_079336.1, from coordinate 88,141,704 downwards.
TGGAAGATGATGAAACAGAGACCCTGAGAGGCTGCAGACACACAGGAGAGGGGTCTCAAGGAGCCAAGGGAAGCTCAGGGAAAAAAAAGGAAGGCCAAGAAGTTCACTTGGAGCAGAGCCAGGGGAAAGCCTGAAAATCATTCAGACTTGGATCTTTGAGCTAATGGGACTGTGCAGGTGGTGGCATCCATGTGTGAGCAGCTGAGGGCACACTGCATGTGACAGAGCCTGGAGTGCTGGGATTACACAGCAGAATGTCATCCTCAAGGATGCTGATACACAAGCTGGCAGTCACATATATCCCAGAGCCTTGTTCCCTTAATGGAACAGGCAACCATGTTGAGGCTGTCACAGCCTTGCTCAGTACTGCTTCACTGCCCAGAGCAGCCAGGAACCTTCAGATTGTGTTTTCCTACACCCACCCACATCTTAGCCACCCTGGAAGGGTGAAAATTACATTGATGCTACATGCTTTGCAGTTCAAAGTCTTCTGCATCCAGCATGTCAGGGCATACTCCATGCCCTGGTCAAACAGGAGAGGGACATGGCAAGGTTCAGACACCACAGCTCTGCTCATAGCAGTCTGCAGCATTCAGACCACTTCCAGTCAGGACTGAAAGAAAGAAAATTCGTACAGGCTCCTCCCTGATGCCCTGATGATGTCCCTGAGTGACAGATTGAATTCCCAGAAGTCAACCAGTGAGTCCAAGGCCAGCTGTGGTCTGGACAAGGAGGGCAGAAGTTAGCTGAGGTCCTGGAGCTAAAGGCAACTTTGAAACAACAGCCTGCGGAAATAAAAGTGGAATCCCTAAGTCCCTACAGCTAAAGGAAAGTCTTAATAACCCTCTCACCAGCTACAAATTAAGCATAAAGTAGAATAATGCTGCTTTGGATTAGCCAAAGCCCTCCCTGGTATTAGTAATGAACAGACATTCAAGATGAATAAAAGTAGGATGAGATATGCATCATGCCCCCAGTATCCAATGGCTTCACCTCATGGGGTCACCTAATTTTGATACTGTGACTCTCATCAGAGTTGCCTTGCTCTCTGCTCTGTTTGCACCTCTGCCTCTCACACCAGGTTCCTGCCCAGCCCCTGTCCCAGTGTGCCAGACCTGTTTGACTTTGAAATTCAGTCACTTTGTATGGATGTACCTTTCTAAAGCTAGCTCTGAATAACACCTCAAATCTACAGTCTTGCTCCTAATGCAGAGCTCATTGCTACCATAGCTGCTTTCTGGGTCAAAGGAACTAATTTGATCATAGAATCATCATGTAAGAGGGTTTTAACCTTCATTATTTCCAATTGCAGACTCATTTAAATGCAGCATTCGAAAGGCCCTGCAGTGCAATTACACAACCAAGTGCAGGAAACTTAATAGCTCTTAATTTGCACCATGGCAGCAAGGTGATATCAGCACTTTTTCCAAGCAGACTTCTTCAAAGTGCCACCCCCACACCCCCACGAGGAGTCCCACTGTCCTCCTCCTCTGAAAGCATCCTCTTGCAAACAGCAATTAATTCACCCTGGCCACACAGCCAACCCTCACTGCCCTGTGATATTGAGCAGAGGAAGTTCATTCATGTATTTATTTGGGCTTATTTGGGAAAACACTTCCTCTATTACCCATTGTTTCCAAACAGCCCTTTTGTGCAAGGAACCAGCAGGAGAAGGCTTTTCTGGGCAGCAGCTCCAGCCTGACCTGGCCTCAGAAGAGGGAGCTGCAGCCAGGCTGGGGGATGTACAACTGGTGTGATTTGCTGTCATGGCCTGTGAGATCTCCTGCTCGTGCTTGCTGCTTTGAAATTCGGTGGTTTTCTGCTCTGCAGATCTTTTGCCAGCAGAGCTCCAGCCTTTTGTAAGAGCTTTGTAAGGCCTTGTCCAGACCCTGCTATCAACAAACCTTGCTATGTGAAAATACTGTGAACATGAATACCACTCTGTGCTACCAGGGCCACAAGAGGGGCAACAAACCCAGAAGTGGAACAAGACCAGCGGTAGCAAAAGATGGGCTGGTCAGCAGATTACCCTGGCTCTGCAGCCTTTGACCCCTCCAAGCCAGGCCATGTGGCAATTCCCCAGGCCCCAGTCCACAATAGCACCCTTCCCAGAGCCAGAGCCGTGCCACAAAGCTGGCCCTGGTGCATTTGCTTTGATGCCTCTGCAGGCAGGCAGAGGGGAGCTGCTCCAGCAGCCCAGCCAGCAAGGGCAGGAGACACGTTTTGTTTCAACTCTCCTAGGAACAGATGTTTTGTTTAAGAAGGGAGTGTTCAAATCTGCTGCCATCCAAGGCTGTGTTGGGAAGCAAAAGCTTGTTATCTTTTCTCTTTCCTCCCATCAGATGGTAATAGGACAGATCTGGACCTGGGTTGTTTCCCTGGTCAGTAAAAGTGGACACTAAGTGCTCTACACTCCCTGAAGGTCCCTGTACCAGCATCAGCCACTGGTGGAGCAGGAAATGTGCCCAGTACCTCCAGCTGGCAGCACTCAGTGCAAAAGCCTAAAGCCTGGGTGGGTTCCCAGTGAGAGGCAAGCTGATGTCCTTACAAACAATTTGATGGGTGAAGCCTGAGTTTCTAAACTTTGAGGTAAAATAGTAGGTTCCAGGGGGAATATGTGGCAGGCAGTTCGGGAAGACTGTAGCTTCCCAGTACCTCGGCCAATGGGGAAAGGAAGAGGGCAAAGTGTGGCCGGGAGTTTGGGATATAAAGAGGCTGTGCCCTCTGAAACCTCAGAGCGAAAAGTTTGTGGGTGTGTGCCCCTGTGGACTCTCTCCCTTTATTCAAATAAAGTTGCAGGACTCCTCTGTCTCCTTTTAGGACATAAGCTTCTGGTATTTGTGGGTTTTCCTGACACTGGCTTGGGCGCACTGTTCTGCTAAAATCATGTCAAGTGATCTTAATGGCCTTTTCTGCATTTAGGAGCCAGCAGAGCAGCTGCAGTCCAAATCTGTTAATCCTACAGAGGTGCTTCAGCTTTGCAGAGGGCAGCAGAAAAACACAGGTCAAGAAAGTTTGCCTGCTGTAAGTGAATTGCATTATGGCAATGCAAATATTGGCTCATTTCCTGAAAACACCATAGTGACCTCATTTGATCCTTTGAAAGGAATACAAAATTTGTTTGTTTGGGGCTTTTTTCCTAAATTGAACATTATTCTGGAATGGGATATTTTTAGTAATGAAATGAAAGGTCAAGCTGTGATAAGGATGTAACCATGGCAATGTGGGAATGGCTGTTGGTACAAGTTTGCAGGAGTGATTTGCGTAACCAGTAAGAACAATTTTCTGTATTCATAAAATTTCCCTGTGATCACTGGGAAAATAAATATGTAATGGAGGCTTCATAAAAAAAAAAACAAGCTATAAAAGAAATGCTTGAGGGTGTGCTTCCTTGGAGCTTTCCCCAAGGTAGCCCTTTCTGAGAACTCTTAACACACTGTTTATTTTGCAATGGTCTAGCAGAAAAAACAGCCATCAGCTGCTTTGGCTGCACCAATGAAGAACTTCAGCAGCATGTTTTGATTTCTGCCTGAGCAAGTTCAGGATCTCCTGCAATAATTCTACTGCAACAAATCATTACAGTGTTTATTTTAGATAGAACTAGATGGACTTTAGTTGTTCTCAGACTAGTCCAACAGGCAAGACTTCCTTGCATTAAAAACATTTTTAAAAGCATAAAAAAAATTCCAAGTGCCATGAAAAGCCTATAAGTTGGCCAAAACTGGCTTACAAATTTTCACTTTCCACTCCCTATTGCAGGTCAGCATGTCCTAGTAATGACTGAGCCTTTGCTAACAGAGAAATAGCCTTTCCCATACTTCCTACAGTCACCTCATTCTGGTCTACAACTGATGGCATCAGATGCAGGTGAAACTGCTGTTTCTGAGTGCACAACATCAGCATCCCAATTAGCCTGCCTTACTCCTGTCTTGTCCCAAAGTTTCAGTCTCAAACATTGCAGTAGCTCAGAAAAATAGTTATATCAATATAGTTTGCTGTGAAGGTCTTACTTGACACCATATCACATGATTTGTTCTCTGCTGCAAGCTTTGCTTACAAAAACAAGAAAACACTAATGTAACCTTCCATAAATATTGGCAATATTTTTTTTACTAATTACTTCTTTAACCTTTAGTCAGAGGGTAAACTACCCAGCACATTAACTTTTTTTTCCCCAGGGGAACTGCATAACAAAAATACAGGTTGTAAGGAAAGGCAGTGGCTGAAAAAATCTGCTACCTAGAAATGAGATTATTTTTCAGCAGTTGTCAGCACCCACTGGCCTTGTCATAAGGGAGCTGCCAGTGATGGCACCAAAGGTGAGAGTCAGGACTTGCCTCCACTGCCAAGTGAGCACCTGAGTCATCCCTGCCTGGGTGGAGAGAGGAATGTACTGCAATAAATCCCTGCCTTCTTGAGGTTACTGCTCAGAAATAAATTAAGCAGTCTAGTTCTGCTATGGGATAACCTGTGCCCTCTAGGAATAGGTGGTTAGGAAACATCGACCAAATGTCATCCTTGTGTATTAAAGTTCCTCAAATGCATTTTCTTTTCAGGAAGAAAGAAAAATAGACTGGAAAAGTTATTAAGACTAGCAATAGAATGTGTCACAAGCCCAAACACCAGGTGCCTTTGAACTGAGATGCTGTGTGAAACCTGCAAAGAGAAATGTGTGATTTACTGTTCTCAATGCCATGGTGCTACAAGGTGTCATCACGACACTGAGGATTTCATCAAATAATTTTTGATCTGAAGCATCACTTCAAGCATCCCTGGGAGACAGTGCTCTGCAGATTAAGAGTCACCCTTTCCAGAGAATGATTGAAGAGTAATTAATATGCTGCAGAAGTGCCTGAAGATGACAGTAAAATTCAAATACTGTGGTCATTTTAAAAATAAAACTCTTAAAGGAAATACAGTAATCTGGAGCAAAATTACTTTTTTCAGCCATCTTCATTATTTGCTATGACATGAATGATAGTAATTTTCAGAGCAAACTGAAGCCTACAGAGCACCTTCTGGCTTTAGAATCAAACCCAGGAATGCTGTGTAATCACACAAGCTGCAGGCTTCGAGGAGACTCCCTAATGCTCTCGGTGCACAGACATTTCAACCCTCATGAGATTCTCACATTGTGAGCAGATGAAGTGGATTAGAAAAATATCACACTGACCCTGAGGCATTCTGTTCCCCAAAAGCTGGGGGACTTCTGTATCCTCCCTGGCAACAGTCTGGCTTGGACAACTTTCATCAAGTTTCTGAGCCTTTGAGGGCTTCTCTACCCTTTTGAAGCTTCAGTGAGGCAGTGACAAGATGAGAAATCATGGTACTTCTAGGCTTTAGGCAGTAGCCTCTAAGTGAATTTCAGGCTTTTAGCATTAGGGCCCGAAGAAAATTCAACTGTTCATTAGGAGCAGGAGACAATACAAATTCAAGTCCCTTGGAGCCAGTTAATGATCTCTGGGTGAGTCATTCTCACCCCTGTGGGACGGTGCCTCTTCATTCCACACAGGATGTACATTCTGTCTAATGCCTGCAGGGTTGTTCAGAACCAGCTGATGAATTATTCTGAGAAAATCAAGTTGCCTTCCAATATTTAATAGAGAAAACGCCATGCACAGCCTTGGAAATGGCACTGTTTTGTTTTATCTTCTTTTTCTCTTGGCAGCAAGCTGAACAATTTGATTTCTAAAAGAAAAACTGACTCTGCAGTCATCTGCAGTCCCTCTATTACCTTAACAAAACCAGGGATCAAAATCTAAAAAGCCTTAGGACTGCCCCATTCTGAAAAAAGAAAATGGGATCTCACTGGTTCAGCCTAACACAGGCTAACTAACTTCAGAAGTTTTTCTGAAGTCTTCAATACTTCCCTGGGATTTTTCCATCTGCATGGAGTTTATAGCTTTTGTAGAATCTTGTGTCTATTTCTGGAAACTTGTAACACAAGGCCATAATACTGACAATGCCCTTTAGATACTATTTAGTGCCTTTTTAATGGTCTAAACACTTTTACAAGCAGAAACAGTTTACTGAGGAAACACTGGAAATTAGCATCATAGAGGTTGAATTTTGATCCCTAATATTAAGCAGATATTAGCTTGCTACTCACAAATATGTAACTACTCACAAATCAGTAATTATGCCTAACCATTGCCAGTACCTAGCCTTTGTGACATATCTGCTAAAGTCCTTTCTACAAAGTTCAGGATATTATTGTTTGGTTTTCTGAAAAGTTGTTGTTTAACAGAGCTGTAAATATTGATTTAGAACATGGTCAGATAGGGTTAGTTCATTGTGAAGCACAGACAGAAGGAAGTCCAGCAGACTTCTAAGAAACCTTTCCAGCCCAGGAAGCAGCTGGACTGTTAGGCATCTGCCTATTTTATCCATATAAACCATATCACTTTCTGGAAGGGGTAGTACTTGCTAGCTTTGGATCACAGGGCTTCCTCCCAGCTAGAGAAATGATTGTCTGGCTAATCATAGTCAGGGTGGCTTCACATCTCCCATTTACCTGATGAGCTTTCCAGTGTTTTCTTTGAACGACCGACCAGAAAAAAGAAAAAAAAAAACACCAACCCCATCCAAGAAACTTTAAGGCAATAATTTTCTGGGAGTGTTCCTTTCTAGCTGTGGGAATGTTTAAATTACAGTGCTAAATGGGGATATTGCCTGCAGCTTTCATAAAGGTACCATAAGAGGAACATGACCTTGTAGTACTGGTTGTAAAATGAAGGAGACCCACCTGAAAGTTCAATCCAGTGCTGAACCGCATATTGGTATTGCTTTATGACACAAAGCTTGTGTTTGCTCTGCTCTTATACATTTTCCTACATTAAAAGGCAGGTTCTAAGCAAAGAAAAAGATCACTTTTAGATTAGCAGCTATCAAAAATGTTACTCTTGGCTCCAATCAATTTAGGCATTCTACACTTTATTAGTAACATACAACAGTAAGGAATGATACCATCCACATATACACATACGTACAGTATTGCAATCTGAGAATATTCATTGAGAACTTTTAATTTTCTCTTGAAATAAGGAATTGGACACTAACAAAACCAAAATATTACAGCAGAACATACTTGTTATCTTCATGAGTAGAACAAAGACATGAGCAGTAAATAGCATGGGTCTTACACAGAAATACATTTATCTTAGGAAATTTTTTTGCTTAATTCATTTTAGTTCCTGCATTAGCATCACTTCTCTCTCTTCACAGACTTCAGACCAAATGGGGGGTTGGAGGCAATCACATATTATTGTGTACAGTGACAGCTTGGGCTGCATGAAAAATTAATAGCCTGTAATACTCGAGATACATACATATATTGAAAGACAACAACTGTGAAGGTCACACACACTCCCATTCACACAGGAAAACCAGTGAGTTCACAAAATGGAAAAGGAAAACAAATATTTACAGCTTAACCCAATTTCACTTGGTTGTAGATGCACAAGGTAGTCCAAATATTTATGAAAAAACCATTTCTTCGTTAAGCAAGATGGGCTGGCAGATCTAACTACACACTCCACTGATTGTCTCTGAAACAACAGACTGCCTTGAACAAAAGAGATGACCAAGAGGCTGAAGTTAGAAAAGCCTTATTGATGCCTTAAGTTTTAGCTTTCATATTTTCCAGATTCTGTACTCCATTGGTATGTGACTCTTAACTTCACATAAAGTGTTAGCAAATTCTCTTCACAGTAGACAAAACAATCCTTTTCCAGCTTGAGAACCAAAGACACCCTTGCAGCTTTGGGCCCAAAAAGTGTAAACAGCAGTGAATTGAGGAGAGCAATCTGGGAGGATGGGACTTCACAACCTGAAGCTGTTCTTGGAAAATTAACCACAACATGTAAATGGACCAAAACTTCTAAAAGTGTGAAAACATGTGACCCATGGTGCATCTTGGGTGTAGGCTTGGCCAGGCTCTTGTATTGTCCAAGGTGTTTCTTTTGAAGGCCTTTTAATAAATACTTACTTTATTCCTTTAACACTGTCTAGCCTCTGTTCTAGGCAGCCTCTCACAGCATCACTATTAATCTAAAACTATTCATAGGTATTTTTGCTATTTCTTCCCTTGTTCTTTCTTCCTTGCAAAACATGGGCATTTAGCAATAAGAAGAGATGTTACTAAACACAAGCACCCATCTACAAATACTTGTTCTGAGGGACTTACCTACCAGCAATTCCAGACTATACCCTACAGGTCTGGTATTTTCACACTCTGCCAACAGAAATGAGCGGTTTAAGGCTGTGCTAGGAATCCTAAATAAAAATGTGTCAATGTTATCTGAGTCTCTTCCACTGAAATTACCAGTTTAACGTGACTGGGAAGAAACACTGAGATAAGAACAAATTTTAAGGCTAATCTCTGAATTTTGTAGTTGAAAGTTATCAACTGCACAACCTGCTGGGCTCCTGGGAACTTGGGGCAGTCCCCTTCTTTATGCTCCCCTCTGTGTGTGTTCTCTTACATCCTCACGAGCTCACCCGAAACCCTTGAAAAAAAGTAAATTGAAAAACAAAGTTGATGCATGGGATTGGGATCCTACCTCTCACTTGGTTTCTTACACCTAGAAACATCCTTTCCTAGTTGATATGCAATTCCATTCATGATACAACTACCTTTTTAAACAGTTAGGATTTTTAGCCCCCAACTGTACTCTTCCTTGGGGGCTGAGCCCAGATCTCAAGGCTGAGTCAGAAACCCGATTTCCAATTCCAGATGCATGTGGAATTTCCAGGCTAAGAAGGCACCTTCCAGTATCTGAAGAAGGACTACAGGGAAGTGAGAGGGACTTTTTGTCAGGAATTGCAGTGATAGGACAAGAGGGAATGGGTACAAACTGAAAGAGAGGAAATTTAATTTAGATATCAGGAATAAATTTTTCACAGTGAGGACGATAAGACACTGGAACACATTGCCCAGGCAGGTTGTGGACACTCCAATCCTGGCAGTGTTCAAGGCCAGGTTGGATAGAGCCTTTAGCAACCTGGTCCAGTGGGAGATGTCCCCGCCCATGGCAGGTGGGTTGGGACCAGATGGTCTTTAAGATCCATTCTAACCTCTTAACAATCTATGATTGAGTGGATGTTGTCTGCTATAACCCAAATATTAAAAGCAAAAACCACAAAGCCTCAACTACTCCAAATTTATTTCTGCCATGAGCTAGAACCTTAATTTCTTGGCAGATTATAAGACTATTGCATAAAAAATACTGATTTGCTCTTTTTCTGCTCTTTATTCTGCTGCTGAGCCTTTCATTTAAAAACTTTATCATTGCCTGAAAATAGCTTAAAGGTTTCCAACTTTCAAGCTCCTTTTAGAAGGGGAATATTAAATCCAAGATGTAATTAAGCCTCCATTATTAGGAATATTTTCTTTGCAGGGACCCAACAGGGTTTCCAGCAAGCCACAATCTTGTTTCAACCTTTGCAGAAGGTAGCCAAGGAATTTGGCAGAAGATAAAAAACACCAGGAGCCAGAACTAGAATATTTTTTCCATAATCAGTTGAACATAACTAAAGGAACTGGAAACTAATAGTGAAGAAAGGAATTGAAAAATAAATTTTAAGAAAGAAAGAAAAATACTCAGTCTTTTATTCTGAACAGCATGTACTGAACAGGTCAGCAAACAGCCTGGATACTGCCAAAGACTTTCTACTGGACATTTGAAAACAATTACCCAAAACTACAAAAATATTATCTTGTTAAGATTTTGCAACACCAAAAGTCAAAGCAACCATGGGCCACGAACATAAATATTTTCTGTATCTGTATCTTGCTGAAAAACATATATAGGTTTTGGCACATGTTATTATCATTTTTCCAAAGGGAAAAGCCACCCTTGTATGTCACAAGGCAGAAACTTTCACTTTTCTCACTCAGACTGAAAACGTGTACATCCCTTAATGGGGCAGCTTCAGTGTCAAGGATTGACACAATGAAAGCATCTCTACTTTCACTCCTGTACCCTTGCCTGCCATTTGAATACCAAGAGTTACTTTTCCAATATTCAGCTACTTCAGCAGTGGAAGTGGACTGTTCTAGAGTTCACCTCTCCAGGAGCAGCAAGGCCTGGCCATTTTCTCCCTAGCATTGGACCTGGCAAAGGGACATGAACCCTTTTTGGCAAGGCAAGTGTTCCAAGCATGCTTAGGTTATTCTGATAGGTCTTCCCCTGTCTAAAGCATTTATCATACAAAATGTTTAAATCAGGATCATCACATTTAGAGGCTAAGCTTAGAAAGATAGGTTTTCAGGGCCTTTTTTATACAAAAGGATTTTCCTGAGTCTACAGTGAAATAAGAAAAGCTTTTAATGATATTTATTGTACTTAGAGACTATCTTGGAGTTTGCTGTTGTTTAAGCCCAGCTATCCACCAAGCCCCAGGCAGCTGATTGCTCGCTTCCTTCCCCACCAATGGGATTGAGGATGGATCAGAAGGGTAAAAGGTGGAAAACTCACAGGTTGAGATAATGACTGCTTAATAGGGAAAGCAGAAGCCACACACACAAGCAAAGAAAAACAAGGAATTAATTCACTGCTTCCCATGGGCAAGCAGGTGTTCAGCCATCCCCATCAAGTGCAATGGCTACTTGGAAGAAAACACATCACTCCAAACATTCCTCCTTCCTCCTTCTGCCCTGCACTGCGTACATTGATGTCACATGGTCTGGAATATCCCTTTGGTCAGTTGGGATCACCTGTCCTGGCTGTGTCTCCTCCCAACATCCCATGCATTCCCAAGTTCCCTGCCTTTTCTGACGTATGAAAAGCAGAAAAGGCCTTGGCTCTGTGTAAACCCTGCTCAGCAATGATACAAACATCTCTGTATTATCAACCCTGTGCTCAGCACAAATCCAAAACACAGCCCCATGCCAGCCACTGTGAAGAAAATTAACTAGCCCAGCTGAAACCAGCACAGAGTTAAATAATTCCTCATCTCCAACTGTAGCAATCAAAACTTTGAGTAAGATTCCACCTTCTGGATGGCACTGTATCTGTGGCAACTCAAAGACACAGCATCACTGATGGCACTAAACTTGCAGGCTCAGTTTGTTGAGCTAAAAATTAAGTATTTCCAAAAGGCCACTAACCCAGGTCTGACTTTCTCAGCAATAGCATTATTGTAGTGCTATCAGTTCTGTGGGTGTGTAGATAGAGCACAAGGTAAAGGAGAAAACTTTCCAAAGCACTGCAGCAAGAAACCCCAATCCCAAATATAGAAAAACGAAGTAACAAAAAGTTGCTGTTAATAAAGTCTGCTCCTTTTGCAGCTAAGATGGTATAAAAAAAATATTTGATCAGAGAGAGTGAAAATATCACTATTTTGCTGACATTCATCCTTACAGCTTTTAACTTCAAAAGACATGATTTAAGTTACACAAGCACAGGAATTTCACGAGACAAGTAATACAGTTCATAAAAAGGACAGACCGTGTTTTCTGGTACTCCAAATACAAATACTCAGAGGTTTAACACACAAAATGGAATTTCTTCAGCAGCACTGATTAAACTCAAGATGAGGCAGGGATCTTCTTTACAAAGTAAAGGCACTGGCTCTTTGTAAACACATACTCCTCTCTCTTTAATTGAGAAAGCATTCAAAATATTCCATGGAGGAAACTTGTGTGGTAGTGTTCCATTGCTTATAAATATTTCACAATAGAGATATCAAAGGCCTTTGTTCTCCTTTTTACTGTATTTAATAAGAGATGTTTTTTCTCCAATTTATCTAGTGAGAAACTTTAAATCTCCCCAGAAATGCTACAATGAAGCTATAGAAACAGTGTTGTCTCTTATCTGCCTTCTGATACCTATAAAGAAGTTTCAAGGCAAAAGAAATGTCAGATGCCAGTATGAAACACACACGTCATCTCTTGTTTTCAGTATTGTGCTATCACTTTTCCAGAAGGAATCATTGGCTTATATTCAAATACAGATACATTTAAAATAAAAAATGAACTCTTGAACATCCTCCTGCTGTGCATCTCCCCACTCTTTGACTTTTCAAAAGCACCAGCAAGACTGAACAAGAAAAGATTAGATACTTCTGATCATGACAACTGTACTTCAAGATTCCTGATTTTTTTCAAGTATGCATCCTGAATGCACGTATCTCCCTACCGTGGAGAGTGTTCACACAGTTCTTTACTAATGAAACTGCAAAACTTGAAAACGTTAAAATAAATATTCCATACAAAGATGAATTGTTTGCATCTTGGGCAAAATGAACTGAGCATCTTCATAGCTTCCAACACACAACTACCACCAATATCAACAAACACAAACACATTTTACTACTCATACACAAAAATCCAGTGATTACTCTAGATCATTTTGTTCCATATGTAACCAAACTTGTGCGTTTCTAAGTCACCTTCCTCCAGCTTTATAAAGCTGACTGAATCTTTAAAGCAGTGCTTTCAGGATCTACAGGACTGTCAACTGGTACCTGAAGAGGGAGATAAAAGAATAAAAACAAAACAGGAATTAAGCTGTTATGCAACAGGATTATTCTCAAACTCAGTATTCTTGGGTAATTATTAGGTTAGGCTCCAGTATATGTAGTTAATTAGCCCAATTAAACAATTATATAAAACCCTATTTTCCCTTCTTTTTGTAATAAAAAGGACCAAATATAGAATTTAGTTTCTCAGTATAACTCTAAAATATATATTTACTGCATATAAATAATTGTCACATGAAGATTAACTTCCCAATTTTTTCTCCGTGGCATTTAACCACAGTAGAATCTTGATGAAGGTTCAGTATCAAAGTGATACTGCACATTATTAACACAGGCAGATCTCAATCATGCATGACAACGCCAGGGCAAGGACTGCAGCTTTTCTTACACCATGGCTAATATGAATGAAGCTGTGTGTCGATCGATCTAGGCTAATTAACAAGGTGATTATGGAAAGCAGATGAGTCATGCACAGCCCCAGAGAGCCCCAGCTGGGAAACCCACAGGGTGCCACACTGAGCACAGGCAGCTGCTCAGGTTTCAGGTTCAACTTAGCTCAGACAGCACCAGCTCAGAAGTTTCTGAACCTCACACTAACATGTGCAGTTGGCCACAGATGATCAAAAACTGCTGGGTACACAAGACACCTACACAAAAGAAGCATGGCAGAGGATCTTGCAATGTCTGACTCCAAAAAGCTGTCTCACATCTTGATCCAAACAATCAAAAACCCACAGCACTGAAAAAATGTTCCACTGAGAGCTTTATTTCTACTAATAACTGTAGTAGTTAGGAAAAGCTGCTGAAACGTGGAACCTTATGATCATCAGAAAATGCTGTGCTCACTCTTCATTTAAATTGAGAGCATCAGCAGAAGAACAAACCCAGCTCTTTATGCAGCACTGTATAGAAACTCCAGCATGGCTTCTGTTTATCAGACACTGACTTCATCTGAAGGGACTGCAGGCATTTTAAATAAAATACATAGTCTATAGGATGGCCTCATAACCTAATAAACAAAAAGGCTTCACAATTTACAATGTACCCTGCTACTATGAAAAAGCAAGATTCAAGCAATAAAATTATACTATTAGCCACTTAAAATTCAAATATTTAAAAAAAAAAAAATCTGAGAGCAGGTTTTTTTCAGTTTTTTCAAGGGAGTTAAGGAAAAAACCAGATATGTGAGGGCAGCATCCTATGTGGCTCTGTTGCTCAAAACCAGCATGGAATCATTCATAAGATTTTGTCAATTACTCTTGCAGCTGTTATTGTTATGCCAGTAGAAGTCAAACATTCAGGCTGGTAATGCAATCATGGTAAAAGAGTTACCACTTACAGCTTTAACGTCCAAGTTCATAATCCCTGAATTCACATTGTGTCTTCTCAAATCTGATTTTATTAAGGCTGAAAAAAAAGAGAAAAGGAAAACTGGCTCACACCTTTGCAGTGACATGCAGTTCAAGGGAAATGTTTGTTTAGTGCAAGCACACAGAAACTGCTTTCAGCACACTTTCCAAATACCCGTCTTCACTCTTTGCAACTTGAACTCACTTCGAACTTGCTCCTCACAAAGCACACAAAGCAGGACAGGACAATAAAATCTTCTAAACCAAAAGAACTTCAAGAAAAGCTTGATAGTTTCGGCACTTTCAGCACAATTGTAAGTCAACAAGAATAAGTCACTGGCACAGTTCCACAGTGCATCAGCAGTTTCCTGCATTTGGAAAACTGCGAACTGACTCTATTTATGCATTTGTTTCCATTTCTTACCCCACTTTGGAGATGGACATTTGTCTCAAATTCAAGATGTGTAAAGAAATGGGGGTCAGATAGCTGTCCATATATTAGCAACACCATCCTAATACCATATACATTTTTACATTAAAGAGAAATCATTACCTGCACTTGTAATTACCTGTTAAAATAATGCCCACAAATATCCAAGCACAAAGAAAGATGTTTCCTGCACGAGGACTATAATCTGTTGTGAGCTTTCCTTGAACAAGTGTAAAGACAATTCCAAATATCTACAAACAAAAAAGTAACTTCATCAGGATCACACAGAAAAGAGTAATCACTTTAGCTTTAAAAGTTCCAGGTCACATCTTATAGAAATCAAATTTTTAAAAAAACACTACTACAGCAACAGAACAGAGACTTAGCTAAGTGTAGGAAAGCCTTCCTAGCATAGTGACCCTCCTGAGCATTATTTCACTTGAAGAAATAAAATGCTGTTACCTGTGCTGATGCATTAAGGAGACCTGAGGAAGTGCCTTCAGACTCTGGATATGTAATTTCCACAGCAAATTCAAACCCAAGTGGAAGATAGCCAGTCATGAAGAACCTGTTGAAGAGGAGAAAGGTGTGATCTCATCTCTTATTATTACAGGTAAGAAAACCTAACATACACACATGGTATTATTAATTAGCTAATGCAGACAGCTTTTTGAATTGGAACCAAACAAATTGACCACATAGAGACCTCTCTTATGTCCATAGAAACGGTAGATGAAATTTACTGAAAAGTGAGTTACTTTAGATTTATTCTGATATAACAGAAGGTGAAACCCTATCTGTACTGTGAGCTAAAGGCATAGGCTGAGGTCATGGTGACAGAATACACAGTAGAATTATCTAGGTAAAGCATTTAAATATGTTTCAGAAGTGCAGTAAATCTTGTAGTGCTCTTTAATTGCTCACCCAAGCACTCCTCCAGTCACGAACACCACTATAAGGTATCCGAGGTCCAGGGTGAAGGTAAATACCAGCAATCCAATGAAAGAGAGAATGTAAACAATCAAAGTAGTTTGCCTGCAACCCAACAACAACAACAACAAATTAGCATTGTTAATAGAAGGCCACAGCACATTGCTGAAGCATGGAAGGATAACATGAACATTGCACAAGCCATTCTAAAGCTATAAAATTTGCTTTATGTAATTCTGCCTCAAACTTAGCATGCAGTGAGCACATATCCATTCCTGAACTCTTCATTGTCTGGGTTATCTGACTGCTTCACTTAAGGCTAAGGACACTTACTCACTCTCAAAAAATGGACTATCACAGCACATACTACTACCTTAACACAATTTTAATTCTCTGCTATGTTGACCATTCTGCAGTGCTGCCCATTACACAATACATCAACACAGGAGCAGCTGAGTCCAACACTATTAGCAATAGAAGTCAGCCTACCAAGAGGCAAGTCAAACAAATCTCATCGCAGTGTTCTATTTACTTTGAATCTGGAAGAAGGGATGTCTTCCAAATTCTTAAAGCACATATTTATAAGCCAAAACACATGCAGAAACAAAGCCAATCTACATCATTAACATCCATTAGGCTTGTAGAGGTACATAATGTACTAAGAGTCACAGGGGAGAACTACTCCATCACAAACAGTGCTTGCTCCTGAAGGCACCACACCATGGATGATGGACCCAGGAGCTCCTAACCCAGAAGAAAGTTCTGCTCCATGGTAATCCCCTGAATTAATGCAACACTTACTAATGGGATCAGGAGTAGCATAAAAATATTGAGAATCCATCATCTGGCCATTGTAAAAAACCATGCAGGGTAAGTTTATGCTTTGAAGCCCACTGGGCCACCTGGCCACTGTATGTACGACCTGCAGTGATCTCCTTCCACTCCTGAAGAGGCAGGAGCAGATGACAAATCCCTTTGCATCTTTGCATTCTGCTCCCTCATTTCTTTTGGCCAATAACCAGTAATAGTCTCAAGTTTTTACTGTAGCCACAAAAATTTGTCTGCATCTAAGGCCACTAAAAGATCAAGGACAAACTTCATTTCATCAGCAGCTCATTTCGGCCCTTACATTGGAGTATTTTCCTAATGCAATGGCACCACTCTCCTACCCCTAACCCCACACATGCCTACCCACACTTACTTGTATGTTTTAGTGTAATCCAGCCACAAACCACAAATAATCGAACCCACCATTCCTGCCACCACCAGTGTCAAGCCAATTCTCCCAGCGTTCACTTCTTCTCCCTTTCAACAAATATTTATATGGTGCTCATTAATAACTTGCTTCCACTCAGAGTCAAGTTCAGACCTCTTGGCAGTCACAAGTGCAAACAAACATTCCTGTGACTCCCACAGCTGTATGGCACAAGAAACTGTACAGAGGTATAAAAGAAACCAAGTGTCTGAGCACACATAACACCTACAAAATAAATATCACCTCTGCAAATGTACAGTGAAAAAGAGAAAGATAAAATCCAAGGAACTTACCTCATAATGAGTCACTATCATCTGGTTTAATAATGTGGAAACAGAATAAAATGCCCCAGTCATAATACCTGCAGTACCAAGAAAAAAAGCTTCAGTCATTCCAGGTGCAGCCATGCAGATTTATTACTCTAAAGAATTAATTTTCTGATGTTTAAGACTCACAACACAAACCCTTTCATGTGACAGGTAAAATCTCATCACTGGACCCATAAGTGGTATTTTACATCCTTACAGATTTGCCAGCGCTGGCAAATAAAAGTAAATAAAAAGTTTACTAAATAAATAAAAGTTTTACATTTCCTCCCCCATAAAAAAACCGTCACAATTAAAATTCTATGTGCTTCTGGCTCGCATTTGAATCTTTCTGCCAGGCTCAAGAAAATAGCACCACTTACCATAACTGATTAGCAAAAGTATAAATGGAATATTTCTGAACAAGTTAATAATGGATTGCTTGTAGGAGTAATCCTCAGGAGGTTTAGTTTGCAGAACTGCTTGAGAGTGACTGGGAGGGTATTTGGGCTTTTCTTCAAACACTGGGGAAAAAGAAGAAAGAACAATTTTTGATTAATCTCTACCAAACTAAAAAGATTTTTTTCTTTTTTCTCTCTTTTTGGAAGTGTTTCGGCTTGATGAATTTCAGAAGATTGACTTGTAGTTTTAATAACTCCATGAAAAAAAAAAAGTCTAGATTTTCTCATGGAAGAGCTAAGTCACAGCCACAAAGGATGTGTTATTTGGTCACATCTGATTGCTACCAAAATACGGTCAAAGACAGACTTCATCTGGAATACATCAAGACCTTTGTACATAAAATTTAAGATTAACAGAGTAACTTCACATTATATCATAAGTCCTTGCAGCAAAGAAACTAAGAGAAGTAAATATTCTGAAAGAAATCACCCCATGTGAAGCATGACAGAGTGAAATGGTTGCTGCTTAACCCTGGGAAGTGAACACAAACTGGAAAAACTGTAACCTCAACTACTGTGAGCAGTCAGCTGCTTTAAGTGAGATGTGAACACTCCCTATAGCCAGCATGCAAATTCCAGTGATTTAAACACTTACCAACTCCTGTTAAGAAGAACAAAAGTGTGGATACTATTGCAGTTCCATAGAACATGATGCTGATGTTATGTGCCATAAGATCAATATCATTCGGTGTATTTGGGACCAAAACAGGTGGCAACAAAAAGCCAATTGCAGTACCAAGCTGTAAAGCAAGAACACAAAACCAAAAATCATTTCCCTCTGAACATAAAAAATTAACAGAAGTGAAAAGTCTTACCAGGTAGAATTCAGAATTGCTATCATAATAAGCATTAATAAAACTTTAGCATCACACTTCTGAGCCACTTGCTCTCGATGTTGTTTTACAACCAGATCTTCTGTAACTCAGGTTTTAACCTTTTCATTTCTCAATTGAACTATAACGCCACACTTAGTGTCCATATTTACACTTCACATAGTATTTATACAAGAATCTTTGCACTTATACAAGAATCTTCCACAGGAAAGTGAAGTACCATGCATGAACATAAATTTGTGTCGATCATCCTGTAACTGACAGGCTAGAGATGACACAAGATTCCAGCTACTCTTGTAGAAATGTCCTTCATTTGATGTCACGCTCCTGCCACTACAGTAGCAAAGCCTGACTGCAAGGTTTACTGCAGAACAGACAGAGCAGAGAAAAGCAGGAGAAGAGGAATATCATTATGACCAAACCAAATAATTGTTGCTAAGGGAATAAATAAAAATCACAGAATGAAGTAGTAGTGAGTTTGTACGTGGAGTAAATTCCAACGTAACAACTGATTTTGCATTAAAGAGACATAAAACAGGGACTGAGATTTTGGGTATGTATTGAAGGAATATGTCCTGGACTATTCTCCAATTTCTCTCTTCTGCTCCCCCAAAACTAAATGGCATTTTAAAGTGTTGGAACATTTATTTTAGGTAAAAATAAATGAAAAAAGAGCACCAAAGACTGTTAGAGTAGCAAGTCCAACAATCAGAAAGCACGCACATTGGAGGTGTGCTACTGTGCTCACAAAGCACCCTTTGTGCATACCTTGATGAGGGTTTTGCTACCTTTTTTCCCCAGGCCGTCAGATTGACACAGTATCCAGTGGTGACAGGAAGAATTTGTCTCCTTTTGTCCTCACGCTTCAGTGCATGAGCCCTACAAACATGAACTGAGCACACAGTTACTTTTCTTCTTTAGGTATATTTTCTCGTCCCCCAATAGGAGCCAATTCAGTACCCACCATGCTCCAACAGAGTTGGAAAATTTTCCAGCATTTACATCTAGAGAGGTTAAGGCCAGAAGAAAGTGTTCCAGTGAGTTTGGTGTGCCTCATTCAAGATGCTAAATCCTTGTGCAGATGTGGCACTCCTAGCAGCCCTTGGCAGGTACATTGCTGCATTCCCAGGGATTGGTGTTCCAGCTGAAAAGATCGGCATCTCAGAGGTGAGATCTAATTTTTGATAGCTGCTCTGTTCCTCCCCTGCCTGCAGTGCCGGCAGTGTTTGCTGTAGCTCTGAAGTTACACAGAGTATCTGATAAGCAATGGGATGACCAACAGCTGAGTGGGTTATAGCAACCTCTTCTGTTACATAGTTCACCTTGTGCAATTACCCAGTGCAGTGAGACCCAGCGGGAATGCGTATGCAGAAGGGAAGGACAATGGGATACACGGACAGCATCACTGCTAACTTCCAAGTGCCTCACTCCCCACCTCGCTACTCCTTCAATCTAGCTTTTGAGAGCTTTTAGGGGCTTTTTAAGGAAGCAAAACCTGAGAATAGAGAAATTCTGTTGTTCTATTCAGCCACTACCAGGAAGCTCTTCAGCAGGCACACTGAGTCCTAGCTTCTGGAGGGGAATTCACTGCAGAAATAACCACAGCTTATTTCCTTCACATCCTGATCCTGTTTCCCTTGTCCATCTTTCTCGTGGTTCCCATCCACACAATCCCTGCTCTCCCACTCCTGTCCTGCACCACTTCAAGCCCACATCTCAGCATCCAAGTGAAGCATCAGTTTCAGGCTCCGAGCTGGACACTTAACACTCTACTGCAGAACTGAAAACCCAGTAACTCCTTGCTACTGGGAGGACTGTGAATGTCAGGAAGAGTGGAAATTCAGCTGCCAAAGAAACCTTTAACCTGACACCAGGATGCACATCCAAATTTTTTGCCTCACTGCTGAAAAAACCTAACAATTTCTGAAATCTTCAGTCCAAAAGGGACAGTTGACTTGTTCACTGGAAAACTTCCATGCAAATAAAAAAGTTTTGGAAAAACTGTGAACAGCCAGGTATCAGCTAGGTTACCACCCTAACTGTAAACATGTAACATTAATGTCACTGCTATCGTAATCCAAAGTGCACAAACATAAAATCATTAGACTCACATGATAAAAGCCAAAGCCCCCATTACCTTAACCAAACTCTACCTATGACCTCAGCCTGCACCAGTGATGCTGATTTGAATCTTAGCAAATTTTTGCCACAGGAGGGAAAAAAAAAAAAAAAAGAAAGAAAAGCTGGGACAGTGGCAGGGCATGAGAATAAGGCTATAGGAGGAAAGAGTATTATACCTGCATCTGTGCTTTCAGATGCACCTGCCCCAGCTCTCTGAAACTGGCCAGGACCAGGGAGCTTGAGGAAATCCGTGACTCAGTTATCAGCTCCCAACAGTGATGTGAACTATCACAGCGTTACACAAAACTTCACGAGTCACCAGGGTATTGACTACTGGCACTGGCAATTAGAGGCCACACTTTAAAAAGCAGAAACCAACAGGTGTTGTCGCTGGGCTGCTCGTGAAAGCTCACGTAGTTCACACCGCTCCAGCTGGGGGTGGATTCAGTCAAATGATGCCAAAATGCCAAAACGCAAGAGAAAGAGGAAGTGGAGCAGGACCAGAGCAGGGTCTCGGCTGATGTACTGCCGGTAGCTGGTGGAAGGGTGTGAGTGCCACACGCTGCCACATGGAGCGGCTCCTGCACAGCCGGGATTCAGCATCCCATCCCCCGGCGCTCGGCCTCGCTTCCTCACCCAACACCACATCCTGGAGAACGCCTTTTCGCACTCAAGCACCTCGCTTTTAACCCGACGCCGAGCTCCAGGGAAGCCCACCTCCCCGAAGCCCCTCTCGCTGCCCTGCGGCCCTACCTGGTTGCCCAGCACAGCCACGGCGCAGGCGGTGGAGACCTCGGTGGGGCCGAACCAGACGGAGGCGATGCGGGAGGGCAGCCCCAGGATGAAGACCTGGGCCACGGCGCACACGGCCTGCGCGGCCAGGGTGAGCGGGTAGCGCTGCGGGGCCAGGCTGCCGCACTTGAGCCAGGCGCCCAGCGCGTTGAGCCCCGCGCCCAGCAGCGCCGTCAGCCGCAGCCCGCGGGCGTCCAGCAGCCAGGTGGCCGGCAGGATCAGCGGCACGTAGGCCACCATGTACACCATCGACAGCCAGTCGATCTGCGTGAAGGACACACCGTAGAAGCCGGCGAAGACGTTGCTGAGGATGCTGTACTGGATCCACTGGAAGGCGTTCACCAGCGAGTAGCAGCTGAAAACAGCCAGCACCGCCAGCCGCCGCCGCGACAGACGCGTCTCCAGCCGCGCCTCCGGCCGCCCGCCGCCCGCCAGCATCGCCTCGGCCTCCGGGGCCGCCGGGGCTGCCGGAGCCGCCGGCGCTGCCGGGGCCGGCTGCTCGCCGCCGCCCGCCCGCCCGCCGGGGCCGCCCGCCGCCTCCTTGCCGGGCAGGAAGCCATTGCAGCGCTGCAGCGGGGCCGCCGGCATCTCCGCGCTCTCCCCCTCCGCCTCCTCCTCGCCGCTCTCCTCCACCATCTCGGCCGTTTCCCCACCCAGCTTCCCCGCTGGCGGCGGCGGGCGCAGCCCGGCTCTGCCTGCCAAGGTCACCGGGCTGCGGCCCCGCTCGCCGCCGCCCCGCCCCGGGGCCGGGCCCGCAGCCCTGCCCGGCGGGCGGAGCGTGAGGCGGCCCCGGGCCCACGGCCCTGCCCGGCGGGCGGAGCGTGAGGCGGCCCCGGTCCGCGGCCCTGCCCGGCAGACGGAGCGTGAGGCGGCCCCGGGCCCACGGCCCTGCCCGGCGGGCGGAGCGTGAGGCGGCCCCGGTCCGCGGCCCTGCCCGGCGGGCGGAGCGTGAGGCGGCCCCGGGAGGCCTGCCCTGGCCGCGGTGGTTCCGTAAGCCGAGACTGCGGCCCGGGCTGCTGGAAAGCGCTGGGAGTGTGTGCATGCGGATAAACGGAGATGGACGTGGTTGTTTTGTTCACACCTCTGCTCCCGTTTCCTTTGTCCATCTTTCTCGGGGTTCCTTATCTGCACAATCCCTGCACTCCTGCTTCTGTCCTGCTCCATTTCGATCCCACCGTCTGAGTGATACATATGTGCACACACAAACACACACACACAGACTCGAACTTCTCTAAGTCTTTTAAACTGAGCTTACAAAGGCTGTGTGACTTTTGCTGGCTGCATGAGAACGACGGGGCGATGGTAATGATGTAAATATTCCCCAGGACATCTCCCAGGAAGGAGCAGCACCAACTCCCTCCTGTACCGTTTTGGCGTGCCCAGCCCAGGCGAGGCTGGGTGGGCACAGGCTGTGCTCTGTGGCTCATTCCTCCTCCTGGGCACAGGGCAGGGCACCTCGGCTGCTGCACAGTCTGTGCCAGAGACACACAGGGACACCACTTCCAGCTCACTCTGGGAAAATCCAGGGCCAAAATACGATTTGTCTCTTTGCAGTGGTGATGCAGAGAAATGTAGTGAAGTGATAAGAGACAGATGGGCAGGAACAGAGGCCCAAATTGCAGCAGAGGGTACAGTACAGTGCATTATCAGGATGTGTGCATCCACCCCAGTCCTTCATTGCCTCCAGAGCCTCAGGCAAAACATTCCCTGTTTCCACTCAGCCTCTGAGATTTGATTTGACACATACCCCAGAAAGCTGGCTGTCTGGCTCATGTGCAGAGGTGGGTAGATAGCACTTCAGTGAGCTATCTTCCCCCAAACCCTGCCCCATTCCTGTCTGCACAAGAGCAGTGTCTGGCAGCCCTTGTCAGAGTTTGTAATTCTGCTGATGTCCCCTAATAAAGAGACAGATTGTTCTCCAAAACATAATAAGAAAATACAGAAATATTTAAGTTTGCTAACAATGTTAATAGTATTTTACTGATTTCTCTGGGAAATAGTTTGGAATGTGTTCAGCAAAAAACACACTGCGCATTGTTCATGGGTATGTCAGAGCCTAATCAGATCTGTCTGGGCTGTGGATACACTCAGCCACCAGTCTTAAGTAGCCTCACTAATTAGGAGTTGGTATTTTACTCAAGACCAGTTGACCTATGTAAGCCACAGCTCCTGACCTTATTTACAGTATGGATAATAATATGGACACATGCTTCAAGCTATTAATTTGGCTATGTTTGCTTTCCCTGAGCAGCAGTAGCGATGATTGCAGGCACCATGGAATTTTAGAGACTACTGCAAGTAGTCCTGAATTTGCAGGTAAGAGGTGTGTGCAAGAAATCTGCTCTTTAAAAATAAAGTTACCTATGTCAGATTCAGGCCCTTCTTGCCTCTCTTGTTCATGCCAGAAAACCAACCTGATTTATTTTTAGTTTTTCCTTGTAAGATCAGATGCTTGGTAAATTTCTCTCACTTCCTCTGCCTGACTTGTGCTAAGTACAGTAGCAATGGAGCTTTTTTAAAACAGGACCTCAAGAGGAAGAAGTATAGTGGAACCTGGAACAAACATTACCAAAGCAACAGAATAGCTGGCTTTAACTTTAGGAATGCATATCCATATTATACATTATATGCTGAAAACACAGCTGAGCAGCACTAGCAGCACTAGCCCTCCATGATCTCTGGCACAGCCTGTGGATTGCCCTTGGGGCTGTGGCACTTTGGCTGGGTGGAATAGATGTAGTGTTAGCATCCTAAATTATTCCTGTTCTTTTGGAAAAAAGTATAAACATTGGTCTACAGCTGACTTCATTTAACTTATTTTCCCCTTGAATTTTGGATGATCTCAAAAGTCTATCCAGAGGTAGCATTTACACCTTAAAAACAGAGGAAAACAGGCTTTGTTCTCCCATTCTTCCTTTCCCTGCTGTGGCACCCTTGCCTGTTTACAGCAGGCAGAGCTGCTGCCAGCCAACCCCCTCGGGGAAAGGTTCGAGTTCATCCTGTACTAAGAAGGGCTGGCACATCTTGGGTTTCATCATGCCCACAGAGCATCATCTGTGTCCCCTGTGCACCCAATGGCTCAGCACACTCAGTGTTCCTGCAGGGAAGCTGTAACTGGACACCAGGGAGCTCTAGAGAAAAGGAAAGGGGGTGTGGATGCAGGCAAACTCCCAGAAGGAGACTTCTTCCAGGGAGAAGCAAGTTTATTTACAACAGATCAGCACAGAGGCAAATCCATCTTTGCTACACTGCACTGGTCTCAGTAAAACCAAACCAGTTTGATTTTCATGAGGTACATCCAATGCATTTGGATCCTGGGGACGTTTATCTCCAGAAGCACCTTCTTAGAAAAGAAAGGAAATGGCAAAACAAATTGACAGCGTGAAGGCAAAGCTTTGATATTTGACTCCTGCTGTATTTCATGGGCTTCACGAACACTACTTCTGATTTATAGCCATTTGTTCAAAAACAGGGCCAAGGACGAAGTTGCCCAGCAAGAGAAAGTTACCCCATGAGAAACATCCATTGGAGCAGTTAACTTAAAATGTGAGTCCCTGGATTTCTACATTTCATGGACAATTTATAAAGCTAAAAACAGAACACTGATGTCAAGGTTTACAACAGGGTTTAGATTAAAATTGCTGCTATCTGATTTAAATTTACCCTCTAACTGAAAATTTAGGCTCTCCTGAATACCCTGTTGGAATAGAGCTTGAAATTTCCCATGCATACCCAAGCATTAACAAAGCTATTTTCCTGAATGCTGTGGAAAGGCCAAAATACCTCTTATGGATCAGGCCCTCACTGGGAAGTAAGTGATACTAATTCACTCCACAAAAATTGCTTCCTTATATCCAAATTCCAAAAGTCAGGCAGAGACCTAACACTTAAATTTTTGGGCTGGAAAAGGTTAAAAAGCAATTAGAAATGCCAAATACTTACTTGTAGTACTGTTGTTGTTCCTTCTGTAGCATATGTGCCATTGAAAGAAGAGTGTATATTCTCAATTAATTTGAAACTAAAATTTCATCTTGCAAGTACTGCATCTTTATACAAAAAAAATTACTCAGAAGGAGCCTTTTTGTTTCAATCTAGGGCATTTCACAAAATACAGGAAACTCAGCTGTAGAGTGTTTCTTTCAGCTAGTAATATTACTAGCTTTTGGACACACCTAGCCAGGTTATCTCAGTCATATAAATTCCTAATTATGTCTTCCCTCCAAACCTCAAAATTATGTCTAAGCCTACCATGAAAACCCTACAAGTCAATCCATCTTTGGAAAACTTGAAGGCAGGTCAGGAGTCTGAAATGGAGAATGTAGAATCTTGCCAAAATTCCAGCTATTCTAAAATAACCCTAGAAATTTTATATATATCAGACACACAGACACACAGTTAAGACTTCCAGATCTTTTCTTTTTAATGTTTCAAACCATGTATCTCAGTATGCAAGAAAAAAAAACCAAAACTTTATTTTGTAATGCATTTGTCTCTTGGTTATGATTTTCAATGCAAAAGCTGGCCTCTCCATGCAGAGAAAACCTACATGACAGGAGTGCCCCAGGTCCTTGTCTCCCAGATGAGTTGTTTAAAAAAGAAAAGCACGGCAGCTCAAGAAAAAGATTTCAGAACAAAAGATCTGAAGTTCCAGCTGAGCTAGAAATGAAGTATTTTAGCTGGATATTAAACAAACCTCAATAACCTGGACTTGAAATAAAGTTGTAGCAGAAATATCTTGGTGGAAAGCTCAGAGAGAGTACAGGGGAAAACATAAACATCCTCTTCCTCCTGTGCAGTCCTCATTCCAGCTACATCTGCCCAGTCTCCCCACAAGATAAAGCCAGAACCCTCAATGAAGAAAAAGCATTTTCAACTTAAGGCACTTGCCTGAAATTTTTTTGTAGATCCAGGAGTTTGCCTGGCCAACCCAGTTTGGGAATATGACTGCCCACATCAGGCATGTTTGCCAATGACCTGGGTTCAGTTTTTGGATGCATTTACAGGAATATATCAGTGCACCTTTAAGTATCAAAGAAAAATTCTGCATTTTAAAATATAGGTAATTAACTTCTGTGCTATAAACAATGGAAATTTGTGTTCCTGGGTGTCTCAATCTGTACAAAAGATGCAGGAATGTACATCTGGTACTTCTGCTTGGCTGCCATCTGCTTTTCTTTTTGTAGCTAGCTATCAATTTCATATATGTAATGGTTTTTTACCCCTGAGTTTCCTACCAAAGCAGGCAGGGGAAAAATTACAGACACAAAATTAATTTTTAATACAAAAAAGTAATAATGTCAACAAACTTGGTTGGCAAAATTTATTGTGTTCTTATTCTCCAAGATTAACAGGCTCTTCATATTACAAAAAATGTAACTTCCATCTGAATCTTTTATACACAGTAAGGAAAGTGTTTATGCCCACAAAAAAAAAAAAAAAAAAGGCACGATCTGTAGAAGTATTGTCTTAGATGAACATTCTCCTTTTTGATCAGCACTCATTCACTGGAAGGTTATTAAATTTGGGGAAAGGCTTGGAGGCATTTTCAGCGTTACATCACAGATTCCCTCCACTGATACACCAGCGCAGCAATGTGCTGTCAGGGAATCCTGATGTCTTGGGTTCATTTCCTTTCTAAAAGATAACCAAAAAAGCTCAGAAAGATTGAGTGACAACAACCTGGACCATCAGAGGGCTGTGGAACAGGAGGGGTTGGAGAAGTTGTGCAGATGCAGCCAGATGCACCTGCGTGTGTTCCCCCACAGCCCAAGGAACTGCTGGGCTGCAGTTCATCCCATCCCAAACAACACACCTGGCAGATAAGGCAGGATTCCACTAACACACTCCACTCAGCAGCTCAACCTGTAAGAATTCAGTAATGGGAGAGTTTTCTCTGTTGGCTGCAGCAGGACCACAAGTGACTAAGTCAGAGGTAGCCTTCTGTGTGTGCAGAATGTCCACTCAGAGCTCCTGCTCCCTGCCCATCCACATAGGAATAGTGAGCAACCGGCTGGTGGAACCACCTATCAGAGCAACAACAACAAAATCTTCACTTCTAGGATGTCTCAGAGTTACAACAAAAAGCACTATGTTCTTGAAAAAGCACCACAGTGCAACTCTCTTTCCCTGCCTGATTCATTACACTTTACCTGCCTGGTCCATGCAGACAGATCCTTTGAAAATTAAATGGAATGGACATGTGAGCCTCTAAGAGCCTGGTATGTTTTAGAGACAGATTGCTCACCCAAGCTTGAGAAACATTGCTACTTTTACTATTGAGGAAAACCATATATTTAGTAACAGCATGAAGTTCCCAATTTCTCTCTGAAGAGGTTATCAGCAGGAAGAGAGCCTTTAAAGGTTCTACATGCGTTCGATGGGGAAGATGCTGGCTGACCTCAGCCTAACTAAAAATCAGCAGGATTTTTTGTTTGTTTAGACTGAGTAACAATAAAAGATTCCTGCCCAAGACCCTGGCTGTGAGAGTACATTATGGAAAATGCATTGACATTCCAACAAGGTTAATCATTTTAACAGGAAGTCAGACAGACAGACACCAGGGACTCTCCTTGTTGGAGCTCCTGTGTTGGGAAAGTGCTACAAGTGCTCTCCAAAAGACTCTTTTGAGCAGTGGTCTTTTGCCTCACAGCTACAAGATATAATCTTTCACAGAAAATTCCATCTCTTTTGTTGTCAGGGGAGACAAACTTAGTGCTCACAACCCCCACAGACAATGGGCATCTCCTGTGCCAGGAAGACCCCAGAGCAGTAGAACTTTTTGCATGTGAGTGACATCTACTTCATCCAGATATTTGGAGAGCTGAGGAGAGCCTGGCCTCCTGTTCCCACCTCCAGCCTGCACACTGAGCAGCTCAGCCCCACACCCAGCTCGTGGTGGCATCACAGGGAATGGAGGCACTCTGCACCTCCAGCAGTCATCCAGCACCTGGCATCCCTGTGGTGTCCACAAATGCACCCAGCAATGTGTGTCACTGGAGTAGCAGCCATGTGATATCGGCCCAACAGCTGGAGGGTCGACATAAAAATCATTTCTGTCTTGTGGCTCTTAAATATAGGATGACAGGATTTATTTTGGAAAAGACCTTTAAGGTCATGAAGTCCTGTTAACCCAGCACTACCAAGTCCACTACTAAACCCTGTCCCTTAGTGCCACATCTACATGTTTTTTAAATACCTCCAGCAATGGTGACCCCAGCACTTCTCTGAGCTGCCTGTTCCAACACTCAAAAGCCCTTTCAGTGAAGAAGTTTTTAATATCCAGTCTAAACCTCCCCTGGTGCAACTTGAGGCCATTTATTCTTATCTGCACCAGTGCAGCCAGGAAAATAAACATGAGAGAATGGCCCATGAGAACCAGTCTCACTACAGCTATCCGTACAGCAACAAGCAAAATACATCCCAGCTCTGCCAGAATGGCATTCAGACTGTTTAAGCCTTTGGAGATAATCCTATATTTCCAATGAACTGCAAACACAGGGTGAACAGAGTATTTGTGTCCCTTAAGGCCTCAGACAGTACCAACAGTTCATAGCTTTTAGAAACTTTAGGAGGGGAATGAAATGGAAATAACTTGAGTCCTGGGAATAACTGTGCTTTGAGTGCTCTCTCCTCTCTGTTGACTGTAGAACAGCCTTGGGAGCTATGCACAGGACAAAGGTGATATTGGATGCCAGAAGGCAGACTCAGAGCTGCTGAAAGGCACGGGGCAGTTTCACAGCTGCTGAAAGACCATCACAGCCATGAGCTGGCTGGCACCTACAGAGTACTGTGCTCAGAACCATCCCTGCATCCCTCCTCCCAGCCTCAGTGAAGGCATAGGGAGAGCTCAGACTGCCTCCCTTCCCTAGGCAGTTTTGGCAGTCTTGGTGACTCTCCTGTCAGCTCAGTTACTGCCAGGATAAATGTCAGTGCTGGAAGCAAAAGGCTGTGTTCCCCTTTCTCACACCAGAGGGAGGTGACAGAGCAGCCAGAGCCTGGGGCAGGAACAGAGCTGGGTGATGTTGGGATGGGCTCTGGTGAAAGCGGAGATCCCACTGCTCCCTGACGAGGGGTTGGCTTGGGAGAGGTTGCTTCCAGGAGGAACCTTTTTGAGAAACTGAAGATACCTAGATGTTTGGGAAATTTTCTTTTATTTACAAACACCAAACCATTTCACTGAGAATGTCATACTGAGCTTCCACTTAAGAAGTGTGGAAATGTTTGCTTTTATCTGGGGAATACTGGAAAAAATGAATGTGCCTTTAGTTTCAAAATGGGCAGTTTTGTTTCAAAACAACAACCTATAGGAGGCTTAGCTTCAAACTGCTATGTGACTTCTCTTTCTTTTTCTTTTTTTTCCCAAAATCAAAATAGTGCCAGTGTCTCATTATCACTCCAAGGGGAAACATCGGTATTGATCTGTTTTGTGGCAGCCACAGCCAATTCCTCATCCCTGCTAGTATTACTTTTCCTTCTACATTGGTTCAGATATGGGAAGATGATAGTTGGAAGAGAGAGCAAAAGGCCAAGGCTCATGCAATCCAATTATAACCCTGCTGAAATGACTTCCAGGAACTCTGCAGAGACTAACCTGATCAAGCCTTGTACTGGCAAGAGGGAAAAAAACAGCAGAAGGAGGAAAAGAAAAATAAGAACCAGCTTGTACCTTTTCTAGGATCACAGACAGTGTCCCAGCACAGTTATGGAGCAGCATGTCCTGAACATCCTGAAAGCCAGGGAGCTGGGATCAGGCTGCAGGATTGAGCAACCCAAACCCTGTGTATCAAATTTTGTTATGAGATTTTAAGCAGTACTACAGCCACTGAGAAATGCAGAGCTTGGATTTGTTAACCCTGCCCTCCAAATGGTGAAATTGCTGCTGAGATTCCCTTAGGTAGGTAGGCAAGGATCACCAAATCAACTTACTAGTCACCAAAGGATTGGTAATGGGAACATTTTTCAGTCAGCAATTTCCTGGTTCCACAATGGGACTTACAAATACAGGAAAAGTCTTTACTACAATTGCTCGTCCTCCTCATCCTTCCAGGTCCATGGCACTTTTTTCTGTCCTATTGTCTTCTGTCATGTTTTGTTTTAAAATACTGTTTTTTAATGAGTGGAAAGGATGTACTTTCCCCCATGACATGAGTAAAATTTGGCATATACATATCTGCTTAAAATACTCCACTGGGGAGGAAAAATACCTCACAAGATCATACTTCCTTCCATAATTCAAAAAAATCCCACTGTGCTGGGTAATGCTGTGACAGTGGCTGTTTTTCTCCACTACCTTCACCACTCCTTCCCCAAAGTGCTTTCCTTGCTCCTTATTTCACTAATTTTGAAGCATACTTTGGGATTCCTTATATCACAAGGTCTGTACTAAGTAGCACCCCTGAGCCTCTGAGATGAAGAACCATAAAAAGAAGTCTCCTTTGGGAGAATCTTGAGGAAAAGGCTAGGAAGTCTCCCATATCCTCATCAGAGGCACAGCTGGAAAGGCATAGTTCTCTAGTTTGCTTTTGGCAAGGACACCCTGCCCCTGGATGTGAGTACTCACAAGCTATCTTTTAATCTTAAACCACTGAACACTTAGATATAACTTCAAAACAATCCCTACTGTTCTTTAGGGATGCCTGTGGAGCTGTGATGCAGGAAACAGGTGTTGAGCCTAGTTAAAGTCCCACATATGAAGGAGACACTCTGTGAAAGATTCTGGCTCCTACAGGCAAGTCCAGTTTTGCTGTGCCAGCTGCTGCACAAGGGCTCTGTGCTGCTCCTCACTCTGCTGAGGCATGGACACAATCCATGGAGTGAAGTCCAGCTCAACCCACACAAAATGTCATCTAAAACTTCATGAAATGTGATGAATTTCCAAATGGGGGGATTTAATGTCTTTGCTAGCTTCATTTTCTCAGGAGAGTGGCAGAAGCTTTTATCAAAGAAGAAACAGAGCAGAAGACAGCACCCTTCAAAAGACAACAAACCTTGAAATACAGTAATGTTTGAGTACTAAAAATCAAGAAAATGTGATAACAGCTGTGAAAACACTCCTGGCACAGATTAAAGTGGCATCAGTATCTTCCCTATAATGTCTTCATTGCAGGAAGTCAGCGTTCCAGACATCTATCAACATGCTCCCCTTGTAGGATTTTGCAATTTTCATTTTACTTCTGCTGGATATTTAGCCAAGAAAATGAAGTTCTGGGGTTTAATCTCAACTCATTTCATATCTATCCATGCAGAGGAATGTAAGCAATCAAAGGCCACAATGAGTTAGCTTCAGACAGTTTCCACATAGCCAAATCAAGCACCCTCTGGTTCTTCAGAAATCAGAGCAGATTACCTCACCAATGGCCACCAGCTTTGTGTTTCTTGAAGGGCAGGACAGATTCCATGCCCTGTAATAAACCAGCTGAGCCATGGCAAACAAAGCCACAACACAAAACTATTGTACAACTTAAAAAGCAGACCATGAAAATGGCTGTCCAGGACAGAAGCTACCAGTGTCCTGTGCTGCTGACAGCTTCTAAATAACCTAATTACCCAGCCCTTTGAGAACAAAATTAAAAGCTAGATTCAATGGGGATTGGAGGGATGTTAGTCCAGGTAACTCTGCTAGTGAGCAAAGAAAGGCCCCATTCTTCATCATTTGGCTGAACTGAGCCTCATCTTTTAAGTGCTGAGAAACCTCTGAGAAACCTCTTAATGGGTCTCTGGCAGGCTGGCCCTGAGTGGTGTCCTTTCCAGAGAAAGGGCAGTTGTCAGTGCCAGGGAACAGACCTTGTTGAACCAACCTTCAGGACCAGCCCCACATATCACTGTCTTTTCAGCCAAACCCTTCATCCCTGTGTGCTGGTTTGGGCTGGGGTTAACTTTCCTCAAAGTGGCTGGTACAGGTCTGTGTTTCGGATTTGCTTTGTGCACAGAACTGTAAAGAAATCAAATACCTCAACTCTGTGTGTGGATTGGCCTCTTGCACACTGGGTGAAAGAAAGTGAAAGAAACTATTTTGGAACAACAACAGCCTCCATGTGCTGGTCAAGAAATGCCATCTTTGGATAAATGTCATTATTTACCAATGTGGTTGATTGTCAGTGGATGTGCTGCACTCACCAGGAGTGCAGGAGGGATTATTTTGGACAGTGCTGACATCTGCTTGTGCACATTATAGACCAAATTAGCTCACTGCATGTGCACTTCATTGCTTCAACTCAGCACAGAAGTCCTGTGTAGTACAGAATTGAGTTTCTACCCTGACTTTTCCAGGCAGGAATATAACCTTTAGAGAAAAGGGAAGCTACCTGGTGATGTTGTGATTGGAACTCTTCACATGGTGCTCCATTTAACTAGTTCCCACAGCACTCCATTTGTTTGCTTCCTCACCCTTTGTTGTGTGTCCAAAAATGATCTGAGCACAAAAATGCTCTCCCTATATGTTTATAACAATAAAGCCAGTGCCAATCAGCACTTCAAAGCTGCCAGTGCACTTCACAAAGACAGATCTTCCTGCTAGATAACCCCAGGTCCATTTCATGGGTTCACCAGTGCTCACAGGCCAAGCAGACCTAGGAGGCTCCAAATAACAGGTCTGATTCCACCCAGGAGATGCAGCATCCCATGGACACACATTTCTATGGAATTCACTTAACATGGTCATGCTGACCCTTAGTCCACATCCACAACTCAGAGGTTTTAACAATGGTCAACAAAATTTGGCAAAGACACAAAGGTCTTGGAGGTACAAAGTCCCTAGCAGGTTTTTGGGAGTTTGTGGACAGGTAGATGACACTGTCTCCATTCCTTCTCAAGGCCATCTAGAGGAGCACCCATCTGCTAAGTCTGATGCCAGCAGCTATCCAAATACAATCCACCCAGACTAACCTTGCCTAAGTGACAATCCAATAGGCTCGGGGAGGCACTGTGGAAGAGAGATGGGGAATCACAGGGAGGTCACAGGGGCACAGAAAAAAGCCAAGGTGCTGCTAAGAGCAGAGCCCAGAAGGTGCATGGGGGAGCTGGTGGTATTATGACAGAGAGATCACAGAGATCAGGGACACACACTGGGAGCTGGAAATGCAGCATTGGGAGTGCTGGGCTGTAATGGGAGCATCACAGGACATGGGTAGGAGATTGGGATTGCTGTGGTGATGAGATCATAAATTCTTGGGGCAAAAAATCATTATTGGTTGTGCTGCTTGTGAAATGTTGCATTGTATACTTTAAGGTGTGGTTGGGCACCAACAAAGAACCCAGCATGTGTTGGCACTCTGGGGTGACAAAGTACACAGCCCTGGCACAGACAAAAGAGCAAATCCAAAGTCCATATGGGAACACTGAACAAGTGAAACCCAGTGTCCACACTGCTGCAGAAACACAAAATACATGTAGGCACCTGACCTGGACTGGGGTGCTGTGCTCCCATCTGCTGTGCTCAGGATGGGATGAACCCCAGCACACCCAGTGATGGATCAGGATACCTTTGGGGGCTGAGGAGGCTGGGACACTGCTGCTGCTCCCTGGCCCAGGTGCATGGAGTGCAGGCAGCTATGGGGACCTGGCAGCAGATGGAGAGGACAGTGGCCACAGGGAGGGCTCTGCTGTTCCTCAGCACAAGAGGGACTGAGCAGGGTGGGGAGCACAAACAGCTCTCCCTGCACTGCATGCAGGCTTTAACAGCCAGCCCATCTGCCTGGTGATACCTGGGGCAGCAGGAGCTCAGTCACACTGCCCATACTGCTTTTCTATGTCTCACTGCACTTTCAAAACAGAGGGAAGCCGCTGCTTCATGGTCATTCAGGCAGCTGAAGGCTTGCTCAGCCTCAACACAGCCTGTGCTGTGCCATGGCAGGCTGGGCTCATCTGAACCACTGCCCACAGGTACCACACAGGCACCTCACCTGCCCCTGGGGGCAGGGTACAAGGCATGTTACCTCACCCTGACACTGCAGACAAAACCCATAGATTTTGATGTGCCACTTTGGTACGACATGCTCCTTCAGGCTCCTTGTCCTCAGTGCCATGCCTCACAGGCACTCCAGTGCCCAGTCATTTCTGATTCCTCAGGGGAGCCCCACCCCTGTTTTCATCAGCAGAGCAGGGCAGTGGCACTGATCTCCTGTGCTTGTACCAAGCAGCATCTCTGCTCACAGCAACAAGCATCTGGGGAGATGGGTATCAGCTCCTGCCCAGGGTTCATCAGGACCATGATCCTCACTACAGTTTCTCATTGTTATGTCACTCACAGTAGCTCAAAGGCATATAAAAATCCACCAGCTCCTGGAGGAGGCACTTGGCACTCACTGCATGGTGGGGCCACCACCCAGTGTGCTCAGGGTTTATATGCCCATGCCCCAAGAGATAGATAGAAAAGCTGATAGAAAAGCCAACCCCAGCAGGGAAAATGAACAGATGGATAACCACCTGCTGAAAAGGAAAATGTTGAGACAACTGGGTGCTATGGCAATTAATATCCTGTCTTTGATCTCAGTGTTATTTTTGTACTGCTTATAGAAAGCAAAGAGGAGAACAATAAAGCTTTATGCTAAGCCAGTGACTTTCACAAACTCTCTTTCCTGCTCTGTAATGGGAACAGAAGATCGAGCCCCAGCCTGTATTAATGAAAAAACAAACAAAAGCAGAACTTCATAAGTGATGAAAGTTGCATTTCCAGGCATTTATTTATTTTATTTTGCCTCTTAAGAGCCTATCTATGCATTGCATAGGAGTCTGTTGGAAGCACGTCCAGTAAAAGTCTAGTCAATTTGTCTAAACTCTTATCACGATAAACAGCATGAATAAGCAGCATTTCATCCACTTGGCCTCATCACCATGTCCTCACTTGTTCCCATGCCACATTGTGGAAAAACTCAGAGCACTTTGCCCCAGAGCACAGGAGATTCAGGCCCTGTTAATCCATGGCTATAAACAAATTTCAGAAGAAAGGCCCTGGGAGAGTGATGGAGCTGCAGCCCTCCAAAGACTATTTCAGTGAGCACAGATAGAGCCCTTTCTTGGCTTTTTATCACTCCATGTACATCCTGCAAGGTAAAATGTCATGGGGAGTCCTGCAAAGTGCAGCCAGATCTGCTGTTTGTAGCATCCCAAGGAAAACTGTGATATGAGCTGAAGCTATGAGGAGATTGAGACCTACCACTTTCCACACTGCTGCAGGCAACCTGTGCCATTCCTCACTCTGACACAGAGGTCACCTGGGCTGTGTGTGACCTCCAAAATTGATGGCACAGCTGAAAAGAAAACTTGAGTTGCCACTAACTTTCCCAAAAACTAAATTTGCACTGTGTCCTTCCACCAATACATCCTTGGCCACTTCAGTGTCCTGTGTTACCTAGGGGAAGGCACGGTTTATCCAGACCCTGAGAGGTTTGCAACAGTGTTCAGCACATGCACTGATGTTGCTAAGGCCAACCTTTGGGGGGAAGGAGGGCTCCACAATGTGCAGCCACACAGCTCCCCAAAGCCATCCTGCCTTCCCCAGCCTCTCCAGGCTGTTAGGTGTTAGCTTGGGAATGCAGGCAGAAATCTAAGCTTTCTGTTAAATCCTCCTTCTGAGGTAAAGTTACAGAATGGCTGCTGAGGATCAGTGATGTTTTCCAGCTCAGAAAACACACTTCCCCCTCACTGCACAGCAGCACCATGAGTCCTGAGTGAGCAGCTCAGAGATTCCCATGCAGAGCAACAACTTTATTTCCAGTGCCTACTGCCTGCCCCCAGCACTGACTGCAGGGACTGGGGCGCAACTCACACAGCCAAACCAGCAGCACTGGGAAAAGGGTGCTGCTTCTGACCTTATGTGCCAGTGATGCCAAGGCAGGGTGGGAGTGGCACTGCATTTCCATTCCCTGGAACTCCAGGTCACCTACTCCCTGACTTAGCTCCGGCGCCGCAGGTCTAAGGAGAGGACAAAGCTGGCTTGTTTGTCATGGGCCCCCTGCCAGCCTTGTCCTGCCCATGGATGCAATGCCAGCTCTCCCTGGCCTGGAGGAAGCATTTGTGCCTCCTTCACCAGCCTCAACCACACCTCTGCACCACCAGAGCAGCTCCAGGCCTGCTGCTGAAGGGAGCAGGGACATGAGCTGTCCCAGAGCCCCATGGCCCCTGGGGGCTGCCCATCCTCAGCAGTGCCCTGCCCACACTGGAGCTGCAGGATGTGTGTATGTCGAAGGTTTCTGCCACAGCAAAAGGGATTCAAACCCCCAGGAATCACCCCACTGCAAGGCTAAGGCTGATCCAGAGCAATGCCACCCCCCTGCAGAGACAGGGATTTTAATATTCCCCCTTTTTGCAAAACCTGTGTTTTCATCCAATGCTAAGGATTCCATAGAGAAAAATAATTAGGTCAAAACTTTGCAGACATTTGGATGCTGCCTAACTTCTTACCTGGAGCATCTCCTCATGTAATTGCATTTCCAAGCCATACTGGGAGGCTTCCCAACACACGGGCAGCAGGAAGCACATGTGAGGCTGAATGGTATCTATCAGATTTAGCATCTCCAGTGACATGATTATTAATCATTAAGTGAATCACATTAATATTCTGACTATTGCACAGCTGGTCCCTAGCACCATCTGGAGGCAAACTCCATCCTTCACCCCATTTAGTGGAAATGTTGCCTGTAGATCCAGGATAAGGAACGGCTCTAACTCCTCTGGATCAAACTCTCAGCAAAGATTCAGGTGTTTGCTGCTCTAAATACATGTTGTAACAGAGACAAATTGTGCAAGTTTGGTTGTTTGCTGCAGGCTGAAAACTGTTCAGGAACACATGTTTAAACTTAGTAAGTGACCTCTAGTCAAAAGGCAGAACAGAGCAGTTCTGATAAAGACTGCAAAAAAACTTCTGACAATGTGGTTTTAATAAACTGAGGAAGAAAATGTGGGTTGAAAAACAAAACTCTAGTATGGGGCACCACTTACACTGCAAGCTTTGGCCCTTTTCCCCCCCAACATGGTCATGAACTAAGTTAATGCTTGTGCATTTTCTTCATTGACCTGGCAAAACTCCCCATAGTGAGAGAAAACCTCCCCTTCCTTAGTGGCCCTCAGAACAGTTGGGTGCCAAGTAAAACCCACCTCATTCAATTGCTGGTTTATAATCAGCAAAGTTGAACAGGCCCACATCCACACAGGTGCTGTGAGGGAGCACTAGATTCAGTTTTAGGACACTGGATAACACAGCTGAATCCACAGAGAGCACTTCCAAGATAACACAAAATTGAGCTTGTCTCCCTATCACATTGTGTATCTCCTGATACTGAGCAGTCAGAAGAGTGAGTCCTTGAACTAAGACCAAACCCAGACTTTTTTATTTGAACACAATTCAAAGGGAAAAAAAAAGTACTTTAAAAATCCAAGAAAACCCTTCTCAAAGTAGCCAAGATCTTAGCAATTATTACTTTATACACGGGAAAAGGAGTAGAAGGGCTATCTATAATTCTTTCCTTCCAACTGTATCTAGAAAAGATGTTGCTTCTGCAGCACTCAGAGTCCAGTCAGCACAGAATACAGAGAATGCCCATCCAGCTGGGTCCTTTTAATGGCTCAGAAAGGGATGTGCAGTCTGCCAGTTGTAACAGGAGCCTTCTGATCATGACTGGGTCCACAACTTGTGACTTTCAATCAGCAGAAAGGAGTGATGGGGACATCAAGCACTGAACAGCCATCTCCCAGACTAGGAGCAGTTGGCAAGCAGTCTGAGAAACTAAACTGACAATTTTATGGTGCTCTTCTTTACAAATTATTTGTTCAGAGACAATAGAGATGCAAAGGAGCAATGTGTCTTTATCACATTCAAGAGATTTACTATGATGCAAACCAAAGGCCTTTGAGAAATTTCCTATTTTCATCCTATCCAGATATATAACACTGCTTCTTGAACTTCCAACCACAGAACTCCACTTTAACACAAGATGGTTTTATTAATTGGTTTTATTAATTACATCACAAGTAATATTTTCTGCAACATCATAAATTTCAGTTTCTGAATCTATATCCGAAGAAAGTGCTGAAGTTTGGGGAATACTTTTAGTGCATTCTGTGTAGTTACTTCTATAACTTCTCCAACTGGAATTCCTTTAATTTTGGCAATGTATTCTGCAGCAATGTATATATTTTTGGGTTCATTTCTCACCTGAAAAACAAGCCAACCAACCAAATTACAGGCCCCTAGAGAACTACACAGTGTTTCAGATTCAGTATTTTCTGACACAACTGCAGTCACATTGTAGCACATGTGAGGCAGAAAAATGGCATGTATCCATTCCTCTTGGATTAAGCTCCCTTGGTAGCCTCTCTCCTGTCCTGTAAGGCTTAGCCTACTTCATTATCCAGTGCCAGCAGCTGACCTCCACAAGGTGTAGGTTTGGATACAAATACACAGAAGTCCCTTCCTCCCTCCCTCCCATCATTCACCTGTTTTTCAGGCCCCAGAGCAGGAGAATCAGTTTCCAAGCACATATTTTCCAGAGGCAGCTGTTTCACAAGCTTCTGCTTCTTGAAGAAAATAAGACAGTCATTAAATGCTTTATGCACTTAAACCTGGGGGAAAAAACATGAAGAGAGAATATTCCCTACATTTAAAGGCAACATCAAAAGACTTTGGTGCCACTGTTTACATTTTATCAACGATTCCTGAATGGAAGCAAGAACACCAGGAGCTGCTCAAGAAGTCCCTTCAAATTAGGGCTCTCCTGTTTTCTAAATATCCAAAGTACTATAATCTTGACACTGAATTCATTGTTATTCATTAAATCACACAGTTATATTGCAGTTATAGAGCTGCCAGTGCAATTCTAATTTGCTGTTTTCTGTGCATATAATATTTGTGTATCTTTTCCTCCTCTCTGCCTTACATCTCAACCTGTTTGCTTTCCTTCCTCCTACGTACCTAACCTCATCCCCCATTTATATCCACCCCTCATGCTCCTTCCACTAAAATCAAATTTTTTCCTCTCTTACCTTTCCTGAGCTTATCACAGAAACCAGTCCTATCACAAGAACTACTCCTTCTCTACATGTCATGCCCCTACTGTAAAACAGAACAGTGTAAAACAGTGACAGAATCTTCCAAAGAAGAGTTCACCGGAAACCACAATAAAATGAGAAAAAACCCCCTTGTTTCTCAGGAATAGCTGAGCTGTTTTAGCCAGAATTCCCCCTCCAAAGTCCAGCTAAGGCAAAAGCCCCAAAAGCAGAAATCAGCCAAAGTAAAAATTGGAGAGAAAGAGCAGACCCCAGCTGGAACCGGGACAAAACGTTACCTGTTCACTCCTGATAATGGAAGGAGGAATGGAGAAGTAGTATCCAGCTTTCACCCCTTCCATGGCTACAGATGGCTTCCCATCAAAGGCATGGAGCAACACCTTGGTAGCACCTTGGAGAAGCAAAGCAAACCACATCATCAGCAGGGTTACAGCAGGGCTACTGTGTCAGCTTCCAACGGGACCTTGGTCCCACAGAGAATTAACACAGAAACTCTGCACTACTGCTCCTGAGTTAAACACACACAAACTGATGTAAGGACATGGCACAACTGGACAAATCCTGCTGGCAAAAGCCATGGCAGAGGAAATGCATTAAAAGCATACCTTGTTCCTTTAAGAGATTAATGGTTGGTCTTCCAGCTGAGCGGGAGTGAACATTTCTGCACAGCAAGGAGGGGCCCAGCATTAGGAAATTCAGCCAAATACCTTTTTTTTTGCAAATACAAACAAATCAACAGTATCTTGGGATGAAAATAATTAATCTGTATTACAACTTTTATCAAGGAAAAACCCCAGTGATGTATATATGAATCCTTTCAGTTACAGTAAAGATACAGGAACAACATGGACAGGGCACATAAGATGTCTGTACAGAAGTGCAAATATAAGGTAAATTCTATAATTAAATCTCAAACTGGAGACTGACAGGACACTTATGTCAGTTTAACCCATCTAAGCAAAGTTCTGTGGGCACTTAATAACCATAAATGCTGGGATGTATTTAGACATGTCACTGAGACCTGGGAAATCCTCCTTCTGGTATAAACAAAACCTACAATGGCAAATCCAGTCTTCTTGCCAGCTCAATCTGCTTGATCAAAACCTGTCTTTGTCCTTCCTTCTGCTCATCAGTGCTGGCAAATCTGGGAGTGAAATCTAGTCCAACCTACAGCACAAGAAGAGAAGGGATAAAGTTTTACAGATCTAACACTTAACAAAACCAAACTTAGACATACAAAGGCATAACATGCTTCAAAACTGCAAAGCATTTCAAAT
Organism: Oenanthe melanoleuca; assembly: GCF_029582105.1. Classification (NCBI taxonomy): domain Eukaryota; kingdom Metazoa; phylum Chordata; class Aves; order Passeriformes; family Muscicapidae; genus Oenanthe; species Oenanthe melanoleuca. The sequence goes on along the minus strand of NC_079336.1, from coordinate 88,101,468 downwards.
TGTTAACTAGAGACTGTTGCAGCTTAACTCACAAAAAGAATGTATTCTCAACCATAAGCTTTTCAACTATGAAAGCATTTGTGGGCAGACAGCTACTAACAAGGGTGTTAACATTTTAGTCTGTAACAACTTTTCTGTGGGTTTATATTCTATTGAATATTATGTCAGATTAAGTCTCAAACATAGATCTCCAGTATAAGTAAAATTTCTGACCTGAACACATAGCTTTAGTCCAATCTCTAGCAAAAATTACCATTAATTCTATATTTTTTTATATATATAAATATGTCCAGGCAAAATTTAAAGTTTGTCAAAGCAGTCCCATCCACAGTTAGATAAAGAGAAGCCTTCCACATACAGTACAACATAGCAAATTTAGTTACAAAGCTCTGCTTTTTCTGTAGCCAGTGCAGAACCAGATGTAAGTCCCTCTGGTACTAACACACAAATAGAGGCAGACTCCATCCTAAAGCCTCAATTCATTTAAAAACAAATGTAAGACAGGAGACAACAGATGGATACAGACAGATGAAGGATTAAAAAAAAGAATTGTACAAGTCAGTGTGGTGTATTGAAATCACAGCTTAGCCTAACTCTGTCAGAGAAGGCAGGAAGGATCAGCCTTTGGGTATAATATGAGAGAGCATAAGTATGCAATCTTCCAATGACTCCAGCAGCATAAATTCCATCTATTTTCTAACTACAATAACAAAGGAAAAAAAGGAATCAAGCAAATCTATAAGGGAAAGCACATTAAGAGAACTACCAATCAGAGATTGTTCAGGCTGATAGCAATTACCACATACAGAAAAACAAGCATTGACTCAGTTTTTGTAATTACAGTGACAGCTGCTGCTGGAGAGAGTTAAACAAGCTATGGAATTCCACTCACTTCTCCAATCCCCACCAATCTGTCTTTGTAAAGTTCTATAAGAGGCAGTGCAGCATCCAGATCCTGCAAGAATGAAAGACATAACTCTCACTGTCTCCTCTTACAAGAGGAAAGGGTTATGAACACAGCATTATTATTAAACTGGTGTTTCCTTTACTGTTCTGAAACTCTGTGCTTTAGAACTTGCCACTACTGTGAGCTGTGCAGTCAGATTTTAGAAGCCTGAAGGATTTGCCTTTACTTAATAACTATTACATTACATATTACATTCTATATCTATATCTATCTCTATATATAAATCTCATTCTAAATACTCCTAAGCTAACTTTTCACAGTAGCAGCAGAGGAAATAAAAACAAGGCCCATAAATAGCTTGGTAACATTAAATGGCTGCAGATTTTTAGGATAAGGCCACAAACAGTTGCCTTCCAGTTCCCATGTCAACAAAGGAACATCTGCACATGCTGTTTGCTGTAAGCAAAGCACGCTTGGGATTTTAAAAACCATCTCACTGCAGTAATACTGCCAGATGACTCCAGTGAACAATTCTGCTTTAAGGACTAACAGGGACAAATGGATGTGCTGAGAGAGCCTGGGATTTGGTCCGCTGGGTCTCCTGCATTACAGAGCACAGAAAAACCACTGGGCAGACCTGAAGGTAAATCAGGCAGACGGGAGCATCCTGTCGTCTGTCCTGACAAGTCCCTGCAGTATTTTAGACGCCGTGCTTTACCGTCAAAGTTACACTGCGCTGCTCCTCTGGAGAAACCTCCAGAACGGGGTGAACTCCCAGGCATGGCAAGACGAACCCTGGGAACCTAGGCACGGAACGGACAGCGAGAGTGGGAAACACCACAGAGAACCTAAGTTTGACGCCAAGAGCCCAAGTTTAAAGACAAGAAGGGCCGGCCTGCCTGAGGAGGGCAGCGCATCCCCCGCCACTCCCCGGGATCCCCGCGGGCCTCGCACCTCTCCGACAGCTCCACGACGCTGCGGAACTCGCCCGCCTGCTCCGACACCACCACCAGCGCCGACACGGCCGCCTGCGGCACACAGAGACCCGCGGCTGGCTGAGACCGGCGGGGCCGGGGGCCGCGGGGAGCGGGTCCCCTCAGGCCGGCCCCGCCTCACCTGCTCCGCCGCCCGCACCACGGCCGCCACGTCCTGCAAGAGACACGCAGCGCCTCAGCGCCGGGGCCGCGCCCGGGGCTGCCCGCGGGTCCCGCCGCGCTCACCCGCTGGAAGCAGGGCGCGGCCAGGTGGCAGTGGCAGTCCACCGGCCCCGCCATGCCGCGCCCGGCGGGAAGGCACCGGCGGGCCGCCGCTTCCGCTTCCGGGCCGGCATTTTCCCCGCGGCCCGGGCGGGAAATGGCGGCGCCGCCGGGCGCGGGCCCGGGGGAGGCGGGCTCGGCGCGGCGGGACCCGCGGGTGCGCTGCTGCTCGCGGCGCGGGCTGGGCGCCGTGCTGGAGCTGTGCGCGCCCTTCGTGCGGGCCCTGGCGCACGGACAGCCCGGCGGGGCCGCCGCCGAGGCCGACGCGCTGTGGGTGAGCGGGGAGCGGGAGCGGGAGCGGCCCGTGCCGGCACCGCGCCCGGCGGGCAGCGCTCGGCACCCGCGGTGAGGGGGCCGGGGTGGCACGGGGCAGGGCGGTGAGCGGGACGGGCTCTGCTGCGGGAGGAATGGATGGATCCAGCCATGGATGGATTCTCAGCCCGTGCCGTGCCTTGCAGAACTTCGAGACAGCGGTGCGGGAGAACGTCACCATCAACGGGCAGGCCTGGGAGGAGGCCTCGGAGGAGTCCCAGCTGCAGAGCGGTAGGCAGCGCTTTCCATTCGCTTCCTGCTGCGCGGCTTGCTTTGCTTTGCTTTGCTTTGGTTTCGTTTGGTTTGCTTTGGTTTTGTCCAGAGGTAAAAGGACGCCGATTCAAAGGGGAGGTTCTGACTTGTTGTAAGGAAGTAAAAACTCATTCTTAGGATAACAGAGCATTGGAAGGGGCTGCCCAGAGCTTGTCTCCAGCACTGGAGGCTTCCAAAAACCATCTGGACAAAAGTGTTCTGAGCAGCCTGTTTAGAAATGGGCGTAGACTCTGCTGTGAGCAGGAGGCTCTGGAGGGCCCTTCCCACCTGAGTGCTGGGGGCAGTGACCAAGATCTGTCAAAATACCCTAGGAGATTGTCTGTTGCTGCTATTTAATATACTGATTAAGTGTTGAACATTATTGCTATATAAATGTATGTAATAGAAACAATGTATTTATAATTACCGTCTTTTGAATAATAGTAGTGGAGATTCTTGGTAGTCTGGTGTCCAAAGAAAATTTCAGTGCAGTTCTTTCACTCACTGTGTTGGCATTAGGTGCTCTTTGCCTGCATCTTGATGCTTTTTGTAGTTACACAGAGCTGAAAATATAGATATATTGAGTTAACCATGGAGCTGTCAAACCAAAAACATTGTTTTTTGGCCAGGGGACTCTGAGCAATGTGAGCCAGTTGAAGATATACCTGCTCATTAAAGGGCGCTTGGGCTAGATCACCTTTAAAGGCCCCTTCCAACACAGACTATTCTCAGGTGTAGTTCTAGAATGATAGAACTCCAGCTACTTTGGTTACAAGGTCAAAAATGCACTGATCTCATGATGCAAATTGCAAAACTGGGACACTGTCATCTGCCCACAGCTGGCATAAAGCAGGTGTAAGGACTATACTGTGCTTTTTAATTTTATAAGTATTTATTCATGTGCCTATCTCCGATCCAGTTCGAGTCACCAAGAGATCTGGCATTTTGTGCTTTCCATGTTTGTGTTGATCAGTGGCTTAAGTCTTTTATGTCTGTATTTAAATGATTTCATGGTGATTGTAAAACAAACAACCAAAACAAACAAACTCGTAAAACCTTGGCTTTTCCTTTCTGAGTTTTGCAATCACTTGATTCTGCACGGAGTGACCCAGAGAGGGTGCTCAAAATCCATTCTTTACCACTAGATTGAGAACATTGCATGTTATACTCCACACATTATTGGGAGCAGTGAATTTAAATGTTGAACTGCTTATTTGTGCACTGTGTGATACAAAATCAGTTAGGCTTCCAATTACTGTTTGTACAGTTGGAGTTTGTTTAATGCTTGTAAATCACACAGGTAAGCCAGTTTTCTCCTTAAAAGACTGCCGTTGTTTCTTAATACTTTCTTCACAGTTTCAGAGTTCACAGAGAAATAAATTTTTTTCTTTTTAATCCCCTGGATGCTTTTCTGCCTCCCTCCCCCCCAGATCATCTACTTCAAAAAAACTGGCCCACATCAAGTTATGCTCCAGTCTCTATACTGCCTTAGTGAGGAGATTCAAGACATAAATTTATCTCTGTGTTGATAATCGTGCATAATCTTTTTATTTGAGATCTAAAGCTTCTTTTTCTTGATAAGTTTGTCTCAAAAAAAGAATGCTCTGAGAACTCCACACAATAACTATATATGTTTGTCACTTTCAGTTTCCAATATTAAAATTCTGGAGGATCAATTTGATGAATTAATAGTAGAGACAGCAACTAGGCGTAAACAGTGGCCTAAAAAGATCCTGGTGCATGCTATCCAAGCCATGAAAGCAGAGCAAGAGATGTTGGTGAGTAACCTAAGACTTTCAGAAAACCTTTGCATTAAGAAATCAATCATCCAGTGTTGACCTTTAAGCTCCTTCCCTTGGTTGCTTTTTAATTCGTTATCATAAAATGAAATTGCTTTTTTTTAATTAACTGATAGTGCAGTAACTGAGGGTTGAACATAGTAAGTTTACTAAGTAACTGCTAAGGGTTGCTACAAAGCCTTGTGAATGTATCTGAATTGGGTCTGTGGCACAAAGAAACTGAGCAGATTGCTTCAGCCTGGTGACTCAGGATTTACAAATCAGTAGGCACCTGTTTATCTTCTGAGTTCCTGAATTCCTTGCCCAGGGGCTGGTTGAGGTACTAAATGTTACACTACATACAGATAGTATCATGTGCAGTGCATAACTTCAAAAAATGTCAGTGGCTTCCTAAGCACGTTTTTGGAGCTAGTAACTACGTGGAGTAATGACTTTGAGTAAAGCATGGAAGAAAAGGGAGTGTGGATTGATGAATCAGCACAGTAAATTCTGTGGGATTTGTGACACACAGTGTAAATTAATTACTATCATTAAACAACTCAGTCGTGTCCTCAGCTACTAGATTTCTTCCTTGAAGTTTTGTTAGGCCTCCCTTTTGCTTATCTCCTGATTAATTAGGATTCCTTTGGCAAAAACCAAGAGGCTTAGGCAAAGTCAAACACTGGCACAAGTTGCCCAGTGAAACTGTGGAGTCTTCATCCTTGGAGAGATTCCTGGAGATACTCAAAAGTTGACTGGATGAGGCTCTGAGCAACCTGCCCTAGTTGGCCCAGGTTTCAGGAAGGTGTTCAGAGGTCCTTTCCAGCTTCAGCTGTTCTGTACTAAAGAAGACAGGGATTTTTTTAGAAGGTTGTGTAGGAGCCTGGATTGCATTGCTGAGGACTAAAACTGGCAGATGTTAACTCTTTAGTTTAGCCAGACAGAGATGATTTACAGTAAGGAAAAGTGCATGGGTACACGTCTGTCTTACACCTGAGATATTTTCTAACATACATTGCCTTTTGTAATCTCTCTGTTTTGTCAGTATATCAAGTATGTAAAACAAGCAAACAATAAAAATCAACTAAAAATGCTATTGCATAACACCAAGATTTAACAAGACCTTTTAATCTTTCTGCTACCTGAGTCCCACAGTGGATTAGTTATTTGGAATGCCTGTCATGCTACTTTTTCTCTCTTGCTAATCTCTTCAAAGTTTACACCACCACAATTAGATTATTATTTTAATGAAAATTGTCTGCAAAAGTTTAGTTTATCCCTATAAGAATATGTAGAAATATATGCAAGAAATATGGAAAGCTTAGTTTATCTCTGTAAATGGTCCTTTTTTTCATCTCTCAGCTATTTCTGCAAAGGTACCAGTGGTTTCTTTGGTTTTGGTTGAGGATTTCTTGTGTTCTTTCATGACCATAGCTAGTCATGTGATGCTTTCTGAGGCATAAAGAGCAGCCATGAAGATGTGATTTATCTGGAGAGAACCACTCATTTATTGTGGTGATCACCTTGTAATTGCCAAAGCAAGAGATCATCCTGTGGGTTTTTAGTTAATATTCTCTATAGAGTTTGAGCCTAATGCAAGCCATGCTTGTTCTTCTGCTTGGAGCTGTTACTGCAAACTTGCTAAGAAGTTGTGTGAACTGTGGAAAAATTTCTCTGGCAAAACTGCAGCGGGGAATATTTAGCTTTCCCCTGCTTGCTTTTGCTTGAAGAAGGTTGAGGGACAGCTCCTGAAGTGGAGAACACCAACTTGCAGATGATCTAACTTCTGTTCCCTTGGCCTTGCTTTGTTTCCTTCTTCCCTGTTAGCTGCTTCTAATTCTACTGTTAATGGAACTAAGTATGGGTTGTATTCAGTTATTATTAGTTTACTTCATGTCTCATTTAATTAATTTAAATGATGTGAGGTCGCAAGACTCCAGTTTGTGAAGCAGAGTGTTCTTAGTTCTGTAAAAGTAATTGCAGGGCAAGAGTGTAGTCATTTAAGTACTTTTCCTTAGCTTTTTGTCTTAATGACCCTTTGTTGGAGTTTGTGGCTCTGTGAAAGCATGCTGGTTTTGTGAATGGCTCCTGAGAAGCCAGAGCAGCTCTTTTTCCTCAGTCGTGCAGCAGGTGGCAATGCTTGTTCCAAAATGCCTGGATGTCATTTCTCATGCTTTAGTAATTACAATTCTGCAAACTAAAGCAGATTCTGGAGATGTGTTTACAGTAACTGTGTAAACAAGAATGCTTTTTTCAGTAACTAAGTATCTATAAACTGTATCTCTAATACATTCTTCATCTAAATAATTCCACCACCATCTCCATTGTTCTGACTTCTACATGTATATTGGGTATCTATTAAACCAAGGGGGTATTTCACAATTTTTCTTTCTTTTTTGAATATGCAGAAGCTTTACCAGCCTGTGGTAAAACCAGCAGAGATAAAACCTCAGCCTTCGCAAGGTAAAGATTTTGAGGGGGGAGGGGGCAGCTTATTTATTTGCTATCTGTAAATGTTTAAGAAGTTTTCTTTCTTTAAGCTTGTTTAAAATTGATTGTTTAAAAAATAACTAAAAAGCGAGAAGTTTGTCATAAGTGAATGTGTTGCTGCCTGAGTTTTACTGCGTCAATTTCTCTTGTTCCGAGTGCTCCTGCAGTTAGGCACTGTACTGAAAGGCAAAAAGCTGGCAAAGGTCTCTCTGTATGTATATTGGGGAGAAATTGTCACACAGCTACTCCCAGAAGGCTTCCTTACTTCTTTCCTTCATCACTGGTGGAAGCCAGATGGGGAACTGAATGGATCACTGACATTATACTTCATCTGTTCTTATGTTCCTTTCACACGAGTAGTAGAAATGCTTCAACCTCTCTTCCTTATCAGTCAGTTCCTTCAGGGAATTGAAAGCTTTGTGTAGGACTCAGGGGTGGCAGTGTTGACTCTCCTAACTTGCCAAGTATGACACAGATTTCATCCTGCCTGTGTCACTTGTGAGGATTGATAAAGGAATAGAGCTGCAAACAATGTTGTAAGTTTGCTGCATGCTTTGGAAAGATGCCTTGTACAGACTCCTTGGAACAAGGCAGTAGATTTTGCAGTGGGTGACTGGGATGGGCTCTCTTGAGGCTGGCCTTAATAAATGGGAACTTTTGTCTTACTTGTTGTTAAATATTGAAAAATGACAGAATTCAGCATTGCAATTCTAATTTGAAAAGTGAGAACACTCCCTATGAATTGCTGCACATGATGTAAAGCTGGTGCAACAGGCAGTGGTGCTCAGAGTTTGAGAAGCTGAATCTTCCAGTTCTCACCCTGCTGATCTGACTTCATTCTAAACATAATTTCCTCTTTGTAGATGGGAGACATGGCTTTCAGCAGTGCCAGCCTGTGCAGCAAAGCAGCCAGTAGTCACTTTATATCTGAGTTCTTTTTGGTTTCTAGTGTCCAACCCAGGCTTTTCTGATGTCAGTCAACTACTGGAAAGTTAGTAGCAGCTTGCACTATGATACTGTGGTTTTGGGTTTGGTAACAGCAAAGTTGTAGCAAAGATACTATGGAGTTTGTGCAGAATTTTGGTATTATTTAGTCTTTAGGAAGTTTATGTATCCCATTTTAGCAAGTACAGTGGCCAGAAACCAAAAATGTTTAGATTACTCAATACCTTTCATTTCCTTGTTTCATTTCCCTATGTTTTGGGAAGCCTTGAACACTGAGGAATATAATACCATCTATGTAAAGCCAAAAATTTGCAGGCAAATTTCATTTAATGTGTGTCAGTCTTTCTATATAATAATCCTAATAATTATTTCTACTTTTTCTTAACTCTGTCCTTACCATTTCATAAGGTCACCAACCTCCTCATCCAAATACTCTATTGTAAGAATGCTTCATTATAGACATATCCTTCTTTTAGAGAATGCCCTTCCATAGGTCTCTATGATAGGTTTAAAGGGGTTGTTTCTGGACTGCTTGTTCTTCCAAGTTGAATGATGGTGCATTTTAGTGTCCACGTAGGGATCATGTGTTCCTAAACCAGCTCTGGACAGTTCAACAAGCACCATCTCTTGGTGGTTACCATGTTTCAGCAGGAAATCACTGTAACCCTGAGCTAGAATGTAGTGACTGACTTCAAAATACCTTCAGCAGTACTATTAAGATTGACTTAAAACAGAATGCTGTGTTTAACCCTGGCAGGGTTTAGGGGTGTGTGCACCACCTGACACCGTGTCCTACTGCAGGCACTGGTGAAACCCTACAGAAAACTAATAGTAATGGAGGTGAGGCTCCTTACCTCCCAGTAGCATACTAGTCTGCTCTTTTTAAGTTTTGTGGATGGAGAACATACAAAACACTTTTCTAATGCCTAGAGTTTAACTCTTGAATACAGAATTAAACTATTGGTGATCCTATCATATTGCTATACAGTAGAGTATATGCTGTATTCCCCCTGGTAATCTGCACCTGCTGCCTGCTTCAGTATTCCTGAAAGCTGGGGGTTTTTTTCCTTCCTTATCAGCAGAGCAGAATTAATGCAGTTCATGTTATTTATGCTTGGTTCTTTTTGGTGTTAATGCTTGGTAAGTTAAGTCAGAAGAACAAAAAAACAGCCTTTATTGTAAAAGCCAACTTGTTGGAGACATAGGATGATTTATTTGCCTTCCTTAAAATATTCTCCACGATGGTGTTTATTCTCTGTTTTCTGTGTGGTTTTTATCAGCTTAAAAGTTTGAAAACAAATCTTTTTGTTTAATTATTTCTTTACAACTGTTCTCTTATTTCAAAAACTGGCTTTGTGTTTTCTACGTAAGAACTTTGGGGCTTTCTGTAGTTGAGACTGCTAGCCTCTACTGCAATTTGAGTGATAAAGAATAATACCAGTAAGATAAACCATGCCAGCTGTCATCCTCAGTGTTACAGTGAAAGGGGTGTACTGCAGGTTTAGATTTTATACAGGGACTTTGCTGGTTTCTGTGCATTTTCTGATAGTGAGTAATGGGGGAAGGAGTTGTGTTTTAGAAGTTGATTTGGGCTGTGTTTGTCCACAGATGCTTACATTGCAGATCTGAAACAGGCAGCAGAAGTGGCAGCCAAACAGATCAGCGAAGCAATGCAGGTGAGACCTCTGTGTGCTCCAAGAGAAATATGTTTTTGTCTTCTTGATCTGGTAATGTGTCACAAAACAGGAGTTCTAACTCATCTTCCTTATTGTTGGTAGAAAAAAGCCTGTGTGTGTGCTTATGAAGCAGGTAAAGCATTGTGTTTGTAAAGCATTCCCTCTCATGGTGGTAAGGGAGATTATCCTGTGGCTGTAGGAAATTCTTTTACTGAGATTTTGGAACCTGCAGCTTCTGAAAAACAGAACATCTTTTGAAGACCTGTATGACTTCATCTGGAGTATGATATTTGTTACTTCAGTACCTGCTTAGGCATCAGCTCTGGTGTTCCTGTGATACCCCCTGAGCTTAGAGATGTCATGTCACACTTCAACCTGGCATACTCTTTGCATGGTTTCTGAGTGCAGACACCTCACTATTGGGGTGGCAGCTCTGCGTTTGCAGTCCTCACCTGCCATCTTGAGCATCGTCTCTGCAGACACTGAAGCTTTTGTACCTGTCAGAATCTCATTAGCATATTGCATGCCTTATAACCATTGCTTTTCCCATGTAACTTGAGATACTTGGCTTTCTTTTACAGTCTATTCCAGCACTCATAGAAAAAGCAGAAGGTTTTTCCCAAGCATTAACTTTGCAACCAACCTTGGAACTCTGCAAGCTGCGGCAAGAAGTCTTTTCTGGTTGCAAGGCGAAGGAGGAAAATAATGTCCAAACTTTAGTACCACCAGGAGAGATCACACCAACAGGAACTGTTTGCAGTAAAAGTCCCTATGTTTTGCTGAAAAGAAGAAAAGCTACAGATTCCCCCGAGAGAAAGCGCTACCCACTGCGGCGGAGGAAGATCACTCTCAGTACATGAATTTCTCCTTTTGTGTTTTCACGTCGGAATCTCAGCTGTACTTTTGTTCCATGTGTTCCATCTTTTTTCTTAGAACTCATCTCCCCTCAGTACTATACATGGGAGCTTCTTTAATTAGGCTTTGACCTCTTGAATATTTCTGCTTTTGCTGTCATGCTGATGGTATATGAAAGCCTATGTGTACCAGTAGCATCCAATATCCAGCAAGCATATTTGCCATTTAATTCATTTTTGGCTCTTATATTGCTGTTTTTAGCTTGAGTCCTTCTGCTTCTCAGAGTTCATGTGCATGCTTTATGTATGTGGGCAGTCTTTTAGGAAACCATTAACTGCTCATTTACATTCAGCATGTCGCTAAAGAGGTTGGAGAATGTCTAGTTCTTTTAATGCACTTTCATTAATTACTGAGGCAGGTGGCTTTTATTTTAATTAATTAATTGACACTGCAGCATATTGAAATCACCAGATTTGATGCAATGAGTTTTAAGGAAGTTCATGTACATATGTGACATTAGTCCCTGCTCTTCTACCTTTCCTGAATGTAGGTCATCTAGGCTTATTTATAGTCATGTTTGTTGAAACTTGGAATTTTAATAATTGTATGCATTTACTTGCAGTGTGCTCTTAGGAACAGGAATTCAACCATCAATATCTTAGGGTCTGATATTTCATTTCACGTAATCCAATTATGCAGCCTGGGGTTTTCCTGGACAGTATTTCTACCCATGAAAGGATCTTGACTTGGGTTGTGTTTGCATTTGTGTTGACTAAACTTTAAAGATCAGTACAGGCTACCAGTAAATGGTATTCACTTGAGCTAGCTTACTTTTGTTTTCTTTACTCATTAGTACCTAGAAGATTGCAAATGAGTACTAAATTGAGCATTGTGCCTTAACCATTTATAACTTTCTCTAGTTTATGGTTGCATGTGCCTGCAGTAAATACTCCTGTCTAGTATATAACATATTTCTTACACCGTAAATGGAGAGGGTTTTAGAAGCTTTATTAATGACATGTTTGGTGCTAAGAAGACAGGTCCAACCTAATGTCTAAGAGACTGAGTATTCTCAAGAAAACAGATTTTAGCATCATTTATTTTGCATAAGTGAGCATCTGTACTGAGACTTTGTATATGTAATCATATGTAAATATTTTTCCTGTCCTTGTATATACAAATGTGTGTTTTTATATGAAGTAAATTAAATCAATTAAGGAAGATCAAAGCTTCAGATGATATTGTCAGTTCTAATCCTGGAATAGATGGTGGCTGAGCAGTGAGCATACTTCAGAGGACATCTGTGTTAAATTCTGGCTTGAGTAACTGAAGTAGTTCCATTTACTGCCTTTGAACTCACAAGTGTTATTAATCTCAGGGCTACAAAGCTTCTCGTGTAAGAGAGGACAGGATGTGAGCGGGCCTGGAGCTGCAGGGCTGGCTGTGGAACGTGTGGCTCAGGCAGCTTCTCACACAGCCACTTGCTATTTTGAGTGCCCGTGCTCTGCGCGGCGTTGAAAATCCCCACCTCGGCTTTCTTTGTACAGATCCTGGGTGTTGCTAGGCTAAGGTGAGCCCTGCATGATTTTGCATGGCAGCTATTACAGCATTTGGCCATTTCCTCTGTTAGCAGGAAGATTCTCTGCTCTTCTCTGCAAATTGTAGGCAAGTAAAGAAAGCAGCTAGGAATAGGTGTCTCTGTGAAGAAGTTCCGTTTTATTTCTTATGGACAAGTGCCATAAGAAATAAAAAGGGAAACCACTGTGGTTTAAGACTTAAGAAATAGATTAATAGATTCACACTACAGTGCATGTTTCTATTTAGAGACTGAGGGATAGTTGGCCTGCACAGGATTTCAAGTAAGTGGGAATGGATGCCCTGAATTAGAGCAGTCGGTCTTTGTTCCATAGCCTGTTGCAACTGCAACGGGGTGGAAGAAGAAAAATGCATTTGGAAATGCTAGCCAAATGGATTGTGTAAAGAAAAAGATAAAGGATTCCAAGTGCAGCATATGAACTAGGAATTTAAAAATCTAATGGCTACTTTTGGCCAAGCATCTCTGGAAGGACAACCTCCCTTTAAATGCAAGTTCTGTGATGAGCTGAACTCAACACTGGGATGTTCAGCAGCTTTTCAAATGGTTATTAAAAAATTTTACAGCCAATGATACCTGCAACTAGCTGTTCTTCCCATTGGCAGAAATACATAAAACACTTCATTTTTCCCCATTCCAGTAGCTTTTTGTCCTTCAGTTAACTTTTCACAGGAATTGGCAGTGTTGCGCAAGACATGTCTAATCAGGCTTCTACTGAAATGTCACAACAGCCAAACTTCTTATTTTTAACTTGGGGCGAATTGGTATTGCATCAAGAAATGTCTGGTAGTTTTTCTTTATATAGCCTTTGAATTTTGTAAGACAGCTCAACGGTGATGGATGCTTGGGTTCATTTGCAAACTGAGTTTGAATTTCTTGGCTTTCAGGGGTGAGACGGAACATCTCACTGTTTGTGTGCCCTGTCTGCAATGTGCTTTTTGCTCTTGAGGCTGGGCCATCCCCAGCCAAGAAAAACTTGCAAATTTGGAGCAGCTTCCACACATGCTTTTGCTGTGTGTACTTTCTGAACACAGGGGATTACAAACTGTAAAGGGGAAGCTCCTCTTCCAGAAGTCTTCACATGGGTGCTCTGAGACCCAGTTCTGACACGTGCCATTCTCCAGAAGAGTTGTGCTGTGCTGAGATGTGATCAGAGACCAGTCTGCATGTGTGTAGGCTGCTTCAGTGCAGACAAAAATCACTGATAAACTGCCATTATAAAGTGTAAGCTCAGCTGACTAGGCTGCTTTTTGGGCTGGTTTTCTCTTCTGCATAGAAACGCTCTGCCTTTACTGCTGCACTACCTGGAATTACTGTGTAGGCATTTCTACAGATGTACCAGAGATAGCTTTAATACTAAGTAGAAACTTGTTCCCACAAGCAAATTTTGACTTGTCATTTCCTTTGTCATTCATTCTGAACAAGAACAGATTATTCAGGCTCCAGGGGACTGTCCCCTGGTTTGTCCCATGTTTGTGTTATCCTGGAAACCTTATTCTGCAGCTGCTGGGAATTATTCGGTGAAGTGGATATTTATTCAGGACTAATAAATTCTTAGTGAGCTGCTCATGATTTGGTGCTACCAGGTAGCTTGTGCAGATGCCATTTGCAGCAGCATTGCTCCTGGAGCATGGAGTTCAAAGTCCCTCTGTGGAAGGGGACTTTCTTTCCCACAGATCACTCTGGAGAGCTGTTGAGGTGTTTTATCCACAAGGTTCATAGTGTTTATTGCAAGAGAAATGGCCAGTTCCCTGAGCTGGTGGAAATACTGGCTTCTAGTCCTGTTTATTTCAACTGAGTTTTAGCTACAAAGGCAGCAAGAACACAGTGCTCTCCTTTTAAGCAACTAAGTCTCTGCTCATGCCCTTGTGTACTGCTTTTCTTTAACTGCGTGAGGTGTAGTTAATGCAGGATTAGGCTGTTTCAGAGGAGCAGTTGAGAGCAATTCACTCTCTAATAATTCTGCCTGGTGGCCAGGGTTGCTTTCCAGGAGGTGCTGGTTTGGATTCCCTCAGCTGGAGAATGGCACTGAGCCCACACCTTCTGCTGTCTCCATGAGCAGCACTCGGTGAACGTCCTGCCCTTGGCACATGAGATGACAAAGGGAAAAAGAAGCAAGACTGCTTATGGAGAAAACAGAGAATGCCCTGTGAGATGCTTGGGAGACCCAGCAGTCTGGGGATTGCAGGTTAGGTCAGGGTATATTGGCAGGAGTGTGCTTCCCAGAAGCCAGCCAGCTTCCCATGGCTGTTAGGATGGGAAGACTCACAGGTACTTAGTTCTTCAGGGTTGGAGAAGCTCTTTGAAAAGTGCAAAATCAAACAAATGCATGGATAGCCTGGAGGGTGGAGACACAAGCTGCTTTGAGGTGGAATAGCTGGGAAGAAGTGCTAGAAACCAAGGAAGTCATGCTCAAGTCATTTGGTCACAGTCCCAGAACCTAGCAGGAAACCTGTGGCACAGCACAGACTTCGGTTTGACTCTTGGACTCCTGGGGAGCATGGTTCCCTCACCTTTAGCATGAACTGTTAGCCAAATCTTCCTGGAAGGATAGTCTATATTTACTCAGTTTGCCAACTCTTTAACTTCATCTAAGCTGGATGACTCAAGCCGCTGAGGAAACCAGAAAAATAAGGAAGTATCTGATTTTATTGAGATACCTGGGGCTTTATGACCCATTGCCCTGCAGTCTGGGGCCACGTACTCTCCTCGCCTGGTCATGTGTTCTCTGTGAGTTGAGCACAGCCAGGAGGGCACAAGAGTTACAAATCCTTTTGCAGTAGGTCTTGAAGTAGCTGTCAGTGCAAACACCCCCTTTCACAGCATAAAACCAAGATAACTGTGCAATTAAAATGCAAGGAAGGTGTTCCAAGAGGTAAAGAAATAGTGTGGAGTCTGTTAAAATACTCCGGACAGAATAGTGGAACAGAAAGATTTTTGTCTGCAGCAGCTGTATTTCCAGCAGTCCTTGTCTGGCTTTGCCTTTACAAGAAGTCTGTCGCATTTCCTTATTATTTGAAGGAACAGGGTGAGTAGCGAAAGTGAAAATCGCTTTATCCCAGCACGGATGCCGTGTCCACCCACCCAATGACCCCGGGCTGAGCTGGCTGTCCCCCATGCGGAGCCGATGTCACAGGAGCGCGGCGGGCAGGAGCGGCCGGAGGTGAGCGGGGCAGCCTGGAAGGGGAGAAACCGCGCGGGGTTTATTTCTGCAGGCGAAAGAGCGACTCGGGCCTCCCGGAGGGGCGTCGAACCCAGCCGGCCGCGGGGCTGGGGCTCTCCGGGGGGATTTTCAGGCAGCTCCTGCCCGGCAGCGCCGTGCCCCGGACTTTCCCCCGCCAAAGCCGGCGCCCCGGGGCGCGGTGGTCGCCATGTGACGGCCATGTGGGCGGCGGCACCTGGCGCGGCTCCCCCGGCCCGGGGCGGCGCGTCCCTGCCCGGCCCGCCCCGGCCCGCCCTGCCCTGCCCTCGGACTGCCGGCGCCGCGCTCCTTCGCTCGCACCCCGCGGGCCGGGGCAGCCTGCGGCGGCTCGGCCGCGATGTCCTGCGGGGTCCCGGCGGGGGCCAGCGCGCTGCCCCGGGGCGCGGCGGCCGAGGGCGGCCAGCAGGTACGGAGGGGAGCGGAGCGGAGCGGGCGGGGGTCGGGCACATGGGGCTGAGTCACCCCGGGGTGCCCGCTGTCCCTGGGCATCCACCCTTCTTGTCCCGGGAGGGAGCCGTGCTGTAACCCAGCGGGGAAGCTGCCGGGGCTCGGCTTTTCCCCAGCCGCAGGCAGCCGGGAAGGCAGCCGGGCTTTCCTCCCCGCTGCTCGCACCTCCGCCCCGCCGGCCGCGCTGGAGCCGGCAGGTGTAAAGCGCTGCCCGCCGGGCACGCCGCCTCCCCCATCAGCAGCATCTCCCCCGCAGCCTGCGGCGGAATTCCGCCCCTCCGCCTCGGGGCCGCCTGTGCCGGGCGCGGAGGGATGCGCTGCTGTGCGCAGGGACCATGCGGTCCATGAGGATCCGCGCTGTGAGCTTGGCTCGAGGTGCTCATTCTCAGAAAGTTACGCGCCCGACTTCGCGTCGGCGCAGTGTTCTGTGTGCACCTGGCAAACTAGCGAAGTGTTTCTGGCTGGTGTCTTCCAGAGTCATGAAGAAGATGACAGAAAAGTAAGGAGGAGAGAAAAAAATCGAGTTGCTGCACAGAGGAGCCGGAAGAAGCAAACGCAGAAAGCAGATAGACTTCACGAGGTGAATGGATACTTGGTGCTTTGCAGGCATGGCTTGGGTACCAGCATGGGAATTTACAATAAACAGGAATTCTTAAGCAGGCATGGGCCTGTTTTAACACTGATCCTGCTCAGAGAGCTGTGGGTGTGAGGCACAGAAAGGTGTGCTGTGGGGTGCCTGGTCAGGAAGTCCCAGACACTGATGCTGCTCTTGGACAGTGCAGCTCTGCCTTCAGTGGCACTGCTAGGAAGAGAGAGACATGGTCCAGCCCTTGCCTCATCCTCCCTCTTTTGCTCTTCCTGTGACCACCCAAAGAATGGGATCACAGGGCTCCTTTAGGCTCAACCAGAAACAGTTTCTTCTGTATTAGTGTTAAGCTTGTCACATTTGCTATGACAGTGGATGAATTCTTGCTGTCTTACAAGGCAGATGGTGATGGAAGAGGAGGGGACCATGCAGTGGCTTAAATCAGTTCTAGAACTGTGGCATCAGCACTGCCACTCAGCAATGGGGTCTGCAGACATACCTGGTTGGAAAGGCTTCTTAGGAGCTTGGGAACCTGCAAGTGTGAGAGCTCAGCTTGGCTAGCTGCTGTACTTGTGTGCTTTGTGTGCTTTGTGGGTGTTTAAACAAATACAGTGAAAGTAACTGACTCTTCCAGAAGCTGTTAATGTCACAATGTGGTGTGGTGTGGTTTTCTTGTGTTCCCAGTGCAAACACTGGAGGACAGGGATCCCTTTTCTCTGGTTTTGATGTTACCTCACAAAACAGTGCTGTATAGTGAGGAGACAGTTTTTGGGGTGTCAGTTTTGCAGCACGCTGCCATTGTGGCTGAGTCAGTTGTTCAGCTCTGAAGGTTCATCACAGGCTTTTTTCTTTCTGTGGAAGGATCTGCCAGCAATTAGCAGAGACTGAGAGGGACAATGTGGGGAGTTTTGGGCTTGGTTTTTCCCAGATCTCCTCTGAGTCAGCGCCTGAGAAAGCCAGGTGCAGGGTACTTCTGAAAAGGGGTTTTGTGGAATCGTTTTTGGGCCTTGTGCCATCCTGAAGCCTGTCTGATGTTCCTCCTGAGCGTGAGGATCTTCCTCATGCTGGGAATCTTCATTCTAAGGCACACAAGTTTTGCCAGGTGTAGGCAGATCTGGTTGAATAGACTCTCATTCTTAGCAAGAACAGTGTGACAATCTCACCCCTGAAAATGGGACAGAGCAATGGGACAGCAACACTTATTCCAAAATGTGGACCGTGGGGTTTGGGGCAACAAGAGATGAGCAGAATGACAATCAGGGTCAGACAACTTGGCTGGAGTTTGGCTCCAATGCTGTGCCAGGAGGACTGTGCCTGTTTTACTCTGTGAGAGGTGCCAGAAGGGTGTGAGGGAGGCCAAGGAGCAAAGGGGAGCAGAGGCAGTGCCAGGCTGCCCAGAAGAACATTGCATGAGAGGCTCTCCCTGCTGCCTTTTGAGGCACGTGCAGGGTTTGAAGTTAGCTCTGAAACTTTCCCTGGGAGGTGAGATTGAGTGGGTGGATGTTGAGCCTTGGACCAGCAGCAAGACATCCATCTGTAGGTTTTCAGTGGGCTGGCTCTGAACCTCTAGCTCTCTTCTCTTTGGGATGAGAAGGCTTAGAAGCAGGGGCACTTGAGACACACAGTTATCAAAAAATGTGATGCAGGAGTCTTGCATCCATCACATGTATGTTGCAGAGCAGCTCAAAACTCCCCTGCAGTTAACAGCAGCTTATTTATTGCCAGAGAATATTTATTATTTATTGCTCAGCTCAAAAGCAAGTAGGTCAGGGATAACCAAGGCAGTGGTCTGGCCTTCTGGTGACAAAATGAGTCTGCCATCAAGCTGGCATGGTGCTTCCCTGCTCCTGACTTCTCAGGCTTCTGAGCAGGTGGCTACAAGCTCTGGCAGGGCTGGAGGAGAGCACTGGACACACTGTGCTAGCCTGGATAGATGGCTTTTCCCTGCACTGCCCTGGGGCAGGGGCTGCCCTTCTCTCACCAGCAGTGCCAGGCTCTGGGCTTTCCCAGCCTCTCAGCAGTCAGTGCTTTCATTTTCTCTGATCTCACAGTGCAGAGTCCGTTTTGGCCCTTCCCAGCAGAGGCAGCCCAGGGTGGAAGAGGCACCACGGGGACACAGCCATCCATGCCTGCAGCCCTGGGCTCCTGGGGGGCTCCTGGGGGACTCCTGAGGGCCAGCAGCACCTCCTGGTCTTCAGGGCCATGCAAGGAATGGCAGTGTGGTCAGGGCACAGGTCATAAAGCACTTGCCCTGTTCAGCACCCAGGCTGTGTCTGTCTCTCCTCAGCACTTTGTAAGCTGTAGTAAGAAACCACACTGTTTTTCTACAGTTATGTGAATGTACTCAAGGTGGAAGCACTGAAAGGAATGTTTTGACTGTAAGTTGTTGGTTTGTTTTTTTTTTTTTTCTTTCTTTCCCCTCCTTCCAGGAATATGAGTCTCTTGAGCAAGAAAATACCTCCCTGAAAAGAGAAATTGGAAAGCTAACAGATGAAATGAAACACTTGAGTGAAGTGTTGAAGGATCATGAAAAGATCTGTCCACTATTGCACTGCACCATGAACTTTATGACCATACCAAGGCCTGATGCACTTGCCAGCTGCCTACCAAGATGAGTGCTCTCCTCAATCACCTCTAAATGTGATGTGTGAAAGTGCCATTAATGGGACATTTGAAGAGCTGCCTACCTAGTGTGCAGTTCTTCCATCAAAGAGGGCTGGACTCGACCACGCAGCTCTCTTCCACATTGAAATGTTACAGCCTTGAATCTCAGGAAAACACCAGTATGGAAAAAAAGACAATTTGAACAGCAGCTTTTAACTTGGTAGACTCTTCAAGCCATGGTTTTGCCTTTGGAAATGTCACAGTGCCGTGCAGCCCACTATAGAGCCAAGGAATGTAGACAGGGAAAAGTACCGACCTCAGGCTGGGATGCCTTTCTCCCACACATCCACTGCCAGTAGCCCTTTGTCACTTGTCACCGTGTATGTCATGATCTGGCTGCTGGGTTTTATCTCTCTGAACAGGTTTGGTTAATAAAAGTGATGTCTCATCTTTAATGTTCTCCACCTTCCTCAATAATCGATGTCTTTATAGCATCTCTGCTTTTTATTTGCTGGTCAATGCCAAAGTCTAATGCTAATCTTCCTGTTAGTCGTTCTGTTATTTACTTATCACCTCTTCATTGGTTCAGCTTTTGAAGTGTGTGTAACAAAAGTGTTTTCTTAGCCTTTACTATTCCAAATCATCAGCCCTGCTGACATTAGTCCTTGGAGTGTGTTTTATATCCTAAAATACAGCTTGGCCAGTTTCTGATGGTGATTGTCTGCTCTGTGTGGAAGAAAAGCAGACAGAGTTTGATGGTTTTAAACATTGTTTTAAAAAGCAGATTTTAAAATTTACCCTTTTAATGCACACACTGGAAATGAACAAATATCTTCATCCTTTCTGCTTCTTGCTTATTGCTTCTGGAAAATTATGTCTGTGGATTGAGTTTTGCTGAGCATTTTGTTCTATGTCCACACTGAAGATGTTTGATAATTGAAAGAAAAACATTCTGTTTTCTTTAACTTTTTCTTTTTAGTTACAAAAAGGAAGTATGATTGCAATGTTGCTGAGAAATACACAGAAAATGTGTTTACTTTCTCTGAAGATTCCTAGTAGTGTTATCCTCTAGAAATGTGCAGGATGCTGTAGCTTGGGATCCAGCAAAGAGCCCTTTTCTCACAGTATTTCCCAGTCAAAGAGCACCTTTGGATAATAAAAATCTTCTCCCCATTGCCAACTCTCTCACTGCAGCATTTGGATTTTTTTCAGTTAAACTAGTTAAACTCATGGGATTCATTTCTCCCATCACCAGGATCACAGTATTTATCAGCAGAATATGATCTGAAATGTCTGAATTTTAATTTTTTAAACCTTTTTTTTTTTTTTTTAGTTTCTTTAGTGGGATGGTGCATTGCTGATCACTGCCAAGACAGATCTTGGGACACCATGTAGTCAACTCTGCCTTCTAAAGGGCTCTCTTGTACCACTGTCTCAGGACAGAAACTCCAGATGAGCTGTTGGCATCTTTAAATTATTTGTTAGGTTATTCCCAAGAGAATTTCCAGAATTTGCATCTTCAACCTAAATGCTGTCTTTAAAGCTCCTTATGGTCCCATAAGACCAGAGTCATCCCACAAAGAAATTTTGCTGCCTAGGAAAAAAAAAGTCCCAGCCCAGTTCAAGATAGACATTTTGGGTAATGTCCTTGAAACTATTCTGTGTGTCACCCTTAAGAACAGGAGCTATCTTACATATATTCATCCACACACCCACCTTCCTTCAGGCCCTGGGTGCCACTGTGTCATTTGGGCAGAGTAGAGACACAGGGAAGAAGGAGTGGCATGGTGGAAATGAACAACATTCACTCTGGGAAAATCCATCATAATTTAGGATGAAGGGAGAGAGGGAACGTTTCAGATCTCTTAACTAGGTATGTGCAGCTGACTGTATCTAATTGAGGTCAGGACTGTACAAAGCTGGTCTCACATATGGAGCCCTGTGGACCCTCAAAAATGGGAGGAAAGACCAACTAGTCCAAGACAGTCCATTCCAGCAGAATCCTAAAGATTTTTGTCCCACAGATGCTCTCTTCTAGAAGTAGAAATCTAGTTCCCTGTGTAAAATCCTCCTCCTTACACATTTATTCTTCCAGACATCTGTCTAGAAACTGACTCCAGTTATCACTTGGTGTCATATGCAAGTTCTGTGGTACAGTCCTCACCAGCAAGTGCTGTTCTTGTTCTGCAGCAAAAGTTTTAATCCATGGTTTCTGCACTGGAGTTCATTGCTTTATTAATTGTATAATATCTGTACAGAGTGTACAGGGGAAGACAGCAGAATTCTCAGCAATGTTGTGTGTTGGAGATAACAGCCTAAGTCCAAGAATGTGTTGCTGTTCCTTGGAAAGGCTGGGAGCCCTGTGGGAGCCCTCACTGTCCCCACTTTTTTCCCACAGCCTCAGGGTACAGCTCCAGCTCTTCCTGTGCATCATGTCCATTAGTAACAATAGGGCATGGGTTGTTTCTTCCTCATCTCTTGCATCACTTTTTTTCCCAGGAATATTTCCTAAGGGCCCTTTGCATCATTCTTCTCTTTGATAGATTACTGGGGTGCCTCACCAATCTGTATATTGTGTGGCCAATGTTCAAAGACAGCCAGGACCCTCAAGAAAAAGAAGTGAGCAAAATTAGTATCCCAAGGCACCTAGGTCCAACATTCTGATATATTTATGGGATTAATGTCATAGCTGAATCATGAGTTGACAAGGACCATGAACTGTTAAAGTACAGGCTTATGTGTCCATACACATGCAGTGATTGCACTTTTTGCAGGAGCTGTTTGTAAGGATATTGATTTACAGGAACCTTCAAAACAGAAAGTATGTTCTGGAGCCTGGGATAATTTTTACTTGAATAGGGAACAAGAAAGAAGAACAGAAAGGAAAAAGCCCATTTGTTAAGGAAGCAACACAAAATTCTTTTTCAGATCCAAACCTCTCCTTTTGTAGCAGCGTTACACCATCAAAAAAAGGTTTCACATCTATATATGGCTAAAATCCCACTTGATGTACTGGAGCTTCAAAAAGCTTCCACTTGGTTTGACTTGTTCCCCACAAAGATGTGATCTGTATTACATCCACATGATTTTCAGATGCAGGTAAATAGGGAAGGTCTTTTCTATATTCAGATCATGGTTCATGTGAGGCACACTGTGAATTGAAGTCCTATTTGTGGATGTGTCATGTAGATGAGGGCTGCTAACAAAGCTGGATTTTGCCTCTTAGGTTCACGGTGAAGGTTACAGTTTGTCAAAATTCAGTAAGTGTGGATGTCTTTTTTTGCATTTTCTATGAGTCTAATGAAGAGGCAAAGTGCTTACTGCAAATTTACAGACAAAAGTATTCTAGGAACAGACTGGGTCCAATTCAGCTATTTACCTATTAATTTCTTCTGGATTTGGTTGGGTCAGATTGAAAATTATTATATTTTAAAAAGTTAATTTTAGCCTCCAAAGCTAAAAAAAATCAACAGAAAGGCAAAGTCAAGCTTCCCAGAGCAGCTCATGTAGCAGAGATCAATGGTTATACCTCAAGGGAGCTTATTAGAAAGTCTTGCTCCTCCCACTGGTATTTTATAGTCACATGTTCACATGCCTGTGAACATTTATAAGTGCCTTCATGCACTCATTCAGTCTCACTGAAAATACACATTTTTAAAAAAACATATTTAAGCCAGCCTGTTCTGCAGACTTTCTGTTCTTTGCCCTGGTACAGTTACTGTAATTTAGTGCTCCTTCTGCAATGCCTCTTGATCTCATCTGTGTTTGGTACTTGCACTAGCCTTTGTATTCTCATTATTTCAAATGCATTCTTTTCTTCTTCTTCTTCTTCTTCCTGTTTCCTTCTGTTTCTACACAGCTCAGTGACAACATTACTTTAAGGTCTCAGTGTTAGAGGATCAAGGCTAATCTGTAGGGCCATATAGAAATTGCACTTCACTGATACACCCTGTGTATGATTAAAGTCTTTGATGTGTGCCTTGTTTTGTCACTCAAGTATTAAGGAAGGTGTCTGTGCAGTCTTTTTTAAAAACTACTTAAAGATGGCATAACCTTTACTGTAGCCTATCAAACCCATAGTGTTTCCTGTCCATAGATGAATGCTTTGCTGCATGGCATTTGGGGTTTCCATCTGTGAATCAGTCTAGAATTTCTGTCTCAGTGAAAGTGATAGATAAAATAACCATTAAAAAAAATCCCTTTTCTCTTCTTCCCATCAGTGCAGTGATACAATTCCTGTTACAGGAAGGAAGCATGTCTGATTAGCAGGAGAAATGGGGGGTTTATTTACTGTCACAAAGACTAAATGTTATTCACTTTATAGGAGGGTAGGAATTTTTTGTTTGTAAACCCTGGGTTACTGTCAAGTGGTCACTGGAGAAGCATCTTACATGTACATACAGCATGTGGTGTGGGCACACATCCATGAGGGAGTGAAAGAATTTGGGTTCATTCTTTGCAGAAATGTGGGGTTTACATTGTTTTCACTGGAAGTAGAAGCAGTCCTACAGCTGCCTCAGAGGACATGCAGGACTTTGCTTACTCACTTGGGTAATATTTAACTCAGGAATAGCTGCAGGCTCATTGGAAGTGGGTAATTCTTAGTAAAGAAACCCTAGTAACAATCATCCCTGGGATTACATGCTCCATTTCTGGCATTCATTCAGGCATTTTTTTCCTACATAGCTCCTATGGAAAAAAACTGTAATGGTAGAGTGGGAATCTTTTCTCACTGCAGAATTCTCAAATCATGACATCAAATGTATTGTGAAAATAGCTGGCATAGCTTTTGCAAATAACCTGTTTCCTGCTAATTATGAGTTTGGTCTCCTGTAAAGGAATAATTAGTGTTCTCTTTAGAAGTGGAAAAGCTAAACTACAAAGGTTTTGGTGCAGAATGAAAACATTAATTCGTGTAGTCAGTACTGAATGTCTGCCATGGTTCAGTGTCATGGCTTATCTCATCCTGAAGCATCTTCTTCTGGAGCCAGAGGGAAGATGATGACATCTGTAAAAGGTATGTTTGCTTTAAATTTGCAGTAGGAGAGCTTTTATTGTATGTGTTTAGAAAGTTCTGCAGAACTGCTGGTAGAGCTTGCTACACCCATCTGGCTGCAGTCCAATGAAGTTCACCCAGACCATTCCCCTTGGAGCACAAGTTTCCAGTCAAGTGGAAGAACTTTCTCCTTTAACTGTCACATAATGTGCTTGCTGTCATATTTTCATTATTCTAAATTATTATTAAAATATCAAAGCTCTTGAAATTCCAAGCAGGGGTTGTAAGTAGTAATAAGCAGATTATTAAAATTTGTCTTCCCATTATAAACGAAATCTTGAGAGTACTAATTTGTTATCTGTCTTAGGTAAATAATTGACAATAAGGATTAAGCAACAAGACTCTGCTTAAATATTTGATGCAGTGCCATATAAGATACAATTGCTTCAGCTGGAGAAGTTGTGCAAGAGTTGAAAAATATGGCTAGCTATTGAAAAAGTAAAATTAGCTGAAGGAAAATGGCAAAAGTTATTTTTGAAAAGCAAGCTATTAGGCTAAGAAATTGTTTATAAATGGAAGTTCTCAAGGACTGATCACAGACCTCTCTTGTTTAGTATCTTTGGTAAAGACTTTAGATACAAAGGGACCGTTACTGCAGAAGAAGTCTGAAATATCCTGCAAAAGACTGCATGACCTTGCAGAAGGGAATAGAAATGCCATTATTCATAGGATCACAGAGTCACAGGGCAGCTCATGTTGAAAGGAACCCTGAAAAATCATCTGCTCCAGCCTTTTGGGGACAAGGGAACCTAGATGAGATTATCTGCCACCATACAAAATGTGCAGTTCTTCACAAACTTGGAGAACAAATCACAAGGATTTGTGTCACAAGGTGGAGACTCCTGAGCTGGAAATGCCAATGGAACGAACGAGCAAAAGCATATTAGCAACTGATGCTGAGGCACCAATGCAGTGGAGCAGAAAGAAAGACAACTAGGAATTCAGATGCATAGTGATGAGGTTATTTCTTTATTTGTGTTTTTGTGTTCTTAGAGAAATACCGATGTAATTATGTGAGAGCCTGGCCAAACCTCATCTGAAATACTGCAAACATTTCTGCTCAACCACAATAAAGAAAGATGAACCAAAACTAGTGCAGGTACACAGAAGGGCTACTGGGAAGGTTAGGGGAATAAAGAATATTTTCTTTTTTTTTTTTTTTAGATTTCAGACAAAGTCTGGAAAGTGGTGGAATCATTGTCCGTGTTATAACATCAGAGTAAAAATCACGTGAGGGAAAGAGCTGTCATAGAGAAGTAGTAGTATTAATAGAAGAATAAATGGGTGCAACTTGTACTTGTTTTTGAGCTGTATATATGAAAGAAGTTTCTACCTGTCAGAAGAAAGACATCAGAAAGCCTTCCAGGAGAAATTATGCATATGAGCAATTTTGTGGGTTTGCATGTGTGTGTGCAACCCACTTAATTTTGGGATGGAGGTCATGTGTTTCATGTGGGACAAATTTGAGTATACTGGTGATGCAAAATATTTCCTCCTGTCCCAATGTCCTTATTATCTTTGGAGAAAGCTTGCAATTGGGCTTTAAAGGAAAGCAGATCTTAAAACAAACAAAGCAATCCCCTAAGATTTCATTATCCAGAAACTCATTTTGACAGGAGGTCAGATGTAAGGTTTTGTCAGAGGCAGAGTCTTTTACAAAATTGAATTATTTTATTAGATCCATGTATGGAAAGAGCAGGAAAGAAAGGGAGTTTTCTAAATGCCTACCATTGAACCATAGTATGTTCCCAGAGGAAAAAAAAAAATTAGAACACTGTTCACAGAGAAACAGAAACAAAATCTACCAGGAATTTGGGGAATTTCCCAAGCTGTTTAGCTGTTTACTTTAAAAGCTGAGTTACTCCAACTTTGCAAATATGCATTTCACAGAAGATTGCAGGCCATTTTTGTTTGTCTTACATCCAGTTCATTGATTAAATATATAAACAGGATGTCTTTAAGAGCAGAAAGTTTTAAAACAGGATTTGATACTAAGCAAGGGCTCTTTTAGTTCCCTTTTCACTCTTTGAGTTTCATCTTTGCTTATCAGAGCTGTTTTAGGGTACAGTAATTTCCAAGTGCACTACTGGGTTGCAAGGTAAATAATCTCTAGAGATGAATTTTTTTTTTTTTTCTTTTTGTTTCTTACAGTAAATGACAATAGTACATAAGCTAGAAATTTCCCTTGTAAATTCTGGTCATCCCATTTGTTTACTGGGTTCCAGTATGGACTCAGGACCTGTTCTGTCAGTGCACTCAGAGGTTAAGCAGCCTTGCTCCTGCCTTTCTAGGTGATTCCTCTCAGCCAAGAGCAATCAAATTTGAAAGAGCCTTTTTAATCATACAGGTGAGGAAATTGCTGACCACAACTTAGGTATTGTCCTGTTCTGCAGGTGAATAAAATGTTGAGGGAGCCTTCCTGTGTGTGAACCTTTGTCCTGCTGGTGCTTCCACCCTTCTTCCTCCTGGAGTTTCAGATCAGAGTCACTGAAGGCAGCCCACACAGAGCAGCTGGCAGCAAGAGCAGGATCTTCCTGTGGACACAATTCAAGTGGAGGAGCATAAATGGGAATATGGGTGATTGAGGGCTGTAATATAAAGTTACATAACCAGGCTTTTTATGAGAAATGCTGAATGACACTCACATCTGAACACACCTCTGTTTTTATCATTGTGTTAAGAGACTGTGTAATCAATATATTTTCACCCTAAATTATTAGATTGTCAACTTTTTATATAGTTTTGATTGATATTTTGCAAAGTTCCAAATATTCCACTTAATTCACATGAAAAACAATTCCCATGGTTTCCACTAACTGATTTTCCAACATTATTTGTTTGCGTTTTTTTCTGTACATCTCCAACTACAAATTCACAAAACAACTTATATTTGTAGATAATTACTTTGATACCAAGTTACATATTTTATAATGTTCAAGAAAATTAAATTATTTTACTTTTTAGGTACCAGGTGTAAGCATTCAAAAGAAAAACCAGATGATGTGTTTTCAATTGCACTTTTTTCTCAATATCTGACATCAGGTGCATATGCAGAGACTCTTAGCTGTCACTTTCCTGGTTTGCTCTCCAAAACTTGAGGAATATACTATCACAAATGATAACATAAGGATATTAAACTGTTGCATTAATAAATTAATATTTGTTAATTATTAAGAAACATTGTTTCATAATAAAAATCTCATTGCACATCTGCTGCTTGTTTCATACCAAAAACAGCGTTTTATATGAAGCAGTAACATTTCAAGAGCAGTAATTCAGTTACTGAATTTAAATTAAAAATAACAGTGAGTAAAAAAGCAAAAATCTATTCCAAGCTGATATGCAGAGTCTTTACTTTTTGTGCTCAGGAACATTCTAATTTCCCTAACAAGACTGACATTTTTTTTATTTTATGCTATGCATTTTCAACTCCTGTTTAATAAACAGATGTTCTTCAAATTTAGGTCCATTGTGCTTTGCAAGGTGCATTTCTGTTTGTCATTGGTCAGGTTAGATATATTTCTTCCTAGCACCATCTGCCCATATTACCTAGTAATACAATTCTTCAAGGCAGGGGATTTGTTGCACTGAGTGGCAGTTCAGGGAAATGCTCCAGTACTTTCCTGGTCTTTCCATGCCCTGATACAGCTGAACAAAACTCCTCTGCTTTCACACTCATGCAATAATGATGGCAGGTTGGTTCTGTGTTTCATGGACTGAGGCTTCCTAATAATTCAGTGATGTTTCCAAAGCTTCTTGTCTTTTTATCAGCCATATGCCTGCCCTGCCTGTGACAGCTGATCCTCTGCATGAGTGTGCTTTGATTTATTTTTCCTTACCATCCCTTAAGAATACATAGTGTCTGTTCATGTTTGGCTCAGGTTGTGATATTTCAACTGTGATAATTCACTGGGATTTTGTTTTCTCTGTACTGAAATATTTTCTTAGCTACAACAGAATGACGTCCATGTTATGCACAAATAGCACAAATTTTCTCAAATTACCTCTGATTTTGCTTGGATCCCCTTCACCACTGGGTTCAGCAAGACTCTCATCAGCCACATGGCACCCAAAAGGCAGGCCATGGAATATGGCATCTCATTTATAGAAATTACTACATGTTAAAAAATGTGTCCAGTCCTTGCAGCACATCCAAGAAACTCATCACTTCCATAAGGCAGTGGCAGAACCTGCTGCTCTCTTGTAGGAGCAGAGCCTGCAGGGTTATGCCTTGATGTGAGAAACAAAAAAATGTAACTTTCTGCTTTGGGGTTCCTTCCTGTTGTTTATAGGCTGGATTCCTGCATTTTCTCTCTCTCTCTCAAATGGTTTTATTGCATGCAATGTTTGCCAGCACAATATTAAACGGTCCCCAGACACCGTTTAAACTCGCTCGTCATGTTTTCTACTCTATACCTCACTTTGTAATTACTGCCTCCCATTGCCAATAATTCATGCCCTCCAGAAGGCCCTGTTTAGGTCTGAGTAATAAAATACTGAGAGATTAATATTCAGCTGATGACAGATCATTTAATGCAGCTCTTGACAACGCTCTCCAGCGTCTCGGAAATTGGCAGAACACGGCTGATGGCTGCTTTCTGATGTCATTCAATTAGCAACCCAGGGCTCCTTCTCTGAGGTTATTCTCTGGAGTTTAATGGAGCAGACTTCTTTTCAACCCTCTGCCCACTCAGGGAATTGTATGAGGCAAGTTTAATTCGTGTATATTTGGCATGAAAGTGGACTTTCTCAGATTGCAGGAAAAGATTTGCATTACTGTTACAGCACTGCAGTTAGCAAATCTAAATATTTTAATTTAATTGTGTGCTGATACTCCCAGTGAGGGCACTGGGAATTTTGCACACACAGATCCATATTCAGCCTGTGAAGCTGCACATTGCAGTCTAGATTTTCTCAAAATCTTAGGCAAAATTGCAAACAGCTGCATTTGTTGTCAGGTGCTTGGATGATTTGCCTTGCTGTTCTCAAAACCGTGGTCCTACCAACTTTGCTAATAAAATGAAACATCACTCCTGCTTTTTTCTCTATACCCACCTTTATGCTATCTTGGCAGTACAAAGGAGTTTTAAAATGGGTGTGGATAACAGCTAGTTTGCAACCTGATTTCAGCAGGGATGTTTATGAGGGTACATTCCAGCTGAGTAAGAGCACTGAGAAGTAGCTTCTGGTAAGTGCAGCAGCCACAGTTTTGACTGCATGGATGTCACTCTGCTCCCCTGCCCATTGATTACCAGAACTGACAGAAAGGGACAAACCTCTGCTTAACCCACTTCAGTTCTCACTCAAGTGTCTTGGTTCCCTTGAAAGGCCACTGAGGCTTTAAGGTAAGGCATCACATTGTGCTTACTTGTGGTTTATTAGTGGTGCAGTCAAAGAGTGAGAAGTTTTGGTTTTAATCTTGTGAGAAATGCCAGGGTGAAACCTGCTCCTCTCCACCCCTCAGGTCAGTGATATTTGTCATCAGGGAATGCCTTTCAGCAAGATGCTCTGCTCCTACTCACAGTGGGGAGAGAGAAAGGGAAAGGACAGAGACTTCAGCTATCCAGAGGAAAAAATGAACCTTGGCTGCCTCTGAAAACTACCTAGGCTAGAATTTCAATCCTTTGCATGAGAGAGTAAGAGTAATTTTCCAGGTAGCAACACCAGCTAAAGCAGGTTGTAACCTCTCTCTCCCACCCTTCTCTCATATTGTTGCTCTCCTTCTGTGGGTAGCACAATGTTTATAGGCTGTGTAATAAACTTGGTCATTGAACTGTAGATGGCTGGAAAGAAATCTTGTGTGAAAAAAGAGCCTTCTTTGAGCAACAGTTGCCTAATCCTGTTTGGAATGTCTTGGCAAACACCAGGCATGGCACAGCTGAAAAGGGGGAGCTTGCTGTGGCAGAGAGACAGAAGTAAAGGCTGGGGAATGCCTTGAATTAGGAGGTCGTGCTTGCTGCTGAGCACATTGTGTCATGAATCCCTTCACCCTCATTTGCCATGCAACATTTGTATACATAAACTGGACAGATCATCTGTCACTTGATAGCTGCATAAATATCTCAGCTGGCTTGTTAACATGCCTCAGTAATAGCTGGACTCTTGGATGCTGATGGGGGGTTGTGGTGCTGCCACTGCTCTCCTGAACTGACACAGATCACAGGATACCCTGGGCTGGGGACCCATCAGGATCATCAAGTCCAATCCCTGGCCCTGCACAGGACACCCCCAAAAGTCACACCATGTGCCTGAGGGCAGTGTCCAAATGTTTCTTGAGCTCTGCCCGGCTGGTGCTGTGATCACTGCCCTGGGGACCCTGTTCCAATGCCCAGCCACCCTCTGGATGAAAAGCCTTGTCCTGATACCCAACCTAAACCTCCCCTGACATGTTTTCTTGAGTCCTGGTCAGGAAAGTGAAGAGATTGATGCCTGCCCCTCCACTTCCCCTCATGAGGATGTTGAAGACCACAGTGAGCTCGCCCCTCAGTCTCCTCCAGGGTGACCTAGCTGGTTACTCAGAGCTATGTTCTTTATGGCCTATGTTCCTCTGAAGCTTTTTTGATTCAGATGTAACAACCTTCCTTCTCCACTTTCCTTTGGGAATAAGCAAGGTGGAGATTTAGAAATTTTCCTGTGATTAGAATGATGACTTCTTTATTTCATACACACACAGCTTTATTTTCAAAGAAATTTGTGCCTTTGAGAGAAGGCATTAAGTGGTAAACCCTTTTCACCTCTATATTAATGCTTGCTATAGCAGTACAATTGCAATATTCAGTAAGAGATTACCCTCCATAGTTGCTCATGGCATTTCAAAACCCTAAAGTAGCCTTTGCAGTAGTGTGATCACAATATGCACACTGCATTTGAATCCCATGAATCAGGCAGGATAGCCAGTCCATCCATATGCCACTCTACAGGAAGGTTTGCCAGCACCAATAAAATAGAATAAGTTCATTTGGAACTGAGTAGTTTCCTCACACAGATTTTATTACAGAAGTTGCATAATGCACAGTGGAAAAATCATGTCTTACACAGCATCTGATGTACAGAACAGTGCACCCAAGCAATGAGTCAGGGCTTCCAGGTGAGACATGAGTCTATGTCATGCAGGAATATGTTCCACACTATTCCCTTTGGAGCTGCAAAATGTTAACAATTTTCTCAGGTGATGCTTAGCTCCCCAAAAAGGCACTCAGAATCCTAAGTGTTTTTACAGAATCATGTGTACTTTCCCCTACATATCCCATATTTCAGCTCTCTCTGGTTTTCCCAGGGTTGTTAATGTACAAAATAAAACCATTTGACTAGTATAAATTCCTTCAGGACTTGCCCTCCATAATATTGCATAAGGGTCTGAAACAATCACAGGGAAACAATGCCTAGGGAATCCTTCCAGAGTTTACACCAGGCTTGCTGCCTTGGGGGACAGTGCTTTAGCCCCTGAGTGTGTGTTATTCTTGCTGAGTAGGCATGATCAGTGCAGGATTTATGTGCCTCTCTAAGGGAACTCCAAGCACTGACTGAAAAGCACTGAATGAAATGTTGGCTAACAGATTGTACAAGTGTACAAGTAAAATATCAAAAGCATTAAGACAAAGCTGTTAAAAAGAGAAATTGCAGTTGATAAGAAATACAATCTGCTTCCAAATGAGAGAGAATGATTTGGAGTAATGTTCTTCTATTTAACCATTGTGTTGGTGAGTTTACATGCTTTTAAAAAGCAGTTTCATATTCCTTTGGTCACTGTTTCAAAGAGAATGTGGCTGAAGTTGTGTGAGGCCACTCCTGTCAGGATGACCCTGGAGGTGTTTGTTTCTCCCTTCTTGCCAGAAGTTTCCAGTCCTGTAGCAGAATCAGCAGACCAGATTATTGTTTAATAATGATCAAACTTGAGCTGCCTCCCAGTTTTGTACTAAAGAGATGATGTGATTTGTTTCACATACTCTCTTCTGAGTTGCATATATCACTGTGCATGCCTGCTCTCCAAGTGCACCTGTAAACCCAGGCTCAAGTGTGTGTGGCACAATGCAGTGTGCAATAAATGAGAAAACTCTGTGTGGGAAGCAATGCAGATGAATTGACAGGATGGGATAGTTGATAATAAAGATTTTTTCTTATTCAGTGCAACACTGGAACAGTGCTGGAGCAGAAACTGCACAACTGTGCAGTGTTTTCAGTTTTGTGGCTTTGGCAAGATCAATGTGCAGCAATCCTTGTGCTGCTAAAGTCGGTGTTTGCTCTGATGGCCATCCCACTGGGGGGTTTTGAGTGATGCTTATGTGTGTGCTCTGAGGCACACATTGAAGGTGTTGGCTCAGGGTTAGCAGTTATTCTGTAATTCTGTAATTCAGCTCCTGTGCAGCTGTCATTGGAGATGCTCGGTATCTCCCGAGCCGTTCTGGTATCTTACCCATGCAGGGCAGAGGCTCCATGGACACGGAGTTTTCTGCTGGCTGTCACCGCTGTCATCTCCACGTTCCACTCTCGTTAGGGCAGCTTGCCGGGCAATACCTGAAAGCGTTCAGAAAATCCCAGCGACCCGGTGATCGTTAGTCACAACACGGGGTCTATAAATTGCCGCCAGGGACTCTCCATCCAGATAACCAGCAGGCTCAGAATTTTCATTTACTGGATGCGGGCTGGCTGAGGCGAGGGGAAGTCCCCGTGTGTGCCAAAGCGCGGCGCAGGTTCCCGTGCCTGGAAGTGCCGCGCTGGGACGGGCGGAGGTGTGTGCGCTCCGGCACGGCTCCAGAGGGGAACAAGGGGAACAAGGGGAACATCGGCACGGCAGCCAAAGGACAGCCCTGGGAACCCGGGACACACGGCCGGGTGGCCAGGCTGATGGAGAGAGGGGCTACAGCTCCTTCCCGGGCTGATGGAGAGAGGATGCAGCTCCTTCCGGGGCTGATGGAGAGAGGGGCTGCAGCCACTTTCCAGGCTGATGGAGAGAGGGGATGCAGCCCCTTCCCTGGGCTCATGGCCCCAGTGTTCCGCCACGGTGTCCCCAAGCCGTGCTCGCAGTGTCCCTAAGCCGTGCCCGCTGTTTCCCCAGTCTGTCCCCGCAGTCCCCAGTCTGTGTCCCCGCACTGTCCCCAGTCTGTGTCCGCACTGTCCCCAGTCTGTGTCCGCACTGTCCCCAGTCTGTGTCCCCGCACTGTCCCCAGTCTGTCCCCGCAGTGTCCCCAGTCTGTGTCCCCGCAGTGTCCCCAGTCTGTCCCCGCAGTGTCCCCTGGCGGCTGCTCGCCCGCGGCAGCAGACAGCGAGAGGCTTTCGGTGCACGGAGGGAATTCCGGGGCCACGGAGAACATCACGACACGGATGCCGGCTGCACCCAAAGCAGTGAGCGGCAGGGCGGGAGAATGGTTTTGCCTCTCTCTGCTCCGCCCGGACCCTCCTGCAGTGCTGTGTCCCCAGCATGGGAGCGCACGGAGCTGGCGGAGCGAGCCCGCCAAGGGAATGGGAGGGATGGAGCATCTCTCTTACGAGGAAAGGCTGAGAGAGTTGGGATTGCTCATCCTGGAGTAAAAACGGCTTCGGGATAACCTAATGCAGCCTTCTGGTCTCTAAAGGGAAACTACAAGAGCGGTGGAGAAAGACTTTTTACGAGAGAATGCAGTGATAGGACAAGAGAGAATGGCTCCAAACTAAAGTGAAATAGGTTTAGATTCTCTGTTAGGAGGAAATTCTTTGCTGTGAGGGTGGTGAGGCACTGGCACAGGTTGCCCAGAGAAGCTGTGTATGTCCCATCCCTGGAGGTGTTCAAGGCCAGGCTGGATGGGCTCAGAGCAACCTGGCCCAGGGGAAGGTGTTCCTGCCCAAGGCAGGAGTTTGGAATGAGGTGGTCTGTAAGGTGCCCTCCAGACCAAGCTGCTCCATGATTCTATGATCCAAATGCCTCTTCCTGGTGAGGAAATCTTGGTCCAAGCCCAGACCCACCCCAATTTAAGGGCAGAGGGCCTCCCTGCCGATGAGGGAGGTTGGCACATCCCTGAGCTGCTGTAAGGAAACCTGCTGTGGGATTTGGGCCAAAGTAACCAAGTTTTTATTATTGGATAAAAATAGAAAATGTATAAACTGCCTTCCAGCCCAGCCAATTCAGTCTGACTTTTGGGAATGTGTTGAGCTTTAATGATCTGCTTCTGATGATTCTGCCCAGCCTGTTGCAAGCAGCCAAAACCAGCGCTGTTACAAGAGAATAATCCTCATTCCAATAGAAATTCCAGCAGCCTTGGTGTGGGTAGACTGAGTATCTGTTTAATGTTGGCTTACCATTAAAGAGCCAACTCCTCACAGCATACTGCATGCAATGCTGTTTTGAATTAACTAAAATACTAGAATCACATCCAGATGACGCAAAACAGACTTATATTTTAGTGCCAGAAATATGTAAAGGTCCTGCACAAGCCATGCATAATAATTGCATCTTTTTGGCGCCAGCACTTGTGCTTGTCATTTGCTGACACAGTGCTGAGTTCATCTGAGAAGCAAAACACGTAGCATTTCAAAGAATTGTGCTTGTTGTTTGGAGGATGGGAGAGGAAACAGAAAGGCTACTTACACTTGGATATGAAGTGTTAATGCACCACCCTGTCTTTAGTCGGTGGGGGAGAAGGAATGGGGCTGCTGTGAGGAAAGTGCACTTGAAAGCTTCTTTCACTTCTGCTTGGTGCTGCCTTGCCCTGCACCCAGCAAGTATCTGGTTACTGTCCTTGAGCTGTTCACACGAGCTGATCTGCCAATGTTTGATTGAGAAACACAGGCTGGAAATACCACATTTCATAGAAGGAGACTGTGACAGAAACCCTGCATTTGGGTTCTATCTTATTTCTCATTATCCTTACTAGAAATGAAACAGCCCACAGCTTTGTGACTCAGTGTTGTGCTGCTCACTGCATGCTCCCAGCTTGTGTTGAAGGAAGTGCTGTGCATAATGTGAGTGAAAAGGTCTTTGTATGAACTAAGCATTTTTGGTTTGGGTGACCAAATTATGTACAAGAACCAAGCCACCTGTTAGAGGATCAGTAGAAGATTAGGTTGCAATGATGCTTTGAGTTTTAGCTTTCGTATTTTCCAGATTCTGTACTGCATCTGAACTTCATATAAAGTGTTAGCAAGTTCTCTTCACAGTTTAGTTAGGCAAAACAATCCTTTT
The DNA here is from genome assembly GCF_029582105.1 of Oenanthe melanoleuca. Classification (NCBI taxonomy): domain Eukaryota; kingdom Metazoa; phylum Chordata; class Aves; order Passeriformes; family Muscicapidae; genus Oenanthe; species Oenanthe melanoleuca. Next base: position 88,066,353 of record NC_079336.1, on the reverse strand, counting down.
CCAGCTTGAGAACCAAGGACACCATTGCAACTTTGGGCCCAAAAAGTACAAACAGCAGTGAATTGAGGATAGCAATCTTGGAGGATGGGACTTCACAACCTGAAGCTCTAATTGGACAATAAACTCAACATGTAAGTGGACAAAAACTTCTAAAAGTGTGAAAACATGTGACCCATGGTGCATCTTGGGTGTAGCCTTGGCCAAGCTCCTGTGCTGCCCAAGGTATATCCTTAGAAGCCTTTTAATAAATACCTACTTTATTCCTTTAATACTGTACAACCTCTGTTCCAGGCAGCCTCTCAAGGCATCAGCAAGAGCTGAATTTTGCCTTTTGTTGTATCTCTTGAAATCAGGCATCAGTGTCATTTATGAAATCTGTCTTACAGGGGCAGAAACCTTCATCACTCATGTTGCCTATGAAAAGAAGTGATTCCACATTATGTTCTCTCCTCTAATTGTACATAGTCCCTAGTACTTCCTTTCCTTGTCTTCATTCCTATAAATGGTGACTGTTTTCCTTAAAAAAGTCAAAGGAGATTCAAGAAACTGTCTTCTTCCACAGACTGCATATTCTGATCTGTGATTTATCAGAAGTGAGGGTATTTCAGGGAAGTGTCTCAGAATCATCTTCTGGGAATGTTAATTTCTGAGGAGGGCCTGAAATAATTTTTCTCTTTTAATAATTTTCTCTTATATTTCTATCTGTAGATTATTTTACTGTTTATGTCTGTTTCTATTTTAAAAACAGATGAATATCATATCTTTTCCTCTGCCTTAAATTGTCTCATAGATTTTTGGCATAATTTCCCATCTTTACTAGCCCAGGATTGTAGGATATAAACCCCAGAGACAAACTTCAGTTTCTTGAATCATTCAATCTAATAAGTATTTCTGGCATGCCTCTGCAGGGGATGTTTGCCATCATTTGTCTTGTTTTTTATTCTGGTAAAATAATGTTCTCTGTTTTGCTGTATTAGGTGAATGGAAATTCACAACAGTAGAATCAAAGAGAATCCTCTTGCCCCTCTTCATGAAGAAATGTCCACCTCTGAGTTTTTTATGGAAAACAAATCCATATTTTCAGGCACTGGGAGAATGAGGAACTGCCTGCTCCAGGAGAAGTTCTGGTTCAAAACCATCTAAGGAACCTGGAGGTGCACAGGTCCATGGGAGCTGATGAGATGCATCTGCAGATCCTGAAGGAAGTGGTTAAGCACTATCCATCATACTTGAGAAATTGTGGCAGTCCAATCAAGTTCCCACTGGCTGGAAAAGGGGAAATATAACCCAAATTTAAAAAGGGAAGGTTCAGGGAGCTAGAGTCTGCCTGACCTCTGTGCATGACAAGATCATTGAGCAGATCCTCCTGGAAGCTGTGCTAAAGCACATGGAAAATAAGGTGATTTGCAACAGCCAGCATGGGTTCTCTAAGGGAAAATTGTTCCTGACAAGTCTGGGATCATCTGCTGTGGCTCTCACATCCCAGTACCTAAAGCAGTGTGAGAAGGATGTTGTCCTGGAGCAGGTAGTGATGGGACAAGCAGCAATGGCTTTAAACTCGAGTGCTCTGCTCAGTGAAGGAGGGTGTAGTGAGGTGGGGTTTGGACTCTTCTGCAGTACCTACACTGAGAGAACAAGAGGGAATGGCCTTAAACTTAAAAATGGGGAGATTCAGGTTAAATATTAGAAAAATCTCCACTGCTAGGGTGAATATAGGGTGGTCAGGCATTGGAACATGTTGTCCAGGGAGGTGGTGGAGTTGCCATCCCTGGAGGTGTTCATGAGGTATCTGGATCTGGCTGATGTGGTTTAGTGGTGCTGGGGGCACTGGATGATCTGGAAGGTCTCTTCCAACCTTGATGAGTCTATGATTCCATGAAAGAAGACAGCATTAGATCAGATATTAGGAAGAATTTCTTTACTGTGAGGGTGTGAGATGCTGGAACAAGCTGCCCAGAGAAGATGTGGATGGAACATTTCCCATCCCTGGCAGTGTCCAAGGCCAGGCTGGATGGGGCTCTGAGCATTCTGGTTGAGTGGGAAGTGTCCCTGCCCATGGCACAGGGGCTGGAACTAGATGGTCTTTAAGGTTCCTTCCAGTCCAAACCATTCTTTGATTCTATGAACTGTTTACTGATCAGAATTTGTGATTTGGGCTCTCTAACCGTGTGTCACCATCTAAAAACTTACAGTCAAGATGAAGGTTCAGATGTACACTAGCAAGAAAATGACACCTTCTTCTGGGAGATGAACTAAACCAGAGATGCTCCAATTAAAGCCCATATTGATCAGAATTTTTTTGAAAGGCTGAAGGGCATAACTTTGTTGTGGTTTGTTTCTTAGCAGATTGATGAAAGATGTACCTCCTCTACAGGAAGCTTTCTGTCTTTTCCAAGGCTTAAGAAGCTGAGCTCAAGCTCAACGGGCTCAGGTTTGCTCCTGGTGAAGCCTTTACAGCCTTTGCATCACAGGGATTTTTTCACCCATGTCCAGTGGGAAATTATGTGGCAGTTAGAGCTTACTGAGAATTAAAACTGGTATTGTAAAACAATAGCAATAGGTTTTTAATGCCAGAAGTTTGAAACAGATTCTTCTGCTAATTACTTGTTTATAAAGAGTCGATTTTTTTCCTATTTAAAAACAAAACTGTTTTCACTCTTAGTTATGAATGTTCTACTGCATGAGAAGGTGTGGAATATCATAGATCTCCCAACAAGCTTCATGTGCTGGGCTTCCTGTCCATTTAAAAAGGAAAAACTACCTTGTGGTTGAACTCCTTGGTCCTCTCTCATAAATTGAGTATTGAAGCAACTCTTTGTACCATGTCTGTATTTATTGTAGAAAGATTTTAGCACTTCAAAGAAGTGCCATTACTTTGTAATTGTCTGCTGTTTGGTGGCATAAGAAAGCAACAAATTTATGTGTGGTTTCTAAGCAGTGTTTATTACAATGAAGACTGAGACAAGCTGAACAATGACTTATATCATGGTCTCAGTTTCTCATTGTGTGTAAATTATTCCTAAAAGAGGAGCATGTGGCAAAATGCAATAACTGCAGCTGATTCAGCCCTCAGCAAGCATGTGAACAAGTGTACTGGAGATGCTTGGGGAGAAATGTTAAATCTTACTCTTCTGTTAGTTATCCATGTCAGCACAGGCTGGACATCAGGTGCTTTTGAAATGATTGCTGGTAACCATGAACTCAGCCTTCCTGCAGAGCCTGAGGAGCACCTGCTGAGGGCAGCACCCCTGGGAAATGTGGCTGAGTGTGGAGGAGCTGCTGGCACACCAGGCTGAGCTGGGAGTCTTGGGAGCTGCAGGAAAGAGAATTGGTTGATAGATGTGCAGGTGGTTTGTGCTTTGAGCAGGGAGATAGAGGCCCAGAGCAGGAGGGGAGGCTCCCCTAAAGCTAGGGCTGAAAAAGAGCCAGAGAGGGAAAACTGTAGTTTTCTGATTTCTCTAACTCTTTGCTGTAATACTTCCAAGTTCTGCTTGTCCAGAAAGACAGAATGCAAAAGAAATGTTTTATTTCCCTCTTGGCATTCGTATTTCTCTGCCAGAACAGTTTTTGTGACACTGTTGGGATGAGACAGAATTTGTTTTTCAGCTTCCAGCTGTAGCTTACCTGCTGAGAAGAGTAGATAGATTATAGCTATAGATGATATAGATAGATATAGATATAGATATAGATATAGATATAGATATAGATATAGATATAGATATAGATATAGATATAGATATAGATATAGATATATAGATATAGATATATAGATATAGATAGATAAGTAGATAGTTGGAGGAAAACCTTCCAGCCCACTGTCACAATGCTTGTCATTGAAGCTGCTATTGCTCTTTGCCACCAGGCAGATAACACTGTATTCATTTATAAGCCTGTACATGTTAAATTTGTGCAGGTCACTGTGCTCACACCTATCTGGGAACAGTTTGCAGTCTTAGGTTGATTCTCATCTTACATACTCTGAAGAATAACCACTGAAGCTGAGGATTTACATCTCTTGGACACCAGCATTGTAGTTTGTACCACTATTTTAGCCACTGTTAAATGTGACCCATGCAGTTTTTGGAGATGCATATTCCTACCCTGATTCTGAATTTAGCTCGCTGCACTCTTACTAAGTAGAAGTCTGGAAGAGACAAAAAGAGACCTCCCTCTGAAATTTAATCCAGATTACACATGTGGTGTGGTACAGAGCAAGAACCACAGAGTCCTCTGCCAGCCCTAGATCTTATAAAATCTAAACACACCAATAATCACTGAGGTTATTTTTAAATGTTTAACATGACTCTCCAAGGCACATACACATTTAACATCTGTATCTCTTTAAAGAGTTATTTATTCTAATATATCACAGCTCTGGCAGTAATTTTGTGTTAATTGCTCAGAACAGCCTGAACCTTGGAGGGTTATAAATTTCAGTATGACATGTACTGTGGGTTTGTTTTTGTTGGTTTTTTTTTTTTTCCAAATTTACATATACTGAATAGCCAACTAACCTGACATCACTGGGAGCTCAGGATGGTTGGTGCCTGTCCATTTCACTCCACAAGTGTGGATTTATGGCCATGAGTCATAGAAGTAGAATTACCTTTTCATGAGGTTAGCATGCTCTGTCTTTCCATATAAGATGCTTCTATGGTAATGTTGATCGTGTTACTAGGGTGATGTAAAAACATTAACCAAGGGTTTTACACAGAATTCATTTTAAAGGAAACTGGGCATTAACTTCTGTTCCTTTACTAATGCATACTCTTATCCATACTTAGAAATACTCCTTAGTGCTCGAATTTTAGTCCAAGCACTAAAGCACCTTAGTGGCACTTAAATCCCCAAAAGGATTTAAGGCACAATTCCAACTCTCTGCTGCCTAACCCCAAATTTCTGTTCTTTCTCTGCCCATACACAAACACCAGGATTCATCACTTGCATTTTCATTCTGTGTGGTTGCACACACCCGTAGCTCTAGGAATGTGCTCCGAGTGGGAATCTGCCTGCCTGTCTGACCACCAGGATCCAACTTGGCTTTTCTTTGGCCACACACACATTTCATGAAGCCATGGAATGGTTTGGAAGGGACATTTGAGAGCTCCTAGTTCCAGTTCCCCTGCCATGGACAGGGATACCTTCCACTAGCACAGGCTGCTGAAGGACTTGGCCAGCCTGGCCATGAACACTTCCTGGGAAGGGCATGGAGCTGTGTGGTTATTTGAAAGGCTTGCTTAAAAACTTCACATTTCAATGGTTTTCCCACAATGTGGATAGCACATGCTAGTCTTGGGGCTGTGGGTGTCGAAATCCCTCTTTGAAACTCAAGGTTCCTTATCAACTCTGGCAGGTTTTTTTTGGTAGGATGTCTTGTCCAGCCCCTGCATTCATATCCTTCTTTCATTTGCGTGCACAGGAGTAGTACATTAATGCTTTACTACTTAAGGAGCAGTCTGGAATGCCAGACATGACTGGATAGGCTCTCAGCAGCTACAACACTGATTAAATATCTGTGAGCAGCAGAACTTGAGGCTTGGCAAAGAGAATAAGATCCTACAGTGCATTCAGTGTCTCTGAATATTTAGACTGAAGGGGTCAGTTGTGAAAGAATTTAATTTTTGAAATTTTTTTCTGCTTTTGCTTGTGACAAGTTGGCTTTCAGAGGGAATTAATTTCCCATATTTGCATTGCTCTTTCTGAGCAAGTAGTGTCCAGAATGATCTTTCCTGTGCTTTAGGAAATTGTAAAACAAGAATTGTGAATGCTGGTGGGGAACTATGCAAGTAATTTAGATAATGAGACAGTGAAATGCATCTTAAATTTCCTGGGGGAATCTCTAAATGGCTTTAAATGATGGCACAATATTTTTGGGAAGGTATGGAAAATGGTCCTCTGTCTATGTTCTGTGTCCTTCTTCTCTTATTGCTGCCCATGGACATTGTACTAGCCTTGTGTGGCCAGGTTTTGGTAGCATTTCCTCCTTTTGAATAAGTGCAATTCAATATTTGCTTTAGCTTCCTGTAGAATAGTTTCCCTTCTCTTTAAGGGAACTATTTTGCTCTGTGCTATAAATCAGTTTTGTAACATTCTGTTTATTTGAGTATCAACTCCTAGAAAGATGGGAAGTGTCAGCGCACAGAGGGCAGGAGGGGGAAATGCTGTGAAGAAATTCAGATAAAAGTAACAACAGATAAACAAAGTGCTCCTTGGGGCTTTTTGCTAGATGCAGAGAAGCATGGTATTACTTGAAAAGTGGGTAAATTTTTAAAAATTAATCTCTTCTTCCTTTTGTTGCTAATTTTAAAGATTTCTTTCTTTGGACCCAATATTGATAAGCCTTTCATAATCAGCACAGATAACTGGTGTCTCTAACCACCCTTTCCTCTGTCCACAGATAGTTTTACTGCTAACAGGGAAATGTGGTGTGGCCAAGCTCAGACACTCAAACAAAGACACCTGACACACACCCATGCACAAACAAAGCAGAACATTTGATTCTGAAATGTGAACTGTCTAATGCACTACGTTTATTTCATTTTTTACTGGTTTCTGAAATAAGTATACACATGTAATTTTTCTAAGTCATAAGGAATGAGGATCTCTCGTCATCAGATGTGGGGCTTGGAGAATGTGTGATAAACCCATGGGGGTTAGCTACAAATGTGGGAGCTACAAGCCCTGTGTGATCCAGTTTTGATGGTTGCAGGAGACTAAAATAAGAGGAAAAGTTCTCACCGTCAGAGGGTTGTGTTCCTCCAAGCCAGAGAAGGATCCCTGGTTTTTGCCAACAAAAAGTAACTGTGCTCTGTTCAGCAGAGAGATTATTGTACATTTACTTGTTCCCAACTAGTTCCTGTTCTCAGCTGAAGTCTCAACCAAGCAATTCTCAATGGATTGAGAGTTTGGACTGTGGCAGTGGTTTGGATAGCAGCATCCAGGGCACATGTGCTCTTCCCTCACAGGGAAGTGTCTTCTGGGTGCTCAGGAGAACTCTGACTGAACTCTTTTAGCCCTACACATGAGCAATTCTGTGTGTAAAATAAATCCTTTGGAGGCAGAAAACTTGGCCAAATGTAGATTTTCCACTTAGGTTACAAAATAGCCTGTAACTGTACTGTAACCTGGGTAACTGATGTTCTATTTGTTTTATACAGAGGATTCTTTCATCTTTTAATGCATATTTGATTCATAGATTGTTTGCACTTGTGGCATTGATGTTGCTGTTAAAGATAGAAAGTGTAAAACACATAAACAGCTAAAAACCCCCCACCCAAATTCCCAAACTCAAACAAACGAACAAAAAAGAATAATAAAAGAAAACAAATCTCTTCCCCTCAACACTAACCAAAAAGACCCCAAACCACTTTAAGTTTTCCTGGGGTTGAGTAGACTGCCATTAATTACTGGTGATTTGGATGGTTTCACTTGACTGTCAGTGGTAATAGCATGGCAATAAAGTTTACTCTTCTGTTCAGGAGCTTTCCAGTAACTTAACAAGATTTGTGAATCTTCATAAGGCTTGTTCAAAAGACCCAGCCTTTAAAAGAAATGGATTTTATTTTCCTTGGGATGAATAAAGGGTAGAAAGAATGGTATTGGTTATTTTCCTTGTCTTTCAGATGGAGGAATTGAGGCTTTGAGTATTTATGTCACACAGCATGGCAGGAATTAGAATCTGACAATTAGATGTGTAATGACTCTCTAATGCCACAGAAAATCTTGGAGTAGCTGACAGACTCTGAAAGCTCCAAATGTGACTGAGGATGATGAAGACCCCATTGCAGGGGATATTCAGGAGATGGCACTAATGGCAGAAGCCTGTCAGAGGGAGGATGAGGAAACAGAGTGGCTAAAGAACTGAAGAGAGCACTAAATCACCCTTCAGATGTATTAGTAACAATTACCCTGATAGAAAGTCTAGTGAGAACTGATGATCAGGGTACAAAGGGAGCACTCAGAAGGCTGAGAAGCTGAAGAAATAGAGATCATCCCCCAGCCAGAACCCTATCCAGGACAGGGAAAAGGGAAGAAAACAAGCAGAGGACCTGTCTGAAACTGAAGTGACTATGGGTTGGGTTTTTGAAAAGAAACAGCACTAACCAAGTGACTTTTCAGTAAAAGGCTCAAACAAAATGGAAAAAAAAATTGCTGAGACACTAAAAATAATGCATAACACTCACTGTCTCTCTGGCTTAATCTTTGCTGCTGTCTGAGGACTGGAGTGTGGCAAATATGCCACCAAATTTTTTGAGAGGAAAATCCAAATAACTATAGACCTGTAATCTGAACAGGAAAGTTAATGGGAATTAAGATAAATGAGCTATCAATTAGTAGGTACCTAGATAAATACTTGAAGAGGGCCAGAATGGATTTTATAAAATTTACTTCAGGCTTACAGACACATCTGGAGCTCTTGGAAAGGGTTGGCAGATTGTGGATCAGGGAGATTCAGTAGGTGCATTTAATGACACCTCTAAAGAGATTTCAGTAAACTCACTCAACAAATAATTCTTCCAAGAAACTGAATAGTTATGAAAAGAGACAATGCCTATCTGTGATTAAAAGGTAGAAAAGAGAGTAAAACTAAGCTATGAACTCTCCCATGAGGGGCAGGTCATCCAGTGACATTCCACAGGAAACTTTACTGGGACCTGCACAGCTCAACACTTCCATAAATGATCTGGTGAGAGTGTGAATAAAGCAGCAAGAGGGTTGATGATGGTACAGCTTTACTCAGGACAGACAGGAGAAAGGCAGCTTCAGAAGACTGGAAGGAAGACTTTATATTTACATTTTGGAAATTAAAATGGCAGATAAAATTCAATGTAAGTAAACACGAGGTGGTGGATATAGGGAAAATCAGTCCCAGCATCTATATGAAGAGTTGGGTTTGAGTTTATCATTGCTCCCAGGAAGGAGATCTTGGGATGATGATAGGTCATTGCATTGTGTGAGACTTAATGCTGGGCAGTCATCCAAGCTGCAAACCTGATCTCTGGAACTCTTAGGAAAGGGACAGTGAACACCAAGATCCTTCTGTGTCAATCCATGCCTTGACCACAACTTGAATCCTACATATAATTATGGTTCTTTAATGTTAAAGTGTGGGGAAATGATTTGGGAAAGGGTTTCTTTTGTCTTGGGAAAAGCCACAATTCTCCCAGGAAAAAACTGGGTAGGAGGAATCATTGAGGATGTAAAATGGCTGCCAAAATAAAAAAAGAAAAGAAAAAGAAAAAATAATAAAAAAGACTGCTTAGGCTAGGACAAGTGGAGTTACTGGGAACAAGGTCAAGCAAAAAGGAACTGTTTTCTTCTTCTAAGTGGTGATAGCCCTATGGAACTTGCTGCCTAAAGTTACTGCAGATGCTGGTACTGTGGATGAGAAACTGGCCAAAACATTTGGCAGAAAGGATTGTGGAAGGGTACTACCTAAAGAATCCATGGAAAGCTCGTGTGACTCACCAGCTGAAAATAGTTGGTGTGGGAAAGCACCCAGGGGAAGCACACTCTCCCTGCTCTTGCTCTTCCTTGGACAGCTGCTTTTGATCAGGGCTGTAGGAAGGGAGCTGGGTGAGCCCTTGGAGGGCTGGTGGAGCTCTCAGCTGGAATGCAGGCAGCTACGTGCTGTGCTAACCTGGGCAACAGAACGAGAGCTCATCCTCCCCGGCATCCATCAGCCTGAGCTGAGATTCCTGCTGTCATCGCTGGGCTGAGCCCAGCCCTGAGCTAGCTCACATAAAATATTGCCATTCTGCCCTGCTATTTGCTGCCTGGGCATTCCCACTAAGCATGGTCCTGCACCAATTATTTCCGTGGGGTCTACAAATATAAAGATGCTAAATTCTCAAAGGAGGAGAAGTATTCCAGCTTTAGCTCTCTCAGTTTGTTCCCATTTTCTATTTATTCGTTTCATAGATCTAATAACTTTTTCTGAGTGTCAGCTTTAGCAGGCTTACACTGAGATCTGAAAATCATTAGGTTGGGGGTTTTTTTGGTTAATGGATCACTGTCAGCAATAGTAAATATTTGCAGCCAGAGCTGCTGTATTAAGAATAGATTCCATTGTATTCTCTTTTTAACTGCGATGGCTTTGAAGATCTAATAGCACTGAAAATTAGCAAATAACTATTTTTATCCCTAGAGTCAGCAGTTCTGACTCAGAGCGTCCATTAAGGAAATGAATTTTAAACAACAGGATTCTTAAAAAATATTGTCACTCATTATCTTAACTACTCTTAAAAAGGAATGGCATCTATTATAGAAATGAAAATATTCTATTGGTGTAATTACAAACTGATGAAGATTGTTAGAAAGTACTTATGCTAATTAATATTATTGCACATTTAATCCCGGGGTGATTCTCAGGGTCTCCAGCTGGGGGCACTGGGCAAACATGTAAACCTGGCAATGGCCAGCCTGAGTGAGACTCCTACCTAGAACCAGAGCTGTGCTGGAGGGAAGGAGGCTGGGAAGCCAAAACCACCAAGGAAAGTGGATGTGAGATACAGTCATCATCCTGGGTTTGAGAATTTCCTAAGACAAAGCAGATTTTATTTTTGAAAGTCTTTTGCTAGTGACAAACAATTGTAAGCTTTTAGTTTCATTACTCATAAATCATCAGGTTTCTTTAGTAAAGCTATTCATTTAATCAGTAACTGTAGATGCTTATGGGCCCAGGTAGAAAAGTTATTTAAATTTATTGCCATTCAGTTTCACTTAACATTTCCAGCCTTGTATAAACCATTGTCTCTGCTAATCTTTAATATTGGTATTTATTCATTTATATCAGGGAAAGAGCTAGAAAAGAAATACAAGGTGCTCCTTGTAAAAGTACAGTGTAAAGCCCAGCATGCTTCGAGGTCTACATGGGTTTGTAAACAGAGATTTAGCATCTAGTACAAGACCTGGGGAGAAGGTCTGGCATATAATTGCTCAATGAATACCAACTGTGCTGTTAGGAATATGTCAGAGAGCAATGGTGGGTTCATGCCTTCAACTCATACCATTTGAAAAAGTATTATAAAATACCATTTCAGGAAATCACAGCCCTGATTTTGTTGATAAGGTTTTCTCAGCCAGGGCAGGCAGATGAGTTTTAAGTTTCCCAATTTAGTGTTGAACTGGATATGCAAAAGCAAAGTTGGGTAGCAGCTATAGGAGAATGCACAAAGTGGTGAATATACTTATGGGCACTGCACAACTGTAAATAGATGGACCAATAAGGAAAGTAAGCATTCAACATTGCCAAGCCCAGAGTAGCCTAGATCCTCGTTCCAGATTATATTTTTAACTGGATTTTGCAATAGAGCAATGGATTTCCTGATCCCTGGGGCTCTTGGCCTTCTATCTGGCCTCTGTATTACAAGTTATGACTGCTTGCAATGGATTGAAGCCAAAAGTTTTTGTCCACATCACCGGCTGTCAAAACACAGGGACTTCTGTCTGGGTGTGTAGATACTCAGTTTTGGAAAAGCAGGAGGGAACATTTTGTCCATCTTTCTTTCCTCATGTTTCTCCCCAGACACATCAATACTTAGAGAAAAAAACCAAAGCCCTCATCATGCCATACTTCCTTAGTATCTTCCACGTAATTTTAGAAAGCAATCTAGAAATATTAAGGCTTCACAGCAGCAAAAACATTGAACTCATTGGGGAATCAGAAAGTTGAAATAACTATCAGCTGGTTGGTTGCAAGTTTAGGAAACATTTAGGAGTTCTATTTTCCAGTCCTTTAATCTAAGCTCTAGGCCACAAATAAGAAGTTAGCCTGGAATTCCCAATCAACCTTGCAATAACAAAATTTTGTTTATACCTTGACAAGCAGTGAATGGTACCATTTCACTTCATAAGATTTTATTGTTGCAGATCTGTAAAGAGTGTTTGCTTTTTAATATCTCAGTGTTGTTTTAAGAGAATGAAGTTGCTCTTGGACCTCAACACGTAGAATGAATTTAATGACACGTGAATAAATATATATTAATTCTTTTTTATTAAAGTATCAAAACAAACTTGAGAATAGAAAACAAACTGCTTTTTAATGCATTTGAAGGTTCTCCTGAATAGAGCACACTTTGAGAAAACTCATGCAACATACCATTCCTGTGTAGCTGTTTAAACACTCTTTTCATGGGCACAGACAAGTGACCATGAGTACCATCATTTTCAGAGCAGTGTGCAGGAGCACACACACACACACACACACACATACAAAAGCAGTACAGAGCAGCTATGACTGCACATGTAAAGAAATAAAAATAGATTATCCTCTGACAATAGTAGTGGTACCATATTAACATTTGGCATGCTGAGTAAATAAGATCAAGCAACAAAAGCATGACGCCTGCGTCACCGGTGATATGGTTAAAAGCAACCATACAAATTCCCTAAGGGAGACACATGAATCCTGTCATTACAGTCTCTCTGGTAACACTTTATAACCAATTATGAGACAAACAGCCCTGTCTGCTGGTATTTGAGGGGCTAAAAGCAAAGCCAAGGTGTGTGATACCGGGTCAATACCTTGGTTTTGTATTTCCACATTACAGAAGTCAAATAATGAACATTGTCTGACAAGTTTATTGTACACACTCCATGTATATCTGTTGTCTGGTAAACAGCTGGCCCAAATACATGTAAAACCTTCCCTTTAAGCCAGAGAAGTTGCCACAGAGGCTCCAAACCCTGCTTACAGGAAAAAAACCTCTCACTGAAGTCAATGGAACCTCCTTCCAACATACAGAAAGATCATGGATTCCTAAGACAGAATTGGACCTAGGACATCAGCTTTGTAATACATTCACTTTTCAAATACATGAAGTACATACCTTTAACATGGGATATAGGACATTACAATATATCCAGATCTCAGGAAATGGTATTAAGTAGTTCTGTTGCAGAATATAACAATCATATGAGGACCAGGTACAGTATGTGATGGACTCATGCGAGACTTGCAGCGTAAGAAGCTCATGGCTGAGGTATCTTCAAGTCTAGCCTTTAGAACAAACACACAATTTCAACACTGCAAAACTGGTGTAAAATATTATGCACTGTAAGCTCCACTTGTATTCTGCTTTGTTTAGATTGTGACATTGAACAGTCAGACACCACTGATGGAGACAGGAATTTTGGCAGATACAATATCTGCACCCAATCATTCAGGACACTCAGTGCCTCACCTTCAAAAATGAAGAAGGATAAGTGTTTTTAATAGTGGTGTCTCAAATACAACTGGTGAAGTTTAGGAATATATAATATTAAACACCAAGAGATAAAAGTAAAAAGACAGCCCAACACTTGTGTTTTCAGTTTTATCTTGCTCGCAGTATTTATTAGCTCTGCTCATTATGGTATTAGTGATAAATAAGGATAATATTTTCTTTTACAAAAAAATTGTAAGGGTATATTTTATAGAAATAAACAATCTGAGAATTTCACAGAAACATCAGAATTTCAACACTCATAGCTCCAACTGTTTTGTCCAGCAGCTCTTCTACCAGTTCAAAAACATCCAAGGTTAGTATTTAATAAAAAATTAAACAATTATTCACTACATCAAAATTCTTGCCTCCTTTAGATTCCAAGTAACACTTTTGATTGACTGTAGTTGCCACTCAAATGTAAAACAAAAGTAGCTACAATCATAATTTTTCCCTCTGAGTCACCTGGCAAAAGGAAGTAATCCTGACCCGGATGGAAAAAGCTTTGTCAAGTTCTTATGCCTGTAAGAGCTATATCTGCATGAGCAGACCCACTGAAATCCATGGAACCTCTTCTGTGACTGAGGGGTAATAGCATGAATTAAGGCTTCTAGGATTAGATCCTAGATAAATTTAAAAAAATTCAAGGTTCAGGAGTCTGGAATTCACTTCTGCAGTTCTTTACTTGAGCAAAATTTCTATCAATACCCCTGCACAGTTATTTTCCTCTTTCCAGTTCAGTGGGTTCAATTCACCAGGTCAGTAAGTGATGGTACAAGCTGCTCTTCAGCAATTCAAGGGAAAATTGTAGTCCCCAAGGGGTAGTATCTGGGGTGATAGCTCATAAAGTACAAGCTAGGCTACATAGATATTTTGCAAGAAACATTTCTTTGTCACACTTACTAGACCCTTCAAATTCAGCCACCGAGATGAGTCACAGAAAAAACCCACATAAGTGTTGTGAAAAAAATTACAAAGCTTGGTTGGAACTACAGGGGTTTTTTGTGTGTGTGTTAGGTTAAAATGCAACATTACACATCAGTACATTCTGCCAGAAACCATCCTCCTGGAAATTCAAAAATACTCAGTCTTCTTTCCCTACCAGCAACAAGGGAGAGTAGTGTCCATCCAGCACAGCTGTCTGTACCACGTGCATCGCTGGAAGTCATAGTGTTCTAGCACAAACCTGGTGAGTGCAGATACTGTATACTAGCAGAGAGCTAAAACTTCAGAAGCTGTTGTCTGTAGCTCCTAGGGACAGCAAGTATGACAGGTGCAAACCCTACACTGGAGGCAGAAGGCTCTTCAATTTGATTGAGACCAGATCTTCCCGGGGCAAGAATCGCTGCCAAGCCAAAATGATTCTTTCCACTCATGAAAGCAATCTGCCCTTCCTAAAGGCTCTTGACTAATAGAATCCTACACATTATCTCAGACTCCCCCACGGATTCTGGTAGCTGTTAAAAAACATTATAAATATTTCCATGCTTGCCGTGTCACTTAACCTTGTAATGTGCCTTCTTTGATCTGTTGAATAAAAAGATTTCTTTCATCTTCAGGTGTCCTTCCGTTCTGTGCACGGACTATACACGTGGGCCTGTGCAGATTTAGCATGTATATCAAGTGCTGCTTCTCATTCTTCAGCTCCTCAATCTGGGCTTTCAATTCTGCGTTGATCGTTTCCAGCTTCTCTGACTCCTGGCACAAAGGACAGACACAGCTTTTACACCCAGAAGTACAAATAGTAAGCAGCTAGTTTTTTTCTTACAGCTGTGGTCTTTTATAGGTGGGAAAGTGTGTGGCTGGCAGAGAAAGGAACCACGTGTACTTAGTGTGCTGTAATGATGGAAATGCACATTCCCCAATCACTAATGGCCTGAAAACCAGATTGAGAGTTACCTCCTTTGGCTTCTAGAGAGTGTAATGGAAGTTGAAAAGTGAAATTCAAACTTGTGTTCACTTACAGTGACAGATACCCAAAGCATTATTGCTATTTTCTGAGAAATTATTCTGAGCTTTTCAGGTCAAAAATTGACTCAAAATTATCTATGCTGCTTCTTAACCCCCTGGATCATCAAGTCACATATCTATAACCCATGTTAAGCTAGCAAAGTACAGCATTTTTTCCCTGCCCCTAGATATAGGAATATACATGCCAGTATACCTAGATACAGGCCTGGTGCTACTGAAATAGTTTTATATCACAGCACAAGAAGTGAAGATGTGACTGTGCTTCTAGGACAGAGAATTCAAGTTACCACACCACTCTGTTCATAAAGAAGTCAGAAATTACTTGCAGGTGCTTGCAGGCTCTCCACAGCTAATATTTTATGAAACTGTGATTGCACTTCTTTTTGTGTTCAGTGTACACATTCAAATTAACATTATCCCATAGACAAGCTTGGTCACTGAAACAGTAATCTCTTTTTACTCCTACCATGCTTTCACTTAATGCCAGTTTCAACTCAGTTTGGATTTAATATATGGCACATTTATTTTTCATAAGTAATGCTTTTAAGGGTTTACAGAGTCTTGGGTGACAACTTTCTAATTTTCTACTATGACAGTCCCCTGTGTTATCTGTTAGGATCCTGGCAGGATGACAGATTAAGAACAATTCTAGCCAGTCACTTACTTTTTGCAAACATTCTGTTTTTTCCTTCTTTTTGTTTCGGCACTTTGCTGCAGCAATTTTATTCCTTTCCCTTCTTCTCTTTTTTCTTTCATCCTCTTCAGGAGAAAACTGTCCCACAAAAAGATACACACAATCCATAAGATGTTGTAAACAGGAGATCTGTATTTTGATAACTTCAGGATTTCTAAAATCAACATGAATAGTGCTGTCAGTGCTCGCATCATGAGTTACATAAAAATGAGATTCTGACCTTGTTTGCCATACAGCAGAGGGATAGGAACTTCATTATATGACTCATTTAAAATCAGTGGTACTCAAAAAACTTACTGAATGTCACCCAGGGTTCCCACACCTGCATCTCTCCTCCATTTCCCAGGCAGGAAAAGCAGGAGGGGCCCAGGGAGCAGAGTGGAGGATGTGTCATGAGTGAGGCAGCAAGAAGTGAGTGAATTAAAGGCAGCACCAAAAAGGGAATACTAGCACACTTCCTTCTGTTTCCTGTGGAGCTCAGACCAAGATGTAACCCTTTCCTTAACCAAAGCTATTTCTCCACTTTCAAAGAGCAATGCTTTTCATGGATAGTATCATCTTGAAGCAAAAACTTAGTGTGGACATAGCAGGTCCATGTCTTAACCCCCACGGGCTCTGCTGGACTGTCCTCAGGGAAACAGAACTTCAACAGTGACTTATTCCAAGTTCAGCCACCACAGGGCAGGGAAACCAGATTAGCACTTTCTCTAGTCACTGTAAAACACTGTCTGTAGTCCACAATTGAAAATAAAATATCCAGCTATGAGAAATACCAGAGGGTTTGCCCAAAAGAGCCAAGCAGCTGGCTTAAAAGGAAACAAGTGTGGTACAGAGGGTTGTCTACAGTTAATACAATTACTAGTCCAGTGGCAAAACTTTGTTAGAGAATTAGTCATTCCCACCAAAATCCTGTTTAAAGAGCCCTACCTCTGTTTTCAGCACTGCTGTTTCAACTGGTCTTTCAGAAACAGTCACTGTGTCCAAAGTGGAAGACATCCTGTGGAACTGGCGCTTGTTCTGAATGGCAAACCTCAGTTCCTCCTTCACCAGGGGGGTTAAATTTGTGAAATCATCAAACCCCAGTGACCCTGCAGGGGACAAAGTGGGAACAATTGCGGAGGCGCTGACTTCTAATGCAGACACCTGGCCGGAGTGTTGGACCATCATTTTGCTGAAAGATAAAAAGAGATAATATTGATAGTCTTTCAACAACTTTAGAAAGGCAAATAACATCTCTTAGAGGTATATTTCATACTGTGAATAATACTGTAGTTCTTACACTGCACCAGCCCCCATTCCTATTCTACCCTAATCTCTCAACAGAGACAAGAATTTGAGAATTTGGACACTCAAAAAACCTTCAGTTTTATGTTAAGTCAAAGTCAGTATTTAAAACTAAGAATAGTATCAGCACATGACAAAATTTCTAGGTCTTTCTGAAACTTAATATTTAAAAAATTGTGTGCAAGTATATATACTGTTAAGTTTTGAACTGGTAGTGTGTGGCAAATGAGAATCGAGTGAATAGGAAGAGAAAGAAAATAAGAACAAAAATCAGAAAGCAAATAAACAGTAATATTATTTAAAGCATAGAAGGAGAGTAAGAGTATCTTCATCTTTAGAGCTATATCACCATGAATTCCAGCTTCAAATGATCCTTGATCTTAGCTACACTTAGCTCAGTGAGTTCTACTAGAAGCTGAAACTTGCTAAGCACAACAGGATCTGTCACAAAATTATCACACTCAGTTTTACACACAGTTGTAGATTTGGGTATCAAGTCCTGAAAAATAGTTAACAATAAGAGCTGGCACAAAGGTAAAAGTCTCTATATGCTCTGTGGCTCCACAGCACAGGCTGAGTTGGAGAGATTGACTCATGAAAAATGTGAAGCCGTTTGTTTCATTCCTTTGCTCTTGTAAAATTCGAAACTGTCCTTATGTGCCCTTTACGAGAGGCTTGAAATTCTTAAATATTCATGGCTGGATCTTCTCCTGACATAAAACACTGTGGTTGAAGAGTCTTTAGGGGAATTATGCAAATATAAACCCATGGAGCAACCTCATATCTAGTAGATTTCTGAAGAAAACAAACCTATCCAACAGTGATCTCTACTTTTCTCTTTTTAGTAATTCTTGTTATTTTTTTAGCCAGTTTTGAAGGGAGAGAGGCCCTATGTGCTCTGTGAAGACTGGTGGCCCCACTGAGGGAGAAAGAGGCAAAACTCAGCAGTCAGTCATCCAAACACAGTGGGCTAGCTGATGCACACATCCCTGCAAGTCACAGCCCATCTCTCACCAGCAGAGGTGAGATAAGAGGTCTGGAGGAAAACTGAACATCTTTTGTGTGTGGTGCAAGGGACAAAAGGTGCAAATCTGCAGGAAAACACATTGTAATACTTCCCTTACTCATAAAACGACTTGTGTTAAATTGGATTTTACTATGTTGGTTTTCCAGCAATTTTTGTTGTGTAGATTTTTGTTGTCATTGCTGTTGTTCTGGGTTTGTTGTTTTTTTTAATAGCTGTATGGATAATTACAGTGTGTCTTTTCTACTCTGGATTAGAACCACAATAATTACAGAAAAGTCAATTGTAATTAACTTAGAGCAGGTAAGCAAACAGTTGCCTTGGGGTAGCAGTGTGGGTAAGCTGAATTTCCACAGGGCCAACCTAGAACTGCACAGTTCCCTGTACTTACTTCTGGAACCCAGCAAGAAATGTTTGGGGTCATGTGCCTTGACAAGGAGATAGAATTTGCTCAGAGATATCTAAAAATACACTGTAAATCCACACTGGTGCAAATGAGAATAGAACCTGGTTCATCGCTAAGTGAGGTGAACATAAAAATCAGAGGAGAGTGAATTGCCTGTTGCTGGAAAATATCAGGTCCAACTTCAGTCTTCCTCACTTCTTTCTCACCCAGTCACCACAGAAGAGCTGAACTTCCCAGAGTCTCAGGGTGAAATCCTGACCCCAATGAAATCAAAAGGACTTCTTCTGTTGACCTCAGTGGGGCCAGGATTTCACCCATGGTTATTCAAGATAGGGAAATTATTTGGAACAATTTGTTATTCAGAAAGACCTTGGGAAATTTATGTAATTCTCTTCAGAAAGCCCCTGCTCATGAGTCACATTTAAAGTACTGATACAGTTTAATCCTATAATCTCAGAAAGCTAGCAGTTACTCTTTTCCAGCAAGTCAGAAATGGCCCTATTAATTTCCAGCTGAAGTCCTCCCAGTATTATTTACCAACATTCAACCAACCACCCAACTAATTTAAATGGGCTAATTCCAGATGACACTGAACCCCTCACTGCCAGCAGAAATTTCAGTTCCAATTTATTTTCACTGACTCAGTCTCCTTGAATGCTGGTGATGGCTTGATTCAACAAAGTTAATTCTGTATAATTCAATCCAACCAGGAATCTTAAAGTAACAGTAAAACTGTTTATCCAGCCTCCAAAATAATTAGTTGGGCTAATAATTTTCAGGCTCTGATGGTTTACTCAATTATTTTTCCGTTTCGGTGAACTTTTAATTAAGGTCAGCAGCAGCACCAGAGGAAACCAAGAATGTGCTTGAGAAATTGTGTTAATTGTGGATTTCTAGTAGTTAGTGCTAAGTGTACCACAAACACCAGCAAAACCCTACCATAATGGCTTCAGGTCCTCTCACCCATCTGTCACTAGTGTGAAAAAGAGGAGTGGCCAGGTGCCCAGAGCAGGAGAAAATGTCCTTGGCTGTAGGAACTTGCTGTTCTCCTCCCCAGACAGCTCAGTGCCCTCCCAGTCATCCTGAAATGCACCTCCAATTGCTCCAACGTTTTTGGGGAGGGAAGGCTTGCCAGGGGACTGTAAGGATTTCTGCTGTGAGCTGAGTCTCATTTTGCAGAGCTCTTTGCCACTGGCTTGCTTTCCTGGGGGCTCTTTCCTGGGGCTTCTGAACAGTGCCTGGTAGGGGCAGCTTCCAGTCTGGGATTGTTAGGAGCCACCACTGTACAAATGACAGAAATAATCAGCCTTATGTCAAAGCTCCTCAGTAAGCTCAATATGCCCATTGCAGTTTCTGAGGAACAAATCTGGTTTTAGAAATGTTTTACTAATAGGAAAATTAGATTTTACTCTTTTTAAAAAATACAACAAGTCGCCCTCCCTTGCCACAGTTTTTGTACAAATTGTCCCTGTGTCTATAAGCCATGCAGAGCACTATCTCATTTCCTCCGGGCTTGTTTGAAGGCTGGGGAAACGGTAGGAATAAGAGTACCGAGCCTTAGAGCGTGATTCCATCCAGGCTTTCTGATAGGATCTGTGTTTACTTTGTCAGACCGCGCACATGTTCTGGAGTTTCTGCCGCTGGAGGTGCTGAACACTGCCCAGCCCTGCGCTGTTACCGCACGGCTCGTTCCCGGGCTGAGCCAGTGCCCCATCGCTCGAGCCTTGCTTTTGGAATTCCCAACAGTTTCACTATCCATCTCACCCTCCCAATTCGGGAAGGTTCAGACAACTCTAGATATTTGTTCTCCCCCTGCTTTTTGTTTGTTTTTTTTGCAGATGATTATTTTCATCTACAATGAGCTTTCACATCTCATCTGCCAAGATTTTGAAATCGGAACATGCTTTCTAGCTGTGCACTTCCAGTATTTAAGGATATTCTTGTTTAATTTTAATATTGAAAGTGACTACTTTCAGTTTTTTCTTGCTTAACAGTAGATGGCTGACTGCGCTTCTTGGTTTTATTTCTTCATACAAATTCCTTTTCCTCTGGTGCTGATGCAATAAACCTTGATAACCACTGAGGTTAATCTTAAACAGCATTAAGAGCAATTACAGTTCACAACCTCTGTGCACGCTAGTTGACCTTAAGCTTTCTGACATCCCACATCACTCCCGAACCATTTTCTGCTGTCTTCCAGCTTCCCAAGCGCTGTTAGTAGTAGACAAATTCACTTCCAAGAGGAAACTCGTTCTCGAGAGAAGCTGGCTATTGTGTCACGCCTGATTCGCTTAGGCAACAGTTTAGCAACTGATCTACTTCACGTCAAGACACCGAGACCGAAAGGAAAGTGAATCTCCCTGGCTGTCGGGGGAAGCTGCCCCCGGTTTATGGGAACATCAGAGATAACTCTGCGTGTCACCGCCCGGGCTGTCCCCGCGGTGCCGCCGCTCGGGCATCCCGCGGCTCCCGGGCTGCCGGTACCGCTACCGGAGCCGGTACCGGACCGTGCCCCCGCCGCGGCCGCCACCGAGCGGTGCCGAGCGGCGCGGCCGGCCCGGGGACAGGCGCTGGGCGGGCTGGCCCGGCGCTCACATCTGGCGGCAGCCGGGCAGGGGCTCCCCAGATGTGAGCGAGGGGCTCCGGGGGCTATCCCGGTGCCGGCGGCAGCGCCGCGCCCGGCTTCTCCCGGAGCGCAGAAACTTTTCCCCGGCGGGCATCCCTCCCTCGGCGGGACGGGACAGCCCGGCCGGAGCTCAGCGCCTCGTCCCGGGCCGTCCCGGCCGCTGCTCTCTGCCCCCACCTACCTCGGTGCCGCCGCTGTCCCGGCAGGAGCGCGGGGGCTCCGCAGCCCCGCCGTCCGCGCCGCTCCGCTGGGAGAGCAGGAGCGGCTCCCGCAGCTCCCTCGGCTCCGCGCCTCTGCCGCTCGCCCGGGTTGCATCACCCCCCTTTTATAGCCGAGCGGGCAGCGCTGGTATTTACTCTGGCGGCGAGTCCCTGGCTGATGTCATGCTATTAATAGCCTCTCCGAAAGAGAGGGAGGAGGGAAGCGGGCCCGCGGCGGTGATGCAAGGCTTTCCCCGCCGGCACGGCACGGCTCGGCACCGCACGGCACCGAGCGGCACCGCCGGACCGGGCGGCATCCCTCGGGACCGCGACAGACCCCGCTCCTCACCCCCCGCCTTTCATCTATCTATTTATTCACTTATTAATACTCACAGAGAGTTTCCTTCCTTCTGACAATAAATCGACGTCCCTCTCGCAACTCGGGGAAAAAAAAAAAAAAAAAAAAAAAAAAAAAAAAAAAAAAAAGTAGCAATTCCGTATTCTATATTTTTATTATATTTTTATTCTATATTTTTTTTCGGAAGGATTGAAAAGCTATCTTTCTCTAGAGGAAAAAAAAAAGTTTCATGCCTCACCTCCCCGTTCCTTCCATTCTCCCCCCTCCTCCCCACGCTACTTTAGATGACAGCTAAAAGTTCATTTCACATAAAGGAGAAGGCTTCGTTTTCTACTCTGAGGAGGAAAGACCCGTTTAATGAAATTAAAGAAAGCTAAAAATAACACTCTTTGGGGTTTTTGCTTTTTTTGTTACGGTATTTTTTTAAACTTTTCTTAAAACACTGCAGCATGCTATTTCCTTATGATCTCATGAAAAAACAGGGAGTTCCTACAGCAGAGAGGGAAATACGGTTGTGGCTGTGGTAAAGGGGTTTTTGTTTAGTTCTTTTTTTTCCTCTGGTTTGTTAACAGACAGAAAACATCTTCTAACAGCCTTCAAACTGCTAGAAAATAAGAAGTAACAAAAACAAAAATAAAAACAAAACATCAAAAAAACCCATTTACCCAGAGGAGACACAGAAAGCTTACAAAGACAGATGCATGGGATTATCCAGTACAATAATAATTCATATATAATACATGCAAACTTGTTATTAAGCCAGTCTTCAAGTCTCTATACTTTGCATGGAAAGACCAGGACATTTCATGATTGAAGATATTGTAACTAAACCAATATAAAATGTATACCTTCATATATAAAATGTATATTCCAATCAAGTGCTCCAAATGGTTGATTAATTTTACAATGTTTAATATCTCAGTTTTGATAATAGGTAATATGTCTTGAGTGGTATATTCTGGGATATTTTAATTACTTGGAGCATTTTGTCAAGGATACAGATTTCTAATAGTAGTTTGAAAGTTCCTCTGTATCTCCCTTCTATATGCATGTGGTTGTCTGTATAGATATGTGTGGAGATACAGATATATAGAAACATAGATATATAGATATATAGAAACATAGATATATAGATATATAGAAACATAGATATATAGATATATAGATATATAGATATATACATATATACATATATACATATACATATATATAGAGAGAGATATATCTATATAGATATATGGATATATGGATATATGGATAGATAGATAGATAGATAGATAGATAGATAGATAGATAGATAGATAGATAGACAGACAGATATAGAGATATAGATATAGATATAGATATAGATATAGAGATGATAGATAGATAGATAGATAGATAGATAGATAGATAGACAGATAGATAGATAGACAGATATAGAGATATAGATATAGATATAGATATAGATATAGAGATGATAGATAGATAGATAGATAGATAGATAGATAGATAGATAGATAGATAGACAGACAGATAGATATTGATATAATATTGGCCACACAACAGATGGGAGTAGTAAGTTTAGCTTTTTTAAATGTCCAAGTGCTGGTAACTTTGCAAAATCAACACTCCTATTTTGTATTTGGTTGCCTGTTCTTGAAAGCAAAATACTGGTGTGGTGGGAAAGGAAGGAGCCTGGAGTAGTGACGCTGGCTTCCCTCCTGTGGAAGGTGCAGTCGCACCCTGTTCTCTGCAAACAAAGAAGTGCACTTTGTGAGGGCAGGAGAGAACTCCTCTGACCTACCTGGCAGCTCTCCATTTACAGCTCCTGTGAGCTGCAAGCTTTTCTTTTTCACTCACCTCTAGACAAATCATTCTTAGCTCTATCAAAACATGGTTATTGCTGCATTTTTGTTAACCTAGGTAAATCAATGTCAAGTATATATAATGCCAAGCAAAAACTTTGCTTTTCAGAAGGGTCTAGAGCAAGCTTTTTATTTCACTGTGGTACAGCCTGAGAAGTTCTTTTTGCTTCAGAGGCACCATTTTATAATTCATGC
Organism: Oenanthe melanoleuca; assembly: GCF_029582105.1. Taxonomy (NCBI): domain Eukaryota; kingdom Metazoa; phylum Chordata; class Aves; order Passeriformes; family Muscicapidae; genus Oenanthe; species Oenanthe melanoleuca. The sequence goes on along the minus strand of NC_079336.1, from coordinate 88,042,543 downwards.
TGTGCTCAAGGACAGCTGGCACCATTTTTCTCAAGCCTAGAAGAAAAAAAAAATCTGTCTAGCAGAAGCCAAACGCGGAAAATTTTTTCCCAAAAGATAGTTGGTCAGAAAACTTTAAGCACTGTGGAAATGAGTTAGCAACATTGGTTTTAGTGGCCAAGAACAGGTGCTTGCTGCAATTATGACAGAAATTTAGCAACTGTCAGTCCTTATTTAGGTAGCTGTATCAGAAGTGGGAATGTATTTGGAGTATTTTCAGCTAAGCAGAGCAGTGCTGCAGAATAATGGGAAAAAAGCATCTCTTTCATGTGGGTAGAAGTACCTTGGAAATCCCAGTGTTGTTATCCAGCTGTGGATGGCCACTGACATCGACTTGTTTGCTACACATTGCTGGTCCCATTACTGCCCACGAGCTGCAGCCAGCACTAAAATCTGACAGCAAACCAGTTGTGCTCATTCTTGAACTTCTCCCGAAGTGAGCCGGCTCCTCCCTGCAAAGCAAACACAGAAACTGTTCTGTGTGCGTTTGAGATTAGGCCACTGAAACATGTCCTGGCTTGAAAATCTTCAGTGAAAAAAGAAAATGAAACCACAAGGAAAAATAAACCCAGCTCCACTGTGTCATATAGGTTTTATCCAGATCCCTTTTGAAACCAAAGCTAAGTTAATCTCAGTAAAAACATTGAATCACACCCCACTTAAAAAAAAAAAAAAAAAAATTAAAAATTAAGTCTATCAGGAAGTTAAAACAACACCCAGTACAGCCAACAGATGCTCTGATGCTCTTGCCAGTTTAATTTTTCATCTCATAAAATATCTTTCATTTGCCTCCCCCTGAACATTTACCTGTCCTTTTCCAATCCACTTCTCTCCTTTGTCACAAACTGCAGGGGACAGTGTCCCTGAAACAATTTTTTTTCGGCAGAGGTAACATTCCTGCTCTTAACTGCTGTTTCCCTTAGGCCAGGTACAGCAGTTCATCACTCAAGCTGATGTGTACTGGGTTCTTTTCCCTCTGCAGAGAAATCAGGCTGACTACCTCCTTGCAGCCCTCCAGGAGTCTCCAGCATGGAGAAAATAATTCTTTCCTTTACCCCTTTCTGACCAAGTTCTGCCTCCACATCCCTTGACACTACTTCACACACTGTGGATATTTGATTAAAATTAAAATAAGGCTGTCTCACTACTAAAAAGAGCTACAGACACCATCATACAGAGGAACAAACTCCCAATCTCACAACAGAAACTTTCTCCTGTCCTAATATTTATGTTGCTGCAGGACATCAGAGCAACACAATTAAAATCTACATGTCCCATTAAGATCCTGTGTTGGTTTCTGGTCACACAGTTCCATTAAACCTGTTCAGTCTGATGAAAATATAATGAGGTGTAAATAAATCAAATGTGTAGTGATAACATGAGTAAAATCTGCCTCTCTGTGTCTTTTGTGGTTTGAATTGTTTTAAGTTTTGAAATTACTGTAGCCCTGACAAGACAAATCTTTCCCTGCACAGCCACATATAAAAGAAATAAGTTTCCATAAATCAGAGTTATCATGTGGTAAAATCTGCACAGAATCAGGTTTTCTGACTCTGCCTGAAATGTTATTTTCTACTTCTCTGATGGGAATTAACCTTCATCATTACTTTTGCTATGTGGTACATTCAGGTCTGAATCTATGTGGCAAGATTCCCCTGTTAACCAAAACATGCATTAATTTTGAGTTTTCCCATCTGACTGGACTAACACCAGGGTTGAAACTTGGGATTAGTTTTTCCAGCATGTAGGTTGCTACTGCCTGAACTATGGGAGCAAGCAGCAGTAGAAGTAACATCAGCCATCTCCACCCAGCCCAGAGTTTTCAGCAGCTGTCTGGGGATTCTTTGGGCTTCCGTGGACTACTTCCAAGAGTTTCTCCAAAAAGTGAATAAAACCCCCTCCAAACCTACAATAACAAGAGCAAAATTCACTCTGGATAGGTTGGATCTCTATGGACCTAAAAGGTTCAAAAATATGAATTAAAAACCACAGGGTTAGAGAACTGACTCTCACTGAGATGTATAGCAAATGCTGCTACTCTCTTACATTTAATACCTATCAAGCAGACGAGCAGATGAATATATGTTTTGTGGAGGGAAATAGGTGCTCTGTTTTAATTGTTTTTATTCTTTAACACTGAAGATAAAATTATTTTGCTGTTTGTTTTTCCCTCCTCAGATTACCTTTCTTTCCTTACTGCCTTCTCCCATCACAATCCCTCTAAATCCATTTACTCTTCATTTATTCTCTCCTTTCAAAATCCCATTTCCTACTCTCTTTTGCTTTGTTTCTGTAAGCTGCCTTTCCCATTTCTTTAAAACACCAGCTTCTCCTTTTCTTTTTCCACTTCCCTGTTTGTACTCTTCTCACTTCTCTCTTTTCCCTCCCTGTATCCATGGATTTCATCATCCCCCTTTTTTTCTGTTCCTTTTTTCCCAGCAATTTTTCTCCCATTGGTCCTTTTGGTTCTGCCTGGAAGCTTCCTAAATTTAAATTTAAATTTAAATTTTTCATTTAAATGAAATTTTCAATTTCTCTTTTGCTTTCTGTCATTTTCCTTTTTGTTTCTCCCTTAATGAAATGGAGGCACTGATAACAAAATTACCACTGGGTGCAACACGTACATTTCAGGACCAGATTCTGGTGCACAAAGTTACCACGAATTTCAGTGCAACTTTATAAATTAAAGTTCCGGAAGGTTTTCAGTCGTTGTTACAGGTAGTGTTTCAGAAGTGTGGGGTGGAGGTGTAAGTTATACAACCATCCCTTCTCTCTAGCTGAGAGACAGCCCTGACACTGCCCCAGTCAAGTATATCATTAGTTCCCTTTTGCTGAAGATTTTCAAGGCTTTTTTTTATCAGATGGACTTTGTGCACCAGCCTAGGAACTGACCAAGCACAATAACCTGCAATTAAACTTTGTTATCTCTTTGGATACATCCAGGTAATAAACAACAAGAAAAATAGGTCCCACATATGGAAGAATCACATCTTAAACCACACTGAACATAGCAAACTCACTGAAAAAGCAAAATGATAGGTCAGGTAAATTAAACTGCCCTCAGGCAAGTGTAAATTACTTCTCCTCCAAGTGTCTTTATAGTCCATCCATTTCATGGCAAGAAAATTACTTGTTCACAGATCCTGCCCTTCATCCCCTCTCCCTATCCTTTCCACCTTGTAAAAGGATCCCAGATTTTGTTTGAGATCAGTTACAGGCTCATTCTGAACTTCACTGATGTCTTTACACGTACAAAAATGATCACTAATGAAAGTACTCAGACCTGATCCAACTGTTGTTTACGTCAATGGAAAGATTCCCATTGGCTTCAATGAGAGATAAATTTAGCTCCCATGGACTATGAAAAATCAGCATTTAGTCACACTGGTTCTCAGCATACAAAACTCTCCTCTTGAAGTAACTTGGAAGAAAGGCTAGGAATTACTTGCTGAAGGTGTATCCCTCCCTTGGGTGGACTAATGTAATTATGGTTTGGGTCCTTGTTGTCTTCCAGGTAAACACCAAGGATGAGGGGAAGCAAGAGAGAGAATAGATCTAGTTTTACTGAGCTAACTTACAAGCATTTTGGACACATTATGGAACTAATCTTGCTGCTACACACATACAAACACATATACACCCCCCCCCCCCAATAAAAACCAGCTCTTCCTATTGATTGTCCTTGAAACTGTGCACATATATAAAGAATACTATGGAATTTAATATAATTTATGACACTTTAAACAGCTCCTCTCATCTGTCTGGTAAACATGTAAATTACAATTTGCCATCATAATTAAAAATGCACATTTCTAATTATTAAACATTGATTCCTACATAAATACCATTTCAAATAGAAACACTGTATGGCACAGATTACAACCAACAGAAGATTAAAACAAGGCTGCCACTGCAGCTTTTGCTGTGCTTATCATCTGTCCTCTCACCTCCTTCACATGCGCCTTGCCATGAAAGGAGCACATGAAAGATCATAACCTTCATTCAGCCTCTTATCATCCTCACTTCATTTTTTTGGCTTTGACTGTGCAGTAACTCGCCCAGATAATGAGAACAAAGTGTAAATTAAATGAAACCAATAGAGCTGCACACAGCTTTAAAATGAGCCTGCCTTGACTGCACCCCCTGAACTCAAACCCTGATTGCTGCTGGGGCAATCTCTGCAACAGGGGAAGATGCAGGGTGCCTCTACACCCACCTGGGCTTCCCAAGTGATGTCAGTCCAGCAGGGAATGCTATCCGTGGTGGGGTAGGGCCCATCTTCTCTAGCAGCAGAATGGTTACAGAGAGAGAACAGCAGGCTGCAGGATGCCCCTTGCCCGGGGCATGTCCTCACCACAGGGCTGGAAAGTCAGGCACCATCTGCTTGACTGTCTAATCGGCTCGAAACTTCAGCACAGGAAAGCTGGAGGGAGAGTCATGCCCAGAAAGACTCCCCAAAGAGCAGATGATCAGTGTGTTCTTAGATCACTTCTCCTCAGAAACAGGAGGTTCACCCCACTCAGCCAAAGTGAGAACCTAACTCGGGTTTTTCTCTCCAGACCCATCTCACCGATGGGGTTTTATTAAAGGACCAAGCCCAAGTTTAGAAGGGAAGTTTGGGGCCATGAGTGTCCTGACTCACAGCAATGCTCGACTACACAGAGATGGGAATTTATTTTCACCATGCACAGTCTCCTGTGGAGCTGGGCTTTAGTCCTACACTGGAAATGAGAGGGCTCCTTATTCACCATCTTTGTGAAGAAGACCTGATAATTTTCCTTTTTATTTTGTTTCCCAGTCTGCTGAAATGGATAATATTTTATGCTTTGGTGTAAAGTAGCTGAGATTCCCAAATGGAAATAATGGATAAGACTGCTGTATTTTATGCTCATGTCTAATTTTAGTTAGCACTCTTATGAGTCTTCTTTTGCTTTCTTGATGCATTATTATCTGTTCTTACTACTGAATGTGTGTGTGGTAATAGTATTTAGCAGCCCCAGTAAAGATCCTTGGTGTGTTTTTATTATATATACAAGAGTTTTAGTATATACACAAGAGTGTTATATTGAGCTCTAAAAATGATGACAATATTACAACTGACAAATAGAAGCCCAGATTCAGCACAGCAATTAAATACGTGGCCAAATATTCTCTGTTCAAAAGCCTTACCTAAGACTTGCTATTAACAAAGATCTCACATAGCCTCTACAAATATTTTTTCTAATTTCTGTGGAATTATATTTATTCTAACACATTTGGGATGAGAGCACCTGGCAAGGTCTAATATTGTGTCTCTTGTTAGAGAGACATTTTCTTAAATGTATAGGCTGATCAATTAATTAGTTGCAGATCCTTGAATAAGAATAATTACTGTTATTTTTCTAAAAAACACCAAATGTTTAGAATTTTAGTAGATCCTGAATTTTTTCCCACAAAGGGAAAGTGTAGTTCAATACTATTTAAATTTATATATAAATTATTTTTTTCTCCTCATAAATTCAGAGCTGATCAAAGGAAAACATGCTCTCCCATCCCATTTTGAAGAGATATTCGGGAGGGGAAGGTAATTTCCTTGTTAGAGAAGAAATATTTCTTGTCCTTGCATAAGCCAAGATGTTCTACATTGTATCAGAAAAAATGTCAGATAAATCATCAACTTCGTGGCTGGAGCAGAAAGTACAGATATGACAGAGTACCCAAAACAAGCCATGAATTCCCCACAGATATAAATTGGCATAACTAATTTAATTTCATCACCAAGGATTTGACTTGGGATGCTCTAGCTTGATATTTTTTGTTGGTGATTTGTTTTGTGATTAAAGTATTTGTATGAAGTGGAGAGAACATGTAATCTAGCAGGCAACACTTAAATTCACCAGTTCTTTTTTTACATGTGATTTGTGCTTTGTGCAAAAGTGGATGTTTAGGCTCCAAAATCTTCTCCAAAACTTCCCTAGTGGTCTGTGAAATTTCACGAACTCAGGCTGTAAATCAGCCACATGTTATGCAGTGAGTACTTGCAGGGAAAAAAGGCTCTCACTGCAAGTGTGAGGTGCACACTGTTTTCTTTGCAGAGTGGGGGCATTAAACTTGGACTCAAGTTGCTGGGGGTTGGTTTACAATTATTAAAGGTCACTATAATAACATAAAAAATACAACATAACATAACATAACATAACATAACATAACATAACATAACATAACACAACAAAATAATACAATACAATACAAGTTATGTTATGTTATGTTATAAATAATGTAATGTAAGATATAAACCGATTTTTCCATAAATGTTCTGTATACTTAAAATATTCCCGCAGATGTCTAAGCATCTGTAGGTTTTGTAGGTTTCACCACCAACTTGAATATATGTTCAAACAGCAGCCCTTTTCTTATTTTAAAATGCCTGTTGTACATGTTTTTACAAATAAATAAGGTGCTGTAAAAGCAGCATTCCTGGCCACAGTCATTCTCCTCAGGATGTCCCAGAACACTGATGCAGCTCTTCCCCCTTCATGGGTGTTCCTACCACAGGGTATAGGGTAGGACAGACCCTTAATGGACCTTCTCTCTAAACTCATTCTGTGTAACAGAGGGACTTCAGCACCCTTTGGTTTCCTGACAAAATCTATTGAGTCCTACTTATTTGTACATGTGCCTGCCCTAGAGGGACTCTTACAAAACCCAGGGGATTGTGATCACCCTTCTTCTAAGATCTACCCTAGCCAAGACCTATCTGTGTCTCTCCCAGCAGCTCCCAGAGCTCCACAGGAGGCTTGTTGGGTGAAATTCAGCAGACACAGGAGATGAGATGAAGTGAGCTAATCATCACAAACTTTCATCATCATGGTGACTCTTAGCACCGTGATTGCCAACCAGCAGAGTCATCATCTATTTTTCAAATCCCCTCTTTGGTCAATATTAGAGTCTTTGCCCTCAACTCCCAATCTCAATTTATTTTGTCCTCAGTTCCCTTTTCATTTCCTTATGTGAATTCTTGGACTGCAGCTGCAGTTCACCTGCAATTATGAAAAGAATTGAGTTTTGAGTCCAAGTTCTCAAAGGCCTTTTGCCTAATATCCATGTACACTTATGTGATAAAACATCCTGCAAGGTAGGTGAGATAAGCATTTTATTGTGGGTATCCTTCCTTCCACTATGCCTGGATTATTTTGGACTTCACATGTATACCTTACTCTCTCTGTGATCTGTGAGGCCACATTTCCATCGATGTAAGTATTAAATCAGTGACAGGGTTAGAGCAAGCCCTAATTATATTACAGTTTAATAGGGAAACAGATCATGTCAAGTGGGAGGTCAGCAGCATATTTTTGGAGCACATCTCAAAGTTCACCCAGTACACATCCTTTCCTTATACTGGAATATTTATAGTTTGTTTGTTTTACACTGGAAATATTCCTTCTGTGAGCTCCTCCTGAGAGACTCCTCCTCCTTTTCAAACTCCTCTGTGATGGATTAGAATGGGAGTTTTAGAATGGAATAGCTGTAGTAAACCAAAGAAAGCAAATCCCAAGCTCCTTTATACAAAACCCTTTTCCAGGGCTATCAAACACCGGTACTCAGATCCCATATGTGTCACAGTGAGCAACCTTCATGTTCCTATGCACTTAAAGTTTTATTTCTGCATGAGAGCTCAAATACATCTGCTACTAATTAGGAGCCTTCCTCAGGACAATGCCCAGTGGGTTCCTGATATTAAATCTTTCCCTAGGTCCTCCAAAGTATGTATTTTCTGATGGTGCCTATCCTATGCAGGGGGAGTGAGCAACTGCATGAGGTAGTCATGACTTTCAAAATACAGGTGCCTTTTCAAGCACTTGTTTTAAAGGACTGAGAACAGGGCTATGATTTTGCTCCTAAAAATGCTTGTGTAAAATCTGGGAGCAAGAATCAGAAAGATGAGTCTCTTCCTCCTGAGCCAACTATCTTCTCTCTATTTTCTACATGGCCTCAGCAATGAGAATGGAGGGTGATCCTGTCCCCATTTAGAGCCTGGTAGCTCATGTAACCTCCCAGATCAATGGAAGTAAGAGATTAAACCTTGTCCAGCAGCCACTGGAATTGGCTGGCTTTTACATATCCCTAATGGATGCTACAAGGAAGCAGCACCACCTCATCCTTCCACCAGCATTTGCAAGAGAGGAGTGATGCCTTGCTAAAAAAGAAGAGGTCAAGGCACAGGCAGGGATCTCAGGTTTGTGTCTCTCCAGAGGACAGAGTTGCACCCTACAACACAAGGGACAAGAGTCCCCCCTCTCCTGCTGGGGAGGCTGAGCTGCTCCCTGCACTCCTTGCTGGCTGATCCACTTCAGGGGGCTGAAGTCTCCAAGCTGAGAATCAAGTCATGTAAAACAGGGGATGTAGAGTCAGGTACTGCTGTGACTGGATTTTGGGTGGCTGAGGTTTTATGGGAACTCTACTGCTCCTGAGCTTCTCCAGTTAGTTTCCACTATACAGTTAAGAACAGCAATTATTAACAAGGTGTGAGAAACCAATTTGTTTTCTACTGTGATGATCCAAGTCCATGATGACCAGGGACAACTCTGTTTCATGAAGAGGTGGGGAAATGTTCAGAGAGCAGAAAGTCTCAGTACTTTCACAATCATCTATTTTGAACTCGTAAAGTAACAGAGCTATCATGTGAATATTTTAACGAGTGATTTAGCAAAGCTCAGTACCACTTCTAAACAAAATGCATATTTCCATACCAAAGTAAAATACTGTTCAGAGTTTTTCTGAAAACATTAAACTCGTGTTGACAGAAGAATGAAATGTACGCATTAAAAAAAAAGTTAATCTCTTCTTAGAAATATGTCCCTTTATTCTAAAATAACCATATTCATCTCAGCTGATACTCAAAGTGTTAAAGAATCAATTTATCTTTCCTACCAGAAAAGACAACCACTCAGGCAGGTAATCACAGTGTTGGAGGGTTTAATTTTATTGAGTAAAAATTTGTTTTATAAGCGACTTTGCCTATCAAACAACAGCAAGCCCCTTGACATAAATACCACTGCAATTTGATTATATGAATGACTAGCTACTAGTTTGGGTTTTTTCTTTTCTCTAAACAAGAAGAATTCAGAAATCCTGATCTGAAATGGTTTCACATATGCTTAATTTTAATTGTGCATGTAATCCCAGTGAGTTTGGTACTACTCATATGCTTAAATTAAGCACGTGCATAGATGTCAGTAGGACGGGGCTTTAATATAGCACAAAATCTAATGTCTGGCTTTCCAGTGTTAAAATTTATCCCTTGATAAATTCATTTTTCTAAGAGAAGTCATTCTGTGAAACAAATTATAAAAATTAATCTGAACATAACATATATTTAAACTGAGACATATATTAATATATTTAACATTTCTAAGTATAACTATTACAATATATGATATTCTTGAAAAGTACTGAGTCACATGAGGGACCTGACACATAATAGAATAAAACCCTTGGGGAGAAGGTTACTGAGAACCAGGTAAGAATGGGTTGAAATTATTTTCATTGCTGTTGGCATGGGTATGTACTTCCAACCGTCTTCTGCTGCTGCTTCAGAGTAACAGATTATCAGTTATCATCAAAATAGCCATTTTCATTACAGAAACATTGGGCCTTGTTACTATATATATATATATATATATATATATATATAGTCTGAAAACTCACAAAAAATTACTATCAGCTAATTTTCCTATATTTTAGAAAATAAGCCAAGTCTTGATAGACCTGTTTACTTTTACATGCTTTCTACAACCACAACGACTTTCTGTGCTGAATAATTGCCTGTGAACGTTTTGTTTTGGGAGCTCAAGTTGAACAAGCTAACAACAAAACCCAACCAACTAGTAAGAGCAAGCAGTACTTGCAAGATGTTATCAGTTACTTCCAGAAAATGCCCCTTGGTGCCTATTTCACTCTGCTATTTTAAGTTAATTTGCCAAGACAAGGAACAAAGGTTAAATACTTGGAATTTGCACTGGTTGTATGTTCACTGCAGAATGCAAAATAAATGTTACATATAAATGGTAGTTCCCCCAAGAAGAAAAAAGGTGGGGCATGGGTACAGCTGTTCTGAACACCAATAAAAGAAGACAATTCTTCTAAAGCCAAGTAGGAGAGGCAGAAATGCAGAGTATTGCAGAGGTGTTGCTTTCAAGGCTGCTGTATTAGGGGTCTCTAGGTAGGTATGGAGCTGAGCAGAACTGTGTTACAAACATCTCCTGTTGTGTAACTCTAAAGAATAACACCTGAAGTACAGAAATCTACTCTGGTAATACTGGAATACATTTTAGCAACCTGACCTGAGGGCTGAGCTTGGGTAGTTAGAGGTATTGGTAATTAAAAGCAGTGGGAATACATACATAAATCCAGTGGCACCACAGGTTAAGGAGGTGGATGTTTGTAGTTATAAAACTGCAGTCCTGGATGAGTTTATAGCAAATCAAATTAAATTTAAGACTACTAAATTTTGCTGTGGGAGTTTATTTCTGTTTATAGGGCTTGGATTGTTCTGTTTATGTTTTGTTTGGGTTTTGCTGGCTGATTTCATCAACATCATTAAATACATTCATGCTGGTCATTGTAGTAGCAGCTGGAATGCAAAACCATCTCCACCAAGCCACCCCTTAGTAAGAGATGGACAAACTGAAGGAAACAGATTTAGAGTTTGCTTATTGTCATGCAGCATGAAAACCATAGCAGAGAAAGCAGAAAACCTCCAAGTCCTGACTCTCCTGGCAAATGGGGAATGTTGTAAGTACAAGGTACACTGGCAAACCTTTCCTCCTCCAGCCTTTCTCAGCCTTCCTCAGAAAAAGCTTTTTTCCCATTTCTGGTCCTCATCCAGCTCTGAGAGTCAGTGACGATAATCAGAGCATGCCAAGCATCTGACCTCAGCAGATTTTCTTGTGAAATAAAGAACGCAGTGTGACGTGCAATTTTCTTCTGAATTCTTCAGATATGTCTTCTGGTATACATTCTTTCTGCTAAAGCTCTGCTATCAGCACTGTTTTCTGCATTTGAAAACTCTCCCCTACTTGTATTACTGTGGTATTTTATAAGGATGTTGTTAACAGGTTATTTTCCACTCTAGTACTCTAGCAAATTGTAGTGGGTTTGAGCTGGTATTTCAAAATTAGCTTTCTACCTTCACAGCTAATCCTCATGGGATGCATGAAACCAGTGATGTTCTGGGTGCTCAGCACATTACTGAATTAGGCCTCATCCAAAGTATATCCAGCCAAAGTTGTCAAACTTATAAATACAAAGTGACCCAGTTTCTGTCAAGAATCTACTTGTATGCAAACAAATAAACCAAGTCATAAAAAAAAAATAACCCATTTCTCAAATTACTTTTAAAAATCCTGAGAAGTCGGTAATTTCTAAAAATTTCAGGAAGCACTTGAAACAGGTCTTGATCACTAAGATTTTTTTATTTTTAGTTTTTTCATATAGCTAATAAATTCTGTGGTTACTCTTTCTGCTATTTATACAGAACATTTTCATTGTAATTCTTCTCTGTATTTTTTATCACTGGACTGCACAGATACTTTAATTACAGAGAAAATATATTGTGGTAACAGCTCTCAATTTTGCCTTATCCTTACTGGTTTTCTTCTTTTGTGCTATTCACATACATATGGATCAAAGCACTTGTGAGATGATCTCACTTTTTTGTTGCCGTTGTTGTTGTTTCATTTTGATCTTGTTTTAATGGCTGAGAGGATGTGTGTCACTTGTGTTTTGAAATGAACTCTGGTAAATACAGAAAAGATCACTGCTCCCCTTTGAGCACGACTCTGACATAAATATGCAAGTGGGAAGAAAACTATGAAGAGCTTGTTGTGTGAACTACCCACGGTAGTTCTCCTGGTTCCAGCCCTGCTTCTGGATCCTTCCCCGCAGGGCACACGACACCTCCCAGCCGAGCGTGACACCGAGTGCCAAAGAAGGGGAATTGTGGTATAAGACTTTTTAATTCCCCAACTTACTTCAGCTGTTATCAGCAGCTGGTTACTTCAGCTGGCTGATATGCCTCGGTGTCCTGTAAACATTCGGTCTAGTGCTGTGCATTACTCATAGTTGGAAAATCACTTTGACTCCTCTAGCATAATTATGTTAATGTCAAATGAGTCACAGGGAAACAGAAAACTTTTATCAGAGCTGCACCTCAGTGCCAGTTTCTCAATGCTCCTGTTGGCATGACAGAAGTAGGTTAGGGGATCTAGGGGAAAAAACAACTTTAATGAGTGATATGAAATTATGATACTAATTATTCACGAGGAAGCTTAAGTGACAATCAGACTTAGATTCACTGAAACATAAAATTGGTAAGAGAATAACTGCCTGATTACCTAAAAGATAAGAATGAAAAATACTGAATTTTTAAACAATTACTTTTCCAAGAAAACTTCAGATCTCTTTTGCACATAAACAGCTTTTCACATTCATTATTTAGTTTCAATGGCAGTAAGTGATTTATTTAAATCGACATCTTAATTGGATTGCATTTCAGAGCCAACTTCCTATGATATTTTATTAATTTTACCTCTTTCTTGGTTTAGTTAATGCTAGTGATCAGCTAGGAAAAGAAAACCAAGACCCTTTCAGCTCATGTTAGGATCATAATGCAAAAAGCCAGAACTCCTTCAACAAGCTAAAAGTTCTTGTCCCAGCTTAAAGCCGACAAATGGCCAATGAGAGCAGAATTTCTTCCAGAGTTTAAAGACAAGGGGACAAACATCTGTGACACACTGGTTTATCTCAGGGCTAAGCTGCAGCACTTCTTTTTTTCTGGAACATACAAATTCCTCTGCTATTTGCCTACCAGGATTTTACATGCTCAAATATACATCAATATTCCCACGTGCCATCTCGATGAATAGGATATACCATCTGAATGTATAAGGAAGTATTTTTTTTTTTCCCCAGATGGCTGAAGCCTCATTCTCACAACACAAGAATTTTAGCATTCTGACAGATTCCACTGTGCCATTCAATAAAAAGGCTCAAAAGTAAGCAAAGGGCAAAAGGTGAATTGACAATTATAACCATATAATTTTTGTCAGGAAAAAAAAATCATCTAGGGCAACGTAATAAAAATCTCTTATTGGTAAGTAACTGCATTTCCATTAATTCTGTTTGAGAGGGAGACAAGACTTACATTTCTCTGGAAGCTCCATCCCTCTGAGCATTTCTCCTTCATCTGCTGACTACCCATCTCATGCCTTGTCTGACTTCCCTCCACTTATCCTAGAAACGGATAATAAATTAAATCCCACATGTCCTATAAGAAACCAACTGTTGTTACTAAATTGAGTGGGAATATAAGGTCATGCCATAGGTGACTAAGTAGCCCCCAGATTTCCCTACGAGCCATGATCTAAATATGAGGGTACAGCATCATCTCGACCTTATAATGAGTGAGGGGCTTTATTTCAGAGCACATCCCCGACCCAGAGATAACCTACTATGGACAACACCTGTAGTTTGGCGCCCTCAGCTCCTGGCCGAGTTAAAATTGTGTTTTATTATGTAGAACAGTTCATGCCTAACACATAAGCAGAAAGCCTTTCTTTGTAGTATCTGTTTCTCGTGTGTTTCGCGTGGGAACGAGCAGAAAACACATCAAGCCATCCTTTCTTTGGAAATCAGCATCGTTTCATTAGCGATGTGCAGGACCCGGCGTTTCCCTTCTCCCCGTGCCCGGGCAGCGCAGCCAGAGCCGGGCGCGGTGATGGAGAGAACACGCGGGAAGCATCACCCGGGAGAGCCGGGGCGGGCACACGCTCAGACCGCACCCGGGGCGCTGGGCACCGGCCCGGAGGGTCCCTGTCCCGGGTCCCCGTCCCCGTCCCCGCGGGGCAGGGCAGTGCAGGGCAGAGCGCGGCCGCCCCGCGCCCCCCCGGGCCCGCAGCTGCGCCCGTCCGTCAGCGCCGCCCCCCCGCGCGGGGCCGCCCCGCGCTGCCCCTTTAAGGCAGCGCAGCCCCGCGCGCATTCCAGCGGCCGCGTCACCGTTCCGGGAAGCGGGTGGCGTCACCCCGCCGTCCATCCCTCCCTCCTTCCCTCCCGCCGTCCATCCCGCGGAACAAAGGCGGGATAAAAATAGGAGGTGAGCGAGCGCCGGGACCGCCGTGCCCGCCGGGCGGGGCCGCGCCCGCGGTGACGTCACGGCGCGGGCGCGCGGCTGCGCGGCCCCGCGCGGCTATTGATAGGCGGCGCCGCCGGTGGGAGGCGGGCGCGGTGACGTCACGCGGGGCAGCGTGTGTGCGGCGTCACGTCACTTTACGTCACGTCACGTGAGGCGCGGGGCTGACGCTGCGCGTTCCCCTCAGGATGGCGGGGGTGAGGAGCCGCCCGCGGGTACAGCCGGACCCCGCAGCTCCCGGGACTGACGGCCCTTGGAACAGCGACAGCGTGCCGCGGATTCGCCTTTGTCACCAGCAAGGGAGCCGCTGCCAAACCTCCCTCTGCAGGGTGCTAAGTGAGAGGATAACTCTGTATGGCGCTGCGAGTGAGGGCAAACAGCAAAGCGTGCTGCTCTTGCTGCCTGCTGTGCTCTCCAAGTAAAGAAAAGCAATGCATTACCCCAGGGGATGGTTTCTAAGCCCGCTGGAACACGACATTCCCCACAATTAATTATTACATAAGTATCATGTCAAGGATGCCATTGATATTACGGTCGTTCTCTCAACTGCAGCAATGACAGCAGTAGCTTGTATCCAGAATGTTAAAAGAATGCTGGTTCATTTCTGCTCCAAGCCCGCCTCTCAAGAGCAGCCCGAGGATGTTCGCTGCCTTTGTGGTGCTGGACTCTGAAAGGCTGAAGCCTGGCATTGTTTACAGTCCCCTGCTGGAGCTGGCCTTGGCCTTTTTCTAGGAATCAGATAATGTGAAAAGATACTGGGCCACATGTGTAAGCTCCTAATAGTAGTATTTGCTGGACAAGGCTTACATGTGCTTTACTGTAACTCTTTGTATTTTGCTACTCGGTATTAAAAAGCTGCTAGGTCCTCTTTGATCCCTTCTGAATGCAGGTTGGGGGGGGGTTGTGGTTTGTGGTTGGTTGGTTTGGTTGGGGTTTTTTGTGAAATTGTTCATAAAAGTCAGTGACTGTCTGTCTGTCTCCCAAAGCTGTTGCTTTCTCTAGGCAGACCAGATAGCGAGTAGGTCTCTAATCTGAGATGGCATCTTCCCAGACTGTTCATGTTCAAAGAAAATGTGGTGGACCATGTGAAACAAGGAACTCTGTCATCAAGTAACTTCTGGTACACTAGTCACTGTGAACAAGTGAAAGATCTATAAAAAGTTCACTGAGAGTTACGCAATAAGCACCAAATAAAACACCAATTTAAGCACCAAATAAAGATCCTTGTAGAGGAGCTGTACAGTAGGATAAAATTTCCAGAGGGCAAAACTGAGTGTGCCAAATTCTGTCCCCATAAGATTGATGTGTCTGCATCAGGATGCTCTCACCCTTAAGTATGGGGTTGAACTAAATATAGACCAAACTGAACTAAATCTAAACCAGGGATATTTTCATTCCACAACTTAACCAAATAGTTAATTTGCTATTATTCCCAAGTGGTTTTGAGTAGGCTTAGCCAAAGTCTCAATTCAAAATTGAAGGAAGTAGAGGTTCAGCCCTTTCTGTGTGCCTTTAAAAAGGAATTCTGGAAAACTGTATCAGTAAGTTTGTGCTGCTCTTAAAACTGTGCTCTCCATCAAAAACCTGGATTACTCATTAGCTTTTAGAAATGTAATAGCTGCTAGTCTCCCACTAAGGTGTTCCTGGTTACATGCTGCTAGGGACACACCTGTCAAACAGAACTGTGTTTGGACCCATAAATGTGTAGTTGCACAGATAACTAACTGCTCAAAGTGCAGCAAAGCAGCCCTGGGATATGTTGTCTGGAGATTACACTGCATCTCCTCTGAAGGGGGAATTTGCAATGCTTACCTCACCATTTAGTCACCTGGATGACTGTATGCTGACAATAAAACAGGCTTCTGAGTGAGCCACCAGAATATCATTGCAAAGCTTACTGTGACCTGAAGAGAAAATCTGTACTGATTGTACATCTCTGCAGTGGTGTACCAGCCTATGCTAGAACTTCCCTGTAAAATTGTTAAATAATCTTCTTAACCTAGAAAAAAAAGTCCTGTGGTTTGAAGTGAAGCTTTCCTGGAATTTTCCATGTGCCCTTCATGGCTTTGAGGTGGTGCCCCCTATCAAAAACAACCTTCCAGGAAGTCTGTGAGTGCTGAGCAGTATCAGTCTGTGTGTGAGTCTTGCATAATAAATGCCCTCCTCTGCAGAGCTATGGATTCTACTCATTCCCATCCCAGAATGTGAGGTATTTGCTCAGTGTACTGAGTGTCCTTATGGAAGTTATTGGGAACAGCTACCAGGAATGAAATGGCTCCCATGGGCTGAAAGACAAAAATGGCCTGTCAGTAGCTGGAAAATATTTTCACAAAGCAATCCAAGTGGACTAATAGAGTACCTCCAAAACATAAGCTCAGAGCTTAACTTTTTCAGCCTAGGTGGACACTTAAAAACAGTGGTTTCAGCAGAAATATAAATTTGGCACCTAATTTTGTCCTCCTGTCAGCCCTTTGCTTTCACACAGGTAGCAGCTGTTCTTCGAGTTCCATGATGGTCCCTCTTCACTTCTAAGTGTCAGTTACCCTTTTATCTGAAAACATCTAGCTTTTTAGAATAATCAAGGCATTCTAATTCTTACGAGGCTTGTGAAGGTCCACATACTTTTAACAGATCTATTGATGTTATTTTTAAAAAGACACTCTATATTTTCTGTTGCCTTCTATGTCTGGAAACCATTTTTCAGGGCAGACTAGAAGAAGTTTCTGGTGGAAGCTGGACTCCCTGACTCAACAGAGCTCTTTGTTTTCAAGGAATAGAAATAAAGAGGATCTCTTTTGAGTTTCCTTTAATTATAAGCCTGAGGGCAGAGGGAAAGGAGGAGGGATTTCAGTCTCTCAGTATGATGTTTGTGATTTAGTTCTGCCTGGAGGAGTTGCTGTTTTGTTGCTAAATGATAATTGCACCTTTCCTGTGGCTGTAGAGGAGATTTGGCAGTGTTGCACTCGTGATTTGTGGGAGCTCTCCAAAAAATTAATTGGGAGTTTCTTCTGTGACTTGAACATGCTACTCTCCTTCACAGTCCTAAGGATTTCCTTGTGGTATGATCCAGGGCTGAATGTCAAGTCAGTTCTTGCAGTCTGGCTTTTTCATTCTGGAGAGAACACGGTGCATTTGAAATGTATCTGAGATAGTATTTTCTCATTAGATGGTTACGTTATGCAAGGTGGAGAATGGCAGTTACCCTTAGAGCTATTTATTACACTCGTGGATCTAATGAGGGAAGATGGGAGTCAAGAAGGGACATGACAGAAGTTTTTGTACAAGTGGGGTTGGTCTGGATGGTGAAGGTATATGAGAGCACTAATATTTAAAAGAAGATTTTTAAAAGTGTGTGCAGTTCTGCTGTTATGAACAGCCCTTGATCAGGCATAGGCACTAAGTCACTATCCTGTCATTTTCTTCATGGGAATCTCCTGTCTTTCTAGCAGCACCAAAGGAAAGAATTAACGTATTTTTTTAAATTACTTTAACTCATTCCTTGGATGATAACTTCCTTTCTCTGAGGAAAGCAGAGTTGTCAGTGGTCATGATGACTCCTTTTTCAGGTAAAAAAGAGAAATAAAGATGTGAGCGAGAAATTTAGGATATGTGCAGTCTGCCAAGGGTGTTTTGGGTAAGTTGTTCAGTGCTTTCTGACAAAGATAGGAGATGTATCATGCCCACCAGGGGAACATGGTGAGCATAATGTTAAGGCTGTTTATCATGTAAGTACCTGAGACAATTGGAAATGGCACATTAAAGGCGTTACCTGTTTCTTTTGACCATTACCTGCTTTCTGCAGAACAGCCACTACAGCACCTTTATGAACTGAAACAAGGTA
Organism: Oenanthe melanoleuca; assembly: GCF_029582105.1. Taxonomy (NCBI): domain Eukaryota; kingdom Metazoa; phylum Chordata; class Aves; order Passeriformes; family Muscicapidae; genus Oenanthe; species Oenanthe melanoleuca. Next base: position 88,024,496 of record NC_079336.1, on the reverse strand, counting down.
GCTTTTCACAGATTCTGCTGCAGTCTAATAGTCTCACAAATGTATTTATTCCATTTCTGGAATTTGTTACATGACTGAAAATTCAGATAACTTAGCAAAAAGGGTGCCTTTTATTTCTTTCTCAAATCTTGGTTAAAGTTCAAAGCATTCAGCTCTAACAAATTTTCTCATGGTTTACTGTGAATTAATCAAAGTTTAATTAATATAATAAGGCCATCATAGATTTTTATGTAATATGAAACTATTTCATAAGTCTGTTAATTTCTAATTGGCATTTTGATCTACTTGATCTACCCCGTGCTCAAGGTCAGTGCAGGATTATTACCTGTTAGTGTTTGTCATGACAGGATGAATTACAGAATTTATGAACTTTTTGTGGTTGCTGCTGCTGTGTACCAACAGTGCAACTTGAAAACTTACATTAAATATGGCTTTCAAAATTCAGAAATAGATTAAGCCCTATTTCTCTGTTCTCCCTTCTAATCCTTCCTGTCCTCACCCACCTCCACCCTTAGATCAAAGTTTCCAAGAGTGGAAAGTCAAAATGTTTCCCATGAATTGATGCAGCCTGAGCTCGATGCAGCTCAGGCTCTTTGAAACTTTTGTTGTCTTCTGTTTGTTTTGTGCAAAACTTATTGTTGCTTCCTCTGTATCCACCAGGTCCCTTTTTTTTTTTTTTTTTTTTTTTTTTTGACGTGGATAACTTTATTAAGTTAAGACAAAGAAATATCTGTGGTATACTGTAAATCACAATGAGAAATATGTTTTGCTAAGCAGGCACAGTTGTGTAAAGAAGTTTAAAACAAGCTAAAACCTCATTGTTTTCCCAAAAGGCTCCTGTTTTTGTAACTGTTTAGGTTTGTAAATTCTTTGGAATTTGTCTTTTGCCTCGGAATGTCTAACTAGATGGGAGATGTTGAAAATGGACTCAGTAGATCATGACTACCATTCTGAGATTTCCATAAACAACAGGGCACTGTTCACTGTGGAACATTTCTCCAGTGAACACAATGCTTAGAAATCCTAAATCTGTTACTCATTCAGTTGAAAGCGCAGCAGAGGCAAAACCAATGCATGAACACGTGTCATGGCAATATACTTAAATGTTATCAGAATTTGCCCTCTGAGAATTTAATCTTCAATTTTATTGACTTTTCTGCATGTTTAGATATTAAAATATTTTTTTAATGAAAGGATTCTGAGATAGTATCTTCTTTCTGCCCTACATTTAGAAGCAATGAAGGTAAGGTAAAGGTGTTTTGCAAGTAGGGCATGACCCTGTTCCTGTGGAGCTCAGTGACATTTCTTGCTAACTGAAGTGGTGCACAACTGAAGTGTAGGTTTTTGGGTGGCAGAATTTGCTCCTTCTTGGTTTCCTTTCTTTACACAGATTGATTGTAATGTCTACGTTGTTATAAAGGCAGGATGTTCCAAGGCTTTCTAATTAGCTTCTGTCTAATTTGGCATACTTTCTGGAACTGAGAGATTCCTCCCTCATCCCAGTAATATCACTAAATTACTTTTGAAAAAGTATTTCAGTGCTACCACATGTCTAATTATAAGGGAGTTTTTTGCCTTTTAAATTTTATTTGTATTACAAAAGTGAAATTATTTTTATGGATTGAGTTGCATACTGCTTAAAAGTTGCTCAAAACTCTAAAAAAAAAAAATTCCTCTGATTTAATTTTCATATAATCTATAATTTTAGTAGCATTTTAGAAAGGTTCATTGCAATAACTTGTCATGGTAGCTTATGTCCTAAAAGCCCTTTGTAATCTGGAACAAACACGATTTTTTTTAACCTTTCTGCTACTCTAAACAGGATACTTAAAACTAAGCCTGATTTTGCAGTAACTTCTCTGATTCAGATTGCTTTTAATAGCTGTGGTTACAGTGTAGTAGTCTTCCTACCTCCTGGGTAGTTATGCTGTCTTTACTGCAGTCTTTGTAGGGACTTGAAAATGCAGATGAGGAAAGCCAGGTTTTATTCTTTTGCTTCTTGAGAACTGCTGTAGAGTTTTGTTCTTTCATGATTGCTGTTTTGTTTAAATGCTAAATTATTTTGCACTGAGAAGAAACAGGTTTCAGCTGTTGAAAGTAAGAGTGCATCTATAATAAGGGTTATTATGATTAATTTTAATGCTTGTTATCAGTTCTCTGAAAAATATAATTTCAACTCTAAAAAGACACAGACTTGTTTACTTAATGATCCCTTCGAATATATTCGTGTGTCGCTGAGATCGGTGATAACAGGATGAGGTAAGAATTGATTATTCATGGTAAGATTTTGAAGTTCATTGAGAGTTTTAGCACCAGTGGATGATATTCTGCACCAAAAAATTTAGAAATTATCACTTATTTCAGAATGCTTTCGGGTGAGGCTGAATTTGCTGAAAAGGTCTGTTTTCACTCATCTTGGAATATGAGGATTATCTGTTGACGTGTATTTAAACCAAACTGGTGTGAATACAAACCAGATGTTTCTTGGGAACATTTTTATAGTACATTTGAACCCTAAAACAAGGTGACACATTTTTTTAATCACTATTCCTGATTGGGAGTTGAGAAAATGTGTGTTCTAAGTGTTACTTTGGTATTTCTAAGTGGACAAGAATCTGTGATCTTGTATAGCATTAAGTGCTGCAGTGAAAATCTAGACACAGAATAGAATGACCCTCTGTATAAAGAAAATAAATCATGTTTGATTTAGATCTTTAACACGAATTAGGACTCTTTTAAAATTATTTTCGGCAATCATTTTAAAGGCTTGGGTCAATCTTGATTTCCATATCCATTCTCTGAGCCCACAGGAGGCTGTCAGCAAGTAGCTGGTGATGTGTAACAATGACTCTAGGACTGAAAAACACTTTAATATTGTGCATTGATTCAGGAGTACCTTCATGTTATAAAACTTTCAGTGTCCCAGTAGTTTCTTCCTGCAAACCCTCCAAGAGGAGATAACCTGTGTCCCTGGTCTTAGAGTCTCTTCTCCCCTTGTGAATGTGCTACACAGGGCCAGGGCAGAGGTGGGACATAATGGTATTGGAATGTGGTGATACCATAGGTGTAGATTTGTATAATTTCTAATAACAGCAGCAAGGAATGTTATTTGGAGTTATTTTTACTTTTTTATTTCACACAGTGAGGCACAACACACAGAGTCAATGTTTCTCTGATCTTGGCAGTTTCTGGTTAATTCCATTCTCTAGCATTTTGTAGCTAATGTTTTATTATTCTTATTAAAAATAAGACCTACAATTTGGACAGTTCATTCCTGTAAACTGTCCTTTTAATCTGTTGTAAAATTAGCTCTTGAATCCTTCAGTCACAGGAGTTTTGGTGTTTAAAGGATTGGGAAGATGACTTTGCTGGTTTCACTAAATACTTAGATTCATCAAAGAGCATTTCTCTCAGACTTGAAGTAAATTAAAGGAGAGAAGTCACACGGAGGAAGAAATACTTTTTCCCCCTTCTTCAGGTCTCCTTTTGTTTCCATTGGATGAAACAATATACAGAGAACATGTTGAAAGTCATCTGTACTCCTTTTGGGTATGTTCAGATAGCTTTTCTCAAAAGCTTTGTAGTTTATGAAGAACCCTTATTTCATCTGACACTGGAAATCCAGTCAGTCCTTTTCTGAAGTACACTGTGGATCCTATTCTGTCTCATTGTGCTCATGGAGAGATCCCAAGGTTATAAACAAATTCATGGTAGCCATATGTCATGACAGTGTGTCTAGTTTGGGTCTTTGAGGCACAGTTGGAATATACAGACAATATAAAAGCTCATACTGTATAGTATAAATGTGAACATTTTTGAAACTGGCAAGTTCTGGTTGTTTGCCTTCATCATTTTCTATTCCATTTAGCTAAATTTGCTAAGAATATAAACTGGCCATAAAAATGTAATTACAGCTTGATCCTGTACACTGATCTAGAGGTATAGCAGTTCAAAATGCAGTTGGCATTTGGGTGCTTGTATAGCTTTGTCAGTGCAGTTCAACTTCACAGAGGGTGTGTTCATTTAGCAAAGGGTTCAGGCTGCTTCTTGTTTAGGTTTGTTCATACATTTTTTCCCTCTATTTGGTGGTGTTAACCCTTTGCAGAAAGGCAAGAGTGTGTTAAACAGCATCAGTTTGTTGGGTGAATAGAGCATAGGTAATAGCAGATGCACTAATAGATCTCTAACAGTGACAAGGGTTTCTAGCACTGTTTGCAAAGCCTGGCTCTATAAACTCTGACCAACATAAAGCTGAAACAGCTGCCAGATTTACTGTCAATTAACTCTTTTTGTGAGTGCTCACAGTTTGGGTGTCTGGCTATTCGCAGACAATGTGTCAGTTTGAGAACTTCAGTCATACTCATTTAGCAGGCATCCAAGGGTTTGATATCAATTTTTATGGGATTGGGTTGTTTTTGCATGGTGGCTTGTTTGATCCAAGTGCTATTGAAAGCAGCACAAATCTCTCCATTGACTTGGATTAGTTGGTCACTGTATGACATAACAAGCCTGTGTTGATTAATTCCCTGCAGTTCCTACTATGAGCCCACACATAATAATGGAGAACCATTAATGGCCATTGTTAGTCAGTTTCCAGTAATACCTCATTTTTATTTTCAGGCTGAACCCCCCAGTCCTACACAGTGTTATAAATAAACCATGTAAACAAGGCCTCCTTGTCACATTCTTAGAATAGTAGATGCAACATTTGCTGAACGTAGAACTTTCCCAAAGTCATGGTCACAGGTTCATGTGACCTGTTACAAAAGTTGCTGATTTCATTGTTTGGTTTTTGAACATGACTTTCGACTTGTAGCCTGCTGAGGTTGCTGCAGCCTGTAAGCAGGAGGGCACAAAGGGCGGGGTATTGCAGAAAGGTTTGTTGCTCTGACTCAGTTTTTGCAGAATGTAATGCTCATTTCGCTTCTCCTGCTTCCTCCAGCTTATCAGGAAGTGCCCTACAGCACTGCAGTAAGAGAGCACTGCCTGTTCAAAGAACACCTTCAAAACATACTAGAAATAGTGAACTGCAGAAAAGCAAAGCTGTAACCTGTAGTGTTCCTTTCTTAGTTGTGAAATCTGGGGGGAATAGCTATGCTACAGTGTTACTTCTTATTTTAGATGTCTATCACTTCTTGTATATAAATGTCATATAACATTGGTCAATTGAAAACGTCTAACAAATATTTGCTGGACAGTATTGTCTTAACAGAGGAGATGAAGTGTCAGCTTGTCATGTGTTTTTTAGGCTACCTTACTAATACATTGCCTAAATTACCTTAAAATTTATGAATAATTTGTAAATAATAAGAAGAAGAATTAGTGGGGAAGTCACTCTTTTTTGTAGTTCTGCAAACTTGGTCACCCATTTGTATCATTGCAAGGCAGTGTCACTTTGAGGGTTGGTGCAGGTTTGGTAATGTTTGTACCTCCTAAATAGATTGTGATTCTCAGGATAAATGAAGTATGTTTTGAAATTCCTATAAAGAAGAATTATGAACATGGTAAAAGTACCATTTTTTCCTTTTTAGAGTTTCTTGCTCTGTGAGGTGTTTGCTGCCTTTTCTTACATTTCACCATGAGCATCCCTCAGTAATTTCACATGATGGAATACAAAACAGGCCAGAATAGTATACAGATAAAAATCAGTAAAAGGAGCCATTATATCTCTTGAGATATCTTGAGGATCTACTTTTCTGTAGCAGAAATACTTACTATCTCTTTGATTAATGTTGCTGTTGTCTTTAAGTCTAGGAAAAGAAATGTATTAAAGTAGATTGTAGAGTGCATTTTTGTTCTGCACAGTAATGTTGCTTTAATTCTTTGTAAGAGGCAATTAGATAAAGTATGTCTTAAAATATTGTATTGGTGTCTCTACTCCCAGATTAAGTTTTTAGAAGGAAAATTTTTTGATAGAACTTCCTTTACCTTAAGTATCAGTGGTTTTCTTGCTTAAAGTCTCATTTCATATCTGAGGAAAAAAAGAAATAGTTAATAACCATAACAGAGGGGGAAATGCTTTGTTTTGTTCGTTTGATTGGGTTTTTGTTTGGTTTTATTAACATGTAAGCATGATCTTGTACTGATTCTATGTTTAGGAGCATGTTTTTGGTCTGCTTTGTCCCCTGATATCTGCACATGAGACAAGAGACAAAAGGTTTTGTCTTCTTCCCATGCACTGTTTCTCTGTCTCCTTTTTTCATAGGTGCTATGGCATCTCTGCATTCCTGGCCCCTGCACATGGCCTGAGCACAGGAGTCATTTGAGCAGTCAGGGTGCTTTTATGTGCAGACAGCCAGCTCTCCTGGAATAATTCATAAGGACTGCATCAGGAGCAAAACCAGGGAGTTTGGAGGACTGCCCTGAGTTGTGCTGATGGTTGTGTGTGACCCCGACCCTCACTGAGGGAGGCACAGGCCCTTCCCTTGCATTGTTCTACCACTGCTGGTATAGAAGAGCAGCAGATCTGAGTTGATGTGGGCAGTCTGTAGGCACTGAGAGAAATCACACGGTAAGGAAACCCCTGTGACTCCAGAGTGTGTTGCTGTTGTTTTGGGTTTTTTTTCTGCTGTGCAACTCGTCCTCCTGTTAGTCCAAAGAATTACCACAAAGCAAAGTGGTGGTGAGATAATGTGTCGATATGAGAAATCCACTCATTTTTGTATGGCAGGGTGAACTCAGGTGCACATTTCCTGGTTCTTTTTATTACAGTGGATTTTGCTGCTGTCTTAATTATCATTAGTGGATTCCTAGAATTATTAGTGGATTGTATATTCTGGAGAGTTTGAAGTAATTGTGAATATCTGTGAAACACTAATAGCATATGAGTGTTGTAAGCAGGTAGCCACACTAGGAATTGGTGGTGTGAGCAACTGATGGGTTGTGTAGATTGATCTTTACCTGTCCTTTAATTTTCCAGTGCCATATCAAGCTATGTTGTTGGGTTTTTTTGGTTTTTTGTTGTTTTGTTTGTTTGTTTGTTTGTTTGTTTGTTTGTTTGTTTGTTTTAATGTATAGATAGGACTTAAATTAGTGTCAATATTTAACTTGCAACTTGAGCTAAGACTACAACAAAACTAAATCCAATACTGAATTTCAAAGGAGCCTGCAGGAGAGTGTGTCTCTTAGATCAAATAGTAATGGTCGATTGGAAATTCCAGTCTCATCCATGTATGGGCCTTTTGAAGAATGAAAGTATTAATTCCAGTAAACATAAAGGCAAAACCTAGGGAAGTGAGGGCACTGATCATCCAAGCATGTTGAAGACTTAAGAGGAAGTGTAGTTGTACATTTGTTTTGTTAATCTTGTGCAAATTGTATTTTTATTGTAAAGTATTGTTGTTGTAAAGCTTTCAATTCCGTTGAGCTTCCAACTGCCCAAAACAGACCATTTTGCCAGCCATCTCTGAGCTCTGTGCTGCCCCACCTAGATCTCTGCAAGTATCCCAGGAAATTATTCCAAAGCTAGAACAGGCATGTCTAGATTATATTTCAGCCAGTGTTATGACTGCATTTATAATTACTGTGAGTTAACATAATTCTTTCCTTTATGAGGACAGCTCTTGGAGAAACTTCTGTTTCTCTTTGATTTTATTGTTTCTGTTGGTGTAAGATAAAAGCCACTCAAGCTAAAGGAATATAAAAGCTTTTTTTTTTTTATGGAAAAAAATGGTATGCCAGTATGAACACATCTTACATGAAACCAGAAAGTCAGTCAGTTGCAATCTACGCTTTTAAAATTCTAAGCGATGATGTGTACAAGAGGTTGAAAGTAACTTTAAAAAGGACCTTATGATGCATACATCTTGTGTAATTCTGGATATTCTACTTACAGAATTACTTTTGCACGTACCCAGATTTAGTCATGTGTGAATCAACCATAGATAGCTTTTTGGTAGGGAAGTGACATAGCAAGCATTATAGGATGTAAAACAGAAATGGGCCATATTGAATTAATCTTTAGTGTTTGACTTAAATTCATAAGGGATTTAGTTACACTCTTAAATTCACTCATTCTCAACAGGTAAGAATTTGAACATCACTATGTACAGTAGATAAAAGAGGCTTGTTAGAATACTAAGTGACCTGAAGTTTTCTAGTCTAGGTATCATTTAATCTAAATATACCTATCAATGGCTCAAAAAAAGTCATATGCACACAGCAGTTTGCTTCATAAGAATGCTTTTCTGGGATCTGTTAGTTTCCCATGTGAAAGTGGTCTCTCTCTTCCCTTCATTGCTGAGCATCTATATCCATGGCCACCCTCCAGAATCTTATTTTACCTCTTGGCTCCATTGGAGCTCCTCTTGGCATAAGTGAGTATAACTGTGCCCTGGGAAATTTTCTGGATTTTTGTTGTTCCCTGTGCTGGATGTACAGTGCTACTTTTTTTATTGCTCTGAATGCTGAAGAGACATTGTCTTCAAATACTAATCCTGCCCAGATAAATCTTCCTCCTAGAGTTCTGCACTTCTCCTTTTAGTTACTGTTCAAATGGCCATCTCTTTTAACTGACAATGTTAATTTTTCACATAAAATCAGGCAGCACTGTTCCACTGATGACATCAGTTCAGAATTTAAATATTTTTCTTAACACAATGTGTTATACATTATTCATAATTATAAAGTATAGTTACTGAGTCAAGTACATCTCAAAATATATACAGAACTGCTCAGGGTAACCATTCAGTAATGCACTTTGTGTGCCTATGCTAATCTAAAACCTTATCTCTTCTTCCAGGTTTTTAACAAATTAATGTCAAAATCACTGTATTTTGCTTGAGAAGTGTGGGGTTTTTAAAAACAGCTATGTTGATATGCATTCTTTACCAAGCTGGTGCTCCAGATGAGCACCAATTATACAGTTTGGTAATAAGTAATGTATTTTATGCCTATGTAAGAATACATATAAAAATATTATTTATGTCTGTAACTTACTGCTATTCCAATGGATTTGATATTTCCTATTTGTTGTAAATTAGATTTATTTTCCAGTTTAATATTTTCTATATGACTTTCTAATCAAAAGTTTTATCATAAAGAAAAAGAATATGGGGAAGTTATTAAAAACTACCTGGCACAGATAATGGATTTATTTCCTTGTAGTGGGTGTTACTCCATGTTGTCAAGTGCATATGAAACATTTTTTGTAAATGATTGATTTATAGAATGGCAGAGCATATTAAAAACACCCAGTCATTTACAGTAAATATTTAGGTTTTTCTTGTGTTTCTAGTAAGGCTGTTTGGAAAGAAAACAAGTATTGGGATTTTGTGTGACTCACTGTGGTAGGTAATTCTTAGTCTCTGAAGAATATGTCTTCAACAGTCCTTGGAAAGTACACTGTTGGTTGTATAGGAATTGCTTAATGCATTCACAAACACTAAATAATGCTCTACTTGAGTGAATGTTGCTTACAGAGAAATTCCATGCTAGGAATGGCATACCACAGACTGAAACGTAAATGAGAGTGTATTTTGTTTTTCTCAAATCTGTGATCTGGAATGACAGCATAGAATGGTGCCAGAAGGTCTTGGTAAAATCCAAAACCCCCACAAAATACATTTAATTTCATGTTTTGTTATTCACTCTGTAGGTGAGCAATGCTCATCCGTGCTTGCAAATCTTTTAAGAAGATGTCACTGTAATTACTGATGCAGATGTCTGGAAAATGTGTGCTAACTCCTGTAACATGCAGACTATGTATTTCTCTTGTTAAAATAGTACAGTTAATGAAATGGCATGATTTTGTGGCAAGACTTGCATAAATATAATTATTCAGATGCAGAGTTGTGAATTATTTTGGTGGCTTTTGGCATTAAACTTGAAGTGAAGTTTTTTTCACGAAGTAGAAAGTCTGCTTTTGAAATGAGATGTATGTAAACTTGTTCACAGTATTTCCTCTCAATTCCAATCATCCTTATACCATGTGTTTTAAATAGTCCAGATTCCAAATGAATGCTGATGTCTACAGTACAAACATCTGCTTTATCATCCTTTAGTACTGATGAATTATTTCCTCTGTTAAACTCTGGGTTGCCTGTGGAATAATGTTTTGTCTATGATGAACAGGTCCAGTTATCCTCAGTTACTCTGGCTGCAGCACAGTGTTTCACCATATAAGATGCACTGTGGGTATTTTAAATCAGCCCTTGCTCTGTTAACGGCATATAAAGTTGTTACTTGGCAGAACTGTTTTTAGGTTTTCTTATGTGAATGTACTAAATAGGTTTTTTTTTTAGGTTTTTATACCCTGCTTTACCAAATTGAATAACACATTAAATATCTTTGCCTTCTCTGGGCTATTCTTTCTCCTCGAATCCTGTATGTCTGAAAGTTGGCTGTAGAAACCTCTGCTAAACTTCCCCTAGAGTGACTTTCTTCATGGAAGTCACATCTCATATTTAGTTGCTTACTTCATCAGGCTTATTTGCTTAAAAGCTCTGCTCTGTCAGTGCTTAACAATTTAATCCTTTACAACACTTAAGTATTGCATCACCCATATAAAATTTAAAAAGCCAGTGGCCAGGCTGGAAAAGTCTAGGAACCCAATTTCTGTATTGATCTGATGACAACTGTGAGTTAATGGAAGTTCTTTCAGACAAGTTAATTTTCCCTCCTTGTTTCATTTCTGGTTTGAGCCTTTGAGAGTTTGAAATTTTCTGAAAAGAACTGGAAACAGGTTGTTTTCTGGTAAACATGAAGAAGGCAGGACCAAAGTCTGTAAATAAGAGTTCTGAACTGGATCAAATACAATAATTTTTTATTGCACTACTTTTTGAGGTTTTGTGTTACAGTTGTGAGATTAAATTCACTCTGTCAAATGAGAAATAAATTACAATCTCCTTCATGTGATAATCTGTTATCCATATATAAAGTCTTTTTCTGAGCTCAAATCCAGTGGGTTTTTTGTCACACTTTTTGGTTTTCTGCCCTGATTATATGTTGAGAAAGATATCATTACACAGACTTTCCAAAATATTTCCTTTTTGCAATGTACTTGCTGCCAGGCTTGTGACAAAAATTAGTAAATGTATTCAGCTGTATTTATTAATTCAACAGAATGATATCAGTGATACTCTCTGAGCAAACTAAGGTCAAACATTCAAGACAGTAGCATTTTCTGACTACTGTGTTTTAATATTTTAATGAAGCCACATTGTTTATTCCCAAACTTCAAGGAATATCCTCAGTATAATTTTTAATTTTTCAGCTGATTGTCTTTATATATATGACAGATCTAGTTTCTGTTAAGTTTATTTAATTTTATTTTATGTACCTTATCTGCTTGGAGCATTTCAAGGTGGTCAAACAAAAAAATTAGAAGCCACCACGCAAAACAGAAAGAGACTTGTGATTTGGGGGTAAGGAATACTGAAAGACAAGAGAAGTAACAGTTGGTGAAATGAATAAAATAGGGATTGGTGAAATGAGGATTCTGGTAGGATTTTTTTGATGTCATAAAATGTGATATTTCAAATGTAAAATGTTTTCTTAGAATGAAAAGAATTCTTATCATCTTGTTGTGAAGCAGATGAGATGCTTCATTTAATTTTGTTTTCCAGCCAAGCAAGCAAGAGCCTGAGGGAAGTATGGAGATACACAGTTATTTCATTTACAAAAGTGCAGCTATTATGTCTTTATTTTCAAGGCCTCCTTGTGCAGGAAGCTTCTGGGTTGAAAGACCAACATTCACTAAACAACATTCAATAAAAATTTGGATTAGAAGTGTCCACTGGCCCAGTCTGTGTTTTAGGAATTGGTGTTAGAAATTCAGTATTTGGGGTTTACATTTTGGGGAAAGTGCAGTGGAAAGCTGTGATATAGAGGTGTCTTGGAAAGAAGCCATTTGTGGTCAGCCAAGATTATTTCCAAGGTTGTTAACCTCTGTATTCCTGCATTGTGTTTACATAGCTTCCTAAAGGATTCCTGCAGTTTCAGCTGGAATATGTTCCCCAGCCAGAACACTTGTGTGACACATCTGTTCTCATTTGCCCCATGGATGCTCACCTTTCAGTTAGGGCTGAAGTAACCTCTGGCTAACTTCTAAGATAGCTGCACTGGTTAGAATTCTTCATACTCATGTATTTCAATATTAATTAGGCTTTCAGGCTCATTAACATTGATTACTGCATTTTGACAGGACATAGGGCTGTCACCAGGAAGTCTTATCTGTTGGCTAGCAGTTTGCTTAAGGCAAGTTAGCCTGACAGTTGTATTGCTAGAATTTGGAGAATTTGTTGTAATCAACTATTGTTGCTAAGATGTTTAATTCTGTAATGTAGATGCACAGGAAGGCTACGAAAGATGCACAGTTTTCTATTAGAAAAAATTAAATTTCAGTATTTAAAAAATAGTATGTGTTATGTGCAACTAAAGATACATAATCATATCTTGAGTTTGTTTTATTTTATTTTTCTCTTGTAAGTTCTCATGGATTTCCCTCCTCTCTTAGGAGTCTCAATTTTTCCATCGGAATCTGCCGCTTTCAAAAATCTGCGTCAGCTCACTTTGCCAATATTTGCTGTTATCACATCCCAGGTGTATGAGACTAGGGACTGATTTTTATCACGCAAGATCTTATGGAGTATTAGGATAGTATCATTTTGCTTCTCCAGAACGTGTGCTTGGCTGGAGGGACTTGGAAGAGCAATGATAGATGTTCCCTGCTGAACACAAGAGGAGAAAAAAACCTAAGTGCTCAAGTCAATAACACAATATAAAAGGAGGCACTTCAGTTTCCTGAAGCTCAAATTACCTTTTAAGAGCAAATTGCAGACTCTGAACTACTGGAGTTTGTGTGGTAACTGTGACACTGACATTTTGAACTGCCCATAGTGAGAGGAAACCACAACTTAGAGCATTGGCCACACCTACTTGTCCTATATTTTACCTATCTACCTATCTTGGACATCTTTTTCACGTGGGAAAAGATGTTAATCTTAATTTTGATACTCTGTGTAAGCTGCCAGTCCTTTCACAGCCCTATTGATGGTGGCTTGCCAGGGGAGTGGCCATGGGTGCTGTTTATAGGAGGTGTAACATCTGTGGGACAAGAAGGGGTTCACCACCTTGCCTAAGGCAATAGGGAGGTGGTTGCATTATGCCCAGATGTGCATGATATTTTTCCATATCCCTGATCAAATCTTTGTGATTTAGCCAGAATAATTTTTAAACTGCATGAGTAAGAGCCTTTCTGCAGTATGTATTTTTAAGTTCTCTTCAAATAGAGAGTTATTTTGCCCTTTGCTAGACCTTTTTATTTTAATGGTTGCTGAGGTCAATGGATCTTCTGTTCAGATTTTAATGCTGCTTTTATATAGCTGCAGAAAATAGCTTAGACACACAACCCTTATACTTGTAAACCTGAGGAAGTACAGGATCCGTGGACTTACAGGCCAGTTGCAGTATGTGAAGAATCTTCACTCAGAGGCACTACAATTTTAATCTTTTCAATATTTACATGTGCTGTTAGAGGTGCACAATTTCCAACTTTTGCCCCTCCCAACCTTATTATGATGTGCTGTTTAGCTGAAAGTAAGAACTGACATCCCCCTCTTGGGCTCTGTTCCAGCAGTGCTCAGGTCCTTGGGAAGAGACACATCTTTCTCCTGCTGTTTGTCTTGCAGCTGCTTCCCAGTTCTTTAAATCACAGCACTGAGATGCCACAATCCAGATACCAGAGATTCTGCTTCATTTCTCCCAGGCAGAAATGTGATTTGGCACTTACCTTCCTATTCTTTGACTGGAACTTTTTAAGACACCTTAATTTGATGTATTTGGGATTTCTGTAAAAGACTTCATATGCTGTAAATGAAGATGTATCATCTCAGAGACGAGGGTCACATGTTTAATTGCAAATGACTTGGGTTTACTGCATTCTGGTGCAATTTTGTGATGTCCTCACCCAAGAAACAGCACATGATTATTTGTAAGCTTGCCATCTCTGGGAGGAAATTTGATAAGGCTTTCAGGATCTGCCTTGTAAGGCCAGTAATTGCTGTGATCCAATAAGGGAGAGCTCGGTGGTGGCATCACTCGAGAGAGTAAGCGTGGTGTGACTGCTGCTGCTTCTCGGATCATGCTGCCTAATGAAAGATTAATGATGAGATGATGCTCTGTAACAAACATCTAATACTGCCACCAGGTGACAGGCTTGATTTGAGCCAATCAATACAGTTCATTCTCCTAAAGGTAGCTAATGACAGCATGCTTATGAGAAATGAAATGGCCTGCAATCTAAGACAGCCTGCTCCTTCCCACTGTGTCAGCTTTAAAGAAACAGCATTCCTTTTATACCATCATCTAAACCTTGGGAAGAAAGGAGAGTTTAAATTCTGGGGGAAAATGTTATTTTGAATGTTTCATGAACTTTTATTATTAAATGGATCTCAAGAAGGGAATCCTTTATATTAAAAATGAATTAGAATTAAAACTCATTGAAACATAAGTTGGAAAGAAAAATGTCTCGTATTCTCAGAGCAATAGTATCTGAAGGAGAAAAGAGTTTGATTTGACATTGTTGTTTAAAGATCAGGTATACATTTATGTGTGTGTTCTTAATCCTTAGACTGCCTCACTTGCTTATGAAAGGCAGGGGGTCAAGTCCCCTCTATGTCACATTGACCCATCTGAGGAGGAAAGGAAAGAAATTGGAATATCATTCTTCTTCAGGGCCAGATAAATTGCAGATGTAACCTACTGAGTATTTTTTTTAAAAATTATACCATCTATATTAATTCCAGGAGGCAAGCTCACAGAGGACACAGAGGAGGGTCTGTATTCAAGTAATTCCCTCAAGGATAATCCTATGAGAGGCTGAACAATCTTAAAATTAGAAGGCAGAATGAGGAATCTCAAAAAGCTTTTCAAGATTCAAAAAGATTTTCAAGATTTTTTCCTGAACTTCTAAGCCCTTTGAAGTAGACTTTGCATTCTTGCTTTTGACTAAGTAATAATGTGCTGTGAAAGTGTTGGCAGTAACTTACTGTAACCACACATGGAGTAAGATACTGCAAAATATGAATAAGGGAGCTTGACTTTTGAGCTCTTGATTATGATACTTCAGCTTTCCAAGATGCAAAATGGGAGCTCCTTACCTGTCTTTAAGAAAAAAAAAACTCAAACCCCAACCCCCCCAAAACTCAAGCTCGAATTCTGTAATGAAATATTCTGATTTTCATAGCAAAGTAGAATTGCTGTCCTCTAGGTATGAACTGAACCATACTGACCTGGCTTCAGTTACTTCTTAGGTACAAAACAATATTCTAAAAAATCATGATAATTTATTCCCTAGATGAAAATAGTATTTGCTTGGTATTTAGGATACTTGCCTGTGTGGTACTTTCATTCTAGACATCATAAGCTTTGTAAATGTTAGCATTACTATCATTAACAATGCTACATTCCTAATACCTGGAACAAATTGAAATTGTCACCAAAAATATCAATTTGTCATCAAAATATCAGAACTAGAAAATACATTAAATGTAAATAGAATTTTCATGCTAGCATCATTTCCCAGGAGCACAATGCACTGAAACACTCCCTTGCAGTGACTAAGCAGTGTTTGATGAGTAAGACACTTCCTAAGACCTGAAGAGAAATTCTATTAGCAATTTCATACTTGCATTTTGCCACTCTTGCACAGTTGTAAGAAATATATATATTGACATTAGATGACATTTCTTAATGTTTAGCTTTCTAGTTTTCATCATAGAGCAGGGGTGATGGCAAATTTGTCACCTCTAGCTGCAATCTGAGCATCTGTTCCTCAGTCACTGGAGCTGTATCTGTTTCATTTGATTTCTCCCCCTCTCTATTGATTACATTTTCTTTCCAGCCTGCACTGTGATCAATTGCTATCGCATTTCTTGGATTAACTTGGATTTCTCAGCTTTCCTATTTCCATTTCCTTTTTTCTATTCCAGTAAGTGCTTTAAAGTTTTAAATGTTTAAATAGAGCCTCTTTCCCATAAACCCTGGAATTTGCCAGGATCCCTTTTTACAAGAGAAGCATGGGCTAATGGTGAACAACCTGAGAGATGGACATTGCTGTGTTTTTATCCCAGCTGATTTACTTTTGTGGCTTAGGCAGGTCTCTAAACTACCTGCCAGAGCAATGAGGATTCATTGAGCAGACAAAGTGCTGCGTAATGGTTAATATTGTCTGACAATCAGTGTACATTTAGTGCCAGTCTTGAAAACAAAGTCTGTGATCTTAGTGGGTGAAATTGTTGGGTTTGGGGTTTTTTTGAATAGTCTTGCCTGTAGAATGACAATAGAATTCCTGACTCCAGCTGTAAAAATTCATAGTTGCTCAGACTTCAGGGAAAAAACTGTCTCTTCTGTTTCTCCTTGGTAACTGGTGTTTTTTCTAAAATTTCCTGTCAGTCTTCGAGAAAAATACAAGTTTGTCTGTCTTTGTGAGGATTCATGTTGAAATTAATTTCAAACTTGTTCCTATCCATAGTCCTGGGACAGAAGATGGAAAAAAACAATATCCAGAAGAAAAATATGCCAAAACTGATTTCTAGAGAAACAAAGTAGTACATAACGCTGTTCATTTTAAATTGTAATTATTTCCAGATAAAGGATATTGTAAAAGAAATATTCAAAGTATTGAATTTTGTCAGCTTGTTAATAGTTAGATCAGACTTTTTCATAAGAATTGATTTATCTATATCCTTAGTGTTTATCTTTTTTTTATTACTGTGTCAAACTTCTCTATAATTACACTATTTTGACTTCCTTTTTCTTGAATATGAGTGGCAAGATCTTGCATTATGTTTCATTCTGATTACGATTTTGTATCCTGGCACTGCCTTTCCTGGCAACAACTCACCCAGAATATCCTACTGTTCTTTGTGCCACATCACAGTGATTGCTCACAGTCATCCTCTGATGCACTAAATACGCCCTCTTCTTTCTCCTCATTTGTAATTTCCAGCTTGTCACAGGAATTCTTATTCCTATATGGATGACCGTGCACTTTATCTAATTTCTTTCTGTTTCTGTTTTTCAGAGTTCTTTTCTCCCCCTTGGTGTGGAATACAGACTTTCTTTGTACTAACAGCTTATTACAAACCTAGTTTCTCTGCCAAGGTCACAAGGGAAAATATTAAATATGTCTTGAGGCAGCTACTTGAGGAATTACACTTGCAGTTTCTCTCTAGCCCGATACTGGAGTTGTTTGAATGCTTTCTCTTTAACCAGTGTGTGTAGAAATATAAGTACATATATTCCAAATTTTCCTGTTCAATATATGCATGGATCTTAGATTTTATAAATCATACTGAAGCATAAAAATGGATTGCCCTGCAGTAATCAGAGAAGTCTCTGAAAGGTTCTAGATGTTCTTCAGATATTTGTAAAACAGCTCTACTCAGTCCACTGTGCCAGCACAAAGATTTCCAAGCCAAGCATCACATTTAAGAGAAAGCATCTCTGCAATTGTTACTTGCTTCCAGTCTGTGTAACCAGGGCTGTGATTAGGAGCTGCCAGGGCTGGCATGTGTTTTTAAGCACCTTTCAGTAGCAGAGCAAGCCACCGTTAGTAACTGCAGTTTGGGTTATGGCATCCATATCCACTCTGAGTTTTATCTAGTCAGGTCTGCAGTACTGCCAAGGATGAAGCTTATGCAACCTCTTTGGACAGCCTGCTCCAACGTTTGGCTGGTGAGCCATGTTTATTCTGAGCTCAGACTTGCCTGAGAATCATTACAGAATTTACAGAATGACTAGGTTGGAAGAGACCATCAAGTTCATCGAGTCCAACCCGTGCCCTAACACCTCAACTAGACCATGGCACCAAGTGCCATATCCATTACAGTCATATTGGTGTCCTTGGTTACAATGTAAAGATGTGCCCAAAAGTATGTATTCTATCACCAACTGCTGAAACCAGGTGGGGCAGTGATCCTTATCTCTGTGGGAGATATCCTCTGCTAATGGGCCATCTGTTAAAACCAGATGGGGCAATGTTCTTAATTTTTCCCATGACCCACCCTTCCTCCAGGAGATATCATCTGCTAATGGGCCATTGAGTCCCACTGCAAGACTGATAAAATGACATCATCCCACTGGGAGATGCTCCACCCAGGGGGAGGAGCCAAGCCTTTTCTACCCAGATGAAAACTGAGATTTGGAACACCAAGGCAGCCCTTACCCACTGATTTCCAGGGGACAAGAGCTACCAGACCTTTCTACAGGATCACTGCTTCAAAAAGACCCCTTCACCTGAACTGCTACCACCACCCTAACTAGTGGGGTGTCAGGTTGTATTCTAACTGTCAGTGGTTTTTCTTTTGTACTATTGCATGTATTTTATTTTTCTGTTTTTCGTATTATATTGTATTTCTGACTTGGAGTCTCTCTCTGGTTTTGCTTTCAAAACCATTACAATTGGTATGTTGTTGCTTAGTCATGATGTACTTAAGCCAGCACGCACATTTGCACATTGTTATTTTAAGTAACTCTGCCCCTGTGTCCTGATTTATATGTAAAATAGGCAGCCCACCCAGAAATTTGACCAAGTTATTGACTGTGGACTGACAGCAGGGCCTTTTAGTAACTGAATATTTGAGTCTGAGCACAACTTTAGTTCATATTTTCCAAGGCAACCTCCTGCTTCTATTTGCCATATTATTTGGGAAATATAAATCAAATAATTTGGCAAATTGTTCTTCTGATGTCATTCACGAATGAAGCAGATGTTTAAATGATCCTGTTTATCATTGCAGTTATAGCATAAAAGATGAAGAAGGAACCCCTTTAAAACTAGGCCCTGAATATTTTGTTCTTGAGCTTCAGTTGAAGCTGAAACTTTTGGAAAATTTGACTCTGATGTCAATGGGAATGAGATGGGGCTTGTTTATAGAATAAAGGCATTATGTTGGCTGTTAGTGGTGCAATGTGTATGAATAAAAAGGGTTTATCTCACTAAATGTTCAGAGATTTGCCTGAAATCACTTTCAATATCCTTTCTTGTTCTCTATACAGTAAACTATGTAATTAGGGAACA
The DNA here is from genome assembly GCF_029582105.1 of Oenanthe melanoleuca. NCBI lineage: Eukaryota > Metazoa > Chordata > Aves > Passeriformes > Muscicapidae > Oenanthe > Oenanthe melanoleuca. Next base: position 88,005,475 of record NC_079336.1, on the reverse strand, counting down.
TGTTATACAGCAAACTCAGTTTAAAAAATTGATTTTTAAGGCATAAAAGAGGCAGTGACTGAAGTCCTGCCAGGCTCTATCGAATACTCACATGTATTATATTGTAAACATAATATGGTTATACTGTATGTTGTCATAATAATTGGCAATGGTACTAGAGTCAGTCATTGAGTGCTTTGTTCATGTGGTAATAGATGACAAGGGCTACAACATTTGTTGGCAGCAAAGTTGTTTTCCTATCTCTTTCTCTTCGTAAATTTGTTTCAGAATAGTTTTGTGGGTTTTTTCAAACTGACTGTCTTAGGATCCAGATGGCTTTATCTCTTTTTAATGAGATTTGGGATATTTTCCTTGCAAATGGTGTTCACTCAGTGCTGCCACAAAGGCTGCATTCTTCATTTTTCTTAAAGCATGGCACTGTGACGAGAGAGGGAAGGCTCAGCAGTGACCCACAGCACAGAAGGGTGGTTAGACATTCAATGGGATCCAGGGCTGAAAGGTAACCTGAATCAAGAGAGAACATAAAATATTAATCTGGAGGCCAGGAAATGATTTTAGGTTTGTGGATAGCAGCAGCCTAGTTAGTCTGTGTAGGCTTGATTCTGTGATCCTAACTCGTGCAAGTCATGTTACTGGTGTCCAGCAGGCTGACATGGGAGGACAACTATTCCTTGTGAGTAACTAGAAATTTTAGCCCTATCCATTTGCAAATGTTCTGAAGGGGCAGTCAGAATGGAGAACAATTGGGAAATGGCCATTTTTCCTGCAGAAACTCCCAGAGTTGGTTTGTTGTTTTGGTTTTGGTTTTGGTTTTTTTTCTGTTAATTGCTGGAATTTCATGGGACACAACCCTCTTCAAATTTTTTCTTTTAAGATCCAGACCACATGTAATATAGGGCTCTGCAGGATCCTGAGAAACAATTTGTGGTGCATCAGGCATTCACAGTAGGCATTCATTTCGATTGCGAGGGAGTGAATTTCATCTAACACAGGTTTAACAGCTGAGAAAGGTTGTCTATACCAGCATTTCACCTTCCAAATTCAGACTATAAGCCTCAACTTTCTTAGCTTCAGATCCTTGTTAAATCTGCACCAACACAACCTGTCCATCACCATGCTTTTACCTCTGTGTGTATCTTCCACTTTTTCCAGTTTGAGTCAGCTCTTCCTGACTTTAGTTATACATGATGTAGTCATGTCTTCTACCTTTTTCAGGCTCCCATGTCTTCTCTTGTACTGTTTGTGTCCCTGTCCTGCTGTCTGTGTGTCAATCATTTTCTGTCTCATTTCACATTGTGTACCACTCTCAGTCTCAAAGCCCATTTGTGTCTTGTCTCTATTCTCAGTGTCTTTGGACTTCCAGCTGCAGAATTTTCCACCTGCATCTATCTCTACTTCTGCCAGCAGGACAAGAGCTGCAAAACAATCAGTTCTATGAGGATGTCTTGTTCACAAAGCAGGCATAACTTGATTATGTCTTGCACTGATATGTGGGATTTGACTTTCTCTGTTGTCTACACAGGCATTCTGGATCTGTAAAGCTGCTGCCAAAAATCTGAACCTAAGGCAGGGATTGTCTAAAGCTCTCAATCCATAGCAATATCTCAACAATTTCCACTTAGAAAGCAAACAAATTAACATTGTAATGTTTTTTCAACATTGTAAAGATTTTATTTACTGGTATCTGATGAAATTGCAGCATTTTTTTCTTACTGATATGTAGCAACAGGTGCATGTGTAAATTCTGTTGCACAGTGGATTCTCATTTCAGGTATAATCATTGCAAACTGCAGTTGTCCCAGCTATTTTCTCATCAATATTCTGATTGTTTGTTGTGTGACTAATCTGTATTTTAAAACAACATTTGCTCATAAAGCATTATTGATTAGGACATGTTAACAGGTCGTCTCCTGACACCAGTACCCTGCAGAGTAAGACATGCATTGGCTGCATGGGATCAGAACAGAATCAGAACAGGAGATTTCACAGAACACAAGGGAGCTGGAAATTGTTTTTCAAAACCACTATGATTTTTTTCTTGGTGTACTTTACACCCTGTGAGGGGAAATCTTCATGCAACAGTGCTCAGTGCTGTAATTGGGTCTGATTTAGTTTGTACTTTAACCAATGAAAACATCCTGATATCTGCACAATTTTTTATTTTATTTTATTTTATTGTCCAGTCGGCTGCTTTAACAGTCAAGCTTTACAAACCATGAAAAATCTTACAGGTAGGGCTGTACTTAGCCACACCTCTTACTCTAGGGGAAATGACAGAATCTGATAAAGGTTTCCTGTACTGGAGTAACCAGAAGTTGGGCCTGTTTATATCCTCTACACTGGAAAATTCAGAAAAGGATAGTTTTGCCCTTCCTGAGATTCTAAGGTGAAAAAGCACACAACAACCTAGCCATAGGAAAATTACCTCTCCTGGTGTTTTCCAGTTTTACCAAACCTTGTAGCAAAGAAGGAAAGGAGTACACAGACACAGCTTTCCCTTGATGAGTCATCTAATTTATTATAATTCTGCCGTTGATAAAATAATTTGCAAACAGGCTTGAAGCTCTTGTTTTCTTCAAAGTGGCACTGTTTTAGAAAACTGAAAGATCATGTCTTGTACATGTACATCTTACGTGAGAGATCATCTGAGCTGCTGCTTCTTGCACATGGATAAATTCACACCTGTCTTGTTCTGGAGGCTGCCCAAAGGGCAGGTGCAGAGTTTGTGAGCATGAATTGGGTGCTGCACCACTTTGGAGTCACGCTAAACTCTTTGTCCTTCATGGTACCCTACCCTCTCAATGAATGCTGTGGAAAATGTTGGCTGTCGCCCTTTAAACAGCACAGTGTTTGCATTTCCCTTGATCATCGTCCCAGAGCAAAGTTCAGTAGGTTGAGGAAGTGTTGTTTAAGGGCAATTGATCTAAAAATATATCCAAAGGAAGACTACTGTATGTGAAGAAATCATGGAGAGGTTTTATATAGGCTTGTTGATATCTGTAAATACATAAAACAAGGAAGCAGCAGCTTATGACATGGTTATTTCTGGAAAAGCGGAAGGTCTGGCTGTTATTATTGTGCCATGCACAAGCAGTTGCTCCAGAAGAAACTGTGTGTGAAATTAAGAACCCCCAAATTAGAACCATTTCCATAGGGTTATGAACACCCTGCTCCAGATCTGGCTGCTGCAAATCCACGGCAAATCACATATTAATGTCAATGGGATCAGGCTTAGGATTTCCACTTCCCTCTACTGCACCCTTTTAATAAAACCCTTACCTTTCCAGGGAATACCTATTCTGAAAGAAGCCTGAGGATCTGACAATCTTTAGGGAATTGTGGCAGATCTCAACATAAAATATTCCAAAATCAGAGAAGTGGTGTGTTGGTGTCAGCTCAATTCTTCAGACAAAGAGTGAAAAATATATTTACAGTTCCACGTGAGGGAAAAAAAGGCTGGAAGAACCTACTAGGTCAGTTAGTTTGCTGTCTGTGCCATAGGTCATTATTGCCCAGTTACCTCTGTATAGAGTATTTTATGTTCAACTGTGGTAGTAAGCAGGCAAATGCACGCTGACATGCAACACTCAAAATATATATCCAGCCTTGAACTGAAGATGCCATTGAGATTTCCCATGGTAATTTCAGCTATAAATAGCTTGTTGTTTAATAGGCCATGTTTCTACATGAACTTTGTGTTTACACTAAGTAACCATTAGGAACCAGCATTTTCTCTTCTATTAAGTCAAGCTAGTTAATAATGTTAGCAAGTGAGTCTTTTCTTCAAACAGGTCATTGTAAGACATTTTCCTCTTCAAATAATTTTGTTTACTTTTTTATGTTTAAATTCTATTATGAAAGCGTTCTCTCTGAAGTGTGAAACTTGGTGTGGTGATTCACAGCACGTTTCACCAGTGAAAAAGCTGGTGTTGCTTTTTGTCTATACATACAAGGAATGTATTATGACTGGTTTTTAGTTTGGACTTTTTAGCTACAAAGTCAGCTGTTTGTTACCTGTAATTCTTGGTACTTTTCAGACCATGTGTTTTCCAGGGAGAAGACTTGGCTAGTGGTAGATCTGTTATTTCTACTCCCCTTGCAATTTGCTGTATTAAGACATGTTTAATTAGAGCTGGCTTAGTTTATTAAGTCATTCAAATTGTTCTGCATTAATATCTTCATCTTTCATCCTCACAGTTTTATTGACCTCACGAATCTTGTTATCATTGATGCATATATTTATTTTCTTCTCACGAAAGCCCTAAAGTTCATGTTGCAAGTCTCCACTCATTATTACTTTGTTAGATCTTTCAGTTTTCAGTTCATTTAATACATTTTACTGATAGTATTGTGCCAGTGTTCATAATGAGAATGTCATACACTATTAAGTCAAGTGCTTTCCACAGATACATTGCAAATATACAGTTACTTTCATCATCCAAATACTGTCTCATCAAACAATGCAAGGACTTGTTTTACAAGATCTGTTTGCCACAAAACTGGGTTCACTGGGATGATATTAATTATATTCCATCAGTTCCATTCTTCATTAAATTTATAACAGCTTTATTACCTGGAAGGAAGGTCAGGCTCACTGTCCATTAGCTCTGAGTCATCCTGCTGGCCTCTGTTATTATTGGCACAACATTAGCACTTTTTCAGTCAAATGGGATTTCCCTGGAATGCCTTAATTTAGTAAAATAAACATGATTAGCTCTCGAGTCTTCTCTGTCTTAGTTCTTAGGTGTGAGGTAGATGAATTGGCTGACCTAAAAAGGTTAATTTTTAATGCATGTTGTATGACATCCTGCTTGGTTACCAGGGGACTGGAAAATAGTTCAACTTCATCATGTGACATAAGAACAGCTGTCCAAATATGGAGTAGAAATATTTCTAAATATGTCTGTCTCTTCTGCACCACTACTAAAAGTTTTATCATTTCCATCTGGCACAGGGTTTCTATAGCTGCTAGGGTATTGTAGTCTTGAGAAGTTTGAGGGGTTTTTAATTCTTCATGTTACATTGGTGGTGTCAGCTGTGGACTTTCTGCTGATGCCTCTAACTTATTTATATTTTTCCTTTGTAACTTCTAACTCATAGGCATAATTACTGTTTATCTTCATTATTATGCAGTGCTTTTTTGCTTGCACTTGAATTGTGAAAGGAAGCAGTATTTTTAGGTAAAATTATCCTTATCTCAACTGTGGAATTACAGGAATTACTAAGATTTCTTCTTAAAAAACTTCTCACTTCTGATTTTCAATTCAATTTCAACCATAATTTTAATTACTGTGATAAGATTCCGAACTTGCAAGTTACTGACTACTGCAGCACATATATTACACTCATGCAACAGCATCTCCCTCATATCTTCTACTCATTATACATTGTTAGTGTAGTTTGTTGGGTTTTTTAGCACTTAAATGACATTTTAGCATTTAAATCACATTTTATGTCGTTGTGCAGTGTTCACTAATAACAATGACATTGGTGGTAATTTCATGATCTCTGGTTCATTACCTTGTCCAATCTCAGTATGTAAAGGCCTGAAAAAGTAATATTTTAACACTCTGCCAGTTCAAGATTGTCAGAGATTGAGCACGTACTGGGTTTGTTTTCTTGCCAACTTCCTTGGGTGTTGCTACTGTAACATCTTACTCCAACTTATCCCAAATCAAACAGAGGTAAACACTTGCACTGTCCACTTTGAGTTTTCAAGAAGTAAGGTTACCACAGAGGAAGTAGTTTCATAAAAGCCCTGTTAAAGAGGTCTTCCCAAGTCATGGACTTGTTTATCTGTTTTCCATATGATCATATTTTCTCTGAGGATAATGTCATCTGTTCCAGAAGTGATGCTGCAAAAGTGAGATTTCAGATACATTTCATCACAGCATTATGATCTCTATGCAAAATTTTCATCAGCAAGTCTCCCATAGTAGTATACCATGAATGTAGAATCTGAGATCTAGCAGAAGCTAAAACTATATTTTTTTTCTTACAGTCTTGTAGCAGACTCTCATTTTAGTTTAGTGCGTTTTGCCTCTGTGGCTCAGAGTCCCACATATCTGGAGGATGTGTCAGCATTTTGTTCCAACCAATGTATATTTTTCTGCTTTTAGAATAGCTTGTTGTAAATTAAAAGGGATGATATAAAGGGTATTGAGGGAGCTATAGCATCCAGCTGGTTTGTAAGTGATGTTAAAGGCTGCTCCCATGAGTAGAGCACACTGCATGTTTTACAGAGAGAATTCAAATTTAGTCAGCATTCTGAAACAGTAGCTGTTCAGAGATGATAAAGCAAAAATGTGCATTGGGCATGCCTCCTTATTTTATTTTAAAGTACATTATTTTAAATCAAATGCTTTCCCAGGGCAGGGTCCTTAGCACAGTTTTCCCTTCTGACTTCCTCTTTCCTTCCTGAAATAAAATCACTGTAGGTTCTCCTGTCTCCTGTACTCCCAGGAAAAACTGTTTCCTTAATACACATACATTGTGTATTAAACATGGTTTTAGTAATAATTATTTTAGGAATATTCCTGATTAAACCTGCCAATTAGCACAGGAAATTAGAAGTAAATAATTACTTCTTTCAGTATGTTTTCCTATCCAGAATAGTCCCAGATAATGAGCAGAGGAAGACAGTTGTCAAAATTGAGCTGTACCTCTTCTTTCATGGGCTTTCTAACTGAGGGAAGAGAGGAGCAATAACCAAGAAGAATTAGGATGTACAAAGGCTTTTAAATGCAGGGGCTTATTTTTCTAATTCTTATTATTTTATATGTTGCTAAAGTGATCATCTTATGTTTACTTAATGTCATGTTTTCCAGTGATAGAGACAAAAAACTTAATGATGTCTGAGTGTCACACCTTGAACCTGTGGTCTTGATGTGGTTTGTCCAGATCACGTTGCTAAGGAAATTTTTGAGGTCTCATCAGTACATAAGGACACTTATTTCCTTCCAGAATGAAGACCACAGAATGACTTTTTGTGATAAACCAGTGCAGTCCTACTGTAGTAGCAGTGTTATGTTTGACATGATAAATGCAGAAAAAGTACTAAGAGTCACAGTGGCTGAGCCACAGAGTCTTTCTGAGTCCAGACTTGTTTGGATGTTTTGAAAGAGAAAATGAAATTGTCATATGGTTGCTGATTACATAGTGACTGAATTGTTTGAAACTCGAGTCTGCAGCTGGGAAATCCCCAGCATGTGACTGATACAGCTGTGTTTGATAGTGTGGTTAAATTTTACTGCAGGCCTGGGTATTTCACCACATTGCATCTTCTACCTGCCTGTTGCAGCATTCCAATAACTGCCAAACATTCCTTGGTTTTCAGAATTTCATTGGGGTTTGGACATCTGAGCTGCTTGAACTGTGCTAGTCTTTTGTTGATAAAGCAATGGGGAAGCAGAGTTTCAAGTGAGGCAAAGGCAAATTTCTCATTAAGGGTGAATACTGTGGCATTTGTGCCATGCTGCCAGAAAATATAAATCAACTGTTAGAAAAAGGGGAACTTCTGGACTTCTGCTTTTCTTCAAGCTATTTTTGTGCTTATCCATCCCCATCTTGTTCCTGTGTTTCATCCTCCTCTGGCATCTTGTCAGCAGTGGATGTGGTGTGTTGTTTGGGATGGGAGCTCTTTGTTACTTACTGGTACAGTGCCAAGGGTAAAGAGACACAATTCCTTAGGAGACTTATAGGACTTTTTGTAATACTAATCCAATATCCACTCTTAGTTCCTTGGCTGACTTGCTTTGACCCACTGTGTTGTCTAATGTGTGGAAGCGTTGGCACTGGGTGGTGCAAGCTGCTGCCACATTTTCATGGGAAAAGGGAGATGCTGCACTGTGCCCCTTTAAAACTAGGGGCTGCAAGACAGGCTTCTAGCTACTTCCTTGGAAATTTGGATCATTAACCACTATAAACCATCCCTGTGGTGACATCACCTGATAAGTAGTCAGCCTTTTCCACACTTCTGCCACTCCCTGGTGGTTTCCTAACACTCCGTGGGCTCCACTGTCTCTCTGAGAGAGGAACTCATGGCACAACCTGGTAGCAACCAGCAAGCTCCATGGCATTCCAAGGAACCATCTCTTCTGGAGCTTGGGGTACCAAATACTGTGATCCCTGACCAGAGGAAGCTATTAAGAAATAAGTGATCTGATTTAGGAGGAAAAAAAAAAAAAAACAAAAAAAAACTGTGAAGCACCAGGTTACAAAGTCTTCCATACTGTGAGGAAAATGCACAACTTTTCCACTGTTTGCAGAATATTTGCAGGATGATGTCCCTTGAAAATATATTTAGCCTTTTCTCAGATTTACCACATATTTCTTTCACATGTGTGATGTCCAGGTAGAATCCAGTGGAGCTCTGATATTCCTCCTCTATCTCAACTCTGCTGATTTGGGGTTTGGAGAATGGTGGCACCTAATCTTTCTGCTAAAGCTTTGCATAATATTTAAAATACATTTTCCTCTTCGTGTGTATCACCTCGTGTTTCTAGAGACCATGTAGGGCTTCTAAAAACTTATCCCTTAGCGAGGCCTATAGGTATTCTCTGCTTTCACTTCTTTCATAACAAAGAGCAACCTGTGCTTTAGTGGATCTGGTTAAGCAGTCAAAGGGTAGCAGGAGATGACAGAAATATTTGAGAAATGCAGAGCATGGAGTAAGGATTAGCACAATAGCAAAAAAATCATGAGATGAGTTATTATTATTCCCCCAATTTGTTGGTTCCTGGTTTACATATGTTATTAATATTCCTCTGTATTTTGTTTGAGGAAGTAGTCAGATGAAAGGTCACAACTGTTTTATGAAAGTGGATGAATCATGCACTGATTCACTGTGTATAGGCAGTGAATGCTCCATGTATTTGTGACTGTGCATTCCTCTATTAGATTGCCATCTGTTCTGTGGAAACACAAATTACTAGAGATGAAGAAGGCTGCAAATCACTTAAACAGAAATGGTGTTGCAATATAACTTGATGAACTTGAACAGGAAATTGCATAGTTCATTTAAATCACACACAGTGCAAATTTGGGCTGCATCTCCTCACAAATATCTGAGATAAAAGTTAAATGAGCAGGTATTTGCTAGGCAGAAGTAGGATGCACAATCATGCCCAGTGCTTTGGTCATGAGAAGGAGAATGTGCTTGCTTCAGACTTTAGTGATCATAAGCCAGGGCTGCAGCTTAAATATGTGTTGCCCCCCCAGATTCACACTAAAAAACCCCAGTTGTGGTTGGGGTCAGGGTCTCTGTGACAGATATGTGACCCAGAACAGCACTTCTGTTCTTGCTTTCCCATCACTGGCACTGGAGATGGGAAAATTCCCACAGCTGAGGTCGGATGAAGACAGAGAGGGAAAAATCACAGACAAAAATTCGGAGAAAAATAATGACCAAAGATTGTAATCAGGATGATGGAAGGGTCTGGGTTAGTTTTGTTTGCTTTTTCTCTAGGATTGTCCAGGGGCAAAGTTGGCACATTTTTAAATGCCACATCTGCTCACTCATTTGGCAAGCGTGCTACTTCTGTTACCACCAAATTAGATAATGTGGTGGGACCAAGGCCTCCTGATGGGTCACTTGACAGGATGAGGAACACAACATGATAATCAGGGAATCTTTTTCTTTCCTTTTCCCCCTCCAACACAGACAATTTCATGCTTGTGGGAAGGTGCTGTGCTGGCAGCTCTGGGAAGTGACGCGCTGTCGCTGAGCAGGCGCCGCACACACGTGGTTACACCGCACGCTGATCCCGTGTGTGCAGAGACACTGCACCCTTCCCTCATCCTGATGGGACAGCAGCCTCATTCCTACAAGGAGAAACAGCCTTCAGGGCTGAAAAAGCACACCAAGCCAGCTCAGGTTAGTCTTTGTAACTAAATTGTTACTACAACTTCTTGCCAAGACTGGCAAAAGCTTTAGAACTGGAGAATTCTCTATAGTTTCAGCCAGAGCAGACAAGAGTCCATCTTACCAATACTGATGGAAATGTAAAGGCCCATCTGCTACCTTTTAGTTGAGGCAACACCTATAATTCTCACCAATCATGTAGTACAAAGCCTTAAAACTGCCCCATTAGGTCTGCTGGTGCAGCTGTGATAGGGGCAGGGGGCTGCATGGACATTGAGCAATCCATGGCTGGGTACTGCTGCATGGAGTGGAGTAAAGAGAGAAACAGTCCTGCTAGAAATGCACGTGAATCTACTGTAGACTGCTTGGAATCCCAACCCACATTTAGCATCCTATCTAGGAAAGTACTGCTGACCTTTTATATAGGACTTAAGCAGCTGAAAGCTAAGCAATTTCATTGATACATTTCTGGAGTGAAGCCTGAGTTTCTTCTAAATGACAAGTTTAATTACAGCTCCTCTGCTCTGACCTTTAGTTGGCTTTATGTAGGCATCCAGGCTTGCAAGTTGCACATTGTACAAAGGGAGTTCGAGTTTGGTTTTCTCTTACTACACCTACTAGTGGAATGCCAGTCTGATGCACTCAGAAATGAAAATAAACACTGAGCAGAGCAAGCAGAAGCACTGTGGGACATAAAGGTTCAGAATAACTTCATTTGTCCAATGCCATCCTGAAGATTGATTTTTTTTTTGTTGTTGTTTTTTAGCAGAAATAAGTCTAAATAAATGTATTTTTCAGCCTTTTCTCTCAGGTGATATAAGATTAATTTATGTGGTACTGAGAAAATTTGGTGAGTTTTACAGTGCACATTTTTGGAATTACCTAACAAGACATGTATTGAGTATTGCTTCATTCTAGCAGCCATTGTGTTTTCTGCAGCTAAATGAAGGCTTTCCATATTTGGAATATGGACTGACAAAACTGCAAAGAGAGAGAATGTCTCTGTAAAATATATGTAGCTATTTACCTTCAAATGTGCAGGCATTATACAATATAGGATCATAAATGTTTTATCTCTTCTTGATAGGCATGGAGCTTATATCTTTTTGAGATCAGAATGTACAACATGCAAGGGGGAAAACTAGAACTGTTGATTCTCCCTAAGTTTTTTGGTTTTTGCAAAATAATTTCCTATAATTTCCTCCTTTCCTGTAACCATTTTAAGCTGTTTCATGTGTGACTGTATGTGAGGGGTTTCCTGAAATCAGGAGGTTTTATTTTTACTGGTGCCCTTTCTTTCTTGTAAATTTATGTTAAAGAAATGGTACTGTGTTTTAAAAGATGCTTAAGCATGTCATCAGTTCTGGGAAAAATTAGCAGAGGCTACTTGAATATTTGAACAAATTGTACTAATGGGCAATATTAAGTCATCTGGGGAGGGGAAGCACGTATGCAGAAGGAGCTGGGTTTGGAAACTTAAACAGAAAAACCACAGAGTGAGTAGGAAGCTTATCTTGGGTAAGAGTAAAGACAAGCTGAGCAAGAGCTCTCAGAGCAGCATCCTGCTTTACCCACTGAGGGCACGTTCATGTCTCATTTGTTGGACTCTTGCACAGCTGGGAAAGATCTGACCCTGTTAAAGGGCTTGTTAGTTTTATCTTGAAAGTAGAGCTGATAAATAAATTGTGAAGGGGGAAAAAAAACAAAGAGTAAAGTCAGTTGTTGTTTCTGCCTGCTCTGTGTGGGAGTTTTCTCACCCTTCAGCTGCAGTGCAAGTACTCAAGGAGGCTGAGTACCTGGAGCTGGCACAGCTGAGAGGCTGAAACTGTGGAGCACAGCCTGGAAACAGCGTCAGACACCTCCTGAGATCAGTCTGGCACTGAGCAAAGTTGCTGTGCTTTCAGCAGCAGAGCTACTACAGTAGAGTCCCACTCCTTCCCTGGCTGCTCCCTCCCATTCCTCCACTGTGGCAAAGGCTGATCCAGCAACCTTTGCAGCTGTGCTGTGAGTGATGGGGTGAAAAGCCCAGTCAGCAAGGTGAAAGTGAAATGCTTTGAAATTAGAAATTAATGCCAGTTATTAAAACTAACAGTTAAAACTAATTATTATTTGTGAACTTAATTAAAGCAGCTCCATTTTGGAGTTAAAATCTATACCAGTATCTTCTAACTGGAAAAACCACCTGAGTTTTGGCAAGGCACTCAGGTTATAATGTTAAGAGCTGAGTAGTTTGACTGGTGCCAAAGTTAAATGTGCTCCCTCAGTGATTAATGATCAGGCTCAGCCTCCACGAGAATGTGGTTTCACAAGCCCTTCTTTCTCACAGTGGTGTCATCTGCGTGTCACTCATTCCTGCCTGCTGCCACCATCACCTACATATTCACTTGTGCCAGTGTAACAGCTGATGTGGCAGCACAGTGAGCTGGATTGGGAAGCTAATTAATTATTTCTAAAAAACCCTTCTGGGGGGAGGAGAAGGGGTGGGAGAGGTTAATTTTCCTCAGTACAGTTCAACATGTGCCTGTACCAGCAGCTGTCCTGGCACAGGTAAGGTTGTGGTGTAAGGTGATAGAAAATTGGAGGGACCAAGTTGTTCAAGCCAGTGCTGTTACTGAGAAGTTTGTGAAAATACACCTTGTTTTGGTGCAGCAGGAAAGAGGATGAAACCAACTCTTCTGGGAATTTCTGGGTTCCTTGTGGTTACTTTGCTCAAAACAGAGACCTAGCTCGGACTACCTGTGGATCCCCATTCAGATCCCTTTTTTCTGTAGCAGACTGAAGGACTCACCTTGCTTCTAAATTCTGAAAGAGCACGCTGTGCTGGAATGAAATAGATGTGAGTTTATTCACTGGTAGAGAGGAAAAAAAAAAATCCTAACCAACCTGAATTTTTCTGTATGATATTGTTGACCTCTGGTGCAGCCCTCTCATGTCCTTTGCTCCACTGTGCCCTGGGCACTGCTGCCACAGGAGATGGTGCAGGTGGCCTGTGGTGCTGCATGGATGTGTGTCCCTTCCAGGCACTGGCCTCAAATCTGCCTTTCTTTGTGCTCTACATCAGTCCTCCTGGACTATCTTCTTCACTGCACAGCCTGTGCACTCCTTGCCTGGGTATCTTACAGCTTTCCCTGAACCTTAGTTCCCTCTGGTACAGGGGTTACTTGCCTTTCTTTTTCCAGGTGTAGTATAGTAAGATTTTGCTCTTTATCCAGTGCTTTCTACTTAGAGTTCTCACAACTAACTGTGCACCTCCTCATTTCTTACACAGAAAAATAGATATAGGTGATAGTAGCAGTGGAATACAATCATAGCCTGCTCTCCAGCAGGGTGTGGAATAGTTAAATAGCTGTCCTGGCTTCAAGCCACTGCTCAAGTAATCTGCATTTTAACCATTCCTTTTGGCAGCTTGATTAGCTTATTTTTGTGTTTATATATCATGTTTCTGTGGTATGTGTTTTTCTTCACTAGAAATTAACTTTATTTAATGGCACAATTAATGAGAGATAACCAAATCCTGCTGTGTGTCTGCAGGCATCTTGCACTTCATACCTGAGACCACACTCACCTTCTGTTTTTCTGTATTGCTTCTATTTTTCCAGTGCTAAGTTTCCTGTGCTGTTACTGCCCAAGCACACAGTGCTGTCCTTATGCAATGTAGATGAGCACCTGCTCAACCCCTGTGATGCTGTGAAGCTCCTGGGGTCTGAGGAAACAGGCTCATCTCAGTCAGAAATCAAGAGGAACCTGCAGGTTCAGTGATGTGATTTTAGAAACCTAACTGGGATCAGGGTTGTATCCTACCAAACAATGAGAAGCTAATGATATTAAAGAATAAAGAAAAATAATTTTCCCCTGCTGTTTGTTGTAGTAATTTTATTAATAGAACTCATTGATCCCTTCAATTCTGTGTATAATCTGTTAACTGGTCTACTGTCAGAAGCTTTTCTCCAGATTTTATTCAGTTCTCAGGTAGGCAGGTTGCTCAGCTGGGTTGCATCCAGGAGTCTCCCTGCCAGCAGGGAAGCATTTCCAGTAGGTTGTGTTCTGCTGCCTTCTTGTGGTCACGGTTCTGCTCGCAGGCTGCTCTCCAAGGCAGAGGCTGCCAGGCACTGCCCCCTGTGCTGCTCCCTGTGCCCTCTGTGCTGCTCCCTGTGCCCCCTGTGCTGCCCTCTGTGCCCCCTGTGCTGCTCCCTGTGCCCCCTGTGCTGCTCCCTGTGCCCCCTGTGCTGCTCCCTGTGCCCTCTGTGCCCCCTGTGCTGCTCTCTGTGCCCCCTGTGCTGCTCCCTGTGCCCTCTGTGCCCTCTGTGCTGCCCTCTGTGCCCCCTGTGCTGCCCTCTGTGCCCCCTGTGCTGCTCCCTGTGCCCTCTGTGCTGCTCCCTGTGCCCCCTGTGCTGCCCTCTGTGCCCCCTGTGCTGCTCCCTGTGCCCCCTGTGCTGCTCCCTGTGCCCCCTGTGCTGCTCCCTGTGCCCCCTGTGCTGCTCCCTGTGCCCTCTGTGCCCCCTGTGCTGCTCTCTGGGCCCCCTGTGCTGCTCTCTGTGCCCCCTGTGCTGCTCACCACCATCCCTGAATGGCAGTGGGGCTGTTCTGGCTCTGGAAAATTTGCCTGACAGCAGCAGAAACATTCAGGAGGAATGTCTAGAGGAGAGCAGCAAAGATGCTCAGAGGGCTGGAGCTCCTTTCCCATGCAGACAGGCTGGGAGAGCTGTGGTTGTTCAGCCTGGAGAGGAGAAGGCTCCAGGGAAACCTCATTGTGCCCTCCAGTGCTTAGAGGGAGCCTATAAAAAACAGGGAGAACAACTTTTTACTGGGGCAGATAGTGGTAGGGCAAGGATGAACAATTTTATACTGAAAGAAGAGAGACTTCGATTAGATATTAGGATGAAATTCCTTAGTGAGGCACTGGCACAGGTTGCCCAGAGCAGCTGTGGATGCCCCATCCCTGGAAGTGTTCAAGGCCAGGCTGGATGGGGCTCTGAGCAGCCTGGCATGGTGGGTGGCACCCCTGCCTGTTGCAGGGGGTTTTGGCACCAGATGATCTGTAAAGCCCCATCCCAAACCATTTTATGATTCTATGATAAGTTCTTAAGGGAGGAAATTTGTGACAAAGCTGATTTGAACTGTGATACTGGGACTTTGCTGACATAATTTCAGGTTTAGTTTTGAGGTTTTGTTGGCTGTCTCAGCAATCATTTGTAATTGTTCCTTGAATTCAAATGAAGGAAAATTTGTTGGAGAAGTACAAAACAAGGAATCTGAGTTATTGCTCTGTTTCAACTGGTAAAGTGTTGATGAAATTCTGGATGTAGCTTTTTTCTTACCATTTTCTGTATGGAGAATGAAGTGACAATAACAGCTACTTTATCACAGTGTTTGGGGCCTGATTGGAACAAGGTCCTCAGTGCAAAGATTATGTGGTGTAAGACCAGTAATACATTTCCCAATAAAATAGGACCCAAGTTCTTTCAGAGAATCCTGTCTCAGGAGCTGTATTTTTTAAATGTTTGTACAAAATCAGGGTGACCTCATGCCAAACGCAGATCACCATTTTAAAGTTGTTTTTTGGTAAATTCTTACT
The DNA here is from genome assembly GCF_029582105.1 of Oenanthe melanoleuca. Taxonomy (NCBI): domain Eukaryota; kingdom Metazoa; phylum Chordata; class Aves; order Passeriformes; family Muscicapidae; genus Oenanthe; species Oenanthe melanoleuca. Next base: position 87,990,038 of record NC_079336.1, on the reverse strand, counting down.
GCAAAGTAGAAGAAAACTTAGGAAAAATACTTACTTTTCATATAGGCATATTAGAATATGCTTTTCAATATGTTTAGAGCTGAGTGATTAAATAATTGACAATTAATCAGTTGTTGATTTAACCTTTAAATTAAAAAAAAATCTTGTGCAATAACTAGAAATTAGTCATTATAATAGTAATAATATTATATATAGTAGTAATAATTTTATTACTGTCTTGTGTCCATCCAGCTGTAGTGATGTACAGGTGAAAATTCTACCAAGTACCCTCCTGCTCAGAAAAACCACATCCTTCTGTGCTGTTTGCAGGGCTGCCTTGCCTTGGGTGCCAGCTTACTGGCATCCAGGGGTTTGAGTCCCTGAAAGGTTGTTTAGACTTCAATACATGTGTGGTTCCCCATCTGTGGGTTTGGGATAAAGGGGTGGGGTGAAAGGGAAAAGAGAAAGGAATAGATTAATTCAAGAGAGAAAAAGAGACAGAAGGAGATCACTAGTTCTGGTTCCAGTATTGACTCCTGTCTATTATTAATTACTAATAATTATTGGGTATGTCAGTTTTTTCATTAGTAGCATATCCTGATAATTTTGGCTCGTCACATCATATTATCTGGTTTTACCCTATTGACTGATGCACTTTTCTCTTTAAAACCTTTTTAAACACATCCCTTATCTGTATCCCTAACTCCTCATCCTGCATTGTTGCCAGTGAAGTCAGCAGTTGCCTTCACTACTTCACTAAATATGGAAGACTTAATTTATTCCCTACTCTTTTCCTATCTTTTTGTAAGGATCAAACCATTCAAAAAATTAAGTACTGAACATGTGGCAGTGACAAAATTAATTTTTCCAAATAAATTATTTCTAAATTGATATTGCTAATACTTAGTAAAAAATTTATCCCTGTGTTTTCCTTCTATTTCTTCATCTTGTCTTCAAATTGTTAAATTTATAAGCTCTTTTGTGCTGATTTATATTTTCAAATAAGCTATATTTTTATGTACAAGAAATAGTTTAGATATGGCAGGAAAGATACAGAAATTTTAGTGACAAATACTGTAGATACTACTTATTTCTACTAGTAAAGTTAGTAATTTGTTTCTCCTTGCTCTTGCACAAAGATCAACCCACTTAATACTAGGTTTTACAACTGATTCTCTGGAATTTTTATCAGTATTAACTGGGAGCTGTATTTACTATGCAGATAGAAATAAGTAGTACAAATAGAGTTAAGGTTAAAGAAAATATTTGAATAGAAGATAATGAAATATATGTCAGAATGGAAAAGCACTGGATTGAGATCCTGGGTTGACACAAAACATTATAGCTTCATGGAAGTTAATAGACCTATCCCAATTCACATGTAGAGTTCAGGAATAAAATAATGAAGTAAAGCCTCGGAGAAAAAGGGAGACCCATGTGTGGGACTTTGAGAATCCAGTGAGGAAGTCTGCATGAAAACTGCACAGCAGAGATTGAAATAGTGCTTCAGCCACTGGAATCCTTTTCTCTGTTTCTGTATGTCTGGCATTTGGCTGATGAGTGTTTTCTTACACCGGCAGGGTCATGGGCTGGCTGAGAAGGTGGCTGAGTTTGTCTCCTGCTGTTTACAGATGCATTTAGACGGTGCAGCCGCTGGATGTCTCTGGTGCTCCACTCTCTTGGAGCAGGACCAGCATCTGGGAGAGATAAATGGGTCAGTGTGGGAGGCCAGCTGCTCTCTGCTGCCCAGCTGACTGCCGGTGTGACACAGCTCTCCACACAAGACATTGGGAGGTATCAGCCAGACTGAGAGATGAGAAATGCATTTTTCTCCCATTACAAGAGCACTCTTTTCCCCACCCCATTCTTCTCAGCTGTGCTCTGTGCTGCTGTACTAAACCTGCTGCTAATAACTGAGGATTATTGGAAAAAAATAAGTCCAAATTGGTAATGCCTTTCTCAATAGTTACATAGGTAAGCAAGTACTCTGTTAGGCTGGATAGAAGAAATGCACCCAGTAGATGTTGTTTTTCATGCCAGGGGTTTCTGGTCCAGATCAGTTAAGCTGGGAGCAACTTCATATAAACAAGAACTAGATTTCCCTTTTCTGGAAGAGTCTGCACTCTCTGCTTTCTCCGTTCTGAAACAGAATTGAGAGAGACAAACATTTGGAACTTCCAATGAAATCCTGCTCTGAAAAGCTAGGCAGGAGGAGAGAATTTTGGTTTCCTGTGAGAATCAAGGGTACAGGACCAGATCTTTGTCTTGCTCAGCTGCTGCAAAAGGCAGTGGAAATCTTTCTGTAGGCACATTATCAGCTCATTATTGCACATTACTGTTTGTTCGAGGCATTGAACACGTGAATGCTATTCCACACTATTTTCAGAAAGTTTTATCTGTATATTGTGAAACAATATGTTCCTTATATTCATATTGTATCCTTAATTCTTTAAGGTAAAAAGCAACTTAGATAAATTCTGACTGCTAGAAGTCTGATATATTTCAGGATTTTGCTGGGGGTTTTTTTTCCTGTATATTTTTTTCTCAGTATATATGAAAGGAGTTACATAACTTTTTACTTTAGTCGTTGGCCAATATTTGAGCTCCTCTAGTTTATTTATGTCAGAAATGTTTACACAAAGTGATGTATCTTTGTGTACATTCTTTGTAATCAAAGTAGGATTAAACTGAGGTCCTGTTTTCCTGAATGTAGCAGGAAAAAAGACAATAGGAAACAGCTCTTTTGGCAGTAGCCCCAGCCTCTCTTCAATCAGGGCTGCACTCAGAAAACCCTTGCTCCCTTTTTTTCCTCTCTTTGTGGTAATTCAGGATCATTCTACAAAGTACTTCACCGGTTTGGGGTGTTTTCTTACCTACATTTGTAACATTTCTGACTGGGCCACACAATTTTGCTAAAACTACATACACATACTTTTGTGTTTGCATCCACATGGTTCAGATTTTTTTTTTTTTTTTTTTTAATTTGCTTGTCTTGTGCTTGGTGCTTGGGAGGCAAAAACCTATTTGTCTGCATCTTCAGTTATATTTTCTTCTCCAGGACTACAAACTGGATTCATTCCCCTCCATTTTCTGCTGGCTCTTTCTGAGGCCATTCAGGAAAACAGGCAGGAAAAGAAGTTTTGGTCTCTCTTATCTCAGACAGTGAAATTTAAGGAATACCAGAAGTGCTGTTTAACTGTCTAAACCAAGCATTAAACTTGGAAAAATGCTCATTGCCATGTTCTTAAAGTCTAGGGCAGACAGATTTGCATTTTGCTATACTAAATATTTAAAGGCCCTTAGTCCTTCTGGATTTTAGCTTTTCCAGGCTTGTATTGAGAAAGATTTTTGCCTAATCCTGCCTATGTATAAAAACAATAATCAGAAATGGTTATTCCATGCAGCAGCCAGATTGCATGGTTGTTATCTTAGACTGGCAGTGAAACCCCTGGAGAGCTATTTAATTATGTAAATTAGCATGAAATTAGAAAATTATGTTTACTTTGAATTTGGGGGGGTAGGATGCTAGGGTTTTTTCCCCTGCAAAATCAAAATAAGCATCATCAAAACATATGGGTTTTTTCTATAGCTTTTAGCTAGATTTTGCAATTGCTTCAGGTTCATAAGTAGTTATCTCATCTGTATCTTGCAACAATATTTCTCAAAACTCCCAGAAGTGTGGAAGTCTTACTATTCTTCAAAAGGAGAAATGAAGGGAAAGGGATAATAATGTAAACAGATGAACAGTGAAGTCCAGAGCTCTGAAGTTCCAAAGTTTTCTTTTAACCAAAAGCAAGTGTCCATTTAAATCTAGAATTATGGAAGAAAAGTGGATGTATAATGATGTTCATAATCAGAGAGGTACTTTTTTGGTGCTTAATCTAAATAATGAAAAATATGTAGGTTTCTATGCAGGATAGAAAACATGAAAGTTGATCTTGTAGGAGGCTGCTGTGGTCTAGGGAAAAGAGGGGGGACTGGATTCTAAAAGACTGAAATTCAGCATAGCTCAGTTGGAGTTCTGTATTTCTATTGATGTACACTAGTTGAAAATTGGTTTATGATTTCAAGTTGCATAGAAACAAAGCAAACAAACATTAAAGTACTGTTATAAAAGCATCCATCTAGGAAAACATTTGGAAAGAAAAATGCAGTGAAAACAGCACTCTTTCTAAATTAAATTTACTATTGCATTTAATAGAGTTTCCTAGTAGGGAGTTCCTGAAAAATGTGGACTGAAATGTGAAGCAAGCTGTCAATGTTCTTGTAGCTGCCTCAATGGTATATTTACAAGAATAAATGTCTTAATTTTTTTTCATTACTTCTAAAGAAACTTTCTAGAGAGAAAATAAATGCTTCATAACCACCTGGAGGAGCATTTGCTATGATTGTTTCCAAAGGAGCAGCTTAAGAGTTTCATAAATATCAAAGTTATTAGGCTCCTAGAAACAAGGAAAATTGCCTGTAGGTGATTTCTACTTATACAGAAACAGCTCCTCTCTGAACTGCAATCTTCTCTAAACTTTCTCTCCAGGCCTGTTGCCTATTACTGTGCTGTCCTGTTCCTACTTCCTTTAGCTGTTTTGAATCAACAGTGGGTAGAGCAATACTTAAATGAAATGTACTTGAGGGTGAAACATGATCTTACAAATTACAGAAAATAAACAATATTAAGTGGGGCTTGTGGCTATAGGCAGATCAGAAGCGGTCTGATGGGAACACACTGACTTTTTGAAAATGAAACAGCTGTGACACACTGTCATAAAACCATAGTCATGGCTGGATTTGAAGAAGAGAAAATCTTTCCAGAAAGAAGTCTGAGAATTTTTTTTTTCATGTATTGAGTTGCTATTTGGTATGGAGTAGGAGATGCTTCTCCTTTATTTTTGCTGCTTTCCCCACCCCCTCTCTCCAGTGTTAAGGCACTTCATTGATAACTTTTTTAAAAAATATAAAATCATTGTTTTCTGCATAAACAGGATAATATATATATATAATGTATATGTATATGTATATGTATATGTATATGTATATGTATATGTATATGTATATGTATATGTATATGTATATGTATATGTATATGTATATGTATATGTATTATAGTGGTCATACTTGGAATAAGAGCTCTGTCCTCTCCTTAAAGGTGCAGGAATAATAAGGTGCATCTTATTATTACTCAGCTCACAGAATCATGCTTAGGAAAGGACATGCTAGAAAATGGGGTGTTCCTGTTGGGATTTCATGTCAGGCTTTGGGTCCTGATGGGCTTTCTGCTGGCTGAGCCTTAAAGCAGCCTAAAGGCAGCAGAGTTGTTTTTACAGAAGGCAGCAGGGGGCTGGAACAAGACTGAGCAGTGCTGTTACTGCACGGGAAGGTGAAAACTGCTGGGGCTGTCCCCATCAGGGCTGAGCTGCTTCCACACAGGAGGGGCCAGTGAGCTGTGATTTAGTTCACAATATTGCCTCCCCACTTGGGATGCCCATTAGATACAAATGAAGAGGGCCTTGCTTTATTCTTCTTTACTTTTCTATGTTCTGGTAATTTAATTTCATATGTAGACAGCTGTTCATCATGTCAGATATTTGTATTTCACATTCCTCACGTTTCCTAAATTCTTTGTCCGTGGGGAAGAAACATTCCTAAAGTTGTGGCAAGTTCAGAAGTTTTACATAGGAGCTTTTATACAGACCTTTATTTTTGAAAGCTAACTCTGGAAGTACATTGCTGCTATTAACACCCCTGGGAGACTGGATCCCTCTAGAAAATAAATGTATGCCTCCTTAGCAAAGATAATATTGTAGTCTTGATTGAAGAGTGAGCTCTTAATTCTCTCAACTGCTGGTTTTGGCAAATCCATCCCTGATTCTCTGTTGCAGGGTATAGAGTAAAATGAAGAAAACCATTTTTTCTCCTTCAGGCAACAAGTAAGCCTCTCCCTCCCTCCTTCTGTGCATTCAGCTGCAGTTGAACAAAAACCATCACAGGAACTTAAAGGGAGAAATATGATCCAATATATATTTCTTCTAATCACTATGTGCAATATGAAATAATACTTAATTCCCAACAGCTCACTCTGTTTCTTCTTTCCCCACTTCATTGGTTTGAAATAACGAGGCAGGAACCAGCCACACAGTGAAGCTGGCTCTCACTCTGCTGTGGCTTTCAAAACCAAAATCTCTGTTCTCTCAATTGTGGGACTCTTACTCTCTTTTTACCACTAATTCCTCCCTCCTCCTCATCTTCTTGATTCTCCAAGAGCTTTTCAGTGTGCCCCACACTGGCAAGATGAAGTCCTGCTGTATATTTTGTCCTGCCTGTCTGGGGAAGCTGAAACTTAGCATCCCTTGGACTTCTCCAAGCTGCTGTGTGGAACTGAATTGTCTAGAGTGCTAATCATCATTGGATTATTCAGACATTCTTGATGCAAAAATATGTACTTTAAAATAATCATGTAATTACAGAATTTGCTTTTAGCATGAATATATTTCTTCTTAGTGACACTGAAATTATTTACTGCTCCCAGTATTTATATATTGCTTTGACAGATATGCAGTGGGCTATGAATAATTTTAAGGTGGTACAGTTTATTCTATGCTGCTTAAAAGCAAGGATTTCCCCCCACCCCTTTTACCCCATCACATTATATTATTAAAGGACACAGCTGAATTGTCAGCTTTCCCAAAACCTTGGTGTATTGGCTGGAATGATCAGATTAATTGCTTAACCATGTCAGCACTAAGTAGGAGTACTGAACATGCTCTTGCTCTTGCTTTATCTTTTCCCTAGCAGTTCTTCAGGTGGTTTGATTTTTTTTTTTTTTTTTTGGTTGGTTGGTTTTATTGGCTTTTTTTTATCCTTTTAGTTTAAATATAAGAAGTGCAAGCCAAAATAGCCAGTAATGTGGAAGTGCAGGCTTCCAGGAGCTGTGTGGGCTTGGAATAAACTTTTGACTTTGTCTGGAGGCAGGATGCTAAGGCAGCTCAGCTGGCAGGTTAATGGTGGTTGTCATGAATATTAAATGACAGAACCAAAACAAAACTCCCAGAGAGACACTTATGCACAAATCTTACTTAGCAACACAAGCAGCTCAGACAGCTGGCTCTCTGTAGGCTTTCCTGAAAGAAAACAGTGCTGAGGCGTGTTAGGATGATTTTTATAAACCGGAAAGCCAATTTGTGATGTGCTGTTTGAAAGTTAGAGGCCCTAATGATTTATAGCTTGAGGCAAAAAAGCTGTTTTCTGAAGTAGATAAATAACAGGTAAATTATATCTGTGCTGTTCGCCCTTGGATTAAGTGCTTTGTAATATTTTTTGAGTTTTGTGCTGTCTGAAAATGTGTAAATAAATATGTACAAGCTTTACTGTTGAAATTCATGCCAACTCTCTGGTGTGCAGATTTAGTCTCACTTTTCCCTCTGAAGTTCCTCTAATCCCTTTTTTGTTTTGATTTGTTTTTTTTCTTTTTGGTTTGGGTTTTTTCTCTTAAAAGAACCCCCAAAAAACCCCCCATTGCAGGGCACAGAATAATGGACTCCATTTGAGTTTGTTTCTGTTTTGTGGTTTGTCCCAGACACGGTAAGAAGTTGCTCTTCACAGAGTTCCTCCTTTGGCTTCTGTGGTGTAAAGCTACATGTACCTCCTGCTACATGGAAAAATTGCAAAAGAATTAAAATTCAAGAAGCCTGGATTTATTTGAAGTAACACCAACAGAGATCTGGGATGATTCCATTGACAGCACTGCAGTCATGCTGTTTCCAAAAGGATATCTAAAGGTGAGACATTCTTCAGGTCCTAGACAGTAATCTTTGTTACATTTTTAAGTGGGGATCAGATCCTTGCACATATCTTCCTTGACTTTCATAGTTATTTAAATTTATACCAACTTAATATGTGGTTCAGTGATTTCCATACTCCAAAAAGAATGAGCTAAAATAACAGAGTAAGTTTCCTCAGATAACTGCATCTAGGCATGATCCAATGTTGTGGTGTTATTCTGAGTATAAAAAAAATAAAATAAATCTAAACTATTTTTAGGTGCAATGAGTCAGTCTAAATGAGTTGATGGAAAAAGATATAAATGAAAGGACAGTCCAGTTAGAGGAAGTTATGGAGAGTGATGCTTTTATATAAACATTCTACAGAATTCATTTGGCTTTTCAAACTCTGTCTATAAATCAAGAAGTGCTTTCCAGTAGCTCATGGAGACCTCTCAAGTCACATGGTGCTGTCTACTTTCAGTTCAATGCCATTGAAAATAGAATATATATATGCATAATTTTTTTTTAAAGTAGTATTTTAAAAGTATTTCTGTTAATAATTAATGCAGGTATTCTGGTCATTATGATGTGACTACCAGCAGTGTGCACAGTGAAAAATACAAGTGGCCAGCAGATTCCCAGCTATGAAGAAAACACATTCAGTGAGTTGATTTTTCAGCTAGTACCAGGAAAACCCTGATTTATTTCTGTTGCTCTTAAATCAAACAGCCTAGTGGAGGAGTTTTTTTAAGGGTAACATAAACCAGATACATTTAAAAGATTTAGACTAGCTTATTTTCATGTTTTCATGGTATCATGAGGAATTTACACACACTGCCTCTGACAGGGCTTGCAATAAAATGAGCTACAGTATTGTAGAATAATAGTTTGTAACTATTTTCCTATGTGTTAAAGCTTCCCATAAATACATATTATTTGGATCAACATGGGGTAAACCATACTCACTTCAGCTGAAAGATGAAGCACCACATACGTCTTTGGAGTGAGGAAAGTAAAAGTTAGAGGACCCATAAAGTAGAATTCTTGATACTATGGTCATCTTGTGGTGCCACTAGCCCAAATGTCCAGCCAACATTACCTTCCTCAAGAGGCTGGAAGCCACAGCAGGGATAAAAGTCACAAGAAATTAAAGGAAAACTCTCAGCAGCTTATTTAACAGCTAGGAAGGATGGCAAAGCTGTAACAAAGCTGAGACCTGCACCTTCATTTCTATGTCCTGGGTCACCTCTTCATTGGCTAAATTCCAGCCTTCTTTCTTAAACTGCAATGGGCATTATTGAAAGACAGAATGAGGAAAATTGATGTTACGGACTGAAAAGCAGCAGTGTGATTTTCCATGAATCCAGGCACCTGCAAGGTATCAAAGCCAAAGGCATCGTATTTTTGGAAAATGAGACTGAGGTTGTCAAGCAAGGAGCCAGCAGTATGAGCTGTTTAATTCATGCTGATTTCCCCAGAACTGAATCCAAGGAGGATGTCACACTTTTCTGTTCTCAAGTTCAACCTTATCTCTGAAAGCATCAGCAAGTTTCACCTCTTCTGAAAGAGCACTCTCCTGTGATTTATTTAGAATCTCCTGCTGCTTCTTGTAAGTAGAGTTTCACTGCCCTTCCTTTGCTCTGCCTCACATCACTGTATTCACTGTATTGATACACAGTGAATACATATGAACCTTTCAACAGCCTGTTTCCTTCCAGCTGCAAGACATGCTAAACTCAAAGGAATGAGAAGGAATTTGGGGACAATAATAGTATTTAATGTGTAGAGTCATAGAGGTTTGGCACATACCAAACATCCCTGCTAAGCTCACGTTCCTAAAATACTTTCAAGTTCACTAAAATTGATAGTTTGGTCTTTTACTCACATTGATACTGAGAGGTTTTCAGACTCATTTTGCCAATCACTTTTGTTATTTTTGACCAGTTCAAGAAATACGTGGAATACAACATGTTTTAAAGGACTGTTAGACTGCTGCCTTTGTCTAAATTGCTTGATCTCTGTTGTGTATCTCAGGTGCATGTTTGTCTTTATGTAATATGAAAATACTTCACAAATGCCTTGAAAGTCCTACTGCCCTATTCTTAAAAAGTCTTGCATCTATTTTAAAGTACAAAGCATAGTTAAATAATAAAAAAAGGAAAAATCCTTGAAATGCCTGAGGCACTTCCAAGATGTCTTACCTAAGAATGTAATCTCAATTTAAACATGGATTAATCCCTTTGATTACAACTTTTGCCTGAAGTATATTTAGATGTGCTGCACAGTTCAGAGTGAACACTTTGCTTTTTTTGTGGAATGGTATTTATTCTTATTAGTAACATTTTTAGGAGTTTTGCTCAAACTTAACAATGAATAAAGGGATAAATGTAATGAATAATTTTGAGTTTACTTGGACTTTTATCTGCAGTGTAAAATAAAGGCTATGGAGCCACAGCCCCCAACGAGGCAAATAACCTAGGATACTCTTGATCTGCCATGGCTATTTTGAACCAGTTATCAGTTTAATCAATGAAGCTACCCTCCAGGCAGTGAATTGCTTGGTAACTAAGTTCTGTGTATCCAACACAAATGGTTTTAGAATCCCTGCAAAGCAGCAGAGAGCAAGGCATGAGGAAGTTTTCAGTCATCATCTAATTCTGTCTGCCAAAATTGGCTGAAACAAGTGCTACCTTTAAGGATTTTTTTCCATTCAAAGATTTTGCTATCTACAACAGAAAGGTGAAAGCTCTAAGTTTCAGCTCAACATTCAGACATTCCTACTAGCTTAGGCCTAGCTTGATTTGCTTCATGTGTTTTACTCTTTGTACACCACTGAGTTGTTGAAATCTTTAGAGCCCCAGGAGATACATCAAGAAGTGGATTAAAATTTTCACAAGGCAAGAGTTTAGATTGAAGTCTTTTCCAAGGCTTTATCTGCTGCTTTTGCAGTATGGGAAAACTTTCAGTGAAATCTGGAAGGTGAAATACAGACCCTGGGACAGTGATTTCTTTTCCTTTTTCAGAGAGGTTCCTTTAAGTAGAGGGAAAATTAGGTCATATTTTGATTTCTCTTGGCTGGCTCATCTCCAAGATGGCCTGCACCCAGTTTCTTCTAAACTTTTAACTTCTCAGAAGGATAATATCTCATGTCAGAATGATAAAGAGTCATGTCAAGAAGTACTGCAGAACATGGTAATCTGAACATTCATCAACACTACAAAATTTCTGATAGCAACAGCTACAAATAACTTACAGGAAACATTAAAAGAAATTGTTTATTCAAGAGTACTTCCTGTGGCTCTGCAGTTCATCCAGGTGCATAAGCTCTATTTTTCACAGAACATTAATCTCTGTTTCTCTTAGTTTGGATTTCTCATCAACAGACTATCCAAGCCAAGATATAAATCTAAATTTTGTAAACAAGTAAATCAGGACTCACACTTTCTACTGAACAGGGAAAAAAAAGCTAAACCAGGAGGTATTATGTAAAGCCTAACAGATGGATAAGGGTAAAAATTTACATTATCATTGGCCATATTTGACAGAAGCAAAATAAGGAAGCACTGCTATCAGACCTGCTCTGCCAGATCTACCTTGCCAGTACAAATTACCCCAGTAGTACACTAAATTCTCTTTTCTCACCTATTCTGTTCTCTAGGTTAGGGGTTCTTTGGACATGCCAAGGTCAAAATCCTGCCTATGCTGTTAGAGTACTTCTAGCAGTGATGCCCACCTATCATACCTAGGTCTTTGACAATCTGACTGAAGGCGAAAAAATCACCTTTTGCTAGAGCACTGATTTTTCTACCAAAGCAGACAGATATATTGTACATTATAATTGTCTGAATTGGCACTCACAGACAGAGCTCTGAGTGAAGTGCTACAAATGTAAAAGTTTTGTGATTTTTCGTTTGTTTCAAAGCATTCACAGCAAGTACTAGTTTGTTTGAAAACTGCCTTTCTGTATACCATGTAAATAGCTTTTAGGTTATAGGTTCATGTGCATTTTTATGAATATTACTTATGGGATACAGATTGGTCATATAAAATGCTTGGTTTGTATCTTTTTCCTGTATGGACAAGAAAACATTAGAGAAAGGAATAAATGCATGATGGGTAACAAAGTGTGTGATTGTCATCCCTTACGTCAGTTCTGGGATTTCAAGATAGTCAGTGTTCATCTGAAAATATGCAAATGCTAATCAGAACTGCTTAGCACATCTTCCTGATGTGCAGCTGAATCCTTCTGAATGGTAGCTTTTTCACTCACAGCAGCAGTCAGATGTTTTTCATTTTTTTTCCTTTCAGTTCAACTAGATTAGCTGAAAAATTGGCATTGGGCTTCCTAAGTGGATCTTTCCACAGCTCTTCCATTTTCTCTTGAGCAAATGCAAATTACTTTGAGCCCATTTCAGATAAATACATTCATCTACAAGAGCCAGAATACATATGTGAAAGTAATCTAAACCACTTTTTCTTGTTCTATAGGTTCTTGTGAATCTTACAAGGGAAAACTACAGCAATTTAATACCTTTCCAAACTATCATTTGTTGAATGTATTGCCTGACAGTGGTTTTGAAACAAAAACAAAAGGATCTGATCTACAAACTATTTTGAGGCTTCTTCCATTCTAAAGCACCATCCTAAAACAGATAAGCATCCTCTTTTAATTTTTACTGAAACAGGGAAGCCTGGCAGGTCTGACAAGTACAGTCTGAACTGGGATCCCACATTGATTTCTACATTAATGTTGTGATGAATTCACAGCCAGTGGTACCATCAGACACAAAGTAGCCTAAGCTGTAGTTTTCAAAGGATCACAAGGCCTTTTCTGCAGAAGAAAACCAATACAAACTTGATTTAAGCCAATGAATGACTCATATTTTTTGCAAAGGGCTACAAAAAAATTGGTGTCCCTATCCACGTTATGGATAGACAAAAATAACTTCATGTCTTATCCTAAATTCTTGGAAAAATCTCAGCTGCTCAATCTCCAGGATTCAGACCCCCTATGTTTCAGCAGGTGGTCTTGTTTAGATTAGGATGCAATGACTAACAATACACTCTTAGGAGCATTTCTCTTTGCTGGACTCCCCACAACTGCAAAAAAATGAAGAGAATATTTGATTTGCATTTCACAAACCCTTTACTGAATTTTTGTTGCTTATACTTGCAGTCCTAATGCTTCAGTTGTTAGTAAGAGAAGTCCTTCCTAAAGCAGGGGTGATAGAATTTCCTCTGACAAATGTTCTAGGGTCAAAGTGAGAGACTATTGAAAAGACTGCCAGGTGAGAAACACCAGCCCAGGTTATGCATCATCTAGGTAAAGTGAACCTATCCAGTAATTCATAACATTCTGAAGAGTAAACTATTATTAAATACTAAAGGAAGGCAATTCTTGGTGCAGCAATTAACTGAAACCTTAGACCTAAGCTAGCAAGATGTATGTTGGAAGCACACAGCAAAAATAATGACATTTGTAATGTTATCTGGAAGCAGCAAGCAAATTGAAAAGAAATTCTAGACTCTCCAAAGGAGGTGTGCAGTAGGAGGGCAACAATAGAGCTTTGCACAGCTTGCTTGTTTTGAGTGCAATTTATAGATCATGAGGGCACCTGTTTTACTGGAATAATACAAAGGTCAGGGAAATGCAGCTGCCTGAACAAAGAAGCCATGGCAGACAGTTTGCTTTCAAACAAAACAAATTTCAAGCCATTGGCAAATGAAACAACCTTAGACATAAAAGAGTGTTGTTGAATTAACACTAAAAGAAATACTGTGGTACTCTGAATGTATTTTAAAAAGCAGTCAGTGAAAATGTGTTCAGGATGTGTCCACTTAAACCCTTATTTTTGTAACACTTCTATTGAGTGGGAACCCCAAGTGAAATAGCCTAGGAAGCGATTAAACCTTCAGTTTCCAAATGGAAATTAAACCAAAAAGGAAATGTTTTGCATTCTTAAGTGCACTCAGCTGTGATAACCTTGTCTTTAGTAACAGAAAGGAAGGACTAAAGCATCCCCCTCACAGAAAGAGTGAGAGCAGGTTGGATTCCTGAGACTCTTGCTTTGCAAGAGGGGGTTTTGAAACAGGAGCACTTCCTCACTGAAAAGAACCTGAAATTTAGTACAAGCAGAAGCTGAGGTACCTGCTTTGACATCAGCAAAGGTGATTTCATGGGGAGGACAGGAAAAGCAGGGAGAGAACAGGAGCACTGAGCCATTCATTGGGGATGAGCTGCAATCCAGCTACAAGGGTTTTTTTTTTTGAAACCTGGATAGTGTGATCCCAGATGAAGCAAGGACTTCTACAGTAATCACAGCAGCACAACTACTGAAGCTGTCCCATCAGGAAGCATGCAAGGAAAGGAGGAGAAGGGCAAAACTAGTAGGCACTGAAAAACTGTTTGTGAAATGCTGGCAATTTCCAGCCACTATAACCACCAAACTCATGTGCACTCCCACAAAGACAACAGGTATCATCAAGGAGCAAACTCCCAGCTGCTGCTGGCCTCTAATCAAAAGGTCAGCAGTAACAATAATAAATAGTAACACACAAATAATTATCTGAAGCAATAGTAATTTCTTATATGCTGGTTTATTTTTTCTACTCAGAGCACCATCCAATAGTGGTGGGGCCCACAGAGTCCCTCCTGCAAATTAAGTGGTTTAATGGTGAGACACAAAACAAATCCAGAATAAAATCTGTAACATTGTGAAAGAGTGGGCAAATACATCGAAACAGCCTTCTAGTTATTCAATTGGCAGGCAGCTGTCCCCTACAAACCAGAAGATGGAGAATCATCTAAAAAAATCTTCCCTTCATAGAAAGCTTAAGAAATAGAACAACACAGAATCATATTTTTATTATATCTGTATTATTAATAAAGAATTGGGAGCAGCTGCTTTTTTTTTCCCATATAAATCAGAATTATGACAGTGACAGATAAATCCACATATGGGACAATTCACATTCTACTTAAGTTAGTGAAAGTCAGAGGTTAGCAGCAATTTATGCAGCTCAGGCTTCTGCAGTCCTCTTGCTGCTGAAAGACTAACAGGGAAATGCCATAAAGGGGGTCTGCTTTCACCCTGCAGGATCTCCAGTTTTGTATCAGCTTAAGAGGAAGAGGAACATGGCACTGCACACTTCATTAAAACAGCAGTGATGAAGCCAGGGTAAGAACAAAGAAAAACTAAGAGACATAAAAAATAAGAGCTGAAATTGTAAATATAAAAATGCTAACAACATCCACAGGACACTAAACTGTTGTAATAAATTCGTGCTGTAAGAGTATGTGGCAAACAGTGGGCTATGATTTCCTCTTTTTGTCAGAGAAAGACTGGAGAAAGGTAGAAGGAAATCATCATAATCTAATATAGATGACATCTTTGATTTCTTTTTTGAAGTAAAGCATCATTTATCCCAACCTAACATAATAGTCTTATTTAAAATGTCACTGTAGTCCTCATGGGGGAAGAAAAGATTTATTTTTCTCAGTTTACAGCTGTAGGCTTTGCACAGTACTGCATAATACTCTACAGTAACTACATTTGAGAAAACTGAGTGGCTTTATATCCAGTATTCTCCAACCCATCAAACATTAAATTCCAAAATGCTTTTGAAAATGTAAGCCTCTGTTGCACCTGTCTGTATTCATGATACCTACATTCACATGAAGCACAGAGACTTGATGTTAGCTTGTCCAAATAATTCATTTACACTTTTCCAAGGAGTGGGAAACAACTCAGGATTTACAAAAAGACCAGTCATATTTCAATTATTAAATGCTTTCTTCTCTCTTCTAAGGAATGTAATTTTACATTATACACTTCTTAACAGAGAAATCCTGGCAGAAAGAACTTGCAGGTTAAATAATTCCTGTAATTCCCAGCAAACAGCCCAGGTGTATGACACTCCTACAGATCTGTTTGTCTCCTCTATGCTATGTGTGTACACACACACATATTTTCTGAGCAGAGAACTGACTCATGATAGCTAATTGTAGTAATAAACTCCATAACACAGGGAATTAATTTAATATTCTGCTGTGCCCTTTCCACAGGCATTCTCTAGGTACAAAAATGTACCTCAAAACTCATCTTTAATGCTGAAATGTGGCTGATCTTCAGGTTTAAAATCCAGATTGGGGCTGCCATCTTCATTCAGAATTCGACGAGAAGTATAGCCAACAATTGGATATTTGGCTTTATAAACATTATTGAAGATGTCATCCAGGGACTTCAGTTCCTCCTCTGTGAGTCCTGTCTAAAAGAAATAAAAATAGAGATGTTTACATGCTTTTTTAAAAAAATGATTACTGTAAATGTTAGGGTCAGCTTTTGGGTTTACACTGCAGAGCATGATGAACAAAATTGATAGTACAGCCTGTAATTGTATTCTTTCCATTCAAACCCAGCCTTGACAAAACTTAAAGGTATTCAGGCCAAACAAGCAACAAGCCACCACCAGAGCTAGCATTCACTGCCACATCAGGATACACCAAAGCAATTGACAAAGAAAGGAATTCACTGTCTTTGTGAGCAGCTTTTGAAACAGCAGGTGATTCCCCTTTTACATGCTTACAGATGTTGTATTGATTCCACAAATTAAAAACTTTGCTCTTGAAGGCTGTTAGCATCTTTCATGACCAGTAAATATATTTTATGTATCTCAGAAAACTAATGCATTTTGATTTTAAATATGAGTCAACTTATATAAATACAAACAATTTAAAATCATCACTCGTCATCTTGCATAATAATAAAAATTTGCAAAGTGGAATAAAACTGATGGCCCATTTTCTTACTGTGTCATGTGTAAGATCTGCTGGATCCAGAGACATCTTTGCAACTCCTCTTGTTGAATCTTTTCCAACTAAAGCATTGTATGGGGCTCCTTTTCCATAAAATTCTGTCAGATTAAAAAAAATAATAAAATCCATTGATGATCTGACAATGCACAGGGTATGTTCTGCCTCCACCCTTCACCAGCCTGTGAACTGAATGTCAGTAAACTGAAAGCAACAACTCAAGTCTAAGACTCTTCTTTCCAGAACTGACTTTGGATTTCCTCCTTCTTGGGGTTATACAGCTGTTGAACTTCCTATACTGCATTCTTAAAATTTACCTATTATTTAGGGCGTTGTGCATTACATTCTCATGAGATGTTTTTAGTCTTGTCTAATTTAGGATTTGTAGATCAGCTAACCCAACGTGTATGCCCAAAGTTAGTACAAACACAGTAACAATCTATTAGTTTACTTATGTTGACATCAAGGCAAGTGTCTAAGACCCTCGTGGTCCCTTCAAACTTTTTACAGCAAATTTGGATTAAGTAGCAGGAGTTCAAATTAGGGAAGGCACAAACAGCAACAGTTTGTTGGAAAGTGCTGGCTTGTCTGTCTACACATTGTGATCTCAGACCAGTGTAAGTTCTAGACAAAACCTTAATAAGGGAGCTGTCAGAGGAGGAAAATCAAGTGTTTTAGAAGAGGAAAAAGTGTATCTTTTTGTCACAATTGAACTGCAGGCATCCAATACACTGGGAATATTTAAAAACAAATGACTGAATAATGACATGAAAGCAAAGTAGACAGCAGAGGGGAAGCACACTAACCTTTTCCAGAGGTGACATCAAACACTACTCCCTTCACTGCCAGGTAGATGGGCTGTCCTTCCTGCAGGGAAAGCCATCAATACATCCTCAGCACTTAAGCACAGGCAAAAAGCAGTTTGTTTCAGCTGTGAAATCCACAACCTCTCAGGACACAAATTCTTTGTTGTATGTTTAATCTTGTTATACCTCCATGCATGTTCCCTCTCTAGACATTTCTTGTTGTGCTTTAAACTGCTCCTAATACTCTTTGAAGATTCAGTCATAAGCAATGAGAGAATCTTTTTAATCTAAACAGTGCAACCATAGAAGACAAGTCCCTTTTGCAAGTCACCTCTTGTCTGCACACTAGTCTGCTTGAAGATTGTCTACGGCATCTTTCTATTCCTAATGCAGATGGATACTGCTCAAAATAAAAGGGTGTGCAGCCAACAGCATTATTTGATTAAGAAACAAGGATAAATACATAAACACACGTAAATCTAATCTGCTGACATCTGTTTTACTTAATAAGCCAGTGCTTCTGCTTTGTGTTTTATCCATAAGATGTAATTTTATCCAGACATTGGTTAGTCTCCTCAAAGTATCTAGAGAAGACCCTGAGAAGGTCAGACAGTGAGTGTTTCAAAAGAGAAGCAGACGTGTATCAATAAAGGACTTCAGGACTTTAAAATTAACTTCGGCCCCAACTCATGGCAATCTGAAATTCTCCAGCAGGAGCACCGTGCCAAGGAGGGAGCGAGTACAATGGGCACAAGGCACCTAATTATCCAACTGCGTGTGTGCAGCATCAACGGCGGCCGGGCCGAGGGGCAGGCTGGAGCACACGGGTGCTGCACACTCTCTCAGACTGCAGCCCCAGAGCCGAGAGACGCAAGAGGCACAGGGGAGGAGGGACGGCGGGGCAGCACAGCAGCAGAGCGCCACAAAGCCGAGCTCACGGGAGCCGGGGCTGCGCGGGCCCGGCCCGGCCCTACCTGGTGCCCGTCGTATCTGGCCAGCTCGGGCTCGGTGAAGAACCGCACGGGGGCCTCGGCCGGCGGCCTGAAGCGCAGCTGGGGCTCGGGGCTGGCGGCCGGCAGCAGCAGCAGCAGCGGCAGGAGCAGCACCAGGCCGGGCAGCGGGGCAGCAGCGCCCGCCATGGCGGGGAGCGCGCACCGCCCCGGCCTGAGGCGGGCCTGGCCCGGGAAGGGAGCGGGGCGGGACTGGAGTTAAAGGAACACGGGAGGGAAAGGAACTCGGCCTAAAGGAGAGCGCCGGGGTCCCACAGGGACAGCGCTGAGGGGACAGGGCTGCTCAGCCTGAGGGAAAGGAGGGCTGGGGGAGCTTATCGCGCCCCACGGCTGCCTGGAAGGAGGCCGCAGCCAAGCGCGGGTCTGCCTCTCCTCACGGGTAACAATCGATAGGACAAGGGGAAACAGCCTCAGATTGTGATTTTTTTTTAGATTTTTAGGTTTAGATGGGATATTAAGGAAAATTTCTCCACAGAAAGGGTGGTCAGGCACCGGAACACGCTGCCCCCGGCGATGGTGGAGTCAGCATCGCTGGAGGTATTTAAAGGAGCATGGATGTGGCACCTAAGGATGTGGTTTAGAGATGGAGTTGGCGGCACCATGACAGACACCTAATAACAAAAGATTTCTCAATTTTTCTCCTTCTTCCACTCTTGAAGTTTCTCTGCTAGCTGTTTTCAATGTTTATTCACCAAATCAGCGCATGCGTTGCAGGCTTCATCTTTGTGACTTGAAAAGCACAGACAATTTTAGCCGAAGAATGGAGAAAATAAATAGGAAATTTTCAGATTATATGTTTTCCTTATGCTATAAATACGGCATGGGGGAATATTCAGGACTGGCAGAAGAATAAGCTTGATGTTTATCATTCTGTATAGAATTAAGAAAATTAGAAACTTTACAGTTCAGATACATGGATCATCACATCCCTTGCTGCAGTGCTGATAAGTGAGAATCTGAAGGATTTAAAGCCCAGATGTTTGATCCTGTAGCATCCACTTTTCCTGACTATAGTGCTGTAATTCAAATGTATAATAAATAGGATTGTTATTGTCAAAGAACCTCAATCTTGGTTATTAACTTACTAAGTGTGGGCCTTAGGCAGAGGGAAACGATCTAGTCAGCAGGGACTCCCTTACAGTGTTGCATCTCAATGCACAAAAATGTTGCACGTGCTTTTTCTTGATGACGAAACATTAACAATTATTTCCATGCTGGGCAAGAAAAAAAAAAAAAAAAAAAGAAGCTGTGTAGGTATTTGTGGCCGCGTGGCTCGTGAATCAGCCCTTCCGCGGTTTTGGCTTTTATTTTCCTGCAGTGTCCCATTGCTGCGGGCAAGGGGGGTCACCCCGCAGGAAAATTAAAAAAAAAAAGAAAAAAAAAAAATTTAAAAAATTAAAAGGGCAATATTTTGGGCAGCTTGGAGGGGCAGGCTTTCCAAGTCTGCTTGTGTTAGCAAAGTTTGTCCGCGAAGCAGAAAAGGCTCCTCTCCCCATCAGCGCCTCTCAGGGGGCAGAGCTGTTCCCACCCATCTCCCCTGCAGCCCCCTGGGCGTGTGCCGAGCAGCCGGACCGCAGCGCCCAGCCTGGACTACGGCTCCCGGCAGCCCCGGCAAGGGGCGGGCACCGCCGGGGACGGGAAGGGAAGGGAAGGAAGGAAGGGCCGGCCCGGCGGCTCGGGGGTCCCGGCGGCGCCTGCGTGGCCCTGCCCGGGCGGGGCAGCTCGGCCCGGCCCGGCTCGGCTCAGCTTGGCCCGGCTCGGTTCAGCTGAGCTCGGCCCGTGGCTGCCCCGCCCCTGCGGTGCGGCGGGCGCTCCCGGCCCCGCGGCGCCGCTCCCGCCGATGCTATGCCAAAGCCAGAGGTGTCCGCATCCTACCAGGAGGTACGGGGTGCCGGGCAGGGCTGGGGGTGGCGGGCGCCGGTGCCCGACCCGGGGACAGCCGGCGTGAGTTCGGCTCGGCTGGGTGCCCTGCAGGGCGGCTCGGCTGCGCACGGGTCCGTGTTTTACCTGTGGACGCGGGTAGAATAGTGGTCAGCAGCTGTGTCAGGTGCGTACACCCGGGTTTGCTAACAGGGGAAGGTCTGTCGGGAGTGAGAAGCAGAGCTCCGCATCCCAAACTGAAGGGCGCTTTATCACCCTGCCAAAGCCCGAGGCAGCGCCTGGTTTGCATATCAATGTACAGGCTCGGCAGCGCGACTTCCTTGCTCGTTCCTGCCTCTCCTAGTAGACCCACAAGCAATTTGTGCCGAGTTAGCAGCGGTAGAGAGTTACAGCAGAGCCCTTTGGTTTGTGTCTTGCAGGCAAAAGGGATGTAGATATTTTCCTTCCTCTACACGTGATGGGTAGTTTGAGGCTCAGCTTTAATACATTCTAATTTAGTGTGGTACTGTCTGTTTAGTTTCAGCTTCTGGTTTTCTTGCCAGGCTAGAAGGCATTGGAAGGTGATGAATCAGCAGATCAGCAAGATGCCTGTATGAACAAGTTCTCCTTTTATTTAAGGGAGTTTTATCCAGTAGGAAGGTTTTAGCCCACCACTCTCAGATGGGATTGACTTGTGTGCTCCTAGGGAAGAGACTTGAGAGAGTTAGTGAAGCTGCATTAATGCTTGAAGTGTGAACATGGACGATGCATGTTATGTTTCCACCTTAAGTATCAGCCACCACTGACACTGCTCCATATATTTGGGTTTATCCCAAACTGTGGCAGAACTCAAGATAGGGTGTGTGTAAGTGCAGCACCTGTGTGTCCATTCCTTCTCCAGCACCTGCAGCAGTCTTTGTTGCTTCTGCCCCTGGCAGGGTTCTCAAATGGCTGGAATTGCCTTTTCTGAGCTTCTGTTTTCCAGTGCTTTTCTGTGTACAGGACTGAAAAAGATATGTCCCATGCTGGGACATGGGCAGGTTCCTGTGGTTGTTTCTCCCTTAGCTGTGTGTGCTAAAGCCAGAGGAATGCTGAATGAAGGTCTTGCTTCTTGCCCTTCCTGTCCTTGACCTCCTGTCCTGGCTCTCCATCCTATTGCAAGCTCAACTGCCCTGCAATCTCTGCTCCTTCTGATTGGCACTATGCTTCACCCTTTATCAAGAATACCTTACCAAAAATAGGAAGGGCTGCCTGTGAGGGTGAACCTGGTTGGTGTGCTCCAGGTTTGTTGTTGGCAGAGTCCCTGATTCCAGGAGGAGTGACAAGTGTGAACTGGAATCAGCTGTCCTGCAGTAGTGCTCTGCTGGCTTCCCAGTCACTGGGGTTGGGTTTGTAGGTCTGTGCTGCCCTGCCTTACAGGGTCAGGGTGCTTTGTGCTGCTCAGCATGCAGTGGCTGAGCCATGCACAGATCTTGGTGGCCTCAGTTCAGGATCTGCAGTAAAATACAGTTGTTTTTAGGGAACAGGTCTTACACATCAGCTCAACCTGCTTACTGCATCTAAAGCAGTGCTAATAGTCCTGCTCTTGCCTGCCTGTCCTTCTCTGGCTTTATGTGTGAAAAGCTGGAGAAACATTGTGAGCAGAGATAAGAAAACATAGTTGCATATTGTTTGGTATTTTTTGGTTTGTTTCTTAGGAGTCCTGAAAGGTTGTGTTTTCTGAGCTTATCATAGAATCATTTAGATTGGGAATTACCTCTAAGATAATTTTTCTTCCACTTGTTGAAAAAAATAACTGTAGGTCCTCTTGGGAGGATAGGAAATGTTGCTTATTTTGTTCTTTTTTTAAACTTGTGTTGGGACCTCCTTGTCATCAGAAATAGAATTCACTTACTCTCCCAATAACCTCAGTCAATGAGATGCCTGTACCTGGGGAATCAGGGAGGTGTGGGGGTCAGCTGAGGAACTGCAGTGGCTTTCTAACTTACATTACATTTGTTGGATCAGCTCTGATATCAGGAATTTGCATATGTATAAATGGAAGTGGTTTCTTAGCTGATTTAGTATAACTAGTACAGGAGGTTCAGTGAGTACTTTTCTTGGGTCAGATAAACAGAACCAGCATGTTTCTACAAAAAGGATCAGAGTCTTCATTTTCCTTCATTTTATGGTGATAATTGAAAAAGATATCTTCTACTTGGACCCTGGTAAGAGTGTTGCATGGGAACTGAGTTTTTAGCCTACAAGCTACCTGTTCACTTCTTGCCTCTTGCTGTGGGAAATCAGGCTTTATTTATGTACTAAGCATTTCAAAACAGCTGGGTAACTGCTTTCATCTTGCTTTGTATGGTGGAAAAGAATACAGAAATACAGCAGGAGGTGATGGAGACTCTAGGTCAGACTTTGAAAACATAAAATGAGTGGACTCCTTCCTAATATGTGCTAATGATGATCTGGTAATGGCATAATGATGATTTCAGTACTGAATTATAGTTGGGTGAAATAAAAGCACTCCCTTATGGGTACATGCATGTTACTGTTGTGTAAGTTAGGGGTGTAGTGTTTAATAGCATTCAGTGCAGCTGCAGCATTAACTGTGCCCCCATTTTCCTTGAAACAGGAACAGAGCTAATGGGTCTGCACTGTTGTAATCTCTGTGTCAGTTCCCACCACGAAAGCAAACTTGGGAAACATACAAGAGATACTTTATATTTATGATGTATAAAATCTGTAGTACTTCACAATATTGTGTGGTGTGTACCTGATGTGACAAACTTCTGACTCTGACAGAAGTGGCCTGGCAGTTTGAGCCCAGAGCTCTGAATAGCAAAACAAGAAAACATCTGGTCTCTGTTGGTGTTTCAGAAACACTGGAAGGCTGATTAGTTGCATAACCACTAATACATAATAATCTGCATTGTGAGATCAAATAAGGAGCAGAAATATAGAAATGCTTGACTGTTGTCTCATGATGACCCAGCCACCTTGTGTGGCTGAGACTGTATTTCAGTGCCTTAACACCTGTCAAAATGCATCTCGTGCTTTTTGTACCTCTTTATTAAGAAGTGCTAATGCTCTGTTTGCTGGTATGTGGTGTGGTTTCTTTATGCCTTAAAATACATTCTTCAGTGACAGAATGAAGTTCCCACTTGTCAGAGAACATTGTCCTAATTGTGAGGTTAAAGTGTGTTGGAGCTGCTGGGGAAATAATTACTTTGAAGTTTAATGGAAAGGTGATGTTATTGTTGAAGCAGCAGGGTGGAAGTAGGTTAAATTTGTAGCATGCAAGTCACTTAATTTTTGGCTCTAAGTCGACAGAAATGTAGCTTTTGTCTTGTGAACAAGTGGAGCAGATGTTGGGTGCCCTTGGCCTGGGAGCATGTTTTTGTTTGTTTGGTTAGTTGGAGCCTCTTTCATTTGTGCCATAGAAATTCCAACAATTGCAAGTTGAGAGCATGTTTGGAAATTGAACCACTGTTTTAACTACACAGCTAAGTGAAGATGTGGAGCGAGTATCTGAAAATCCAACAGAGGGGAGAGAAGGAGAAATGGAAGTTAATGAAGATTCCAGCTCTGCTATTTTACCAGGTGAGAACTATTGACCCAAAACTTACTGATTTTTAGGGCCTGTTGGCTGCTGGTGCACATGGCTTTGGTTGTTTTGGTTTTATTATTTTATTGCACTTCTAAAAGTAAGCAAAACACAAATTTCACTACTTATTTTACTTACTTCACTAATTTCACTTACTTATTTTATGTGAATCAGCACTGATGGAAATCCAAGGAGATTTTCTAAGGACTCATAGGATAATATTTCTTTGTCAGGAGCTGTGCTCAATCAAAACACCTTCAGCACATCTGACTCTGAGATAGTTAGTATGTCATCTTCCTGTATGTTGTGTCTCACCTGAGTGGTAGTGGATTGCAAGCAGAGTCTGTGCCAGATTTACATGAGCAAGATACAATATTGTATAGATGCTTTAAAATAGATTCTTAGTATTTAGGCTGCTTTTGGTGGGGTGGGGCAGTGGCCTTAAGCAGAGTGCCAAATTCTGGCATGTGAAAAGGAGGTACAGTCTTAGGTTGACTACACCTCATGCTTGAGAAGGAAGCATCTGCCTGGCTGATCATCAAACCCAGAATTAGCTGTGGTTTTTTAAATCAAGCTGAGTTTGAGGTTTACTTTCCTTTCATGTGATTGATCTTTAAATGAAAATTCAGCAGAGCTATCTGTATTTTAAAGTCCTAATCCATGTTCTGTTTGGTTCCAGATGGTGAACTGGGTACCACTACCCCTTTTTTGCGTTTCAGCAAGACCTGCCTAAAGAATGTTTTTTCAGTAATTCTCCTGTTTATTTATCTACTGCTCATGGCTGTAGCTGTGTTCCTTGTCTACCAAACCATCAGTGACTTCAGGGAGAAGCTCAA
Source organism: Oenanthe melanoleuca (assembly GCF_029582105.1). Lineage (NCBI taxonomy): Eukaryota > Metazoa > Chordata > Aves > Passeriformes > Muscicapidae > Oenanthe > Oenanthe melanoleuca. Next base: position 87,965,386 of record NC_079336.1, on the reverse strand, counting down.
GCACCCAGTGATGTCTGTCACTTACAAGGAAGTGTCCTTGTATGATGCACCTGGTAAGAGTGGTAACAAGCAAAATGGGTTAAGTTCTTGTTCGTGTTTTTCTTGAATTGTTTTACATTTTTTACATTCATTCTTCAGAGCCCAGAGTGCATATAATACTTTGACCCAGGTCTTTAATTTCCTCACTTTAGATTAAGAAGTTGTGTTGACTTTGCACAGAAATGTTAACATAGTATGGGAGATTTATGGGAGCTTTCATGCCATTAACATGAATGGCAGAAGCTGTGGAGAATTATTTCATAGATAGGAAGTGTTTTCAGACTCTAGAATGAGTCCTCTTCTAGGGGAGGGAGATAATTCCTTTTGGAAATACTCCCCATACTGTATCATTCAAGCAGAGTAGCACATAGGATGTGTATCAGAAGCTCAGTGTTGCACGGGGCAATGAGATGCCATTCACGGCAAAGAACGTGAATTTCTCAAATCAACCACAAAATAACCACAATGCCACTTTCTGCTTCCACCCTGCCTTGTTTACAATGTGGTATTACATCAGTAGGCAATGAAAATGTGATGTGACTGCAGGGAACAGTGCTGGCATAAAAATACAGCGTGGCAGCAGAAGCTGTTGCAGTTTGCAGAAGGAATTGCTCCACAGGAGCATTTTTGAATAGTGAGTTCTGTTGTTATTATTCTTTTTAATTGTCCAGTAGCCATTCATAAGTAGAGCCATGGTAGCAAATGCAGCTCAGTCAGTCATCAGTGAGTTTCTAGTTTAGCAATAACACTTCTGTTTGAAGTGTTACCACATTTTCTGAATACCCACTTCAGTAGTTGTGGCTGAAAGGTGTTTTGAGTTATTGCCATATTACTGTAGTTGTTTTTCTCTATGGCCAGTTAGGCCCAGCTCTGGAAGTAGTGCCTTATGTTTGGGCCATATGAATCTGACTGTTAGAGCAAGCAAACTCAAGCTTTTCCCCTTTTTATTTTGTTCCCCGTGTGAGCCTTTCATACAGCAACAGGAAGAAAATAAGCAGATTTTAAATAAGCAGAGCAGCGTACATATAAATCTAAAAGTATTGTTGGAGATCCCTGCAGATCAGAGAACCTAAATCAATGTAGTCCTTTATTTTATTGCCCTATTAAAATGATGACAAGTTGCAAGCATGGAGCTCTGAAGAAAGGAATAAAGCATTTGATATATGCTGAGTGCTGTGACATTTCACATTTTGGTGGGCAGGTCATCTCAGTTGAGAGTTAATGATATCTAATCAATCATACTTTTTTTTTTTTTTTTTTTTTTTTAAACTTAGACTATCTTCCAGCAAGCTTGTTTCCAGTAATAAATGTGGCATAGGTGGTGTAAAAGGATTTTGAGGTTTGGCTCTTGTATTTTGCCAGCCTTCCAAAGCTGAGGAGGCTGAGGTTGTTTGAATGCACTGTTGGACTGGAGCAGAAGGTTTATGGCATATGTGGATTTGCATCCAGGTGGGGTAGTTGCCTGCCCTACCCAGTAATGTAAATAACAAGGGATGTAGCAATTAGTGCATGTTTGATGGCTTTGATTTTTATCATGATGTCACATTCAGTTAACAGAAGATGCTGTATTCTGAAGAGCATCTTTTCGCTCCTATTAGCTTGGCCAGTGATCTTTGATCTGTCATGTATGATATGTACATTATTTCCAATTAACAGTTGATGTGTAAAATGCTAATATCTGAAACCTAAAGCTCTACATGTCCCATTTGATGCCCCCAACATATTTTACAGATTCATCTGGGGTTGAGGGACTGATGGATTAGCTGCTGGCTTGTGAGAAGACTAGGGAAACTTGCTAGCTTCTATGAACCTTGAATTGTAACAGAATATGAACCCTGATTTTTTTTCAATGCATTGTGGGGGTTCTGTCCTGATGCAGTTGGTGCTTTTATCCTGCTCCAGAAAAATGTGGAAGTGCATGGTTTAATTTGATTGTTTTGTGGCATTGTAAGGATAGCTCAGCATCCTGTGGGATTCAATTCCAGAATGACAATCTCTGTCCTCATGAAGAGAATCAGTGCTCTCCAGTGTTTTTTCTCCCCAAACAGGTATTGCCTTTTACCCAGGCAAGGCTCGGCTGCTCAGCTGCAAGCATCATTACTACGATCACATTCCCCCTCTGATAAATCCAGGTCAGCCAGGAGACATTGAATGCACCACTCAGAGGATCAACTACACAGATCCTTTTACTAATCAAACTATGGTAATAACAATATGATAGAACAAAGCTTATTCAGTGTGGGTTTTCTGCTCATAATCTTGTTGGAAAGTAAAACTATGCACTACATGCTGTAAAAAAATCCTTGCTTCTGGTTTGGATTTTTTGTAAGCCATCTGTCATTTTGTTTTCAGAAATGTAAAAGACCTCAGTCAGTGTATGTATGTGTTATGGAAGATCAGCTGTCCTGTGGGTGTGTGCAGCACAAAACCCTTAATGGGATAAAATAAGTCATTTTTCACAGTGAAACTCACTTCATTCTTCCTCTCAATGAACTGGGAAGCATTTTCCTTGATATTGTAAATCTGGCTGTGATTGAAAGCAGTGTCAGTATCCATTAAAAGAGGATAGCTAATTTCTTCTCATATGTTTGCTGGGAATTCATACATTAATTCCTGCTGGGAATTACATACTGTGTTTGTTTCACACTTGGAAGAATCTTAAATGGCCACCAAGTGTTTCATTACACTGAAATGCTTTGAGCCAGCTACATGGGTACATTGAGTGATAAGTATGTCTTAAATTACCCTTAGAAGTGCAGGGGAGCTTACTTCTGTATAAACAAAAGTCCAAAACTCACAAATGAACATATTTAATACTTAAGTATTAATATTTAAACCCTGAATCCTGATGTAAAGACCTTCTTTTTAAACTAAAAGGAGGGACTGAAGTGGCATTCTTGTTAGATATTTTAATAGATGTGTACTTAGTGGCAGCCAAGAAACTCTGTGTGTATGAGATTTCTATAGAGTATTAGTGCCAGATGGCAAATTAATGAAGAGGAAATGAGGATTCCTTTGCTGCTCTCACCATCTCTGTTTGCTTACAGAAGTATGCTTTGGTTGTTCAAGGCCCTCGTGATGTGAAGAAAAGGGAACTGGTGTTTTTGCAGTTCCATTTAAATGAAACAGACCAAGATTTCAGTGCCATTGACTACCTGCTGTTTTCTTCTTTCCAAGAGTTTGTCAGCAGGTAGGTAAAGGGAGGATGAGCCTACTTACTGTCACAATACTTGTGAAAGCAGGGTGTTTTCAGTAAAAAATCAGGCAGGATTTTATCATTTTTTTAAAATGTTTGGGCTATGTTGATGGTCTTTCATGCCTTTGTTTACTAATCTGACGTTTAAAAAATGTACTCAGGGCTTTTTCAGTGACAAAAATTGTTCTTCAGTTGTGCTTAAACCACTTTTTGCTGCAATTTCTAAAAGCTTGGAGTATGTTCTGGCTTCCTGCTGTCTGCTGCTGTGGGTGACCTGGAAGTGTGCTGTCCTGGCTAGTGTGTCAGGAAGTGCATCAAGAACATGAATATTTCTGTACCATTTGGGGGTTTTTAAAGCAGTTACTGTGAAGGTCAGATCCCTAGATTGCTATGTTGTGATTTCATTGAAAGATTAACTTCCATCTGTATTACTGGCTTTGTTTGAGATTCTACAGAATGATGTAAATTCATATATAGGGTTTTCAAAATAGCTTTGTATTGGTTTGACATTGGCATCATTGGAGTATCTAATCAACCTTCTAATTTTTACAAGAATGGAATTAATCCTGTCTTGAACTCTCTTGAAAGACCTGCTCCTTTTTCCACTTCTTGACAATAAATTTCATACTTAGCAGTTTAATTTTTGAGTTAATTTAAGTTCAAGTTCTGTTCTTCTCTCTGAGATCCAGATTAATAGTTAGTCAAGAAATATTAGTCATAGTGACACCTGATAGAAAACCTTAATTTGAAAATAGATGCTCAGTGAGAAAGGGACAGGGGATAGAGGATCTATGCAGAACAAAATGAGGTGAGGGAAGGAAGAGAACAGATTTTATTGTAGCAAGGCCTTCTCAGAAGCTTGGACATGGTCATACTGATGCTTTTCAAATGGATCAAAGACTGGAAGTGTTCAGACACAATATCTCTAGGTGGCCAAAGACCAGTTAGCTGGATTTGCCTTTTACAAAGCACTTCTACTTCAGTGAAGATGTCCTAAATCTTTAACTATTTTCTGTAACTGTACTGAAACACCTCAGAAAATGCTAATGTTCTGGGTGTTCTAGGCATTGTTATGTTAGGGTGAGAGAATACCAATTAAGAGTAGTGGTGTAGAAGGTGCTGCCTTTTACTTCTGTTGTTTTTCTCTGGTTTTATGGCTTGTGCTCTGGTTAGAAACACAATGGGACCAATTGCAGCAAGGTGTTCAGCTCTTCCTGTACTGCCAGACACAAGCAGTGCCTGAGACCAGCCCTGGTGTTGCACCTGGCTCAGAGCAGGATGAACAGCTCAGTCTGTGCATCCTCAGGCCTTGGAAGGCATGTGGGAAATGGGGATGTTTGTTTGGGGATGCAGCCTTTGTGCTTGCTAGAGGCAGGTAATAGGAATGGGAGTTAAAACTGGTTTTGAACTAACCCAGGTGAATGGTGACATTGGCAAGGGGATGGAGGCCTTAGTGGTAAATGATCTGCATGTCTGGATGGAATGCAGAAAAAGAACCAGCTGTGGACAACAGGCCAGTGGTGTCTTTTTTGCAGCATCCTCCAAAACTTGATACAAATGGAGTGGCTTGTCTTGCTCAGTACTGTGTTTGCTGTCCTGGCATGAACTGGCTGGGCTCAGGGCAGGGTGGGAGTTTACATTTCTCCTGACTGTGAGAAGTGCATGTCACCCTGCACTGTGTTTGTGGAGAGCACTCATTCTGTCCAGTTTCCAGCAGAAGAGAAAATAGAACTGATTTCTTGTTCATCAGCAGATGCTAAATTTAGCTGATGGGAAGTCTGGATTAAGATATCTGTAGAAACTATTGTGTGTCCTTCCATACAGCCTCTGAAAACTTCAGTTACTGGCCTCTGTTAACTGCTTTTCCTCAGTGTTTCACTGGTTGTGAGAGCCCAGAATCACACTGTGCCCAGCAGTTCATGTACAGTGTTATCAGAGGTGCCACAAGTAATGAAAAAGTGACATCTAAAGACTTGTACCTTTAAGAGATTTTTTTGTGGTGTAGTAAGTGCTGAGGACTTAAGCAAGGTCCAGTTGTTTCTGTCAAGGGTTTTATTCTCTGCAGCTCTTCTGTTAAAATTGGATCAGACTCCATGAAACTGGCACTGCTCACTGGTTTTGTTCTGGTCTCCACAGAACACTGCTGCACTGTGTGCTGTTGTTGGCCTCTGAGCTGGAGGGAGATGCTACTGGCTTCTTTCTTTTTCTTTTTTTTTTAAGGCAGTGGCAGCTGCTGTCTGTACCATATTAATTGGAGGGAGGGAAATAATGAAACTCTTGCAAATGACCCAAAATGTGTGGCTAAAAATACAAGTTCCTCTCCTGAACTGTCATTAGGATAATACATGGAGTTCAGAAGAAAATCCTCTGAGTATACTCCTGACAAAACTCTTGTTAGTGTAGCATGTCAAATAATTTATGATCCTGTAAAAGTATGGATACCAGTGTGAAGAGATCAGAGATTATTTAAGGGTCTAAACAGAGCTCCATGTTAATGTCTCTGACCTGGATTGCTTCATGCAGAGAAATACAACACAGAAGGGTTGAGACTTTTGGTACCACACCAACCTTTATTAGATGCCATGGCTGTTTGAGAGTTTCCCTCTCTGGGGAGACACAGAAGCAATAAACACAGATTGGGTTTGAGCCATCTGTGGGTTTGGCTCTTGCTGTTGCATTGGAATATGCTGGTGGGATGTCCTAAACTTCTCTGCTCTCGTGGGTGGTCCATAGACACTGGTGTTAGAAGGATCCACTGCAGCACTACAGCCCAGCACAGAAATAAGTTAGTGACTCCCACAGATAAAAAAAAAAGAGAAATAAAAAAGGAAAAACACCAAACAGCAACAAAAAATGAGGTGTAGCTTGTGTGGGTTGTTTGTCTTTGGTGTGAAGAGGGAATTAAAAGAAACTGCCTGGAGAACTGTTTTTCATCTTAAAATCCCTGTCCTGTCTTGTGTTCACTTGGTTGTGTGTGGTTTTAAAGCTGTTATTTGCCCTTTGCTATAATTTGTGCAAAGCTTGTGCCTCTCTGCTGTGCTCCTGCTGTCCACCCCCCTTTTTTCCCCTCACTCTGTGGCAGTGGTCTGGATTATGGAGATGCCTCTCAGATCACTTCTCCACAGCTTCTCCTAAGATATTATTAATCCTTCTTTCCCAAGCCTGCAATTACTGTCAAAGGCAAAGCATACTGCTGCTGTATGCCTACCATGGAAGTTGTGGCTGTAACCTTCAGCTCTGTGTCATAACTTCCTGCCTCATTTTTCCATGTTGGCTTGGAAAGCTTTCCTGGGATGCTGTATTTAGCCAGCCATTAGGCATATGACTGGCTGGCAGAGTGCTAATTATGTATGTTCCTCTTGAGTGGCAAAGCACTCCAGTGTTCCCCTGTGCTGTCCCCTCAGCTGCTGCTCTGCCCACATCCCAGAGAGGGAGGCAGTTGTGGGATTAGGTGTTCCTGTGTTGCTCTGCTGAGGAGCAGGAGGCTGTGGGCTTTGTCCTCACATCTTTCCTGTGGGAGGTAGAGAGGTGCCATCCTGTTGGGGTCATTTAGTTGACCTCAAAATAAAGATATTCCCTACAACACCCTGGGAACAGCACCTGTCTTGATAGGTAGCAAAGTGTGTTAGTTTTTCTTTCCAGAGCCCCTTCTCTTTTCTGTGCATGTGCACAGTGGAATTGTGTGTTTGAGTCCATTGCCTGAAGCCCTGACTTGAGAGAATGGCTCTGCTGGGTTTTGCCTTCCTGTGGACATGTGTGCATTCACCTATTAAGCCTGAGCAGGTGGTGTGGTACAGAGTAGCCATTAATGTGATATTTATATCAGTGCAGTCCTTTTGGTCCTTGTAGACAAGGCACCTTGGTTTGTAGAAAGAAAAGAAGCCCCAAGTTTGAAAACTAAGAAAAAAGGCAGGAAAACTTCAAGTCCTGTCAGTGTCAGACAAATCTTCCTGATTGGCCTGTTCTGGGGCAAGAGCTTGCTTCTTCACCTCTGCTTTTCTTCTTTAATTCTTTGCATTTTTCTCCTGGAATACCACCTTAGTCTCCTAAACACCTGGTTATGCACACCCTCTGCTTAAAAGCAAAGAACTCTTCCCCTTTTCCTAGGTAGATGGATTTAGTCTGGATCAAAACCCTCTCCCATCTTTTAAGGACCAATATACCCTGGCATGTCTCTACAACCTGAAATCTATCTTAGTAAAAACAGCCTTTAATGATTTATGACTTCTCCCAGTGGTTTGTTTACCCCTTCTTCTCAAATGAAACCTTGTTGGAAAAGCAGCTGCAGGGCTGGGCTTAATTCACAGGGATGACATGAAAATGGTTAAAATCACAGTACTGAGGAGCTCCAAGTAAATAGCATGGTTAATTCACTATGTCCTGTGCAGCTGGTAGAGAAGAGATGAAGACCATATATGCCCTAAGGTTACCTCTTTACCACTTGCAGCATGAGTGGTGTTGCAAGCCTTAAAGATTTACAGTCACAGTATTAGAAAACAAAACCCCAACCAAAACACACAAAGCAATCCTGCAGTTCTGGGGGCTGCAAATAGCTGTGATTGCATATTGGGAAAACAGCCACATTATTGGAGGTGGGAGCCTTACACCAAAGCTGCAGTGTTTCCAAAATAATAGGAATATCCTGAATGTACATTTTGAGGCATTTTGAGCATGTCTGCATTGCAAGTGGTTTATTTGGCAACCAGAAATGAGGTGAAGCACCCTGTCCTTCCCCTAGGCTCTTCCTGCTGTCTCTTGCTTCTTAACATGGTGATGAGTTGTTTCCTGAGGTCCTGGCTCTGCTCCTTTCTGCCCCAGAGGTGACAGATGAGCAGAGCTAAGCTCCCTGTGAGGCAGAACACTCCCTACAGGCAGGCACAATTCCAGGGTCTAGGCACCAGGTAAGTCTCCTCTGCCGTGAAGGATGCACCAGTGAACTGCTAACATTTATGGAAACGTCACTACACAATGTTTTAAATACATTGAATTAAGCAGGTGGAGGATAAAGGGAATTATGAACATAGTTTGAAGTGCCTGTGAGTCTGACACTCTCCTTCCTACAGTGCTTGGTTTGGTCAATAAAATAATGCTTTTTTTTCCTTTAGTCCAGAAAAAGCAAAATTTATGAAGGACTGTGAAAGCTCCTACTCCAGCTGGAAGTTTTCTGGAGGCTTCCGAACTTGGGTCAAGATGTCCTTGGTCAAAACAAAAGAAGAAGATGGCAGTGAGACTGTTGAATTCAAACAAGAGGTAAAAAACAAAGAGAAGAAATACTCATAATGTTTTGGGAGTTGTTTTTTGTTTCATTGGATCCACAATGCCACTTTGCACTGAGCAGTTTTCACTCTAGTTACTCACACTGCTTCTCAAGAAGGGATTCTGTAGAAGTGTAAATGTCTTGATGTGCTCAGCTCTTGGTGTGGCCTCATGACAGAGCTCAGGAAAACATCTCCTAACAAGGAGGCCAGAAATCCAGGCCTCAAATGGGTTATGGCACCTGTAGTCTGAGGTGAGGGTCCCAAGAGACTGATACAGAAATATTAACTCAGCTACCTGCAGTTCAAGGTGGAGAACAATTGCCAAAGGAATTGTCTAAATAACAGCTACTGTTGGAAAGAGGTATTGTTTAGATTGCCACTGATGTCAGGATGGAGAGGTAAATGTAAGCCTTGTGTCCTTTGTAGCATTCTCATGTCTGCATTTTGTTTGGGTCTGGAATTTTTAGCTGTTCAGTGTCCTTAGAAACATGGAGTAACTCCACTTCTTGTATCATTTAAAACTAGAAAATATACAGGTGGAAGATGCAAGCTTATCTAGAGAGGAAGTGAGCCTGACTTCCATTCATGTTCTGCTCACATTAATGAACAGGAAAATTACTGTGTTTTGAGTTTGTTTTGCTTCCAGTGTTGAATGGAAAGGAAATGTCTCACCAGTGGTGAGAAAAGAAAATTTTAAGAGCTGTCCTTTCTAGAGGGTGTCTCTTACAGAGATTATACTTTCTCTTAGTCCATGGTACTCTTGGAAAGAGTGTTCTGAGGAGAGCAAAAATCAAGCAAAATCTTCAGTTTTATCTTTAGTTCTCACAGTCAGGTGCTACATGGCACAGCTTTAAGGAAAGACCAGAGCTGTGACTGTGAGAGGGTACCCTCCTACTCCACTGGAGAAGGACAAGAGGCAAATGCCAGAGTCATGCAAGTCCCAAATTAATACCTTGGTTTGGAGGAGAGGAAAGAATGCATCAGTCTGCTGCTGCCATGTAAGCACTGCCAACAGCTGTCTGTCTGTCCTTCATCACCTACAGCTCTGTATCATTTGCTCTTTGGTGCTTACCAAGTGCAGGATTTTTGAAAGTCCTCCTTTGTGTGCCCAAGTCTAACATGTCTCAAAGTGGAAACAAAATGCTGGCTCAAATTCAGAAAAAAATAGACCTTTTTATGGCCATAAACATCTCTTTAGTTCAGCAGCTGTGAACTCTGATCATCAGAGTAAGTGAACACTATTGCTGGTTTGGATTTTCTGTTTGTTTTTTGGGTTGGTTTGTTTGTTTGTTTTATTAAAACCTAGGAACCGGGAATCAGATCCCTATTAATAATACAGCAGAAATTGACACAGCTCAGACATAAATTGCACTTGCTTTGTTTGACAATAGAGCATCTGCTCAAATTGCACCAGGAAGTCCATTAGCCTTTCAAATCCCAACCTGGGAGCTGGCATACCAGAAGGATGGGTGCAAATACTAGGTCAAATACAACAGTCACTCACTGTGCTAACTAGCCCAGCAGCCATTCATTTGTATTTTCTTCCTTTCCCATTGCCTTTGTTGAGCCTTGTGTGCTGTTTGTTTCCTGGTGTGCAGTTTTCCTGGGTGAGTGTGGTTGGGGGGCTGGTACCCTGCAATTAGGAATGAGCTGTACAAGTGTGGGGCAAGTCTGCAGCAAAGGTGTTTGACCAGAAACCAGGAGCTGGGGAAGCTCCATATGCTCTGAGTGTTCTAGCTCCTGCTTCTGCTTCTCTGCAGCCTAAAATCTGTTCAGGGATGAAGAATTAGAGAAACTGAGGTATTTGTAAAGAAACTGCACCATGGGAGATGGGAGGCTTCTGTGTCAGGTCATCCTCATGCAGTGGGAAGGCTTGTAAGGAGATGAAGAGAGTGATCTGCCTAGACTTCCAACTCAGCCATCCTCTGCCTGGAAAACTGGCCTCACAAAACATAGAAAAGGCATGTTCTTCCGTCATTTGTCTCATCTTTGTGTCACAGCCCTGATACAAAGTCACGGTGCTGCTGGATTCATTGATTCCAGTACAGAATTAAACAGGACGAGCAGCAGTGCTCCCCTCTGCAGCAAGATGTAAACACTCCTTTGAGGTTTGGAGAAGGGAGAAGTCCTTCCACCACTGTGCTTTCCTGAGGTCACTGTGTGGTTCTTGGGCTCTTGTGTTGGCTCCTAGGAGCAGGGGGCAGTTCAAACTGTGCTGGCTACTGCCTGTGTACAAACCCTGTGCAGTTTGTGCCCCTAGGCTGGGGGCAGGTGGTACAATACAAGTGTTTTCCTAGGGCCTGAATGTCGTAATATTTTCCTGCTTGTGGTTCTTGAGAGACTGGTTTCATGTGGCTGTAACATAGTCTGGTATCCTAACCCAGTTCCCTCTTGGAATTGTGTTACAGCTCTCTGCTGGGCACCATTAGTTTAAAGTGGTTAATGGGCACTACTGGGAAGTATGGTTTTGGTTGTTACACCTGGGCTTCTTTCCTTCCATGTTCATTATGCACTTGCTAGAATGCTCTAGTTTATTCTATAACCCATTTTTCAAAAAGAAGGGATCTTCCTGTTACCATTATGTGGTTTTCTGGCAAATAAAACTAATTTAACATTCATTCATGAGGATTTTCCAAATGTTGTATTACTGCAAGTAAATGAGTTTTGGAAATTAATTGCCCCCTCTTGAGAGGCAATGTAGAAATGATATTGTACTGTGATACTGAGTGAGAAATAGGAAAATAATATGAACATGAGACAGGGAGGAAACTGCCCTTGCCCTGTTTTGGCAGCCCATTGTTCTAGGTAGAGAAAGGCTGTGGTGGAAGTCCCTAAATAGTCTCGTATTTCACCTTCTCTCAGGCCTTTTCTTTTGCACAACTCATTGTACCATTGAAGAAAGTAACCTGCACTTTTCTTTCCCTCTTCCCAGACCAGTGTGGTTAACTACATTGACCAGAGAACTCAACCAAGGAGTGACCAGCTGTTCTTTGTGGTGTTTGAATGGAAAGATCCTTTCATACAGACTGTTCAGGACGTGAGTGACCCTGGAGTCCCTTCCTGAATCACTGTCTGACTATGCACACTCGTGGTTTGTGTGTGCATGCACTTGCCTCTCTTACTTCCCTTCAAGAAGCAATGCAGGGAAGAGTGAGGATACACTGAAATTTCAGTGTAGGCTCTTCCTTATGTCCAGTAATGCATTCTGTGTGGAGCTCAGGACCATCTGATGCTTTTCCTTGGGCTGGTGACACTCAGCATTCTGCTTGCAGCTAGAGGTGCCCATAGCTAAGAAAAGAGCCTGTTCCTCTGTGTTCTAGCAAAGGGTAGCTTCAGGGCTGAACTTTTTGCTTAAATAAGTCTGCTTGGGTAATCTGATTTAATGTTTGTTTTTTTTTTTTTAATTAATTGACAAGAAACCTAGGCTGAAATAAGAATAAAAATAGCCTGGTGTATTTTTAATCAATTATTAGAATAAATTCATTAGAATAAAATGTGGTACTGTATTTACCTGACAACCAAGGTCCAGCAGCAGCAAAATCTACAGTGTTGGTGTGTTCTGGCCCAAAGCCAGAGTGTGAATTCAGACTGTGTAGGACAGGAATTGGTCCCTTGCACTCCTGCTGTCCTAGCAGGACCCAGGCACCTCCTTTAGAGCCTATTCCCACACATCTCACTTCTCTCCACCTGTGTGGGATCAGATGAGGGGTCTAATATTTGTCATCTCTTTCAGATTATCACAGCAAATCCCTGGAACATGATTGCTCTTCTTTGTGGAATCTTTCTGGCCCTCTTCAAGGCAGCAGACTTTGCCAAGTTAAGTGTTAAGTGGATGATCAAAATCCGAAGAAGGCATCTGAAGAGGACTCGTCAAGTAACAAACCACATAAGCTGAGACTGCCTTTTAACTGTTCATAGCAGGAGGGATAGAAAATAACTGGAATAAACTGCAATCAGCAATTAAAGCTGAAAACCAGGTATGTTTCCTTCCAGAGAGATGCTGGCTGGAAGAACAGCCTAGTGAACTGGCTTGGAACTGCAGAAGGAGCTGACTCTAGGTCTAACAAACTCACGCTTTTCTAGTCCAAGTTTAACAAGTTTACCTCGGTGTATGGGGGAACCAGGGGGAAAGGAGGGAACTCACTAATGTTCAGAAAGTCATCACTGTAGTAAATTGTGAAGAAGTGGACAGTGTTTGAACATTTCTCAGCCAGACCGTTTAGTTTCTGCATCAGCTGTGAGCTGCTCGTGTGGCACAGCCACTGCCTTGATGGCACTCAGTGGAAGGTAAAGGACTCTGAAAACATCCTGGCCTCTCTTCTCCAAAGTATGTTTTGAAACAAAATACACTGGAATTCTACTACATGTCATCTTTAAATCAAAGTACGACGACTTTAATATTAAAGAAATACTTCAAGTAATCTATTGTGTGCCTTCTTTGAAACTACCTGCTCTCAGGTTCAGGAGCTTTGCAGGAGGGCAGGAGTGTTATGGCATGAGGATAAGGTGAAAACCTCTGATCAGTCCGACCTCAAATCAAGCACCAGGGCAACCTGGCTGATCTCAAAGTCTGTCTCAGGCTGTTTCTCCCTCTTTCTGGCAGTCTTTCCTAAGGAAATGAAAAATAAGTCTTTCATCGGCAGGGCATGGAACTGTGATTCTCTGTTCTATGGGGAATGCCTGCTCACCAGCTGTGCTGGAGTGCTGGTGTCTTTTTCTTCCTTATAAGTCCCTTGTTAGTTGAGTTGCCTGACTTGGACGTGTGGAGTCTACAGGGAGCAGGGCACCTCTGTGTGTTTGCTGCAAGGATGCCAACTCACAGTTTGCTTCTTCCTTCCTCTTCCAGCAGAGTACTCAGAGAAATAAGTGTATCAAAAGTACACCCTCACCTTTCTTCCCTGTTTTTGGCATCTGAGGACGCCTTTTGGGGCAAACTTTCCTACTTTTAGCTGGCTTCCAGAGCAAATTAAGGCACTACATTGACCAGACACAGCTTGAAACAGGGGAGCAACAACTAATTGTAGTAAAATAAGCACAAAAGCAGCACTGCTGTTTGGGGGAAAATGTTTAATCAGGCACAAAGATATTTGTATGGGAGAAAGGTGGAGTCCAGTCCCCACCTTATCTTCAGTATCAGGAGCAGTGATGGCTCCTGAACAGCTCAGGCCAGTGCACAGCAAGGGAGTGAGATTAAACTGGACAGGAGCAGCAAAGGCCAAACACTGCATGGTTGAAGCAAAAAGAGCTACTCCATCCCTGGATGATGGGGAAGAGGACAGAAACCAGGCAGGGAGTGGGGGATGGATAAAACCCCCCACACTTAACCCTTCCACATCAAGAAAACACTCACTGACTTTGTTAACTAACAGCCTATGTTATGACAGCTGAGCTCTCCTGATGCCACACTGCCAAAGAACACCCAACTGTTCCTTGAACAAATGATATTACAGCAGCTAGTTCTTGGATTTTACAAAAAATAAAAGAAAAATTAGAAACAGTTGGAATCAGTTTCTGCATTGCTTCAGTTTTTTTTGCTAATGAGGTCAGAGAAGGTAAGTTGGAAGACGATGTAGCTGCAGCTGTGGGGTAAGAAGAAAGCAGAGTTGAATAAAGGATAAACTCCTTTTTGCAGTATGTACTATTTTTTCCCCCTCAATAAACTCCCACAGCAGTCCACTTCAGTCACTACATCTCAGCTGTCAAGATGCTTTGTTTTATAAGGAAATGTTACAAGAGCAGGCCAGTAATGCCAGCCAAGAAACCTTTCTTTTACATACCTATTTATAGGAGTGATTCTGACAGTAAGTGTTGCACAATTTGGAAGGCTATCTTACAGCTCCTGTGTTGTTTTTTCTATTACTGATGTCCCTATTTGTAACTTTGGGAAAAACTTGTAACAACTACAAATGCCAGTGATTTATTCCTTGAACCCCAGCGAGGTGTTTGGGTCCCCAACATTTAAGTTATTTTCATTTAGGCTCTAGGACAGCTGAACAAAGTTTGTCACACCCTGGGAACTTTATTCTTTTAAGGAAAAAGGCACTAAAGCACTAAACTGAGGTGAGCTGTGCCTGTGTGACTGTCCCATACCCTCCGTGAAACAACTACTTAAGAGACAAAAATGAAGCAACAAGTGTAATACAGTTGACTCAAACATAGTAGCAGGGACTTCCCCACTTTTTCCACTCAGTGAAAAGCCACACTGGACACTTAAAAAGGTTGCTTGTAACAGCTCTTCTAGTTCCTCTGGTCTTCAGAAACACAAAGATGTGAGGTACAGCACTAAATACAAACATAAAGACTTTATTGAATGCTGCTCAATTCCCCAAAGATCTTTCATTACAAAATTTTTCCACACAACTGCAATTTAAGAGATTGGAATGGTACTCTGATAAAAGATGTGAAAAAATACTTGATCAAGTAAACAGACAAGACTTCTATTGTCAACTTTCCACCTTTAAGAAACAGACTGCATTTTCTTTAAAGAAAACAAGGAACAATTTCTTGACATTCTTCCCTCCTTACTAAAAAAAAAAAAAAAAAAAAATAAACTAATGCCAATTTTGGTCTCATTCTTCAGTCCATGAGATGCTGAAACTAATGCAGAAACATCCAAGATGGGTCTCTCTTGGAGACTGCACCACTCTGGAGGGTCCTTGGGCTGATGAGGAGCATCATTGATGGGCTTTCCAGAGGAAGCTCCATCCTCAGCTGTAGCAGGAGCAAATCCCTAACTAGCCCAGGACCCAAGAGGCAGCAGGAATGGGGTGGAGGCACTGGTCACCCCAACCTGCTGCAGCTGATTCTCTCCCTCCCTCTCCTCCTTTCTAATGTGAGCATTGTATAAATCTAAATCTGAATCCAACCAGGAATTCAAGGACAGCTCTGTCTCTGTCTCCTTTCAATGCTGTAAGGGGCATATACTGAATATCTCAAGTTACTGGTAACGTACCTTGGTTTTATTTGAGAAAATACAGCACAACTAGAAGCCTTTTCTATCATCTTAACCAAAGTATGCAGCAATGTGAAAAGCACATATAAAACAAGGAAAAATGTGTATGTAGCAAACTATACCACCTATGTGCAACACAATCAAAAATTCAAGTCATAATTCTCACCACTCCCATAATTATTTCACTCATTAAGGATGATAATTCAGTTCTATGAAACATTGGAAATGACAGTATAATTGGACAAATTTACAATATGTTGTGGTAATGACATCACTTAACTGCTGTATTTAAATTCAAATCTTTACATTTGCCAGAGGAAAAAATTGGCTGTTTCCATTATAGTGTTGAGGTTTCTTTTGCAAATCCTTATATATTTCAAAAGGGTACAAAAAAAGAATGTCTGCCTAGTAGAGGTGGTCATTTCTTTTATTTGGCACTTGTATTGTGTGCATTGAGCACGTTGTGAGTGCTGTTCTGCTTTTCTGCCATGGCTTTCTTAAGCTTTAACTCCTCCAATCTTCTCCACAACTCTTCACGTTCCAATTCCTTCTTTTTCTCTCTGAAGAAAAGAGTGAAAGATGAATTTCAGATGTGTTTTAAGCACAATCTCGAGACAGAGAGTAATTTAACTGTGACTTACTAATTCCTCTTCAAAGTTTTTCTCCAAAGCTATTTTTAGAGGCAATTACAATTAAAAAGAGCATAACAAGCAAGTAAGGGTAAGTGGTTGAACTGTACCTTTACTCCAGCAAATGCACACAATTGCTGTAGGGTGGCTTTGCACAGATGTCTGCTGTTTTAAGGAGGATTTTTATCACATGCACTCAAATTAAGGGACTGAGAATCTCTGGGGGGGTGAAGAACACAGCTACCAAGGAGGCCTGGCAGTGGTCTCAGCTGGCCAAGGGTCACCTGTGCCCTGCCTCCCTGACTCCAACAGTGCTGCTGAGTAGGTTAGTAGGGTAAGCAATGTTTCTACTGAGCTGTGAAGAGTTCTCCAGCTCCATTCTCTCCAGACCCCTGAGGCAGCACAGCCAGCAGCAGCTGAGAATCATTTCACCACCCAGGAAGGAGCACATCCCCTGCCCAGGCAGGATGGGGAGCTGGGGCCTTCCTGTCCCTTCTCTGGGCTCAGCTCCCCCAGGGCACTGCCAGGCACCCAGCACCAAGCAGCTCCCCTAGAGCCCCACAGCCACAACAGCAGAGCAACATCCAAATCACAGCTTGGACATTCATCACTGGAAACTTGGAAAAGGGCTCAGTACCTTTGCCTTTCTGCTTTGTACGAGCTTGTGAGTTCATCAAAAAGTTTGCCATTCATTTCCATCAGGGTTTTCAGCACGTTGTACACCAGTGCCACAATGGTGCTGTAACAGAGGGAGCACAAGCCATTAGATGTACTCAGTGACAAAACTAACTTTGGAAAACAAGCATTTGATTTCTTTTTTGGATTCCAAGCTTCTTATTCAAGATACTACTGTAAGGTCAGGGAGTTTCTGAAACAAAATCCTTTCCATTTTATTAATTTACAGAGGAAATTATAGTGTAGTGTTTTTTGAAATGGCTATCTAATCTTAAATGCCTGACTTCTGTAATTGCACAGGATATAATTATTCATGCTGTAGCTGTACTTTAAAGCCATTCAATTATGTGAACCTTTAATAAACCAAGTTTTATTTACAACAACTGTAATATTTGAGCAATGAAATATGAGAGTCTAGAGAAATAAAACTTCGGGCTTGTAGCTTCAAGAAGGCAGCAGACAAACCACAGGCTTAGTGTGGTTTAGCAGAGCAAAGCTCTCCTAACAGTGTTTCTGGCTAGCATGAGTCTTGCTAGAGAACTAGAATCAGTAACATCAGATAAGATCTGGGTACCTCAGAATTCCCTTCTTTTTATTTCAATAAATCATCTTAAATGTGTTATCCCTTTAAACCCACTCATATTTGTACAAAGAAATAAAGAAACCAATAAAATTAAACATTAAAATGCCTGTCATTAAGTTTAATCACTAAGCAAAAAGCAGATAAACTGTTCTCCCTGTCTTCTCCCTCACTAGCAATTCCCCTCTGACTGCAAAGCTGCAGCCCTGTGACCTTGAAAAAGGAGTCAAAAAAACCCTAAGGAAATGACTAAAGAACCAGGTTTGCCTTTTCAGTGCCCTCTATCCATTGTGGCACTAGGAAATCTCCCAGCTGTTCATGAGATCCTTGTGCACATTCCATTCAAAATGCACAGTATCCTTTGCCTGTTTATAAACTTATTTTCTAATTTCTTTTTTTTTGTACCCTGGCTTTCATGTGGTTTGAGGACAAAAGCTTATTTAAAGTTTTGGTTTTCTGAGAGGAAAAGTTGGATTTTGAGCAAGAAGTTGATATCCATATAAGACAACCAGATGGATAAAAGCAGGTTTTGCTGCCCTCCAAAACAGATTAGAATCAAATTCTTCCCCAAACTTCCTTGTCCTCAAGTAGGCAATTATCTTGTGTCTTTTATTTCCTTTATAAAGAGCAACTTCTGCCTGCAGATAGGGAAAGAGGGACATCCTCCAAATTTGAGGTCCCAAATACACTGATACTCCAAGGACTATTCCCCAAAGTTTACATTCAGTCTCAGCTGCTATGTTTGCAACCGGACACACCATCTAGATAAAACCAGAATAATTGCAAAGCCTCCAAGGGCTTAAAACAGCACATCTGTTTTACTGCAGGGCTGTGGGAGGCTCCTGCTCACCTGGCTTTTGCCTGTACCAGCTTTCTATTCTGCATACTAACTTGCAAGTTGATTCAGGATGCTGGCACCAGCAAGCTTTTCAGTATTTCATTACCATTACTGCTGCTTTCAAACACAGGAATATCAATATTTAAACTTGTAGCACTAAATATAAAGTGAAGTAGTCACTAATTTCTCAGTCCTACTATCCTTTTGCTCTTCTCTGATAGGATCTTTTCCTCTTCTTATCACACTGATTAGCAATAAACACGTAAGAAGACACAGACAATTGTATTCATCTGAAGTATTAAAGGACAGCAAAGCATAAATAGAATCAACCCTTGGAAATGGTTTTGGTCTAAGGAGCATTAATTTGCAATTTGAACTAACACAAAGGATCAGATGTGATTACAATATAAAGACCATCATCCAATTTTCTCACACTTTTTCAAAAAATTCCAGGTCTCCATTGTAACACTGCAGAACAGTGAAAGAAGAACACAGCTGGAAGTGACACTCCATGTAACACCCAGAATAGATTTAATCTGATTTAAGTAAAAATGAAGTCACATGTACAAATTCTCAATCCAAACCTGATACAGTGGACAATTTATTTATGGTGCTACAGATAAAGTGAAATGTTACATACGGATTCCAGTGTTCTTTGGAGATCTTGTACAAACTGCCAAACATAATTGGTAGAATTTTATCAATGTTCTCCTCAATCAAGCTAAGAATATATTCGTTATTCCAGAAGTACAAAGCTCTTTCTGCAACCTGAAACACAAAGTTAAGGATTCATAACAACCATAAAATGAGTTATCACAAGGTTTGTTGGGGTTTTTACATGCTTATTTTATTTACCTGAAAATGTGAACTTGATACACTCTTGGATATTTGCTTAAATAAAGGCTCTTCTATCTTTTTGAACTGTGTTGGTTCTATAACATCTAAGATTTCTTCAATTTCACCTAAAAACATTACCTGTTCATTTAGAAAGGAAAAAAGGATGAGAATGTTTCATATCACCACTGTAAACAAAAGCAAACAAAATACAGTTTATATATTAGTCATGAATCCTGCAAAGAACACTGCTTGTCATTACAAGGAATTTAGACATTCACAGGGGTTTTGCAGCCTAAAAGAAGTCAATCGTCATTCTCAGCTAACAGGTTACAGCTCTCCTCCTGGACTTCTTTTGTGCAAATACTGAATACTTCACCAAACTGCTTCTGCAGAAAATGAGGTTTTCCTTCCAGTTTAAAAAAATAGGGCACCTTATTTCAAAAATGGTTGCAGAGATTATCAGAGATCACCAAAGTAGCTTTTGAAGTGATAAGCAGTTAATTCCAACATAAAATTGCAACCAGCAGAACTCCGTGTAGCTGGCACAGAAAAATTTACCACCACTTGCAGCAAAAGACACAACAGTGTTAAGGGACATACTTTTAAAGAGCTGTTGGGGATAGAATCTGGTGGGATAAATCAAACTCCTGGTTTTTAAACTCCTTTTAACTACATAGAAGAAACCAGACTGAATCAAATGACAAGGGTGAATGCCTCAAGAAGCTGCAAGAACTGCAGGTTTTCTGCAACATCTCTTGAAAAGCACAGCAGAGAGGATTGTGAACCTGCCCCATCAGTCTTTACATCACAGCAGACACCAGAATGAGACACAAAACCAACCTCTTTCTGACTGCATGTTTTTGGCCAAAATTTGAGCAGTCCTCTGATTACCTGTATGAAAAATACAAACAAATTAAGGCAGGAAAAGTTTCTACTATGTACTTGATAAGAAAAAAAAAAAAGGTACTAGTTTGCTTTTCCTTATCTAGATGTTCAATGAAAACTGAATAAACACTCATTTAAATGTTTGTCTTGTTTAGGTTATCAGAATAACTCAGACACTTACTGCTTTGTGTGCTTGTGATTATCCATTCACACTCTGCTCCCATCCCAGTACTCACATGAATTGACAGGATGCTGATCACATCAAAGCACACAAAGTGAAGTTAACCCCCCTGTAGCTAAATAACACAGAATATTTTTTGTGTGAATATTTTTTCTGCTCATCCATACTTAGGGGAGCACCTGCCTTGGTATCAAAGGTTTGAAGCCTGAGAGGAAACAATAAATGCTGACAGGACTCTACAGAAGAGCCATAGCCTCCAACTCTTCCTTTTCTCTGCCACAGTTTGATGTGTTAGGCTGGAAACTAAAGCAAGAAAGATGTGAAAATGTATTCTAGTATCTACATTGGAAACTACCTTACACAAGACTGGGAAAACAAAACCTTTGGGAAAATTAATTGGAAAGTACAGCCCCCAAGAGGAATGGAAGGAATACAGCAAAGAAAAGCTGGAGGCATTTTTCCTAGAAATAAACATCTCACATGGTATCTAAATTAAAAAATGAATGCTGGCTTTAAAAAGAGGGGGAAAAAAGCTGCAACAATGTTCCAGAAGCAGAAACATTCTCAGAGCCTTACAAACATTCTGAGGAAAGGACTTCTATTTTTTTTATGATACAACATCACCTAATAGATCATATCCAAAGGGAAAATTACTCAATTATTTAAATACTTTCCATATTTGCTTTTTGTCATGTTGATTTTTTTTTCCTTCAGCTTTCCAGCTGGCTGCTTCATTAACAACTACTTATACTATCAAAAGTGGCTTTCCAGAGAAAAAAATTAGTATGATTAAAGTACACTTCCCAGCATAAATTACTGCAAGAGTTTTTAAATATACTTTTAAAATATACTTTGCTGGAGAAGAGACCTATATTCTCAACTTGATAAAGGAATAATATGTTCTGAGCATAACAACAAGATACCTATTCCTTGCTCCTCCTTGCTGGAGTATCAGTTTGCAGCTTGACTATGCTTTTATGTTAAAAAGCTGATACCTACACATTTATGTTCATGGACTGCTGTTTTTACTACACAAGATTAATATTCTTCCCTGAGCTACAGGATTCATGAAGTGGCTTACAAAGGCAGGCACCTGCTGGAAAACTTAACCCATGTACAAAGGCTGCACATTTAGCCTGATTCCTTCCATGTAAAGGCCATTGCACTCAGCAGGGTTAGGTAACAAACTCTTCTTGTCAGCTCTGCAAACATCAGGACTGACCTGAGGCAGACTACCATAGCTACAAGAGCTTGGATTGAATGTCCTCCAAATTGACCCTGAGTGACAATCCCTGCCAGAAAAATAACAGTAAGGTATGTGTGAAGACAGCCTTCTGATGGAGTTCTTAAAATATTACTTGACCTAAAGCCAAGAAAAATTTCCAGTGCTATCTCATCAGTTGCCCCAAATTTTAACATTTCCTTTCCAAGCATTTCAGAAAGTTTCTCAAAGCTTCCCTTCTTACTTTATTAATTCCTTTATACAGCAACTTCTACTATACACCCAGAGTAACAACCAAAGCAAACACAAGCAGTGACTTTGCAGTGAGTTCTGGTGTCCTCTCCACCCTGAATTCACCTGTAACTGATTAAGAAGCAACCACAGTTGTACAGACCACAGTCCAGATGAGCCTCAGAACTGCACTGTGGCACTGCTCTAAAGCCCTGCCTTCTACACAGCACTTTGGGCTTGGATCCTGCACCACACTTCTGTAAATTTGTGTCAGGAAGTTCAGATCTTGTCACATTGTCACTTCATTCAATCTTGCAGGTTTTTATGTAACACTACATTTTCTGCTCACATGTCAACTTTAACTGGCAAAATGCCTGGGCTGTTTCCTCACTTGGCTTAAGGAATACAAGTTACAATTCCTTTCTCCTTGCCCTACCCCACAAAATAAGCTCATTGACCAGTGCAGGGGGAAGAAGACACATCAAACACACAAGGGAAATCCATAGACACCCTCCGCCACCTACAGAATAACTGAAATAGCTGAAATGGCTGTGCAGAAAACAAGTTGCCACTGAAAGACCACTCAGTGAAGATCAATGCTGTTTTCCCAAAGCTGTTTATCTTTTTTTTTATAGAAGAAAAATTTAGGTCATAAGCTCTTCATTTTTCTGTCACAAAAGTGGTAAAGTATTTAAATATCAACATAGCCCTAATGGAGATATTCCTGACTGTCCAACTAAAACCAGTTTCTTCTACAGCTGGCCTGACATCACTCTGTGTCCTCACGAGCTGCTGCACTACCCTGAGCCTCTGTTCTTCTTCATGGGCCCTGCCAAAGCCTGTGCATAAACCCTTTTCAGCTGAGCTGTCAATATGTATCACATAAGATTCAGCCTGGCAAAAGCCACAGATGCCTGAAGCACCTAAGTTTGACTGCCAAGAGGCACCCCAGGAACTGAGGAGGCAGGACAGAAACACCACATTTGGAATTTCAGAGTTCTTTCTGTCTAAATGAAGTGTTGTTATTCTTTTCAACTTTTATTTTGGGATTGTTTACCCCCTAAAATATTTCAACTTCATGCAGTGATTACGCACAAGCAATTGGTACCAAAACCACTGAAATTTTAGTTTTTATTGAGGAGATAATAAAGTCATGACATGCTTTCTCATTTGGGGTACTTTGTTCAAACTTTTAGTTATATCTGTGCTCTATCTTGGCCACAGGTTAAGAGATAAGTGCCCTTTCCAACTCAGAATTTTTTGATTATTCTAGATTTCATTTCCATCCCCCCAAAAAAAATCCTACCTATCCATCTTTGATCAGGATAACACAGCACTGCTGCACAATTCAAAAGGTTACACTGCAATATTTAATTGAAATTAAAAATAGAAAGACATCCAACTGAAAAACACTTACAGGCTCTGTTAAAGTTGTATCTTTTTCCAGGAACTGTACAACACAATAGGCGAGCTGGAATGTAAGTCATATGGTTATTTAGTTTAAGCAGACACTGTTTGGACATTGCAGCATTAATAAGTATCACAACTTCTAATGGAAGCACTTCAGATTATGGGGGGGGACCCAACCCAAGACACCCCTACACAGCCATCTCATATTAGTCCAAACTAAACAAAACAGCAATTAAAGCAGCAAGATATATAGACCTGCTCTATGTTAAAAAAACTTCCTGCATACCAAAAATCATCTTTTGCTTCCAACCTAGAAAATTATTTTTAAGCTTGGCAGATATTTCCCTAACTCACACCCCATATCCAGACTTTTCTTAACATCAACTCCTGTATTGACATTACAAAGCTATCACTTTCAAACATCTATACTGGGTAAAAAAGGCCGTATTTCCAGTGAAAAACAAGCTGTAACACAGTTTTGATTGGGCACACACTGCACATTGCTCAGGTACCAGACATCTACAGCACACAACATTCAGTGTAAGATTACAAGTGAAAGAATTTGAACATATTCCAAGACCATAGGAGATCAGGCAGCTGTTGTCCAGCTGAGTGTCCTATCCCAGTGCAGCAAAGGCCAACAAGTGCCTGTGGAAAGGTGGAAGGAGTGGGGAGGCATAATGTGATTAAGTGACCAGCACTGCTCTCCCAGCCTCTCCTGGTTTCTGTGCCTGCTCAGGCCAAGGATATTTCATGTTGTATAATTACTCAGAGTTTAGTTACTGAGCACATAGTTGAGTATGCAGAACCATACAATAATCCTACTATTGAACTAGTTACCATCCCAGATTCCATTAAGACTGATTTTAAAAAGTCACAGTATTTCACAATATAAAGCAAAGACAAAAAATATGTAATATGCATTACATTTTAATACTCAGGATGCTTGAATTTAAGATTCCCTTTCTTTTTATTTTTTTAAATCTCTTATGCCAAAGCAGATAATTACAATGCTGGAATTGCAACAGGTCTAATTTTCTTTTGCCCTTAGGCTACTGATACATTCGTACAGATTCAAAATATAATAAATGTCACACATTAATCTCATAAATCCCATTATATGTATCTATTCAGTACAGTAATGCTCTACTGTTCAAAGACCCAAAGACTCAAGCTTAATTCATCTTTAAGGCTTTAACTTTTAAGGGTAGGCTATACTTTACTGAGCAACAAAGCAACCAGGTCACATGGGACTGCAAAGCAGATTTAACACTGGTGTAGACCTTTGGGATAAAATGCATCACACGGTGCTGTGTGTGCACCTGTCACTAGTGTTTTGTGAAGGGACAGAGGAGTGGCCTGGTCAGCAGGACAAATGCTACTTTCAGGTACAGCTGAACTAGCAGGGTCCTTTCAGTAGCCATGGACTGGATTAAATGTATCCCAGAGAAAAAGGGCAGCTTGCTGTACTGATCTGTCAGTGAGAACACCTTTGGGAGGTGACCAAGCCCTTTCATTTCCCTGACTCATTTCATGGAGCAGCAAGGCAACAAACCACAAAGACAAGGATTTGATTAATTTAAAACTTCATATGAGAATTAGGAATTAAGTCAGATCTTGATCCTGTTTGTAGGCTATTATACAGACATAATGATTTCAGTTTAATTAGAAACCCATTTGCTTGTATCTTTAGTCTGTATGGAGCTGTATTAGTGAGCTAAGTTACAAAAGCAAGTTTTAATTAGCCACAGCAGAATTACTTCCAAGTTTGCATCAACCATATTCAATACTTGAAGTGCCATATGTCTGGAAAGGATACAGATTATTCCTCAAATGAAATGCTGAATGTCTGTGGCAAGTATAAGAATCAAAGTCAGCTGAAGAACTGCAGCATTCTGACAGCGTGTCACGGATCTACATAATTCCTGGCTGATCCAGGGAGCTACTGTGCATTTCTGCCATTTATAAATGGCAACAACATTCTCCCTCCCACTCCATCACTGGTGCAGCTTTAGAAAGAAAAATAAATACCTGGCCATACCCAAGATTCCTTTATGTGCAGCATTTAAATTACATAAAGGAAATGACAACAGCACAAGGCCCTGGGATTAAATGAAACTTAAAGTGTGACAAGACAACAAGCAAAAAAGCTTCCAACTTCAGTTGATAAGTCTTTGACTCACTGGTACATTCTTTCACTTGTAATATATGCCAAATATTATATAAAAATTAACATTTAGATATAAGATCTGGAAGAGTTTTTTAAAAAGTGGCTGAATTTGCAAATATTTTGGAATATCAATATTATAACAAAAAGTGTTTTAAATTTTACCAGTTTCAAATGTAAATACAAAAACCCCACCACTCTTAAAAATAGGCAAAAGCTTACCTGTGCATGAAACAAAGCTAATCCCTTTGCAGTATGCATGGGAATCAGAACTTTCATAAGGAACTGTTTGTGTTCTGCTTTCAGTGGCAGTGCAAAACCATTGATAATACTGAAAACATGAATAAGCAGGATTTATTTTTATTAAAAAAATAATTGTTTTCCTAGCAAGTCAAGAATTTCTGTAAGTTCAACTGAGACTCCATTTCTGATTGTTTTTAAACTTGATTATTTTGAAGTCATAAAATAGCTCTACATGTGTATAACCTTTAAAATTCTGGTATCATGAGAGTTTAGACTCTTGGTAAGGAATACCAGAGAATCACACTAGAAGATAAATAATACTCATTAGATGAGCTGAAGTATTTTTATCATGACCTTCATCAAATAAAATCATCTACAGTAACTCTTGCTGTCTAATTGTAAAGCCTAGACAGATGTATCAGGAAGCTGATCCATTTCACCCACAATCATTAGCAACTTGCAGAGAAAAAAGAATAGATATTACAATTTCAACAGTGCACTTTTAATGCTTGTTTTGAGATTGTTGAACAACCTTTCCCTTCAAAAGCAAAGTTTAAAAGTTGTCTCATTGATTCAGTCATCTTAAATATAAGAGTTGATGAGCTATAGAACAGACAAAGTCCTTCAGTAAAAGGTTAGTTTCTTCTGCCCCTTAAATTTTAGGCAAGTCTGAGAGAATAATGGGATCCCTATCACTTGATTTTTTATGAAGATTTGTTCTACAATAGCTTCACCATATTTGTATTCTCAGTTAGACCAGTAATACAATTTTCTACTGTGAAATGCGTGACAGTCTTGGAAAGGCAGTAAAAAAAACTACCAGAGAAAAATTTCAAAGTTAAATTGAAGTTAGTGATATAACATGCAAAAAAAAAAAAAGAAAAGTAACTAAAAAACCCTAGCACTTACAAGGCTGTCCTGAATAGAACTGAAGGAAAACCAGCCTGCTGAACATTAAAACATTTCATTCTGCACGAGGGCAAAAGTTAACATTCATTTTCTGAATCAAAGAACAAGTCATCTATCAGGTAGAAGATAAGCAAGAGTGGATAGGTCTGACAAACAAGGACCCTTGAGAAACATTTTTTGCCTGTCATGTTTAAAACTTGCACTGAAAAAAAGAATGATTTATTCTGTGTCCTAATTTGATATTCATGTGGTAACCCAGACAGTATTAGATTATCAGTGACTGCACTTCATCACTCATTACTGTAATAATTCTCTTCCCCCCTCCATTCCCAAAGCAGAAAAGCTGAAGCAAACATTCACAATAACGTTTTATATTTCTTCTTTGTGATATCAAACTTACCTTCCTAATATCTCAAGAAGTTCAGCAACACCATTGAAGTGCTCTGTTTCATATATAAACCTGTTACCAAAATAGACAACCATCAAAAATTGCCAGAAGGATCAGAGATTCCAAAGAAATAACCCTTAGTAAGCTTCAGATATTTGAAAGCAAGATCACAGACCAAACACAGGTCTTTTATTTCAAGAATAAATCACTGCAGACCCATACTGTGAAGGAAAGATAAAATATTCCTCAACCTAGTCACACACACAAAGCATACCTGAGGAAAATGTTGTTTATCTGTTTCCTGATGAATGCTCTTAAACCAAGGAATTTTCCATAAATTCTATGAAGAACTGTCTTTAGGAAATCACGTTCTCGTGGGTCTTCACTGTCAAAGAGCTCCAACAACTTTAAAAATTAAATTGAGATGTATTACTTTTAAAAGACTAAAAATTTTGGTTTTTTACTACCTGATTTGAATTTTATCTTTAATTTACAAGTTCACATTAGGAAAAAAATGCTGTACATTTTGTTTAGATGTCAATAATAGATTTTCAAAATTACATTTTTAATAAAGCTGATTATTTTCTAATAAACTCATCAACTTCATTCCTTTCCTGTGTACAACAGACACTGAAGTCATTCCAGTTACTATTATACTATCAAAATAAAAATATAATTGCAAACATGAGATGATCAAACTGTAGGTAAGAGGTTTACACTTGTTATTTAAGAAATCAGAATGAATCGAATCCGTATCTATATAGTTACAATTTCTTAATCAAAATCCTTTACTGCTTATCTCAAAACAGTACTTGTGTCTTGATGGCCAAGCAAAAGCATTCCTACACAAGAAATTTTACAATTAAGGAGGGGGTCATAGAATAAGCACAGGATATGCAATTATTAACCAATTCCCTATTAATACAAACTAGATGCTTCAAGAAGCTAACAAATTTCTTTCTTCCACATACTTTCTTCTTCTAGAAAGTTTTCCAAGGACACAGAAAAGACCATGCTCACTCAAAGACATAAAAAAATATTCCAATCACATTACAGACCATAATTTTTGTTCTTTTTTTTTTTAATGCTACATGCCCAAGCAACAGCATATTCAGAAATGTTAGCTGCCTTGAGCAAGTCAGTGACAGCTCAAGCAGTCACCAGAGTCTCCTGCTCAGGTCTAAGCTTAGGTATGTCTGTACCAAGCAGCACAAGGGGCTGGAAACAGCAGTTCAGGAACTTGGTTCAGGCCCATTTCAATTTTATATTTAGCAGGAATTTCTCAGGGTCACTACTCCACGTTTTTTCCCATATATAGCTAGCTGTTGGTTGCATTGTCTCTATCTTGTACTCTAGAGAAAGAGCAAGTGAAATGTGAGGAAGAAACTCTGCAATGTTGCTCTGAAGGACCACAGGTCAATTGGTAAACTGGATATCCACAGCCAATAACTCACTAGGAGCATCGGGCTTAAATTTTGTGTGTAAGTTGAATAAAACTGAGAAGAAGGAAATACTAATAAACATGAATAGCAGAACCAGAAAATAAGTGGGAAAATGCAGTCACTGAAGGCAGAGAGGGAAAGCATCCATCTTGTGGCCTTTTCATTGCTGTATTGTGGTGGCCTGCCATGAAGCACTCACTCTTCAGATACTGAGCAAACAAGTAAACAAAATTTGGCAAACAAACATTTTGGCACAGTGAAAAGAATTCCCACTGAATTCACCTTGAACCAAAAATTGTTATTGCATTCTACACTATATTTCCCTGAGAAGTTCTACTCAACATGAAATCTCACTTCATTTTCTTGCTCATAGTTGCTTTGCAAGATGAAGCATGACTTTCCTAAGTAATTTCTTACTTGATTTCCCTTCTGTGGTTAATACACAATAGTAAAGAGAATTTACAGTATCTAGATACAAGAAGGTGTTGAAACACATTTCACGTACAATAAGTACATGAGCCTTTTACAAGAAAAAAGGTTTGCTGTAAGTTTTCCCATGGTAAATCTATTTAAAAAAAAAAAACAAACAAACAAACATAGAAGGACTACAAAAATATAATTACCACATTGTTGATTTGACTGGAATTAAGTTACAAATCATGAAAAACAGAACTTTACAAATTCCAAGTATCTTGCATTGCAAAACACTGAGGTTGGTATCTGAAAACAAAGTTACATACATACAGCCCCTGTGGTATGATGTGCTGTTTATCTAGTGTTTGGCAGAAACCACTGCTGCAACAACTGAAATTTACCCTGTGACAACAGGAAATCTTTAAGAGTCCATCTGATAAATTAAGCTTGGGAGGTGATCTTTAAATGCCACTTCCAACTTTAGAACTCCCCTCTTACCTGCTGTACAAATCTCTGGTCAATGTATCGCTTCGCAATGCTGGGCTGAAAATCCGGGCTCTCCAAAAACCTCAGGAAAAACTCATACACCAGCTACAAACATGGAAATGAACATTCTGAAGTTAGTAAGCACACTATAACACACATCTCAGCCTTGTCACCACCACCAAAGTCAGTGGGACTATTCATGTGCTCAAAAAGTACAAAAGGAATCAAAGCCTAACACATCCCTGCTTAACCACAGCTTCTACTGGAATTTACTGAAAGAATTACAGTAAGTACCCAGAACACTTGAAATCCCAGAAGAGTCAAAGCTTAATAAATAATCTACTGAAAATACCACTAGTGGACAAAAAACAAGTTCTAAATGTTACATTCCTGCCATGTTAAGAACTTATTACGGAGAAATAGGTTACCAAACATTTAGCAGCACTGAGAGTTAAATTAAGTGCTCTAATGTTACATAATTCCTTAAAGATATGAAGAAAAATCTACTAAGTGTTTCTGAAATTAAGCTTTGACCACAAACTCAGAAAATGAAAAGTTGTATTAAAAACCTGAAGGAATTCACAGAACCTAAAAGAGTTCAGATTAAAATTAGGCTTCTATATCCTGGAAACTCAATTATAATATCCATTATGGCTTGTAGCATATTATTTCTACTCATTCAAGTTCCTATTTCCTACAATCCCACAATGCCCAGAGATAAAAAACCTGATAGGAAATAGAGCTACCAAAGGCCTGGGGTAGCAGAGAGTGGCTTGAAGAGGCCAGAGCAGAGGTTCCATATTTTGGGGCTCATCAAAAGTCCAAGACAAAATACTGCATTTCCATAACAATGGCAGATTGATAAAGTACACAATAAAGTACACAATATCTCTTCACTAAGACAGAACTGAGAAGAAAGATGCCTTATGTTTTGATTACATTCAGAGCTGTTGATGTTCTCAATGCCTATTTCATAACTCCTTATAATTAAACACCTGATTAGTAATACTACAGTGCAATTTAGGTACATAATGCCATCACTAACTGGGCTTCTAAATAAAACCCACACAGAGCTGTGCTCGTACTCACAGGCACGAATTTCAACTATTACCACTCTGAATACTCAATTAAATCAAGAACCAGCACCTGAGTAATTCATAATGTAATTAGGAATCTCACTTCAGAGAAATGCATGACAGTAAGGACTGTCATGTAGAACATTTGAGCTGACAGTGACTTATGCACAGCCTCAAGGAGGGTGTGCTGTATCTGCAAGGCAGAGGCTCAGAAACTAAAGCTACCCCTCACTTTGTCCCTCTCTGTAAGAGGAGCTTTTCATATCAGCAGTTTACATAGAATAACAGGACTGTTAGGGTTGGGAGGGATCTCTGGAAATCATCTAATCCAACCCCCCTGCCAAGGCAGGGCCATCTAGAGCAGGTGACAGAGGAACAGGCGGAGTTTCAATGTCTCCAGAGAAACTTTCCTGGGCAGCCTGAACCAGTGCTCTGCCACCCTCAATGTAAAGTTCCTCATCTGCTTCAGTGTATGGCCATTACTCCTTGTCCTGTCACTGGCACCACCCTCTTGGCACCATAATAGACAACCCAATAATAGAATTTTAAATGTTACCATACTCCATCCTCTGTCTTAGAAAGAGCTCAACGACAGCTGTTTAATATCTCCATCAATGACACAGACAGTGGAACTGAGAGCACCCTCAGCACATCTGCAGATAATACCAAACTGAGCAGGTGCCTTGAGTAACCTGATCTCATGTAAATGTCTCTTCTCATTGCAGGGGGCTTGGACTAAGGTGATTTTTAAAGGTCCCTAACAAAACCATTCTGATTCTAGTGATCTTTTCCAAATTATCAACTAGATAAATTCATACAGAAATGGGCAACATCTCACCAGAGGGAGGTTATATAGCACAGCTTCATAGGGATTAATTTTGGAATTAATTTAATCAAGATTTCCATAATAAATTCCTATATGAAATATGTCTGTCAGTGACAACAACAAAGAACAGCCATGTGTGATAACTGCTTAGACAATGCCACAATATTAGAAGCTACCACCAGGGGGGAAAATAGAAAAAAAAAAAAGTACATCATTTTACCAACAAGAAAGGACAAGTTGACCCTGAAGCCCTAGAAGAATAAATACAGGATGAAACTCAAAGACTGCAAAGTCACAGTTGGAGTTTGAAGAAAAAGCTCTGCTAAGGATTTGCAAACCCTTAAGCTGAGAAAGGGTTAACCACAGGATGACTAAGATCCCTCCTCACAATGAGGCTATGGAAGTGACAGATGAAATCCTAGGATATTCCAGGAAGATACTGACAGCACAGACAGAGATGCACATACCTTCATATGCTTGAGGAAATTTATTAAAACATGAAAGGATACAGAAAAAGAGCCACCAGAATTGTCATGGGATAGAATTCTTTTTAAGAGTGAACACTAAATTGGCATATTTTGTTTTCCCCTAAAGGACAGGGGAGGAAGCATAATTATGGCTTCTTTCCATAAACAGATATGGGTATCAAATAACTTTGGAAATCCTTGTGAGCCCTGGGAGATACATGAAGGCCTCTTCATCCAGGAAGCAAGTTGCAGTGGCCATTCCTGAAAAAGTCAAACTCTCACTTCTCCTGTATGCTAATGTTTGAAAACTTAAAAGCATAACAACATCAAACTAGGGGCACCAAAACAGATTCTGGCCACAACAGATCCTACCTAAAGGGACAGGCATGCTCAGCTTTCTTGACTTTAACAGAAACATGACATTTGGAAATACTAAATCAGGGAAAGATGTTGGATTTAGGTTTTTTTGTTCTCAAAACTGGTCTGCTTGGGTCAAAGAGCTATGAAATACAACTCTTAATGGTTTAGTGATTCAATCCTGCAGGGACAACTAGAATATTACTGCTTTAAACTACTAATTCCACCAACTCTGCAACTCCCTAAGCTTCAAAATGCACAGTGGCTTTAAATGCCAACCTGTCCAACCTACTTTGGCTGTTCCAAACCATCTTGAGCATTGCTTTAAAGCAACATTTTTCAAGTGCCACTCATTGTACTGAAGGTCTGAAGGCTTTTGTTGTGGCTACACACACTGGTAACTTACTAAGCAATTATGTCAACAGATTCAAGCAGAGAAGAGTAGAGGTTCAGATTTTTTTTTTCTTTCCTCTCACAGAAAACTGGCTACCTGACTGACAGATCAGGATAGAATCTGGAATTTTTTTGTTATAGATCTGTCACAAATCCCAGCCAGCAAAACATCCACACCTTCCTTCCTTAAACAGTCCTTCAGACTATGCCAAAAATAATTGTGTATTTTGCTGGGGAGGAGAATGGTTGTATACAGACTTTATTCCACCCACAAAATCTGACATTTCCAGCAGCTTTGTGGTCCTGAAGGGCAACGAGCAAGTTATCCAACTCGGTCTCCTATGGTCCAGTAGTACATGAACTGTAAAAGGACAGAGTGGGAAACACAGAACAGTTTCCACTGTGCTGCAACGAGTGATCAATTCCAAGGACAGGATGAACAACAGACACATACATGAGAGGGAAGTCCACAGCCAGACAGCCTGGCAAAAACTCCCTTATTAAAAAAGCAAGGAAGACACCTGAAAATAAAATTTCAAATAATTCAAATAAACCTCTTTCAATTCCTCTCAGACAAGCCTAAGACACAATTGAACTGATCGCAAAATACGCAGGCCTTTTTCTATCAACTGGACTATAATTTAATTGTGACCTAAAGTGAACTGAGCTAGCATTTACAAATTTACCTCTGAGACACAGGTTTTAGAAGTCAGATGGTGCTGCTACTGACTACAAGAGACATTTGCTTAGCCCTTGCACCCTCCCACCCAACAAAGTCAAGCCTCTCATCTAGGTTCAGTTACAGACATTGCTCCTATAAATTAGAATCAGCCATATACAAGAAAATAATTATCACAGCCTTTAACCTACAGTTATTTTCTGTAATAACTTAATTCTTGTTTGGTTTAAGTCTGAAATACTATGCTGAATACATACTTTTTAGAGTCAATATCAGAAGCCCAGTTTTTAAATAAGAGCATTTGTGGATGCATTAGAACTGTAATATTACAGGGGCAGAGTAGCATTTTAGTTCTTGAGAGGAGACAAGAAATGGTATGCAAATCTGCAGCAGCTTAATCTACTCACTGCTAGGAGTTGCTACTTCTCTTTTCTTTTACAGATACTACTTAGATAAATTCAGCAAAGAACTACCCCAGATATGTGCTTGGACATTTACAGCTTCTAAGAGTTAACTGAAAATAAATTCAGCAGCATTTCAAATCAATCATGTGCTATAAGAATCAGGAGAAGGCCACAGAAGTGCAACAATGGAATAACCATGCAACTGTTACCAAACAACGATGATATTGTGAAGTTTTTGCATGGAGGGAGGGAAAAGGGTGGGGAAGAAGGAGGGGATTTCTATTTGCTCAAAGGACAAATAAAGGCTATTACTCTACTTTTTGTTATTGCCACGAGAAACTGAACTGTTATTATTAACTTCTCCTTTACTGGAACATTAAAAAGTTGTTCAGTTGCAGAAAACAAACCTCTTAGGTGAAGAACATAATTATCTAAAATATCCAGAGTTTCAAGACACACATATACTACTTAACAGTCAATCTCTCTGTTTAAAAAATGGTATTTAAGCCATTTAGAAGAGTTACATTCAGCCATATTTATACATTCTAACAAAAGCACCACTTTTTTGCCTCTCAAGTGTAAAAACTCAATTGTATTATAAAAGCAATTTTTTTTTGTTTTTAACAAAGGCACAAAATGACTGAAGTATCCACATTTCTTGCCTTACAAAAAGGCTTGAAAGTAAAGATCTCACACACCTGTATGTGGGGCCATGAGGCTTCAAGAGTTGGTTCATCTTCTTCTGGATCAAAATCTGGGTTATCACTAGGTGGAAGTGTTCTGAAAATATTAGAACTAATCTGCAAGCAAAAAAAAAAAAAAGTATCACTGTTTATGCTTTCACAGCTCACACTCATTAAGGTACTGCATTTATCCTGAAATCAAATGATACAAAACCATCTAAAAACAAGTAACATAATAAATCACTAGCTCATTTTTTCAAAACTGCAGAATACTAACAGCCACAAGTCAGTGAAAATAAGAAAGTAATTTTTGTCTCAGCTGCTTTACAAGCTTGTTGCTAGACATGATTATATTCCAGACTCTTTTGTGAAACTATGGAAGTTTAAAAAAAAAAATCAGTTTCCCTATAAAAAACAATTTTAAACTAGGTGACACCAACAGATGTTTTTATGTAAGACCACAAATAAAATATAACTAATGAATGATGATTTAAAGAGACCTCTCTCCATGTAGTGAGAGCATGTCTGTCATCTAAGGCAGACAATCCCAAAAATGTATCTTGTTTCTATAGTTTTTCACTTTACTTGATTTCAAAGTATTTCTGTTTCCATTTTTCACCATTGAAAATTTCAAGATGTTTCAAGGGTTTGGAAAGTTAGGAACACATAACCATTCTAGCTTTTCCATTTCACATAGTAGCTATTTTTCTTAAAGTTACACTAAGTTGCTTTTAGTATGATACAGTCACATCAAATCAATTTCAAAAGGACAAGTTTAAAAAGGTTTCTTCAGGGATTTTTGAAGTATATTAAAGTGTGGATAGAAGAGCATTCAGATGTCAAAGGAAAAATGTCATCTCTTGCAGCAGATATAACATACTGGATTTAAATCTCTAACACAAACAAAAGAGAACATGAAGTTCATTTAATTTCTGCATTTTATACCATTCTTTCAGGAACAAGACTTTCCAATCATCTTTCAAACTCTTTTAGTCTTTTTGATCAAATCTGTTTCAAGTAGCTGCTTATCACCCGAGCCTACTAAGCACAAAAGAAGCTGTTTGACAGTTTGCAGAAAATCCTCCTGCACATATTCCATGGAGTCTCCAAGATGTTTGAAGAATCTAGCAAAAGGACTTTAGAAAGATCCTGAAGTCACCCAGCTGGCTCTGCACATAAGAACCAGCTGCCTCATTAAACAAGCTATTGCATGAAATGACTTTTCATTTTCTCCTATGCCCTTTGCTCTGTGTCACTGTCTCCTGTTGGGACACAGCAAAGCTGTGGTGCTGCTGTCCTGGACTGGAAGGGCAATGAAGTTTTCTGTGGATGGGCTCAGCTGCCTCCAAGCCTGATGCTCAGGAAAAACAACAAAAAACAGAACAAAAACCCAAACCAAACCACCCAAACAAACAACCCCACAAAAACCAGTTTGGTTGAAATTTTGTAAATGCAAGCGACTTGGGGTTCCAGATCTCAAGAACAAAAGGCTGTGGAGGAGAATAGGGGGAAATAGGAGTCAGAGAACATTAATTTTACCCAAGCTCAAACATTACAATCCTAGTTCTCTTATTTGCTTTGTCTACTCTTACCAGGTACTCCAAAAAAACCCTCCAGCATAGGAATCAGCCTCCTACAGAGAGTGCTCTACCTCTGCTTGTAAGTGTTCAGGGAACATCTCCTGAAAACACTTCATTTTCTTTCTAGATGCATCTTGCTGAACTGAGCTGGTCAGCCTTTAGCACAGAACTTCAGAGTAGTGAGTAAATTTCATGCCCAAAACAAAGCTACTAAATGCACTTCTGTAGCAGTGACAATTAGCAAGCCTCTCAGCCAGGCCTTTGGAAAAACAATTGTATGATTTTCAGAGTATTCAGAACTTCCACTAGCATTATGCACCTCCTGAGAATATACGAAACTTAAAATAAACCTTGCACCCTTTTTAGGCACTAGCCTGTCTCCCAAAAAAGCCCACTTAATTTACTTTGTTTGCAATACTTTTGCAAATGCTTCTCTATATCCTCTGATATTATTTAAAACATTATTTTTCTTTCCTAAGTGTCTTATCCCAAAACTGTGATTTCAGAAACACAAACCATGAAAGGTTTGTAAAGCTGGATAGACTTCCAAATAAATCCAGCATCAGCTTTCTATATTAAATCTCAAAGTTTTCAAAAAATGACATCAGAAAATGTGCCAGTTAGTGTACTGAGATACATCAATTATATTTTATTAAAACTAAACAGACAAAAAGTCCCTTATTGTCTGTACACTTCATCTAAACATTTGAAAGATACTAGGTTCAATTCCAATTTCTGAGTGTACAGATTGAGCATACCTGATTTCTTTTAAATCCTGAATTCACAACCCAACAGCCTGTTAGGACAATCTCATTATATTAGATTTTTATATTCTGCTGGGGAACAAGGCAAAGTTGATAGGCACAAGGAAATGAAGAGTTACATGTACTGAAGAGACATTTCTGTCATGTTCCCAAAACTGATGAAAGGTAGAACTTTCTAATTTCCTAGGAAGTTTTAAAACTTAAAATACTCACAATGCCAAACCCTAACTTCCTTTTAGCTCCTGAGTGCTTTGAATAGAGAATTTCCAAACAAAGAAGACACTAGCTGTAGATGACCCATAACAAAGGTACACTGATTGCTGTGCTACACCTTCTAAACTATCTGTGAGCAAAACTCCTCCTCAGCTGAAGGAAAATCAGCTTGCCCAGGGCACCAAAAAGACAACCTACAGCGTGTCCTGCACATTGTTTAAACAAAGACTTT
The DNA here is from genome assembly GCF_029582105.1 of Oenanthe melanoleuca. Classification (NCBI taxonomy): domain Eukaryota; kingdom Metazoa; phylum Chordata; class Aves; order Passeriformes; family Muscicapidae; genus Oenanthe; species Oenanthe melanoleuca. The sequence goes on along the minus strand of NC_079336.1, from coordinate 87,928,730 downwards.
TTTTAATGATGTTGTTCCATCCTCAGTGGCTTGAAATGGCATTTCAAGCTCCCTGCCTCAGAACCCAAGCAGGAACCTGTGTGATACCTGGCTCCCAACCCTCTTCGGAAAGAAATTGTTTCTGCTTCTGCCACTCCAGCTTTTTTCAGGCATTTTTTTTAGTCTACCTGTCCTCTACCACCAGCCAGGTAATAGCTGGATTTCATTAAGGCCATTTATACTATTTCATCCAAAAACACGCTTCCAACTCTACAGTAAAACTCAAATATCTTTTTCTTTTAATGCAGGAACACTGAACAGCCAAAAAACTTCAAACCAAAACAAAAGTGAAACACTAACTCTTCAATCTCATACAAGTTTTGCTACCAAGAAAGGCCTGACACAGGTGTTATGTGGAGGGAGAGACAGACCCATGCAGATTTTTTTCTGAAAGCTGGTACTTCGTCCTAATTCACAGCAAAGGCCTTGTCTGCTGCCAGTTGCCAGGGAGATTAGAAATACTATTCAAGCTTGGAGGGATCTTTTGTCTCAAGCTCTCAAAAAGCTCTCACTGAGCATTTAAAGCTCTCACTGAGCTTCTTCACTTTCTGTCATTTTTTTTAGGGGAGGAAAGGAGATGGAAATTTGTTATGGAAGGAAAAACAAGCATCCACAGAATCCAATCATTTGCACAACAACAAAAACCTCAAAAGAACAGCTCGACACCACCTTATCTCCAAGAAAACAACTCCAATATAAAAGAAAACCTCCCTTCAACAAATACTATGGGCTACTTAGTATATTCTTTCTTCTAACAAGGAGCTACAGAGGGCACACAGAGTAAGAAAATACTGCCAGGATTCAGGCTTGCTGCCAGCAGCAGCAAGGAAAAAAAAAAAAAAAAAGAAAAAATAGAAGCCTAAGAAGAGGTGAACATACTTTGTCCTTTATTTTCTTATGTAAAAAACATTTAGGACAGAAAACCAGGTCCTTTAAAAAACGAAACTATACAAAACACCCCAGTGTCCTAGATTTTTTTGTAAAACTTAATAAGCATCTGCTGAAACAGCCAAAATGATTAAAAGGGATTCAATAATCCTAGCCCTCCAGTATTATGGCAAAACTTCCACTCTTATTTACACTAAAGATCTGATCTTCCCTACGAGTTGCCCAGAGAAAAACACCAAACAAACCACCAAAAAAACAAACAAAATGAAACTTAAGAAAAAGCTAGTTTGTACTTTATAGAGACTACACAAGTTGCAGGCTATATATTTGAACTGCTTGCTCTGCTTATGTTCCTGAGAGCTCTTTTAAAGTCAGCATTTTGTCTATGTAAACTTCAACAAAGTTTAGAGAACCATTAACATAAATGCATGGCCACTAAAGTAATTGTTTTTATATTTCATATTTCTAGGGAAAAAAAAAACCTTCAGATTATTCTCAAGTGTCTTCCAGTTACATTCCCTGTGCATGGAGTACAGGCAGATCAAAAACATAACTTAAGTAGCATTTGAAAATGCACATAAACACCTGGGAAAGTCAGCAGATAACAACCACAAATATTTTGTTCATTATTCAACAAGCCATTAGTAGCAATTGCATGGGACAAGTCATCCTATGGTTTATAACTTCAGCAAACCACTTAGGCTACTCTAGTACAGCTCTCCAGGGCCAAAATAATAACAAACAGACACAAAATATTTACAAAGTAGAGTTGCTTTCTTACACTGATAAACCTTTCTGCTGTCACCACTACCTGCAGCAATTACTACCAGAAAACTTTAGCCTAATTCTCCATTGCCACCAGTAAATAAAGACAGGCAGCACTGAAATATTGCCATTTTCTGAAAGAGAACTACTTTAAAGCTTACCCAGACTGCAAGTATCTGCAGTGTACCACTTCTTTCATTTTAATTAACCTGAATGCATCATGTTTCAGCTAATAATTAAAACTTGCAAGTTGTTTGTTTTTACAAGCCTTTCTGAGCCAAGTTATCATTAACAAATTACATTACATTGTATAAGCAGAATAACTAACCACAGTTCTGAGTAAAATGCCATTAGAGTCATAAACTGATTAAGATATTTTATTAAAATTCAAAATGTAACAAGAGCATTCTACTTACCATTTTCACTATGTCAGCATATGCTGATTCAACAATCACTCCACGATTTGTTGAAACATACTCAACCAGTTCATTCAGTGTTGCTCTCTTGATTTCTTTGCTTTTCAGGTCTGAAACAGAGTCCATGAAGTCAAAGAGCACACAACACTGTTGCAACTTCTGACAAAAAAGATCTTGCTGTTCATTGAAGGTGGCATCTATAAAAGAAAAAAACAAAAAACCAAACACTTAAGTCTGTAGAAGCAAAGACAAGATTTCTAAATGTGTTTTGTTGACAAGAATTTGCCTATGACTTGCTTTTTTAATGGGGAAAAGTTGTGCTCATAGTCAGCAAACTAATAGCAAATTATCAAGCAATTTTGTCAAAACTGAAAATATCTGTATATTAGGATGGAACACCCACCACCCCCAGCTTTTGGAACATGAAAGAAATAATGGACAAAGATATGGCAGCAAATATATTTAACTGAATTAACTTTATTTGAAATACCTAGACATTAACAAGTCCCAGCTCCCCATCACCAAAAGTCATATCCAGAAGCAGTGCATCAAACTAACCTTTCATTCATCCGATTTGTCTCATTCTGTTGCCTAATCCTTTATTATGTAACCCGCTTAAAAGCTGTAAAATCTGCTTTGAAGGAACCTTGTCTTTTTACCCCAATGCAAAATGCTTCACATACTTTTGACATCATGTGATCAACATTCCTCTGAAGAAAGAATTCCAATATTTCAAAAGGATTAATCCTGAATTTTAATGTTTTGGTCTAAATAATTTATGACAATCTTAGTCATATAAGGGTTTTTCCAGATTTTTTTGGCCTATTAAGACAATGTGTTTCGCTGTGAGTTAGCATTTTCATTTTAGGATTCAGTACCTCTATAATCTGATAAGCAGAATTCCTCCATTAGCATTTCACATTTACTCTAAAAGAGACGGATTATCAAGCACTACACTCTTCAAAAATTTAATACATCCTTAATATGTCATAACTGTTTCAAAGCTGCATGATCATAACAATCATTAAAAAGTCATGGTTTTAACTGAAATTTTGGTTTAATGTGTCTTTTGTTCTTGTTTTCAACTGCTGTTAGGGGTTCAAAGCCAGTGCACCAATATGGCATCACCTCATCTATCAGCCAGTTGGCATTTCACTCACTCTGGTGAAAAAACAGCATTCCCAATTTTATCTCCAAATAAAGAATGCTCTCCACTGAAGAATTTTCAAGGCTGGTCTACAGCCTGACTGCATCCCTTAGCATCATTCATTCACTGCACTATTGCTATGAGCACAGCTATGATCAAGACAAGAAAAAAGCAAGTGAGTACTGAAAATCTTAAATCTCACTTTAAAACCTGAACAAATCACAAAAAAATCCCATGCTTCTCTTTAATGTTTCTGAATTATTCTAATCAATCAAACTTCAGTAAGTTCACTCTGATAATGCCCATTTCACAAGTTTCCTACAAAAACACCTTCCATTAAGTGGCTGGAACAACAACAGCCAACAGCAGGTTTCATATTCAGTAGTTATCTGACAGAATTGTTTCGTTTCCATAAGCAAAAAGTAATTTCTGAAATGGACTGACACGCCTCCACTGTAAGCCACAGTGCTCGCTGTGCCCTGGCAATTCAGGCTCCAGAATACTGCATTGTGCTCCCTTTCCCCACCTGACAGCTATGATCCTATTAGCTGAGCATAACAACTTCAGGGAGCTTTGGAACGAGCCAGCAATTACTGCCCCCTCATGAAGAGAACGATTCACACTTCTGAATGTCAATTCTGCCATTTTAGCCGTTCTTCTTTTGAATAAGAAACCTTGCAAGATGCTTGTTTCACTCAGATAACTACAAAGGCACGAATTGTTACACTCTGCAAAGTAATGAACATCAGCTGTAAAAACATTTGTAAGTTACGTAACATTTCAGCTCAGATCTTCTAATATTCTACAGTGGATTGCATGAGTAAGTATTGTATCATAGCAACAAAGCAATAACAGTGACATACTGAGGATAAAATCCAAAAAGCCTAATTTAAGGAACTGACACAGGGAGGGCAGCTTTTTCTGTTGCTAGTCCCAAGCTGATAGCCAGACTAGAACCAAGCCTAATTTTATTTTCCCTCACTACAAACTCAACCATACTTTGAGTTACAAAGGTCCACAAGTGAGGCACAGCTAATACAATACAGTTAGCTGATGATAAATTAAAAAAAAGAATAAATAAAATAAAATAAAAATGAAGTCATCACTAAGTCATCACTTAATGATCGCTAAGCAAAATTTACTTTTTAAAAACCAGCAGACAGCACCTGAATACTTCTAACCATGGTTCAAGCAGACTAAAGACCTCAGGTTAAAAGCCTGATTCATACAAAATAATTAAATCATTTATTATCTTCCCTAGGATACCAAATAAATTCCTGCATTAGCCACTTCAAGCTAGACACCAGAGAAAAACAGAATCTCTCCCCTGCCATGCATCAGCAGTCCATTTCATCAGCAACCTGATCTCTCTCAATTGGACATGTTTGCTCAAATGAAAAACCTGCCCATTAATCTGTTTTGTTACTATTAAAACATTTAAAGTAAAACCAAAGGAAGTATCTTCTAAGCCACTTCCTTTCTTTGTACTTACAAGGGGAAAAACAATTATTTTATCAGCTTATTACTCTAGTCATCTGCAAGAGATGAAAATTAAGTGCAACCATGACAAAAATAAGGTAACAAGAAAGCCATCTCTGTTCTATCAGCACAATCTGTCTTCATGTGCTCAATCCCTGCTTGACACATTGCACATTTGTCCCAGGAATGTTATGAAAGGTACCATGGGAACCACCAAGTGATTGAGGAAAATTTGTTTGTCAGATACGGTTCTTAACTTTTCAAAGCCTCACTTTTAACTATCCCAGCACAGTGAAAGCTAGACAACTTTATACCACAACAAAATCATATCACAATAGTTTATTCTAGTTCTAGGAATGAAATAATCTGTGCCACCATAACTGCATAAACACTAGAGCTTTTAACTTTAGCAGCTGAACAACCCACAGCATGATTTTTAAACCAGCTTCAATCTAATATTCCATGAAGATTTACATCATACATGTGGAGTCCAAGATAATGGTTACTCTTCAAATACCCTAAATACCATAAAGACCACAGAAGATAAATTAGGTTCAAAGACAGTGGATGCCTCAATAAACTAACCCTGAATCAAACATGATGATGGGAAATCCTGAAGACAAAAACTTAACATCCACCACCAAAAGAATGATTGCAAATTATGATCCACTTTAATCATTACTTGCCTCTGGTCATTTCCATAATAGATAGTAGAGAGCTAGTACCTGATTAAAATACTTAATTTGATTGTTGCACTTCATAATACTTAAATTCTCCACAGACTATTTCTACTGTTTTCAAAACCCTCCCCCTCATTACAGACAGTGGGCATGATAACAAAGGACAAAAAGTAGCAACAATTTGACTTGGAAGCTTTCCCTGAGCAGAATTTTTAAACAGTTGAAACTGCATGATTGTACAGATTTGTGTCTAAATTGAATGCTTTCAGATTTAAAAGGTCATCAATGCAAATCTAAGCATGAAATATTGAGTCAAGAGGCTAATCTTTCTAGGGAAGGCCCATGCAAAATATGGAAAGAAAAAGAATTTACAAGAGCTATCTCACTGGTACATAACCAGACACAGAAACGCACTACAACAATATCTTCCTACAATATATTTCTCTCTTATGTTTACAGGCCTTCCCCCTGGAAGGAAAAAAAAGATAATTCTCCTTTCTCAATACAATTGTTTACCCAAGACCTTGAGTACAAAGCCAGAGAACTCAACATAATCCTTGATTCATCAGCAGAAACCAGACTCTAAATCCACAAAAACTCTCTCAGCTACACAAATGGCAAGTTCAAAATTCATCGTTCCCCTGCCAATACCAAACAAACCCTCTTAAACATTTGCAAACATTTTCCATTTATTTTTTTTAAGTCTCACTAATTAAATATTTCTACTTTTTCCTGAAAGAGCCACCACAGGAAGATACAGAGACCAGAGAAACAACCAACCAAGGAGCTTTTGTCTGCCAGCCTCTGAATGCAGTCCATGCACAGCCCTTCCAAGCACTTAAGAGGACAATATTATAGAATGAGGTACCACATATCTCCTTAGAACTTGGTGACAATTCTACACTTCTACATAATTCCTTGACTAACTGAATACATGAAAAGGATCACGCCATAATTATGCTGCATTCCCCAGTGTGAAGTTTAGGATTTAGTCTTTGCTGTCTGGTTACATTTACTGCACTGTATTCAGCTGCACTCAGTGGTGGAGGGATCTGCTGGAGCAGGACAAAGCCTCAACATTGACATGGAGAGAGGAGCACTTGGACTATGAGACACACTAGGTTTGGTTTGGGGCTTTTAATATAAAGAAAACAACACTTGTACAGCCTGCTCCTTTCAGAGACACCATTAGTCTGAAGAGAAGGTAGTGTGATAAACTCTGCCCAACATACACAAACCAAGCACAAGGAGTCCCATTTGACCTATATTTAATATTTGGTTTTGTCCCAGAGAGCTCTTGTGTATGATTGCTGTGATCTCTCCTAGCAGCTGAGTGCCAGTGCTGATGTTACAGGCATGGCAAAACATTGCTAGGAGATGATGCAGCTTTGGTGCAGTTGATGTTACAACAGTGTTCCAAGCTTCTCAGACATCTCCATCTGCAGCTGGGCAGGCAGCAAAGTCGCTGACAGAGATTGAGAGAGGTCTCTCTCCCTGCTACCCCCTTTCCCATTTACTCCTCCCTTCCCCTTCTCTGCTCCAGTCACATCCATCAGCGCTGGCTCTGGAGCTTGTCAGGCTCTTCCTAAGCTGCTTTAACTCAATAACATGGTCATATTAGTGAGGTGTAAATGGCTTCTGGAGGGGCCTGATGTGCATCAGCTCTGGCAAAGGATTAGAGATGGGAGCAGAAGCTCTCCGCTAGTTAGCTTACCATCTCTTCTGGAACCACATCACCCAAGTATTGGGGCATGGGACAATGTGTAGGTAAGATTTTTCAGTTAGGTTAGGCACTTTTGAGAATAATACATTTTGGATTTTGTGTTTGTTGCAGGGTTTGGTTATTTTTGGTATATTTTGTTTTGGTTATTTTGGTTATTTTGCAGGGTTTGTTTTGTTTTAAATCACTGTAAGCTCCTTTATAAAGAAAAAAATGTAGCTCATGTATACTTGGCCCTGGTAGTGTATAACACTCTCCAATAACTCCATACACCTGTAAGAGAAGTTCCCACAAGTCCAGCTTTTGGCAGCTCAGCAGCCCCACTGAAATGATGGGGATACTCAGACAGCTCAGCACAGCACTGTAGGTATACAAGGAACTTTTCATCAACATTTTCAGGTTTTCCACATGAAAAAAAAACCTTTGTTACCCTAAGGTATAAGCACTATTTTTGGTAGACTAGGGTTGTAGGTTTTCCCTCTGCCCTCTCCAATCAAGAGTTCAAAGAATATATTTTCAAATTGCCAGTCACCCCAAAATCTACAGCTGTTGCTAGAACTCTGGAAGAGGCTGAGTGAATTTTTCTGCATGTTGTCAGTAAAGAGAACTCTGACTTTGCAGGATGGGTAAGGGAGTCAGAACAACATTATGTATCTTAAAAGTTAACCGGCCCTTTATTCAATAGTAAGTTTGCTCACTAGAGAAGGAGATTTGGAAGACAATGAAGTAAAAATACATTTGCAATCACTGAAAGGAAATTTACACCACCTATAGGAGATAAACAAAAACCAAACCAAACCAAAACAAAAACCCACACAAAACAAACAAAAAAAAAAAGGACTTGGCACAGAATTGCCAAGTTGGTCAATCCATGTGCTCACACTAACATTTAACCTCTTCATTTCAGAAATGAGGACTGCAAAGGGCAATCAAGATAACAAGCTGAGCTTCTCCTTTACTTCCATTTTTAAGTAAAATATTCTGCAGATTGTCATCAGGCAAGACTTGCACAGTGTGGCACCCTCCACAGGGTAAATCTCCAGTTTCTTCTGAAATAGTAAAAGGATCAGAAATTTTGCTCATTGGAATATTCTGAATTTAAGATTAATTCTGTGATGCATGCCAGAGAAGGGAACACAAAAAAAGGAAACCACGTATTAGAAGTAAAACTACACAGGAATAACAATCAACAATTCCTTTTATTCACATACAGCACTGTGGTTTAGAGTTAGTTACAAGTCTATGCTACAGATAATTTTTAACTCATGTAGTAAAAAGTACTCCTGGAAACCTGTCTCCCACCCAGTAAGACATTGTTTGTTCAGAATCTCATCTGCTGCTCCACGTGGCTAGCAGCTGACCTCAACAGATCAGTTCAGAAAATCTGAAAAGCCCACGCTGATCTAACAACATCTGTCACAAATTCTGTGATCTGCAATGATAATGAACTGCAAGTGTCTTATCTAGATTGTTTCTACCTTCTTCCAGGCTTTCTTACAACCTCATATAGTGTCTCCAGCTACCACCATGATAAATCCCTTGATTTTAATTAAGATTTGAGTTAACCAAGACACTTCAGAGAGTAAGAAAGCATGCTGCTGTGAAATACTTTTGTATTAATAGCCCAATTTCTTACTGTTTAATTACAGAAGGCAACAAGATGCAAAAAGTAATACAAATTATCCTATTCGTCCTTAGACTCCAATAACTGGGCTGGCCAGAATTCACAGTATTTCTACCACACTTTCGAAAAAAAGAACTAAAGCACCACTGATTCTTTAAACAAATAAAAACTCACCAAGCATACCAATCACTGGAACAGGAACAAAAAAAACCCTGAAGTCACCTTAACAAAATGTACAAGTTTAACAATACAGAGGTTACCTAAAGAGCACACCAGCAGTTCAGAATCTAGCTGAAATTCAGTTCCATGCAACAACAGAAAGGAAAAGCAGGGAGAAAAATCGTCCAACGCACTGACACAGTTTAATCAGTTTTGTTTTTCAAAGTACCTAGAAGTTGAAGAATGTGCACATGGCTAACCATAGTTTTGTTCAGAGAGATACTGTATTAGAAAAGGCAAAGAAGTTTCACTTCTTACACAGCTGAAGTGTTATACTTTAAAAAAAACAGTTATCCCCACCCCCCCCTCACTGCTCTCCTACTTCGAACAAGCCTGCTCCCATCTATAAGTCAACTATATTCTCTCCAATGCATTCATTTTTGGCACACACTACTACTGTTTGCTGTCTTCATTCAAAACCCAAAATGCAGCTTTAGACACTGATCATATGGCAGGTAAGGTTTTTTTTCAATATATCCTTTTTGAATATATCCAAAAATTAATTTAGAACAGGAATCTGCACCTTTAAGGAAGAGACTTCTAAGTTTAAGTGTGATAAATCCTATCATGGAATTCATATGCACAGCCAGGTCATTCAGTCAGGAAAAGGGGGACAGTAATTAACTTCTTGAATGGGTAATTGTTTCTCAGAAGATATGAATATGGGATAGATAGTACCTTAACTTAAAATTACAGAAATTGATACAAAGGCCCAAGAATTGAACTGCTTTCCCAAACAGAAAAGGCACCTCCTAAATGGCTTTTTAAATATTGAAATGCAACAAAGGTTTTTGTTATCATAAAACAGAGCCCTCCTAACAAGAAAGCAAATAAAGATCAAGGTAAAGCCCTGTGGATGTAAACAGGCCCTTTCTTTAAAATCTAAGTCAGGTTACACTGAATGAGCCACAAGGTGAAAGCACCCAGAGAGGCTGCACAAGCAACTTGTTGCTCCACATAATTCACTCTTGTGCCAGGAAAATGGCCCACCAGCAAAACCCAAGAGACTACAGAAATGGAAGGACACTACAGACCAAGCTTCTTAGAGTGACAAACCAAAAAGATCAGAAAGGACAAATTGTATGATGCTCCATGTTCCCAAAACATGGCATTGTTTACACTTTTCTACAAATGGAAGCACTTGCCCTTAAAGAAACACAATTTATCAAAGTGCAGTGGTTTGACTAAGTACTGGATTTTCACATGTAATTTTGAAGATGCAATAAAACCCTTGAGGGTGTGACAAAGTGGACTCAAGGAAGCATTCCACATCTACCCTGCTAATAATTAAAAGGATAATCTGAGCAGCTCTGCTTCCTATTTTGTCCCCCAATAGCTCTGCACAAATTTTACCAGGGCACACAGACAGCTGAAAATCAGGTGACAAAGTTGTGTGCCACACAGGTTCAGTAAAAATTTCAGCTTAATACCCATTATCCACTACTGCATTTTCAATTCACAGGGACCTGAACACGTTGCCTGAATGAAACCAGTTGATTTGCACCTTGTAAGTCTGAAGGGACAGCAACTGTATTTACAATTTAAGTTCCCTTTACATGAAGTCAACTGCAAAACTCCTGTCTGACTGACACTATGGTAGTTTATAATTACTGAGTGGTAATTATGAAGTATGCCATAAGTGGATCTGTGTGGCATATTATTAACAGATTAAAAATCTATTAATTTGTATTCTTCCCCATCCTTTCCTCACCATATCCAAGTATAAAATTAATTTTGAGTAAGATGATGAAGTTGCTCCAGTTTGACATCACATTAGAACATGCAAGTCAATACAAATCAAGTTTGTTTACTTTTCAGAAACTGAAGAGACTCATGTAATTTTTACATGGCAATACTAGTGCTAAGTTAAATATAAAAATACCTTTTATTGAAACCAAGGGTTGCTATTAAACACAATTTAACAGAAGTACAGAAACTCATTTTGCAGTTAATTTAGCACTTAGCTTTTAAACATAAAGGAGATGCACAGAGGAGTAATTTAATAGGAAATGTGTGCCAGAGGAAGCAGTCAATCTAACTTTTCAAAGACAAGGAAAACCCACCTCTTCCTTTGAATTCCTGTGTAAATCTGTGTGGAAGTTGCAAGTACTGGATTAACTCCTGGGATAAATACATACCCTACAAATTGCCTAAACAAGTGTTTCTTACTTTTCAAAGCCTTCCAGGATCAATAATATAAGTAGCTACTTTACAATTATGCTGCAGTTGCAAGAACTATGATTAAATTAGACAGGAACATAGGTGAAATCCTGGTTGTGCTGCACCCACTGACCCAACTCACATCAACCTGAACGAGAGCAGATCATCCTGAGCAAACACGAAACATTTGAGAGATCTCCTTGCTTAATTTAAGTGAAGTAAGCATTTAACTTCATAAATAGAAGGCTGAGATAATTTTTTCATCAGTTTTAAGCATATTCTAATAGTTACACTCTTTCTACCAAAAACTCTAAACACAAAGTGTTCAGTAATGAGGGAACCTGCACTTGAAGTCCTCTCCCATTTGGCAAAACCTCTTGGCTATTTTTAAACTCAATTTACATCATTTTGGTGTATTCGGTTTATTTTGATCCTGCTTCCTACTTTTATGGGAAAATGAACAAATATGTATGACCAAATCCTGTCCTTCCTGACTTTACTGTGGGACAAAGCCCATGTCTCTCAAGAGGGTGCTAATACTCACATCTTCATTTTTCGTCTCAAAACAACAGTTTTCCTACAGAATCTAACTATGCTGAAATTCACAAGTTTGTTTCCCCATACATAATTCAAGATCTCAGCTCAGTTCTAACTTGCTGCTTTTACATAAATGGGGAACCAAAATTTTGCTGCTTAACAAGACTTCACTCTTAGATGTACATCATATTTCAGGCATAGAATTTGTAATGGAAAATGCAGTACACTCTTCAAAAGTTTTACACAATTACACTAAAACAGAACCTTATTTTAAAAAACATTTCCCCCCCCCATACTCTCCCATATCATTTTACTTAGGATGAAATTAATACAATAAAAACTGTGTCTCTGTATTTTGAAGGACCAAGCATCTACAGAAATAAACCCATTAAACAATTTCTAAAAGCTCACCTGCTTATGCAGTGGTGCACTCTGCTAATCCTTTAATACAACTGTAGCAGAAATGAAGCTGTTTCCCCCTGTTTGCTGTGACTTTTTATTCCTGATCATTTTCAGATCAGCCTTCCTGCCCCATGCTATACTGTCCTTCTCTAAACTTGCTCAACCCAGCTCCTCTTTCAGCTCTGAGAAAATCTACTGTGCCACTTCCATCATATTACCCACAGTTTGCCAACTCTCCAAGCATGTGATGGTCTCAGATACAAACTTCTAATCAGTCATTTGAAACTTGTATAACGTCTGGAAAGCTTTTCTCTTATTGTAGGGAGCAACTTAATCATCTTTTAAATTCTTAGTGTTCTAAAAAGCTATCTACTAGAAATAGAACATCTTCTATGTTCTATTCAGCATTGTTCTTGAATAGACATGCACAAATGTAATTTTTGCTGTTATTCTACCTCCACCTCCCAATTCTCCAGCAAAATTTATATTTCTCTTCTAAATCCTATCATATCAACGAAGCTGACAAAATCGATTACACCAAAGCTTTACTTGGTAAGACCAAGAGAAACAATGGCAAAGAGAAGAAACTTAAGATGAGAATGAGACAGAAATCTTTTCCCAATACTAACAGACAATGCAACAGCACCATTTTTGTTTCTACTTTTTAATCTAAAGCCTTTTTTTTTCCACCATATGCATGGCAGCAGTACATGCTATTATTTTAGCAGGATATAGGTCTGCTGAATTCTGATCAGACTACTTAATTCTGATCAGCCCTCCCATAGACTCCATACCCTTAAAATACTGAGACCTAGTATCCTGCACTGACACTTCAGCCTTTCCCAGCTTCACTTCCCATCCCCAAATGTAGTTATGCTCTCCTCCATTTTAAATTCTAAAGGAAAAACTCTCACTTGATGAACCAGCTAATCTGCAATCAATTCCTGATGTACAGAACAAGAACTCTAAGCCTGAGAATCTTCAGGAAGATCATGGGACGTTCAAAATCCACGGCTGCAATGAAAAGTTATGAAGAAATTAGAAGAGAATATGGTAAGAAACATCTCCAGAAAGTTTCACAGCCAACAGGAGTGTTGAGACTCCAAACACTGAGCTCCCTGCAGCCCCTGGAAAGGAGCTGGCCTCTGCCCTCTCTTCCCTCTTAAGCTTTTCCATCATCTCAGCAGTTCCACACCATGCCTCTACCTGTAAGGTACTGCTGGGCTCTTGCTTGTACAAAATGACAGGTTTTGCCTACACTTGGCTGCTGTCCTAGCAGTACTGCAGACAAGAAGCCCAAAGAAAGCTACACAGAGCAGCATCCCAGAGCACAGATGGGAGCAGCACAGCAGATCCTGATGGAGCTCTACATATCAGCTTGGTAAATACCAATTCAGTCCTGTTGCAATTGGACCAAACAAGAATTTGGACCAAATGAGATTCATCTGCATTAAGAACCACTTGCTAAGCTCCATAGTACATCAAGCTTTATTAAACCTCAACACAATTCATGGTTGGTTTGGTTTTATTTTTTTATATTGACACTATACAAATTATCTTTCTTCTAGTGTTCAAAGTAGCTTGAATTGGTTTTGCTGAAACTAAGAAAATTAGCCTGAGGAACAGTTGCAAATAAAACTGTCCATACTTGGCATGGAAAACTTCAGCCCAAACAGTTCAGCAATGCTGTAAGCAACTGAGAACAAGGTCTTGTGAAGGAAAACTGAGGGCAACCTTAACTATGAGGAACTCTGCTTTCAAGTCAGAAACATACTATGAAATAGGCATTTTATAAACAACATTATTCACTGGCCACAAATTCAGCAAAACTTGAGAGAAACTAGTTCAGCAATTCTCTGATGGAATCAATGATTCAGACTTTAAAAAGAAGCTGTCACCATCTAGTTTTTAGCAGAGCATTTTGCCAAGGGAGTCTTCTAAAACAGGTGCTATTAACTACCTATTCATCTAATTGGGCTGCACCTCCAACCCTCCAAATCCACATGCTGCTAAAAGCCACACTTTACACCTGCTGCATTAAAACAGCAGTCAGAACAACAAGGAGCTAATTTTTACAGCCTTCTCAGTGGAAGTATCTTTTTTTCATCACCATATCCCCTCTGTGCTTAAAAAGAATATTAATCTGTCAAGAACTGTTGATATGACACCTTTTCAAAAGCACTGAATGATTTTAAGATAGATGCTAAAAAAACTCCCAAATCTATAGATTGAAGTAATAATCTTTTGACCAACTCCATGGAGAAATAACTCCATCTGTATTTCCTACAGCAACTAACATTAAATTCAGCACCTGCAAAACTACTATCTGACTAAACCAGAAAGCAATGAATATGGAAAAAGAAATCTGATACTATGCTGGCACTTGGAGGATGTGAAAGATTGAAATAGAAAAGTTCATGTGAAGACCGTCAATAGGCTCTATATTTAGGAGTTGCTTTTGATGGAAGTATATTCTAAGACCAAAAATTCAAGTCTAAGGATAAAAAAGGTCAATTTGTTAAGAATTAAAGACTAAAATGTTCCACTCCATAAACCAGGAACAGTTCCTTAATATAGAAAAAAATTCAAACAGCTCATTTTTCATGGAACTACTACAGCTTTTTCATCTGTTAGAGGTTGTTTATTTCTCAAGATTGTAACTTCACTAAAAAGGAAGTTTTGACTACTTCATAGTGCACCCTGCTGAGATTATAGTAAAAGGTAAACATAAATTCCTCAGAGAACATCTTCATTCTTCATCTAAATTAAAGATTCTCACTTTTAAGGAAAAACTCAGCCAAGATGATCACAGTTGCAAGGGATGTTGAATACAAAAGGTGGAGGATGGAGGACCACAGAAGAGGAAATAATGAATCATGAGGGATACAAAAAAACAAGTGCAAATCTGAGAGAGAAAACTGTCCTTTCACTTATAAATATTTATTAAGGCTGCAGTAAAAGTAAATCATTCTAAAACTTTGAAGCACATTTTCCCTTGGGGAGCAAAGGCAACTTAATACGACAAGAAAATTCTTGCTGTTTTTAATTCCACTTATTTATGTCACTCTGAAGCACACACTATGGGACTCAAAACCAGCCAAAGTGTGAGGCTTGAACCTCAGATTTAACAACACTAAAATTTTACCTGTCAGCAAGGTTACCAGGCCTGCCTGCAACATTTCCACAAAAGCTTAGCTTGAACACTGCAATGGTTTTCAGCCAAACCCTAGCACTCTCTCAAACGTTTAAGTACAGAAAATAACCAAAGTTAACACCTATTTTACACCCTGTATTTGAATGCTGACACTACACACTAGGAAGTCCTAAAAATGTCTTCTCATTCCATTACACTCCACCTCTATAAGTCTCAGCTCCACAGAGATCCCCCTAACTATTGCTAGTCCGCGGCTGAAAGATTTCTGGATCACTTTCCAATTCTCTTGTAAGGGTAGGAGGCACCAGGAAATGTTTATTCTTTCCAGCAGGAGTTGACATGTTTGGTACACAGGAAAAAAAAAAATCTATTTGCTTTACAGCTTGACTGGTCATATTAACTGTACTAAATAAAAGCAACAAGTTGTGTTTTCTATTCACCACTTTCCACATATATTTCTACAGACTGCTTCAACCAAAAGTGACAGGGACAAGCATGGAGAGAGTCAGATCAGGTTCCAAGGTCAAACTGCATCTCTCTTTCAAAAATGAAGGTAACTGCCATGTTCTATTGTAGTCTCTTAAAACAATTTCCTATTGGGACAAAATTATCACTTCTTAAGACAACAAAAACAACACTCCCTTTGCCAGATTTCTTTAAAAGCAACACTCTGAGAATTGTCCATGAAAAGACAAAATCCTGCTGTGTGCAAGCACATTTTCTTGGCTGAAGATTCTTTAAAATTATTCTATTATGCAAACTTTAGGTAACAAAATTAAAAGAAGATTGGGGGGGATGATTAAACAATATTTTTTCTTTTAAATAGAATCACTGTGTCTTCAGTATTTCTTATTTACTGGTTAAATTATACAATAAGGTGGACACAGTCTTGAATAACAATGCTTTAGGAAATCTCCTAAATTAACTGAAGAAGAAAATACTAAGTTATTTTGTGTATCCTGCCATTGGACAGGTTTTGCTGAGCTTTCATCTAAACAGGATAGATACCATCACACAAAGGTAAGCTGAGTATTAATCACAACACACTGTTTTACCATCCCTCCTCTCAATGTCACTCCCCCAACAACATCTCTGAAGGGATAAGTTCCTACTACTGGGCACAGCTTGAGACTGTTACCCACTAGTAAGAGAAGAGATGTGTCAATGCTAGGACACAGCCGGAGCACAGAATTTTGGTAATTCATAGCAGCAGTACAATTAACTGCAGAAATACGTATTTTTAAGATTACCTGTCTAAAGGCTTTGAAACAATACAACTCAAATTGTGTCTCACCATCCGAGCTGGCCATTTCAGTGGCAAACAAAACAGCCCCTACAGAAAAGCAAAAATCCCACAACACTCTCTACCCAAGAAGGTACTTCCTAAAGTGATGGGTAATTTATATTTTTCTTCTGGAATATCTTTCCCTCCAGTAAAATAGATGCAAGTGTTTTGGGCAAGTCTGACAAACCTACTGAGGAGTTTTAAAATACTGTTCATACTTATTTCAGAATATTTTATCTTAAAAGCAATGAAACAAGACAATACCTATAAACAAGATGAAATATTTTACAGCAGCATAATACCAAACTGCTTTTTCATCTAAAAATATTCCATTTTCTCTCAATACAGGTCTGAAATACCTCAGGTTTAACATTTATTTGAAGAGGTCTGTAAAAGAAAAAACTTATTCTAATTACTTAAGTGTATGTTAAGTACTCAAAGGCATCATTATAATGACTGCACTTTCCTTTTTCAGCCATCCCTGGGAATTCTGGCTCATGATTCTGTAGATGATACTACACTGGCAGCATCAAAGCTATTGCTGAATTCCTTATCAACTTTTAAGAATAAAGCAAAGCTTTTTCTTCCCAAGACATATGTGATTAGAATAAATAGTTTTATAAAACAATCCTTTTCTAGAGAGAGCAAACTCTTTCTAAACCTTTTTTTGTTTCAGGGGCAAGGAAGGTTTAAGAGGAAAAGGAAGGATGGGAGGGAGGGGAGCCTTAACAGATGAAAAGAAATCTCATCTCCACAGCTAGATTCGTTCAGGACGAATCTAACATCACAAAGCTAAGGGAGAAAAACAAGCAAAAGGAGTGCTGCTTGACTTTCTGCAAACTGGCTACTTGGGACACTACAGCTCATAAAAGTATATTTTGCCCACAGTTTCTGTTCTGAAGCACGTCTCCAAGGCAAGACTTCACTTCTGAATCGTAAGTATAAAGACTGAAGGGATTTTCCTTTAAGATCTTAAGGCAATAAGGCAATTCAAACTACTATAAAACCCCACATAACTGAAGAAATTCCTCTGGTGGTTTATGGCTTCAAATTTCCAAACATCTGAGCTGCTGATGCCATGCAAAATTTCTCTGTGTTACAAGTAAAGAGCTGTAAAACCACACTGACAAAACTACAAGACTTAATAATGCAGAGTTAAAAACTTATTATTAAAGTCCGAGCTCAGCAAAGAATGTAAACTTGGAGATTTTGCTGATTCAAGCTGGAATTACTCCCTGCATAACACACATATGTTTAACTGTCTGCTGGACCAGGACTCAAACTTTCTGAAGTCTGCCACCTATGTGCAGTATTTACCAATGGCCTTTACAAAGTCTCAAGTGTGGTTTCTGAAATGCAACCCCGAGGAAAAAGTATTGTCTAAACAGCACAGGAACAGGAGAAACTGAATCTTGATTTCAAACAAATTATCCAGGTTATAAATCCCTCAAATCAAAGTAGTGGGCCAAGACAGCACACAGCTTCATAGAGAAAGAGAAGCCCAAAAGAAGAAGCAAGAACACCCCATGCTGTTGTTAAAACTAAAACCACTGCAACAAACATGTTAAAACCAAACAAACAACCCTGCCCTTGTTACTCCCCTGCCTAAGCTTATTTCTAGTCAATAACATTTCTGCTGAGAGCCAGATTTATGATTCACGTACATCTGCCACTCGAAGAACAGGAAAAAGTGACTGCCTTGAAATACTAAAAACACGATTGTAAATGCCAAAAAATCAAACTGGAAAAAAAAAAAAACCCAAACCTTAGTACCTAGGAATATTTTTAAGTTTGCTCTATCTTATTCGGATTTTGGATGTTTGCTGCAAATCAGATGGGTTTTTTTCCACCATCACACCATCATATGATGCAGCTTCAAAAGCCTTAGGACTCTAAAGCCAGTGGAAGCAAAATTAACATGCTAGGTCACATTAAGGTGATTGCTCTCCCTTATTTTTCAAGTCCCTGACAAATGCTTTAATAACAAGTCTGGTATTCTCTCCCCAACGTGCAATTTTAAAAATATACAGAAATGTATTTTGATATTCAAAGACATAGAGGGTTGCAATGAACTTTGCTTCGTGTTTGTGACAATGAGCTGAGTCTTCTCAGATTTAGATGCAGCACAGCAGATAAAACCTTCACTATTTCCTTTCAGCAATGCCAGCATCCAGAGTTCTCATTCACTCGAGTGTTTCCACACAGCACTGTGCAGGAGGGAGCCTCCGAGGCAGCTCCCGAGATCAGAAGGCGGCTCGCACAGTGTCCGAGAGCGGGAGGAAAGCAGGGAGCGGCAGAACCCAACTCTCGCCGGTAACTCAGGATGTGGTGCCACGGGCAGAGTTCCTCTTCGCAAAATCCCCCGTGGGAGGAGCCACCGCTCGCTCCCAGGTTTTAGCGCCGAATTGCCTGCCCTCCTGAACTCAACTTATCGCACGCATTTTCCTCAGTAAAACCTTAAAAACCTCGCGAACCAGCCAGAAAAGGGGGGTGGCGAGTTAGCGGAGTCAGCGGCCGGGACAGCGAGCGAGAGCCGAGCCGTGCGGCGCTGGTTCGGAGGAGGGGTTCCTGCCGCGGGTCCCTACCTGGCCAGCACCGGGGGCACGGGAGGACACGGCTAAAGGGCAGAGGGCACGGGGCAGGGGCCAAGCCGGGGCGGGCGGTGAGAGCAGCGGCACCTGCAGCCCGAGGGGAGGGAGGGCAGGCTCGTACCTTTGAGCTGGGGCAGCGGCGACAGCTCCACCGGGCTGCCCTGGCTGCGGAACTGCGAGGAGCCCTGCGAGCGCTTCTGCCTCTGCGCCTTGCGCACCGATTTCCGTGTGAAGCCATCCACCTTCTCCGCGGCAGAGATGGCCGCCGACATGGCTGGGCGGCGGGGCGGCTCTCCACGAGCATATATTGCACCGGAGGGAGAAGCGGGCGGGCAAAAAACAAAGGGGCTTAAAAAAAAAATTAAAAAAAAAACCCAGCAAAAAACCACCACCAAAAACGAAGTCCTGGCTGCCCTCACACACCACACGGGCGAGGAGCGGAGCGGGCTCTGCCGGGCGCTGGGAAGGCTCCCGGGTCGCTCCTCAGTTCCTGCTTCCCTCGCCGTTTCCTCCCCGCGCGGAGCCGGCGGGGGAGCGGAAGGGGGGAGGAGGAGGAGGAAAGGGAAAACAAACAAACAAACCCAAAGACAACTTTGCCCGGCGGAGCGGGGGCGGGCGAGCGCCAAACTTTCCCTGCCGGGGTCCCGCTGTCCTCAGGGCAGGCACGGCGCGCCCCGCCGCGGGACGGGCTCGGCGGCGCCGCTGCCGCGCTCCCGCCTCGTTCGCTCCTCGTCCCCTTCAGTCGAACCCGCTGTCATCGGCCGGACTCGCCCCGGGGCTTCAGCCGCTCGCTTCCACACGCCCTTTGCCCGCCTTCAGCCGCCGCCGGGCGCTCCCCGCGCCTCCGCCGTCATCCCGCCTCGCCGCGCTCCGCCGGGGGCCGCCGCGCGTGGCGCCGCCACAACCCCGCAGCCGCCGGGCAGCGGCCGCGCAACTTGGCGGAGCGAGCGGAGTTGAGCGGAGGGAGGGGAAGGGGCGGGGCGGGGGCGGTGGCAGCGGCCGCGGTTGGCGGCGCCAGCTGATTGACAGCGCAGAATGGCCAATGGGAGAAGAGGAGAGCGGAACGCCCTCCGCACCGCCCGCGGCGGCCCGGGGAGGACGCGGGAGTTGGGCCGCGCGCCGGGGACCGGATGATTGACAGCCGGCTCGTCCAACCGGGAGCGGGAGAGGCGGGGCGGGCGGGGATTCCCGGCGGGGGGAAGGGGAAGGGGAAGGGGCGGGATGGCGGGCGGGGCGCGCGCCGGCCAATGCCGCGGCGGGGAGGGGAGCGGCGGAGCGGGCACGGCGGGACCCGCGCTCCGGTGCTGGGTACGGGTCACCGCTGGAAGGGTGCTCGACCGGGAGCCGCGGCAGCGCTCCCAAGCGCATCTCCGTGCGACCTCCCCAGTGCTTCCGACTCCTTTTTTATTTATTTATTTATTTATTTTCCTTCCCACCCTCCCGACGCCTTCCCTTGCGTCTCCGCGTGGTTGTTTGAGGATCGCTGTTTTCCTTTCGGGATTTTTCCCTCCTCGCAGCCGGAGTGGCGGGCTGGAGGCGCGGCTGCCGGGGCCGAGCACGTGCGGCGCTTCCAGGGATGGATGCGCATGAGAAGCTGATCCTGCTGCTCCGCCCGGGATCAGTGAATTGGGCTGTGAGAAAGGAGAACTGCGGCCGCAGAAGACTCTGTGCGCTGCAGTGAAGTCCGGAATGGAGGAATCGTGTGCAGTGAATTCTGTGCTGTCCCATTCCCATATACAATTCCCCCCTCCCCCGTGCTAGCACGTGGGATGCCTCGCCTCGTAGCCATTCACGTTTTATGCGCATCAGCACATTTCTTTTTACTGTACAGTTTTGGATACCAATTCAGCAAATAAGTATTTGTAGTATTTTAAGCACACGCTCAAGTTTCAGTAGCTGCGGTAGGGCATAAATACAGTAAGATCACCATAAGTGTTTGTAAAATGCCTTCGTGAGTTGGACTTTAATCTTGGTGTGTATAAACCATAAATCAAAAGCCAAATGATTATAGCTTTATGTGAACATAAAAGACTAAGACTGTGGAAGCCTGTTCGGTGGAAACTGCTCTGCTTCCTTCCGTCTCTTTCCTTTTTCCTTTCCTCTGTCAACACAGTCTCTAACTTGTGCACTTCTCATCTTTGCTTTTGGTGAAATAATCTTTAGTAGAGAGAGGGAGTATGGGCCATCCACTTAAGAGTTGGACTCAATGATCCCTGTGGATCTTTTCCAGCTCAGAATATTCAGTAACCCCTACCTGCTGAGCTGAGCTCAGGGAATCCCTTTCTGTACACTTTAGATTCAATTCTGCATACAGCATATCTAGAAATTATAGAGTACCAGTGTAATATACTTTCATCTTTCTTGTAGGTGTTGTAAACTTTTAATTTCTTTTTATTACAAAATCCATTTTTACAGACAACATAGCCATCTTTGAGCACTTGTCCTTTAAGCTGCCAGCTCCTGTATTGATTGCAGTAAAGGAAATCCTTGCATTCATTACCTGGTAATTCCCACTTCACTTCAAGGCCCACAGCTCCTACTGAGAGATCACTGTGGCCAAGCCCCTGTGTCGGTGTGTTCCTCTGTTCCTGCCTGCCCTCCAGCAGCTGTCATTTTCTTCTGCACCCATTTTTAGAAACTGACACTGCCCAGCATGTCCTGTGTAGAGTTTATTGGCAACTGAAGCCTTGCTGCCAGTTCCCAGGGTAAAAGAGTCTACCTTAGAGTTTCATCAATATGTCAGAGTTTGGTAAGGAAGTTTTATGCAAGTTCTAGCTAATGTAAAAATGTTTTTTTCTGAGCTTTAAAATGTTTTCCACAAGGTTGATTAGGCTCAGAAATGATGTTTGAAAATGTCCTGTAAAAAATCTGTTGGCAGTCAAAATTCATTGCACCAAGACCTCCATAAATAATAGGTGTAGTCTTGCAATGATGGGATTTTCATATTGACTGCACTGAAAGATATTTCAGACTGCATCTTCATGTATCATTTGAAATGAGTCAGCTGCAAAAAATGAAACTTTTATTCTCTCAAATAAATGAGAAATACTTTTAGCCACTGAGTTTTCTTTTGCCTTTTTAATACAACTCTTCTGTTTCAGAAAAGAATAAGCAGCATCTCTGGTGACCAGCTACGGTTTCCCAAACTGAAATGGTAATGTTTGCTTTAAGTTACACTTGAAGTCAGTGGAAGTACATCAATGTATGAAATCATTGGAACATACAGGCCTGTAGGACTGGAGATAAAAAATGAAAGTGAGAGCAGTGAGTGGCAGTCTGAAATAACTGTGTTTGAGAGGGCTGGAGATTGCCCTTCCCCTCTTTCTGCACATAGTGCTTCCTACACAGCTGTGGAAGCTGCTCTGAGTCAGCCTCTGAAGCCCCTGGCTTGCAGAGTGTGTTTAGAGGCACACAGGGACCATGCCAGGTTACAAGCTGCTGGCTCCAGATTCAATTCATTGAAGTCCATGGTGTCCACAGAGAATGTGAATAGTAATTTTATGCCAAGTTATTCCCACTCCTGAATCAGGGCCCTCAATATGCACTGAAGCCTTGATTCTGCAAAACCTCTCTAGCATACCTCTGGCTTGGAAGAAGGCTCATTATCATTCATGATCATTATTCTGAATGGAGAAGCAACATTCTGGAGCAGATTTTACTGAAAGTCACATTTACCATTCTTTTCATTTAGTCCCAGAGGATTATTTCCTGCACTTTCTTATCATCTTTTTACCCAGAAGAGAAGCCTTTGGAAAGGTGAACAAGAACATGACACATCATTAACTTGCAGAATGCTGGCCAAGCTGGCTTGCAAACCTGGTGCTTCAAGTACCAGGTTGCTACCAGATTTTTGCTGCAGGGAGTTGCCTGGCTGCCAGCAGATGAGGAGTTAACTACAGCTCTGCTTTCCCATTCTTCTGTAGAGGTGCTTGGAGGCTGAGCTGCCAGAAATCCAGCTCTTCTCAGAGACAGTGGCAGGAATGTTTTAGTAAAGAGGATGCCCTAAGTGGGTGAACTCTCACCCAAGAAGGTTTGTGGAGAAAATTGTATTTTCCCTCTCAAAAATGAAAATGAAAAGCTGTGTGGACTGCAACTGTGCTTATGCTTACTACTGCACATGCCCAGCAGTTTTTCAGGGTTTTTCATAGAATCATAGAATGTCCTGGGTTGGAAGGAACCTTAAAGTTCCAACTCCCTTGCCATGGGCAGGGACACCTTCCACTAGACCAGGTTGCCCAAAGCCCCATCCAGCCTGGCATTGAACTCTTCCAGGGATGAAACATCCACAACTTCTCAGGGCAACATGTTCCAGTGCCTCACCACCCTCATAGTGATGAACTTCCTCCTGATATGGGATCTAAAGCTACCCTTTTTCAGTTTAAAGCCACTGTCCCTTTAAAGCCTTGTCCTGTCACTGTGTGCCCTTCTAGTGAGTCCCTCTCCAGCTCTCTTGTAGACCCCTTTAGATACAGCAAGTGCTCTAATGTCTCCCTGGAGTCTTGTCTTTTCCAGGCTGAACAACTCCAACTCACTCTGTCTGCAAACGAGAGAGGCTTAGTCCTAACTTAAAATACCTTTTAGACTAATGTCCCAGTAAAACCAAGTGAGATATTCACCTAGTTCAGCATAAATTGTATGTTTACATGTTCTGTAGGCTGCACTGGGTAGTAGATGTCTAGCATAGGTGTTCCCAAGTCTTCTGCTTGGTAAATCCTTGAATAATACAGCATTAGTTGTCTCAGGGCCATCTGTCACCTTCCTCCCAGAGCAGAATTTGAAATTCAGGGACTGGAATTCAGAGGTTAGTTGGCAAGACCTTCTTTGCAAGGGTCCTGAGTTTGACTTCCTTCAGCATCCCTATGAAGACATCATTACAGTCTTTCCAGGCAAAACCATGTGTATGGGTATAAGCAGGCAATGGATTGTTAAAACTAGCTCTGATTTTTGTTGTGATTCTAAAAACCTTTGAACTGAGTATTCTGTCAGACAATCCAGTGTGATTGTGATGCAAATAAAAGAAGTATTTTAAGAATTTTGTACGAACAGGCAAAAATACACTGATTATTTTAACTGATAGTCCAATGAAAATGTGTCCCAATTTAACTCCTTAATTCTGCCTGTGTCTTGAACTGTCATTTTGGGTATAAACAGTGCTGTGTGAGAATTCTACAGCTATCTTTCTGGCTCAGTAAGATGCAAAGCTTCCCCTAGGGACATAGGTTTACAACTAAGCTTTCAAAGTCAGTTAGCATCTTTGCCATAATGTTATTTCCTTACAAAAAATCTACAGAACATGAGCATATGTGTATTAATTAATCTGTTCTCTGTGCTGAAGATTTGTTTATATTTTATATATAAATAAAATGGGTAAAGATCTTCAGCTAGAGGATTCATATGCATTTTTAACATAACAAATGGTACCTGTATTCACTGAAATACAAAAATGACACCAAGCCCCACCAACCAGCTGCTACTGCCAACAACAAAAAACACTGGAGCCTTTCCACTACCTCTTCCTACATGCTTTTGTCTGTGGCAAATCAGACCCTTATAAATGCCCATGAGCACTGTCTTCAGCTTTAAATATTGTTCAACACAGCATTTGGGAAATAAGAGGGAGCTACTTCTGGTATGAAATACTTGCATGTAGAAAAAGAACACCTGGAAGCCTGAGTTCTTTCAGGAGTAATTCCTAATGCTCAGTGAAGGGAATTAAACAAACAGCAAGATTTATTCTGTCAGCTTCTTAGCAGGCTAACAAGAACTACTGCATGCTAAGAATCAGCTGCTTGGAAACTTAATGAATGTGGCAGCCAGAAAAGTACAAAACATGGCCAAGAGTTGCAAAGCACATATATATATAGGCTGCAGTGAAGAGAAACGAAAGGATAGGGAAAATCTGTCCCTAAATCCAAGGTGGAAAGGCTTTGCTGTACCAGGGTTTCCAAGCACTTTGTGTAATTTGTAATTCTGTAAAGAATTGTGTCTGCATCTAGAACTGTAATTCTATTCCCTTGTAGCTCTATTCTCCTTGGGGAATAATAGCAGAAAAGTATTTTTATATTTTCCTGTGTCTCTGCTGCGATTTAGCAACTGGAAACAGAGCCAAGTCTGCTGAGCAGCCAGCTCTCCACTGGTGACTGGATTGGCACCCCTTGAACCAGGCTCAGATCCCAAAAATACCTTTCCAGCAGCATTGTTTAACCTCATTTTGCAAAGCCAGAATGAGTGATACTAGTACAGAAGAGTCCCAAATATTGATTTAATTAAAATCAATCCTTCCACTCCCTGGTTAATGAATGAAATGAAGTCACATGCCCTTATGGATACTACTGATTTGTTGTATGGGTTACTAAGTTTTTGTTGTTTCACGCTTTCAAGTGTTTTCAGAGCTGCAAGAGACTTAAAAGAGATAGCTATGGCTTTTATGTAGTAACATGATTTCCAGAGCTGGATATTGGGGGGAAAAAAATTAGCAAGTAAGACTTGAAATAAAGTGGGGTAAGCACACAGGAGAGATTGATGTGAGCTTTAGAGAAATGTAATGTTGTGGTGATTTACTCATTCCAAAAGTATCTATTTTAGGTGTCTCGGTGGTATTTCAAAGGCTGTGCCTCCATGTCAGGGCTCGTGTCCCTCGGGGAAAAGCGCTGCCCTTCCTAGAGCGCTGCTGGCTGATGGAAGCGCGCAGAGCAGCGCCGCGATTTTCCCCATTAGATGCGCTGGGACAAAGGCAGCGGGGCTGCTCTGTGCCCGCGGAACGGGGCACTGCAGCCAGAGCTGTTCCTGAGCAGGATGGATGGAGGAGCCCCTGGTGCCCTCCGGCTCGCTGTCCCGGCGGGGCTGAGCCCGCAATCCCCGCCCTGCGCTCCCCTAATCCTGCCCGGCCAGCGCCGCGCTTCGCCTTCCCCTCCGTAAATTGTTCTTTTGTTTAGCAGGCTTTACCCAACACGGTTTTATTTCATGTGACTGTGCTATTTATGGAGGAGTAAATATTGCCTAGGGTCTATTTAAAAAGGCCAATGACCTGGATTTTTTTCCATTTGAATTATCTCCAAGAGTCAGACATGTATAACTACTGATTCCCCCCCACCCCTTGTTTCTGTACGCTGCAATCATTTCTAACATCTTAGATCAACACCAACTAAAAAGACAAAGATTTTGAGTGAAATAAAACTGCATGTGGTATGAATGTGATCAGACAGTATGTGACCTTGCCATTTTTGGAAGAGCTGGATTCCATCCTGATTTACCAGTTAACAACATAGCATGTTTTTAACCTCTGAATATATGCCTTTTTGTGCTGTTGTAGTAATTTGAGTTCATAACTCTGATTTGTTCCTTTTATTGTTGTTTTTACAAAACCAATTATCAAGTGTGTTTTCACAAATTATAAGTGAATAAATAAACAAGTCATGTTTACAGAGGGGGAAGATTTAAACAGGCAGATGTTCGTCTTGCTGTTCCTGCAATCTAAATAGCAGTATCCCTTTGCTATTGTAGAAAGAGAAAGTTGAACATTGCAGGGAAAATGCTGCTATATTTTCACTTTCAAGAAAGAGCTTTGTGAATGCAAACAGGTAGACAAATATCTGGAATATTAAATAGATTTGAGTATTCTTTGAAGTTGAGCCAACTTTTTTAATATATATTTTTTCTTAAGAGTATACAATGAGTTGATCACCTTAATATAGTGGGCTTCAACCTGAAATTTTGCTTAGACATATTTATCTTTACCCAGTCGTGTAAAGGTATGAAAAGATAGAATTTTTTTTTACTGAATGCCATTTAATATATGTTCTAAAATTTGTGGTGTTTACCATGTCATTAAAAGGCACCCTGGCTTCAGTGCAAAGCTGACTTCAGAAGTCACAACCCAATTTTTAGCTGGAGAGGTGGAGCAGGTGGACAGGGATGGGATTTCCTCAGGCTGGTCTTACCAACATCACACCTGATAGCATTTCTTCAACATTCCATCTTTCCTGGGGAAGGAGCACACAGGCCAACACAGAATTCAGTGTCCTGGTGGTGAAGATGAGCACATCTTCAGGATTATTGTGGTTTGAACCACACCAGACCAGCCATGCTGTGCAAGCTGCCCCATATATATGCACATATTTGTATATAAATATATATACATTTACATATACGAGTTCTACCAGTCCTGCTTGAACCTTGGGGAAAATGCTAAGAAGGAATGGCAAATCTTCTTGCCCTGCTGATGTCTTAGGAGAGACAGTTAGTTCAAAGAGTTGGGGAAAATATTGCACATAGCTATTTGCTATTTCTTCAAATGAAACAAAACTGAGTTGTTGGAAAAGATTATTTACAGACCAAAAAAATAAAAGCCTTTCTTTAAGGTTTTCCACTTAAGCACACCCCTTATGACTTCAACCTTCTCATTTTTAGTGGTCCTTTTCAAACATTGGAGTTTACCAGCAGGTTATTTCACACTTTAAAAAAATGTTGTCTTCCTTGAGTAAAAATTGTTAGTGTGAAATAAACTGCACTCAGTGACACCTACAGCCTCCACTAAGATGGGAAGTACAGTGCTGTTTCATTCTCAGTTGTAACAGGTCTTCAGTTCTTGTTTGTATTACCTAACAAGAGTTTTCAGATTCTAACTCAGGCCATCTTTTAAAAATAAATTAGCTAAAGCCTTAATTAGCCAGCACTGGTCAGAACAGATCACAATGACTGCACTTGCTACTTGGTCTGCCTCTTATAAGAAAAGAAAAAAATTCCAACTATTTTCTGCCTTAATAGACCTCAGAACTGTTTGTGGTGAAGCAGAATAATTATAATATAACTGAGCACCTGCTAGTTCATTTCTAGATTATTAAATTATATGCATGTTCTCACACAGGGGTATCTCAGATTCCCCTTACATTTTTACTGGTGGCCTGATTATTCCCTACTCCAGGCTTTGGAGACCACAGAACCACCAAAGTCATCAAATCTACATTGACATAAAATGTACTGATGCACATAATTTAGGGAAAACTCCTCAAATGAGCCCAAAGGTCAGATTTTATAATAAAAGCTTAAGTTTCCATTTTCTGAAATTAATTTTTAAAAAATATTAAGTTTTCCTTAAAAAATTACCTTGAAGTGGGTATCTGGAAAGTAAAGCCATGGTAGGCAGCAGAAGTATGAGCTGATGTGTAAGTAAAGCTCAGAGCTGTTCTAAGAGAATTAGTTTTAAACTGGTTTCTATAGTTAAAAATGTCTTCCAGTTTTATTCAGTACAGGCACAGTCAACTATCTTTTTTCTCAATTACTCTGATGGATAGAAGATGGGATCTCTTCCTGATAGCTTTTATTCATTTCACTACATTTCCAAAGCAATGCAGACAAATTGGTACACTAACCATATATATTTGATTTCTGTGGTTCATATCTCTGAATGTATGTCCTAGATAAAAAATTATTTTCTGTCTTCCATGATTGCTACCACTGAGATTTCAGAGGATATATGTGTTCTTGGCTTTTTGAGATAGGAATGCTTTGCTGTACTCCAGTATTGAATGTATTGCTGTCTACACACATAATTACTAAACACTGCAAAGCTATTGTGACTGAAATGTCTTTAGTATTTTTTTTCCCTGTCCAACAGGGCAGTGGGGATTTCAAAAGCTTTTGTTTCTGCAGCTTTATTATTTTTTTGTAGGGGAAAAAAAGGAAAAAAATCAAAATCATTGTTACCCAAGTCTTACTTAAAGATCTGTGTTGTCTTGGCTGGCCAGCTGCTGTTTGTGATGTGAAAGTAGGCTCAGTTCTGCACTCTGTCTTAGGAAAAAACCCATAAAATATCTCTTTTAAATGGCATTTAAACTCTATTTGATCCCAGACATGTGGGGTGGCTTGCATATTCTACACATCTGATGAATTTTGGACAATGTTTTTGTAAATGCCATGTTTTTAATGTGGAACAGGCCTTTTGCTGCTGGGTCTGTACCACATATTTGCCAGAGTGATGGAGAGGAAGAAGGAACAGGAACAGGATTTAAAAGAATACCAGTTCCAGAGAGTGTCACAGAGGAGGAAAAAGGGGAAGACTTGTGAGTCTTTCAAAGGTTTTGAATTGGAAAGAAAGACAATTTTTTGAAGCAGGAGAAAAGGCCACTACAATGACAAAGAAAGGCACTCTGATTTTGAGGAGACAAGGTGAGATGCAGGAAGCTTGTGGATACTCTACAGGAGATCTGACCTATTGCTAAACAATAACATGGAAAAAACACCTACAAAGCTGCAGCAATACCAAAGGATTAGCAAAAAATCCTTATCCCACCACAAAACCTGTTTGGGAAGGGATGCTTCCTTCTTTGTTTCTCACACTTTAGAAGTGGTTGCCACAGCCCAGCCACTTTATGCATTTATTAGGATTATTATTACAGGTCTGAAGACATCTGGAAATCTGTGCAGATCACGAGAAGAGACTGTCATCAGTGCTTGTGAGAGTGGGGTTATTTCCTTTATAAGTAGGATATTGGAATATTCTGTTCATCTGATTAATAATAAGCACATCATTTAAAGTATTTTTTCTTTTGTTAGATAGTACAAAGTGAAAAGAGTTTTCATTAATTTATGTTTTCCCTCCTGCCCAGTACTTTTGTGACCATCCTAATTTCTAGTACTTGCTTTGGGCAGCTGTTTTAGCTCCATTAGATTGAGGAAGTTCATCACCTTCACCAAAGATATACTGATTGATATTAGTTGAGGATCTGGCAATTTCTTTTTTTTTCTGCCCCCAAGCTATATTTAGTTTTTACATTTGTTGTTTTCACTGGTGACTGAACTCTTTTAACTGCAAGCACTCTGAGGCTGTAGGAACTGTGTGATTTACTGTTGCTTTTAGCTCTGCACACCACAGATGAAATTCAGTGTAATACTTTCATAGGCCAACTCGGGCTGTGTGTCTTTAATCAAGATTGCATGCTGCTATCATTTGGCTACATCTCAACATTAATTAGGCATTTTGAGGAGTAAATAATTCTAATACATTTAGGTAAATGTTAATAATCTGGTAAGGAAAGAGATCTTTTATGGACCAGGTAACCAAAACTGTGGGAGCAAAGAGGCTTCACTCAGTTCAATTTGATAAATGCTTGTTGTTCTGTAAGGGGGGCAGAAGAAACAGAAACTGAGACAGGGCAGTAAGAAAGGGATCACTGCAGCCACAGAAGCACCAATAGCCTGGCAGTGTTAAAAATAATTTTAAAAGACAACCTTTGGCCAAATTGCTAACTAAAAAGGGGGTTTGGTTTGTAAGAAAATCCTGCCTCTTCTGCTGCTTGATTCCTTTTGCCTTCAAGGACACGGGATGTTTTTCCTCCTTATAAATAAACTGAACTGAACAAAGTAATACTGGTTCCAATTCCTTCTTCTACAGAAAGTAAATTGTACATTACCAATTCTAGTTAGGAAATGGTTAAAAGAAGCAGCTGCTCTAATGGTTGCTGTCCAAAATCAGAAGTTTTCTGTTTCCCTTCCTCCTCACAGTTGGTGATCTGAGGGCACAGACCACATCCTGCTGTGGTTGGTACCTAAGGTGTGATGCTTTCCAGGAGATTAGGATAGCTCTCTCCAGAAAATACTGGTGGGTATAGAGAAGGAAAGGAAATACACATTTCTATGAATACACATTTCTCTTGAAGTTAGAAAATGTTATTGTCAACTGACTGCAAACTAGTCCCTCACTGCCCTTCCTTCAGTGTTAGGGATTAATGGTTTCCAAAGATGGATGAGAAAACACTGGAAAACTGTTTAAGTTCTTTAGTTTTTACCATTGCTTCATGTGAGTTACAAGCCTAAAGGTCTAGTTCAACATAAAATTCCTAATAATAATAAGGCAGTAGAATTCTTTTTTTTTTTTTTAATGTGTCTCAGAATGCTAATGTCCAGATTATGCAGGCATCAGAAGTTATGTTAGAATAGTGTCAGGTTTCCATGCTATGTCACTATGATGCACTTGGAACTATCAGACATTAAAATATTGGCTTCTTGACAACATTTTTTTGCAAACTTATCTGTGTCGCTGTGACCTTTAACTGGGATTTTTCTTGTGTGGATTTATACAAAGAAGGGAACAGCAAGCTGTGCAGCAGAACTAGAGGGGCCTGATTTCCTGTGGTAGGTGCCTGGGGTCCTGCAGCACCTCACTGACCACAGATTATTTTCCCTATGACCTCCCTGGTTCCCTAGTGTATGATGTAGGGGAAAAAACGTAGTATTATTTGGAAAATAAGCTTACAAAACTTGTTCCTCTTTTTACATAGTTAATTCAGTCTATCAGTGAGCAAACTGATTTTTCAAATTTGCCTCTACAGCTCTTTCCCTTGTTACAAATTCCTATGACACTTGATCAGGTAAAGTGTTCAACTTGTAATTAACATAATTTTACTACCACCATACATTTTCAGAAGTCTTGTCTAGCATAATTTGTTTTTAATGAGCTAGTAGGGATTTTTTGTTTTCATGGACCAAAAATTTTGAAAATATAATTGTCCTTATTTCTTGTCATGGTGAAGTTGCCAGCTAGATGGAATTATAGCTTTTGCATGAGTTATGAGGCAGCATTCCTCTGAGAAAACTTGTTTCACTTTCAAGGAGTGTGTGTGCTGTTAAGTCAGATCTGCTGGTTATTTTAAAAAATGCAACAGATTTAGGAAGATACACGTGCTGGATACCAGGGATATCCCTCCTTTATGGAGTTGCTTTATTTCCACTATCTGAATTGCCAAATGTGTTGCAAGATTAGCAGTATTTAGTGAAGTTTCTAAATGCAGTGATGTGACTATGTGAGAATCATAATTTTCCATGCTTGACTTGTGGATGTGAATGCTTGAATTTGGTTTTATGCATGACAAAACCCTCAATTTCATATTGTAAGGGGCTCATCTACATGTGTTATAGGAAATCCTTCAATCTAATCAGCTTTGGCTGCATGGTATTAGACAGCTGCCTATGCAAAACTAGATACAGACACTTATCAGTTTATCTTTGGATAATATTTCTGTTAAATCAGACTTCCAATGTGGGAAACTTCATATCTTTTAGACAAGCCATGCTATATGTGGTAATTCTGCTGTTAAAACCCACCCTTTTTTATTTTCTCTTGCTTTATCTCTGTGGGCAGCAAGAAGATAACATCTTTCAGTGCTTGCTACTGCCACTGCCATTCAGGACCAGACACAAGCAGTTGTAGTGTTCCCACAGTCTTACAGCAGGAGACAGAAGTCAGTCTTACAAAACAACTTTAAGGAAGGAAAATTGCAAGGTAATTAACTTCTAGATTCCTGTCATCATGTCCAGGCAATGCAGAAGTTAAGAACTGATAGCTCAGAGAACTGTCTGCTTGAATATCTGTCCATGCCAATCAGTCAGAGCTTGCATCACATCACTTTTGGAAAGAGAAGGGACTGGTACCTTCACAGCAAACCATCACTAGGATGGGCAGAAATGGGATTCCAGAAATGGGAACTAGACTGTATTTTTAGCTATTAGGTCAGTTTGTTCAAAGTCCAGTAAATTTAAGTGCAGATAGATAATCACTGTGATTCATAGTGTGCAGCCAGCATTAATTCCTCATGTTCTAACAAGGAGCTGCAATGTTTAATATTAGATCCATTTTTATAAGAGAAGAATAAAGCAGCTGGACTATAGTGGACTATAGTTGTGCAGTTTCCACTGAATACTGCTGCCCTTATTTGAGTATTTTTGTGGCTTGAAAGAGTGGTGTGAGCTCTTGTATTTTTTTCTTGCTTTTTTGTTTGCTTGTGCTACTGCCTTGCACTGTTTTTATTTGCTTTCACAGTAGCCCATTTCTTTGTCATTTATTTTGTTTTATGATATATCTCTCTCTGATAATCAGCTGGCCTCATTTCTGTGATATGTCATCCCAGAATGTTGCTTCAGCAGCTGAAAAGAAGTGTGAATTTCAACACCTCATGGCTGCAGGCAGGTTTTAAACAGGCAAAACAAAATCCTTGGGCTGTGCCTGCTGTTTTGCTATACAATAGCTGTACAGACAAAAAAAAAAAAAAAAAAAAAAAAAAAAAAAAAAAAGCAGATGTGACTCCAGGGCCCAGAAATAAAAATGAAGGTACAGCTCTTATCCATAGTGGTGAAAAGACTCCATCATGTCTGAATATTGACATCCTCTCACTATTGTTGGTGGACTGTAGAGAACAAGTGCTGTTATCAAGTGCTCATTTGTTTGCTCAGGTAGGAAAATTTAGGATCCAAGGCCACCCCTTTTAAAGACCTGGTATATTTGTTTTCCATGAAGCCTGCATCTGATGGTGGGGCTCTGAGATGCAGAACCCACCTGAGCCTGCCAAGCACCCCTTGCCCAGGGCAGTTTTCCTACAAGGGCTTGAGACTCTTCTACACAAGCCATGCAACTTCTGCACACTGTTATTTTTATCTGTACTCCAGAATAGCTGTAGACCCGTTCTTCTTGGTGCTGGATAAGCCCACAGAAATACAACAATTATTAAGGTGCCTGAATTAGGGATCTCTTCTCCCTCTACAGTCAGTGGAGATTGCAGTTGGCAGATGTGCTGAAGTTGCATTCTTGTAAACTCTCAGTATGGGGAAGATGAGGCATTGATGTTTGAGACAGTTGTCCCAGTTTGGAGGACAAGTGTCTGCCAAGAAAGACAGAAGCTTCTCTTTGAAATGGAGAATGTAAACCCCCTCCCTCCAAATTATTATAATTTCGAAATGAAGGGGCACTCAGGCAAAGATATGCGAAATAGGAATAACAGTTCTTTACTTGGAAAATTAAAATAGAAATACAGTATTACAAAGAAGAAATCCAAAACACTGACAGAGTCAGAATACAACCTGACACCCTGTCAGTCAGGGTGTTGGTAGCAGTCCCATTAAATGGTGGCTGCAGTCTTCCTGCAGTGGCAGATGTGGTTCAGCTGAAGCAGTGCTCCTGTAGAAGGTGCAGTTTTCCCCTGAAGGTCCAGGGATGATGTGGAAAGGTTCAGTTTTCCTCTGGAATCCAGTGGAAAAGGCTGCTTTGGTGTTGAAAATCTCAGTTTTTATCAAGGTAGGAAAGGCTTGGCTCCTCCCCCTGGCTGGAGCATCTCCCAGTGGGATGATGTAATTTTATCAGCCATGCAGTGGGACTCAATGGCCCATTAGCAGATGATATCTCCTGGAGGGAGGATGGGTTGTGGAAAAGATAAAGATGACTGCCCCACCTGCTTTTAACAGATGACCCATTAGCAGAGGATATCTCCCACGGAGATGAGGATCACTGCCCCACCTGGTTTCAGCAGATGGTGATAGAATACATACTTTTGGTCACATCCTGTATTGCAACCCAAGACAACGGTCAACTAACTTTTGGAGTGAAACTGACCTCAAGTTTGTACCTCTGAAAGATGCAGTAAAAACAAAGGGAGAAAGGAACTGTGCCACCTTGGACAAAAGACTCATTTGCTTTCATTGTGCAGGCTATGTATGCACAGTCATGCTAGTGCAAACCAGGAATTTCACCAGAAATCTAGGAAAGAAGCCATACAGGTAGGAAAAATAGGCACACAACTGTATGGCACGCCTGCTAGAGTCATGATCAGTATGTCAGAGAGAGATGTGGTCTGGGTTGTTTGGCTGATGTCATGTTTGAGGTAAAAATTGTGGTTTTCTTGCTGCTAACCTCCTTCCTAGATTTGAGAGGTGATAAATGAAAAATGGTTGGAGGGCATCTAAGTAATGAATTGGGAATACAGTCCGTGGAAGGACCAAGGGGAATGGCAGTTTGGAAAATGTTTCAAGATAAAAAGCAAGTCTCAGTTCTGAGGCTGGGTTGAGGGCATGAGGATGGGAAGCCTCTTATTTCTGCTTGATCTGGACTCCTGGGGCAACCTCAGCCCATTTGTGAGCAGCTCCAGAGCACAGAGAGGCCAACAGGACCCTGACAAGACTTTCTGCTGCAAATACAGACAAGTTCATATCGTGCCTGCTTTGAATTACCAGAGTATCTAAAATGTTTGCAAAGCTCTTGTTAATAATTGTGTTAACTCCAAATAACACACTTGATAATTGCTAAAATTGTAGGTAAACCATATGTTCTGGTTATGGTTCTGGTACAGTTTGTTCTCCTCAAATTTGAAAGGATGTTATTTTTCATAAATTCTTGACAACAAGTGAGCACTATGTGAACACAAGAATGAAGGAACTGATTCATAGATTTGGAAGTAATCTGCTGCTGCTCAGGTCTGCTATTTATTTTTTGTATTCTCAAATATTTATTCTTTTTATCTGGGCTTCTCTGCTGTGTGTGTTGAACTCCACTGCAGCTGAGTGATTTATGGGGTCCAATGGCTTTGCACAGAGGATCATCACTGACTGAAGCTTCTGAAATCTCGGGTTCTTTGGGTCTTTCACTGGTCCAGCCTTTATGAATAATGTAAGCTCTCTCCATTTTTTATATTCCTTAATTTGAAACTCTGAATAATGTTCTCTGAGTCTCATTTCTGAGCAGTCATTTATTTGGGTGACTTGGGACTACAACGACATTCTGTTGGACATTCAAATTACATTCAGATGAAGCAGTTTTCTTACCTGCTTCAACATTTTATCTCTTAACCTCCCAAATCCAGACTGCAAGTTTTCAAGGTGAGATGAATTGTTTCTGTACCATGTAACAAATTTCTGTGGGTACAACCAAGGTAAGGGTTCCCTCTAGAATGCCAGATTAGGTTAAATATTCTAATACATTTTTTTTTCTGCTCAGAGATGAGCATGATCTGGATGTAGCACTTATGTACTACTCAGCCTCAAAAATAGGGTTTTTTTGTATCTTAAGGGATACACAAAATTTGCAAAGTGTGTTGGATTTAGTTCCTGAATCCTTGAGGCCCATTTGTGAACTGACATGTTTGCAAGGAAAAGCAGGCTGGTGCCAGCAGCTGGTAGAGACCAGCCACCTTCACTCATGAGCATAAGCAGGGTTCTCTGACTTGGTGATTTCTTCTGATTCAGATTCTAATTACCCTGTAAAGCTCAGCTTTCTTGCAGCAAGGAAATTGGGGTTTAAGGTCCATCCTGATCCATCTGACTGTTTCCATGAATTGCAGCCCAAGCCACTGGTGACCTGCAGCTGGGAAAGCAAGAAAAGCCCAGGAGCAGAGAGCCCCATGGTGCCAGCAGCTCAGGAGGGTGCCCTGCAGAGCCCTGGCCATCCACTGTGCTCTAAGGTTTTAAGCACTGTAAGGCACAGCCTTCAATGAAACATAGTGCAGGTTCCTTCATAAACTGGCTTGGCAAGACACTGTCACAAGGCCCAGGCACTGCAGACTTTTCTCTTTTTATGTACAATAAAAAGACAAGATGAAACCCCTCA
Organism: Oenanthe melanoleuca; assembly: GCF_029582105.1. Classification (NCBI taxonomy): domain Eukaryota; kingdom Metazoa; phylum Chordata; class Aves; order Passeriformes; family Muscicapidae; genus Oenanthe; species Oenanthe melanoleuca. The sequence goes on along the minus strand of NC_079336.1, from coordinate 87,892,259 downwards.
AAGATGAAGCCTTTTGCTCTGTGACTTGCTAATTTCAGTTTCCAGGCATCTCTGAGCTAGGAAATGAGTCATATGGTTATTATTTACTCATCAGCTCTGCAGTTTCTGGTGTCTTAATCATTTTAGTTGTAACTGGGAGTGTTACCTTCTTCAAAATAAAGGCTTGAAAGATGAGCAACTAATTGCAGTCTTCACTCCTTTGATTACAAAACAGCTGTATGTACAGGGCTGCCAGCCATATTAATGCCTAGGATGAGGTGCTTTCCTGCAGTGTTTGGAGGGATCTCCCAAGTAATTGGTCTATAAGGAGATTTAGAAGAGATACAGACAGTAATACAGAGATATCCAAGTACAAAACCACAGCCCAAGGGCTTCCAGTGCCCCTGTGCCTGGGTGGACCCTGAGCCCTGCCTCCTGCTGTGCTCATGGGGCTCAGAGGGACCAGATCTTGTCCACAAAAGTGCTCCAAAAGTGCCATCCTGTTGGATGGTTAGATGGCCCCTCTGTGATATCTTGTTTTCTGTGATTTGTCTCTTCCCGAACAAAAGTGGGAAAAAAATAAATCCACTTTTACAGTCCTTTATGGCCTCCAATTTTGACATGGAGTCATTCTCACTGCATGCCACCCCTTGCACATGCCACTCCTGTGAAAACGGAGAGAGAGTTTGGCAGTGGCAGCTCTCTGTGGAACACCTCCTGAGCCTGAGTAAGCTGTGGTAGCACTGCTGGGGTGTCTGAGCACCTCAAACTCCACTGCCACCATCTCTTACTGCTGCTGCTGCTTGCCAGGGTTAACAAGTGTGATGTACTTTGGGGCTGTCTGCAGTTTGGAGTGACCCACAGCAATGTCTGGCTTGCTTGTGTCACCTTCCTTCTTTGTGCAGCACTTGAGGAGCTCAGTGTCTCCTTTGCTTTCTCTGTCAAAGCACTGTGGTAGAGGCACAGACCTTTCTACAGAGATTTCACATTCACCCACAGCTGCTGCTGCTGCTGCTGTAATTGCTCCTCTGCTAACAAGTGCTGTTAGTGCCTTATTTGCTGTCTCTGTCACTGCCACAGAGCTGTACTAGATGTCACTTAGCCTTGGATTACTGCCCTTTTCAGTAATCACTAGACTTTCTCACTGCACATCCCTGTAGGATTTTTCACTTTGCTTCTTTTAAGGAAGCACCTAAGAGTGCTCCACTGGAATACAAGAGTTGTGGTTTGAACCCCACGTGCAAATCTGTAAAAACAAGTTGTCCCTGCCCCAGTTAAACAGCTTACAGTGTCAATTAAAAAAAAAGTAAATAAAAAAACCCCACAGATTGGAGAAAGTTAAGCCATTTCTGTGCTGCATTTCTGACATTTAGCATTCCTCTCAGAATTACTGGCAGGATCAAGACTCTCTGAGAGCGTGACTGCTGGTTCCAGAGAGGCTGAGAAGAAGGGGAACAAATAAATTCATAAGTTATCCAAAGAGTTCCTCTTTACTGCAAAATGCACACAAACCATAACCCAAGTATCACACTGTCATTAAGTCCTATCCACTTACCAACTTCATTAGTTCAGGGATTGTGTTGCCTTTAATCTTTGTGATCTGGGTCATTGCAGGATTCAGGCTGATGTTTGAGTCAGTACAGGGCTTCAGTTTCCTACTCCTAACACTGTGTTCTGCAGTGTGTCTGCTCTCACTCAACTGCAGTAAATGTGAAGGAAATCACATTTTGAACCCTGGCTTTTTTTCTTTAATAGTCACATCAGTTAGGTCCTTTCCTTGTTTTTTTTTCCCCTAGGTTGTTTGAATGACATTAAATAATCACGGATCAAACACCCACCATACTGAGCACTGCACAGCCCTGTGCTTCCCCAGCTCCCAGAGATAAAATCTTGAAAGTGTTTCAGGCAAAAGTGAGTTTCCCTGTCTGGAGCTGCAGATTAGTTCCCTGAGTGATGTTTTACAGCAGCCTGGTACCTACCCCATCTGCAAGGAGGACATCAGTGAAATGCAAGCATCTCTCCAATGCCCTTTTCATGCTTCCCTTTTGAAAATGCAACTGCTTCTGCAGCTGACACAACTGGCAGAGACATCATCCAAAAGTTTACAAGAGTTGCAGGACTTCTCCCTGGACAGTCAGGCTGTGGTTAACACAGACAGTCCTCCATACTGATTTGTAATAGATGAGCCTGGGCTCTCAGACTTCTCATGAAATGGCCAGTGCCAGCTGTGGCATGAAAACGTGTTCAGAGGTGGTGACTATGCTTCAGATGGAAGATTCTCTCCCTTTTTCCCTCCAGCTTGTGACTGCCTCAGAGCAGGACAAATTGATGTGTGCACAGGGGCTTGGGGGCATGCTGACTCCCTTCAGGAGGCATGGAGGAGTTACTGCAGCAGTCATCTCCTGTTGTCAGGAGTAATTATGTCAGTGTTACCAGAGAAGTAGGGAAGAGAGATGTACAAATGTAGGTACCTTATCCAGATTTGTGGGGTGGCTGTGAATTTCTGATTCAAATGTTTGATAAATCTGAATGTGCAAGAGCCTCAGAGAGAACCTGCATGGGGAAAAACAAAATCTGCACTTAGGGAAACCTCTTTGCAATGGAAAATAGGCTGGTGAGGCAGTCTGCTGGTAAGAAGAAAACTACCTCTCTCAAAATGTATCTGTTCCCTACCTTTCTGTATGAAAATGCAGGACTAAGCAGGTAACAGTATTGCTTAACATCCACCTGTCCTGCTGGAATAACCGGACTCATGTTGGCCTTCTGCTCCAGCTGGTTTGTTAACTGCGCTCACAGAAAAGAAGAGGAAGTGAATGTTGTCAGGAAAAATGCAATTTAGATGATTATACATGTAGGTTTGATCCAAAAATGCTGCAAGAGGGCTGGGAGGAGTCAAGCCTGGAATCAAACCTGGGAAAAGATTTGGCAGCTGAAGCAACATACAGAAAAGTGCAGCAGGGAAGGCAAAGGGGGGGTTGTGATAAAGAGATCTCTAAAGAAAACCCCAGGAGAACTGATAAAGAAATAAGCAAGTTCAAGTAAAGGTGAATTTGGTTGGGACTTATACCTAATTGACACAGGGGTTTTATTGACAAACATATGATTTTTCTTTTGAGATAGATAGATAGATAGATAGATAGATAGATAGATAGATAGATAGATAGATATACAGCCAGTGAAATCTGCACTCTGCATACAAAGGTATAAAAAAAGGATGCAGTCTCCATGTGTTTAACAGGACTAAACTGTACCAGTATACTTGCTACTGTGCCAGAAAGGCATTATGCTGTTCTGTGTTAGCATAATTAAAGTAGAAGAACTGGTAAGCATAGATGAATCCTTGAAGACCTTGGAATGTTGTCTGGAGTCATGTGGAGCTGCTGGCCTCATTTGTATTGCATTGCTTTTTAAAAATGTTTTTCTGTTTTGGTGTTTTACCCCAAAATACTTCCTTATTGCCATATAATCCCACTGAGAGTTCTGTATGTGTTTAGCAGCATATGCTGGCTTGTTTCTGAAGGGTTTCTTTTTTAATATGTAGGGCTGCTGAAACTTTGAAGAGAAATCCTGAATCACTTTCTTAATGAGGTGTGGAAAGCGAACTGTGGGAATAAGTGGACTTGGCTGGACTGCAACTTCCCTAGATCCCCGGGGAATTTTGAGTGTCTGAGAGATGCAAGAGTCCAGAAGAAGTCCAGTTAAGAATATCTCAGAAACATGAAGTTCCTGAAGGAAGTGCTAATCATCATCAGATGCATTCTAAACCCTAGCAGCTCCTGAGTTTTGAAGCATTTACCCTGTACCTGCTGCTTCAAAGGAAGTATGCCTGAAGGGAGTAGTTAGTAGCTGGAAGGGAGTAGCAGCATTCACAATAAAGTCCATAAATATTATAAGGCAGTAAAAATATGCTCTAAAACAATTAGTAGTATTAACAGGAGTAACCTCTCTCAAATACTGGAGCTTCAACAAAATGCATGGGGGAAGATTCTCACCTCCCTCATCCTTTGCCAAAGGCAGATACACGATTCTAAACGCCAGGGAGAGGAACAGCAAAGGATTGTTGTGCCTTGGCCCTTGGGAAAGATAAGCCAGATTCAGGAGTTATGAGAGGCATTTCTGTACCAGTGCAGAGAGGGGACATTTCTCTGAAGCAGTTGAAATGTTTTATCTGCCTAGGAGGAGTTACAGGAACAGTAATCAATGAGAAACTTGTGAAGTAATCTGGAGGATTTTAAACGGAGACAAAATATCCTTGGGGGCCTGGAGAAATATGTGCAACCATCTTCCTTTGAAGAGAATGAGAAATGACTTTTTTTTCCCCCTGTGGTTCAAACAGTGCTAAAAGCAAACGGGCCTTGCCTTTGCTCCAGCTGAAAGGATCTTGCTTCTCTAAGCAGGAATATTTGGATTCTGCCTGGGAGGCTGGCACAGCTCTGCGTGCTGGATACCTGGGAAGTGCTGGGTGACCACAGACTCACTGCCATGTGCACTCCAGCATTCCTGTGGCAGGAGAGGCTCCTTAATAAGCCTGTTCATAATGGAAGTGTGAGCATGCAAGCTTTATTACCTGCCAGCTCACCAGGAAAGTATTCCATTCCTGCACCGAGGGATGTGTAGCCAGGGCTGGCTAATTATCCTCAGCTGCGCTGCCAGGAGCACGGGCTCGCTCTGTCCTTGGGCTTCTCACTGATTCACACAAAGCAGGAGCCTCCTGCTCGCCCCTCTGAATTACTGCTGGTCTTACTGCAGAAGAAAATTGCTGGAGAAAGGCAAGGACGTACCAGGAAAGAGTTGGGCTCGCTGCTTTATGAAAAAAATTGAGGAGACATTGATGTCAGTGTAAATCCTCAACTGAAAAATTCTGTGCCTGCAGCATGTGTGACATTTGAGATACCCTTGGAAAAAAATATTTAAAGGACTTTCTGCAAACATGGTCCATTATAGTCGTTTAAATTGCAAGATTTAGACACAGAGGGGTTTTCTCTGCCTCTTCTAATGCTTGCAAACTAAAGCTCTGAGACAGACCTGCAGTGTTGTCTTCTCAAAATCTGTGCAGAAGAAGTCTGATTACAGAAACACTATCAGGAGCTTAAGAAAAATAAAATACAGCAAAAGAAAGTTGAGGGATTAAGAAGAAAAAGAGAGTATAAACTCCAGCCAAACCAAAGCCACAGGAAATGGAGTCTGAATGCAAGAGCAGCATCTAGACAGAAAGGGACTTGGCAGGAGAGAAATTGTTGCAAAGAGTTCAAGGAAAAATATAAGACCCAGTCCTGTAAAACAGTGCTTGTGATGAATTCTTATCTCTGCAAATGAACCCATTTGCATGCCTCTGCTATCATTTTGTAGGTCTAGGATCTCAGAAAAATCATCTGCTACAAGAGGGTAGCAACACTGGAAAGATAAGGGGGGAAGAAGAGGGCAATGTGTGGGGTAGAAGGATTGCTTGCTTAAAACTCCCTTTGGCTGGGCAGCAAGGACATAGCCACAGATCCACAGAGACAGGTAGTGGCTGTTCTTTACCAGATGGATGGGCTGTTTGTTGGGAAAACAGTGCCTCTGCTTGTGACAAAAAGGGGTACGTTTCACATATGCTTATTTGCCAGTTCTTCTGTTTCTGTCAGGATACTCTTTGTGATGCTGGATTCCTTCCCAGCCTCCTGCAGATTTTGGAAAATCTCCCAATCAGCTGCCATGTAGAACTGCTTTGAACTTAAAATGAGAACAGCTGAAATGCACCCAGTGCTGGGGGGACCCTCACAATCCTTGTTCCATTTCTTTCCTCCTCTTTAGGACCACCAGGAAGGTGGCAGGCATCATCCTGGGACTAGCACTTGTGGCAGTGAGGATTGCAGTACAAGGTGAAAACTTTTGGAGACAGAAGCTTGGATGTTTAATTGTAGGCCAGTACCTGATTAATTTCTAGGATGAAATTAAATCTCTCTGTGGAAAGGGAGGCACTTACCCACAATTGGGGTCCAGCTGTGCAGGGTCTGTTAAAGGGGCACCTATTGCAGAGACATAAGAGTGTGTGAAAAGGCTGAAAAGAGAGTTATTGTCTTACTGTGGAAAAACAGGTATCATTCGAATTTTTTTGTAGAAAAATGAACAACCAACCTTCCTTTCAAGGAACAGACACACTGCTGAAGAAAATGCCATTTGTCCATGAGCCCTCTGACAATAAATGTGTCTGAGTCAGGAGAAACAGAACTGCAAACTGTGTAGCTGATAAGGACAGGCAATTAATTTAGCTGAGGTGTGCAGTAGGTAGGTCTTACACCAGTGAAAGTTGTGTGCAGCTAAAGCTGGCTCATAAAACAAACATAACTCTGGGCAGCTACTTGGCAAAGTCCTATCCTGCTTCATCCCCTTTGGAAGCACAGTCATGGCACTGATAGGTAACATTTTATTTGTTGGTTTGTCTGATGTTTGCATACAGGGAAAGACAAAGAGATGCCCTGAGAAGTGATTAATACTGCCCTGGATATCCCTGATACACCCAGAGCTTTGTTTACCTCTCACAGCACATCTGAGATCCCCTTCTCACCAGCTTGAGGAGCTCCAGAGAGTTGTTGATGTGAGTGAGACAGCACAACAACCCACTTTCTTCACTTCCTTCCTTACACTCTTGCATAAAGCTGCGGTCACCAGCACAGGAATAAAAGTAATGCACACTTTTTTTTTAGATCCTTCTTTTTAAAGGCTTTATCAGGCTTTTTTGCTTAATGCAACAGCATTAGGCTTCAGCTCACTGCAGGGACCCTCATGGTTGCAGAAGATGGTGCAAAGTGCTGCTCACAAGGGGAGGTGTAGCCAGGCCACATGTACCTCTCTCAGCTTGCCTTGGGATGGAGGTTAGAACAGATTTCAGCAGTGATGTAAAAAAATTACACCACTGTAAGTCCACCATCTCATGGGGATTTCTTGCAACTTCAAAACCTCAAACTTCAAAAAAAACTTCTGTGATAAAGGATATCTCACTTAGGAGGGGTTTGAGGCACACAGGAAATTCACAAGGATGAGCACTCCATTGTTGTTGAGTTGGTGGAATTTAAACATCCAAGATAAGAGCTTTGTTCCTCTACAAAATACAGGGAGGGGGAGCAGGATTTTACACAAACATAGCTCTACCCACCTTTTTTTTTTTTTTTGTCTCCAGGGCATTTGAAAACAAAAAATTCTTTCATTTGTGTTTAAAAATCAGGTTGTCTGTTCTGGTAAGAAAACGCCTTGTTACTTGAATTCTATCACTTGCTAGATACAGATATCTTGCATTGAGATAATGGGCCAATTTACAGATGGGAGTACTGATCTTTAAAAATTCATCCTTCAGAATTTATCAAGTTTACTGATCCAAGTCTATCTTAAGGAAATATGCTCTAATCTGTCTTTTTTTTCAATACTGTGGAAAAATTAATAGATTTTAGACTTGAAATGTTCTATTGCTTTCCTTGATAACACCTGTCCAAGTATCTGGGTGAGGGAAGTATATTGCTTGACTTGGCCAGTCCCAGTTTGTTGTCTGTTTGTATCCCTCATCAGTTCATAGATGCTCCTGAAAAAGCACACACACCCCTGGCCAGATGATGCAGCACTGGGGTGACAAACACAAAACACAAAATCCAAACACAAAAAAAAAAAATCCAGAAGATTCATGGGCTCATCTCTTACTGTGCATCTTAAGGATGCATTTCACTCCATATCCTTTAGGAAATACTAAGTGTTCTACCTCAGCCACCCAGGAGAAGCAACTTTGGCACAGTTCAGAGATGCTGAAGCAACTTGGGAAAGGATTATCACCTTCAGTAAAGTAATCAAAATCAGCAAAGTACCTGGGATTTATTTCTTTTCGTGCTGAAATCTCCTCTGCTTCTCACTTGGTTACTGTACAGTATCCAGGAGGAGAAAACATACACCAAACTGGGAATTGCTTGAGTCAGCAGCATTGATTATGCTTTATGTAAATACAATAATGTCACCTAATACGTCACAAGGGAGAGGATGATTTATTGATGTCAGTGATGCAAGAGGAATATTTTGGTGCCAGCAACCAGAGAGGAGAGCCAGACTGCTGCTGCCTCTGGACAGATGTGTCAGCAGTGCCCTTTGCTTTCCCAGCACATCTGCCCAGGAGAGAACCATCACACTGTAGGCCAGCTAATCTCACTCCCTCTCAAAGCTTTGTCTTGAAAACATGTATTAATCACATGAGAGGTTTGTATAATTGGGTTGGGAAAAGTGCATAATAAAGCATGCAGTGTATCTGTTTCAAACTAGAAAGCATTTGAAAGATCAGTGGTCAGGGATTTATGGAATTATTTATTTTGTCAGTGACCACTTAGATACTTCATATCAACAGATTCTTTTTCTCTGTCACAGCCAAAACCTGAAGCCATTATTAATTTTATTACTTAGTCAAAATTCTTATTAAAGACTTAAGCATTTGGCTTAAGGCTCAGTATTTGAAAGGAGAATGTATTTAGAATAGAAAACAGAAGGAAGATCTTTGTAAACATCCGGATGTCTCTTTAAATTCATTCAACAGACACATTAAATCTTTTGCAATGCAAGCAGAGAAAGTTAATTCAGACGTAATTCCCACCCTCCTTCCCTGCCAAGAGATGGATCTGTTTACTCCTTGTGGAGATAACTTTGTTTATGCTCTCCCTAGATAGCCTTAGCCTCTCTCCTTATACCACCCTCATCAGATGTGATCCCTGGCCTGCTTTTCAGACCTGTGTGATGCTTATCACCTTGGCACCCCAAAGGATCTCAAATAGCCTCTGAGCAGGAACAGCTCCAGCCACAGAGGCTCTCCACTGTGCTGCAAGTGAGCAAGTGATGTGGTCACTGAGGAAGCCTAAAATGAAAATAAACAGTGTACAGATTTCAGATTGGCTCGAGGGCCCCTGGAGAAAGATGGAAGGAACACAGTGCAAACCTACCAGTGAGCATTGCTGGTGTGTACTGGGCATACTCATTCTCTCCTAAATCTCCTAGAGAAGCTGTATCTCTATAAATGCAAAGTACCTGCAGATTCTGCAGGAGTGTTCTCAAATCTAATTAGAAACTTCTAAAATATGGAAGTGGCTTACCTGTAATATATTATACTTTCATCAGTCAACTAGATTTGGTAATTCCTTAAGGCAGGAATTTTCTCTGGTTGTGATGCACATGTGGATGACAATTAAAAATCTAGTAATGTGTGTTTTTCCAAAGTCTTAAAACTTCTGCAAACTGAGACTATGGTAGCTCTACATTTGTACAGAGGTGAGCTATCGGATTTGAGAGATCAGTTTCCAGTGTTAGAGTTTCCTCATGTAAATGACACCACCTGCCATCCTAAGAACACATTTTCCCTCTCCATCCATATATCAAAGCTTAAAAAAGACATTTTCCTCTAAATTCTCAAAATTGAATTAATGAACAGGAATGGTTTAGGAAGGAGTGAGCTAAGTTTTACTTAGTCCAGTTTCTTGATAGCTAAAACAGAGAATGGTGGAATTACAGCTTTCTTGAGTACTCAAACCTGCATGAGCATGAAACACCTTCACTTGGTACAGGTTTCATATTTTGAATTCACACCATCCAACATGATCTATTGTCTGTCAGCTCAGAATGCTGTTTTATTATTCCACAGTGTATTTCCCTTATTCCAAACATCATTACCTGAAATGACACCTTTGGCTGTTGAACCAGAGATAGATGTGTATAAATACAAATTTATTAGGTGCACAGATGTGAGGCAGATCTATCATTCAAATAAAATGTGTATTTTTTAGGTAACCTTCTACTCAGGACCTTGTAAAAGCCATCAGCTGTGTTCAGATGAAAATTTTTTCCTCTCATATTCACCAAACAGTTGTTATGCATATGGACAGTTGATTTGCCCATAATTTATTAATCTGGACAACACTCACATATCTCAGGTATTCCAAAATAAGTCTTTTCTGTGTGATCTGGGAAAAGTAGATAGCAGAGATTAATGATCTTCAATATAAAATTGCCATATTTAATATACACCACACATGGAACATTTAGTGTCCTTTGACTCCCTCTTGTAAGTTGCAAGGGCGAGTGCTTAGGGTTGTTGAAGTGTCAGATATAGATATAGATATAGATATAGATATAGATATAGATATAGATATAGATATAGATATAGATGATATATAGATATAGATATAGATATAGATATAGATATAGATATAGATATATACAGATTTTTTTTTAGTTTTTCTTTTTTTTAGCTGTCTGTGATGCATAATTCTGTCTCTTTGTGCATCTATTAGCCCAGCCTCCAACTGCTAGTTTTTGGCAGGTGATTGGGCATATTTTCAACATCCAGCTGCACAAAAGGGGTTTTCCCACTTGAGCCAAGAGGAGCCTTTTGGGAGCAGGGCATGTGCCTCTGGGGCTGCCCCATGGCCATGTGAAGATGCTGGGCTGGCGGGGCAGTGCCAGTGACAAGCAGGTGACCTCTGGATGCAGTAAAAGCAGCCAAGATCAGCAGTCTCCCACCTCATTTGGGTCTGTGGCAGAGATCCTGTAGCTCCCATGCTGTGCCTGGCCTTGTGCTGTGTGTGTGTCCCTGGTGCTGCCCAAAGGAGCAGCCTGTGTGAGCACCTCCAGCCCAGCTGGGAGCAAACACATCCAGTTTCCTCGGTCACTGCCTCTAACCAGGAGATTCTGTGAGCTTGTAGGAGAGATAAAAAGTGAATTTGGCCTCCAGGGCAGCCTGTAGGTCACCTGTAGTAGGTCACCCTTAACAAACAGCATTGACATGGAGCTGGAACAGGGGCAAGTGAATGAAACTTAGCTCTCTCCTATTTGAGCAATGGAATTTATTCCCAGCTCTGACCTCGTGCAAACTCTGTTGCCATATTTATCCCATGGAAAGAATGACCACAGCCTCTGCCAGCACCGTGGGCAGGAGGTCTCCAGCCAGGTCCTGGACACTGAGGAGCCAAATGACCCATAGTGGTGCTGGAGGATGGAGGGAGGAGGGGTGTCCTCTGCTCTCCCACCTGAATCTGGGGATGCTGAACCTAAATGGCACACAGGGATGTGCAGGACCTTGGGTGTTGCTGCTCCCCAGGTCTTCTCTTCCCTCTCCCTGGGTGCCTCTGGGTGCAGGAGAGCAGTGCCCTGAGCTGTGCCTCCAGAAAGGGGGGAGGAGAGCTGGCCCAAGTGCCATTCTGCAGCTGAAGGTGACAGGGCACCGTGGTGACTGCAACCTTCCTTTCACCCTCACACTGGAACTCAGCAGCTGCATCTCTGAGGCGCAGATTTGCAACCAGAGATGCTGTGGTTACCCTGCCAGAGTCTCAGAAGGCCTGAAAGGAGGGGGATTTCTGCATGAAAAAATAGATTCTTCCCTTTGAATCCCCTGTGCTGTCAGGGGCTACTTAGCTGCTTATACAGAAACTGCCCATCCTGCACTCCCTTCTCTTCTGGGAATGTACTTTACCAGAAACAGTGGCTGACCTCCCTGAGCATACAGGAAGCATCCTGCTAAAAAAAGAAAGCAGATCATGTGAACAGAGCTAAACTTCCCACAAGGTGTAATTTTTCTCTGTTTGTTACTTTTAAATGCAAATGCCTCATGGCAAACAGGTAGAGAGGAAGTATAAGAGCACAGGGGAAAAGTCTTGGAGCTCTTGAGACCCGTGTGCTTTGCATTCAGCTGTCCTGAGCCTGGAGAGACATTTGTGCTAAAGGTTATTTCAAAGTAGCTCAAAGGGGAGGCTTATTCTTGCTGAGGATTTTTGTTAATCAGCTGTGACGCACCTCAAATCATTCACCTCTTGGGGCTTTATCTGAAATAATTCCATGTTTTCCTAAGTCATCGCAATGGAGGAAAGAAACCTGCTTGGGTGCAAGAGTAGGTTCTGGTAAATAGCAGTGAGACTAAAAGCCAAGCCTGAGGTGCAGGCACAGCAGTGCAGCCCCAGGGACCCTGCTGGAGCCAGGCAGCCTCCTGGAACACCAGGACAGGATTTGCTGGGGATGAGGGCTGTGGAGAGGGACTCCCTGGCCCAAGCCTGCTTTTTTTGGGTGGCTTATGGAGCACTGCAACAACATGCAAAGCGTGAGAGGGTTTTTTACTGATTAAGTACTTATTCATTTGGATCATGTGATTTTTTTCTTCAGCAAACCTGAAATAGTATAGTAAAATGTCCACCACAAAGAAATCATCCTGTGAAGCAAACCCCTTTTTATTGCTTTAGGATGTTGATTTCAATATTATTTCACAGCCCTACAGTAGTGATCCTTTCCCGGGTTTCCCTACCCTCATCCAGACTGAGATGCCAGAAAGGAGAGTTCACCATGAAACTTTTTTTTTCTTTCTTCCCCAGCTGTGAGCCAGAAAGCCTGTAATTACATTAGCTCTTTGGATCTGGTGGGGGTGGCAATGTGCTTTCTCCTCATTCCACCAGTTACCCTGGAGCTGTAAAGTGCATCTCCATAGACGTCCTTCCACGCAATGATTTCAAAGCGCTTTGCAGTGGGAGGTGCCAACAGCTTCAGACGAAATAGAGCTTTACAAAGGAGGAGAAACAAAGGGAAAAATGTCAAACAACCTGCAGAGAACTTGCTACTGGCAAGAACAGGGCTCACATCCAGCCTCTTGTCCTGTGGGCATCCCCAGGCTCCTTAGGGTGTGCCTGGCATGAAGCAGCACACAGAGCTTGTGCTGGCGGATCTAATGATTCATCTGCATTCACTCTGGCTAAGCAAAAACCATCTGTGATAATGCAGTTGATAACTTCCTGCTATACACTAGAGATACAGAAATGTAAGAGACTACCAACAAATTGCAGCTGTGGTAGAGCAAAATTCTGTGGTGTATTATGGCTTGGTGAGCAAGGCTTTCCTTTTCTGTGGGTGTTTCTGCCTTGTTTCAAGGTGGGGCTGGGTGCTACTGCAAATTTCACTCCCTCACCATCCACTTGCATCGTGACTGTGTCAAAACTGCCCAAAGTAGAATTGCAGCTGAGATACAGCTGGGCAAAATTAAACTGCTCTTTTTGTTTGCTCTGTTTATCTTCTCCCTTGCCAGGGCACTTGCCCGCATTCCTCTGGTTCACTTTAGAACAAATAAGCCTTTTGAAACGATTCTTCTAGCACACAGAGAAACCACCTCAGGCAGTCATCAAAAACCCAGGCACAATTTACGTGAGGCATACTGGCAAGAAGGAAAAAAGGTGAAGCTTTTTGCCCTGAAAAAGTGTGAAGCTGACTGTTGCAGTCTGCTGCAAAGGAGGTTTTGTTTAGAAACACACACAAATATGATCATGTAAAATATCACAGAAGACATTCATAATTCTACTGGCAGAGCTTTCTGGCTAATGATGGTTTGAAGCTTAAAATTGGACAAGAATAATATGTGATTATTTATCTACTGCTTTTCTGTCTATCCATTGGCTTCATGAAACATTGACTTCATCACTCCTCTTGGTATCAGTTCCCCTCTCCATGCTCTGGCCCTTCAAAAGATTCCTAAGAAGTTCTGTAGGTCTTTCACATTTAAGATGAATATTGATTGTATAAAAATACATTGGTACTTAAGACTTGTGCTGGAAAAAAATGCTTCTAAGGTATTATTATTTTGCCATGAACAGGATGCTGCAGAGACTTACATGTGAATGTTTGATTTAGCACAGCATGACTTCAGTGTGGAAAATGAGCAATGTGCAAGCACATCAGCACAGGGTACTGAGAAAGCAGACAATGTTTGCTGCGTTGATCTGTCTGATGATTTGATAAATCAGTAGGTTCTGCCTTTAAAATAGCATAGAATAGTTTCAGAGGCTAACATTTGAAGATGCCAGTCTTTTTCTAAGTGAGATTTTTGTTCTCATTAACTCAACCTTCATGGTTTCCTGTGGTGAAAAAGTTTCCAGCTTGATGACGACAGTGCTCAAACTGGATGCTGGGCCAGGAGGGCAGGTGACAGCAGTGGGAAACCAGCTACAGTTACACTGGGAGCTGCCACCAGTGGTACCTGGGACACAAAGACCCTATGAGGAAATGATCTCCCAGTGTGCTGAACCTGCTTGGAAGTAAGTGTAGTGAAAATAAACAGCTTTGGTCATGCCAGGCTTAGTTGCGACTGCTTCCCCTTTCAACAGCTATTCAAATGCCAATCTATTTTTAACATTCCAAATATTTTGACAGCACAGTTTTGGCATGCATTTTCATACCATAGTTTGGAAGGGCTAAGCTAAGGTTTTGCTTTTACTTTTTAGAATGAAACCAGAGGTATAATGCACCACCCTGTCCAGCCAAGAGCCTGTCAATGAATGTGATTTACCTTGTAGTGGGATAGAGAGTGAGCATAAATTAGAATCTAACACCTGAAATACACTGAGCAACACCTTCCCATAGTGTGAATGAGCAGAGCTGTGATGTCAGTGGAGCCTGACTGATTTATATCTGTGGGAGTCTGGCCCTTTGCCTGCATAACTTCAACTGGCCATGGCTGGCAGATCCCAAAACAGCCTCCTTTTCTGCCTCTGGATGGAGATTTTCCTCTGGCTGCCATGTGGGACTCAGAGGATATGCCTTGCAGAATCAGAGATAGCTCATCAGGGGACAGCTTTCTTCTTCTGCCTGGCCCTGATCCCAGCAGGTGACCTTGGCATCAAAAATCACCTCTCTCTGCAGATATGTGCAAGGCCAGACCCTCAGTGTGGTTCCTTACATTTAACCCCTGCTCTCTTTAGTGAGTCAAGCTCCAATGTTGAAATATTCACTGTGCCAAAGATCCTTGGAAGACAAACTCCTGCTTTCAAACATTGCTGCAGAGCCTGCCTGGAAGCTCAGGCAATGAAGGATTCAAGGATTCAGGCACTCCTGAAGGTGAGTGGGAAGGTGGGAACCAAAAGCTCAGTTTTCTGATTCTGTCACATCCTGCCCACATTGCAGTGGCTGATGCTCCCCTACTTTGTTCAGTGGTAGAGCTCCCATTTTGTTGTTTTATTTTTATTAGTTCACCAGGGTATAATGTGAAGCAGGCATGATTTGGGTTGTGAGCTGCCAGCAGGCTGCCAGTCAGCTGCAATGGATGTGCTGTGCCTTGGTCTCCGTCAGCTGATACTGAAGGAGCAATTTAAATGGTTTATTGGGGTGGTATCCTGACCCAGACCACAAGACTGTGTTCTGGTGTTGACAGGAACAATGAAACACAGTGAATAGATGGCAACCCTTTCACCTGGTCAATATGAGATTGAATTAATCTTGCTGTGGGAGTGGGGGCACCCGAGTGTGGCTGAGCAATGGAAAAACTGTTGGATGTCAGAGAGGGAAGGGGCTTTTCTATGGAGGATAAATCATCACAGGGTTATAGCCTGTTTGGTAAATAGACTGAGAAGTTGAAGCAAAGCTAAAATACCACTATACAGCCAGAGGTGTTCAGGAAACCACTGTGTGCTGCAGCTTTGTAAAATTGAATAGCTGCCCTGTTTGGACCCACACGTGGTTAATCTTCAGCTGCAGATGAGACACTCTGTTTATAGCAGGCAAAGGCAGCCTGCAAGGGGCTTCAGTGAGATGCAGAACCCCCATTGTCAACAAGAATAATCCTTGATTACTAAGAGCTGAAGTCCTTGCCAGGAAGAACACATCTCCAAGTTTACACCCTTATGATCAGAAGGATAACCTATCAATAATCCATTTTTTAAGGAAGAAGAATTGGAAAAGCTGCTTGTGAGCAGCTGAGACTGCATTTTGTTGGTTGCCAGTGCTGAAAGGATGTATTATCACAGTCCTGGGCACTTAATCATTGAGTGGAGTACACAAAAATAGCCAGGAAAGTTGCAGGCTGTGCTGAATGGGTTGAAAGGTTGTGGGAACATGTTCTGGCACACCCTTGTGCTCTGGTGAGATACATGACGAGGGGGCAGGGGAGAGAGCATTTCAGCAGGCCTGAGCAAAGGGGAATATACTCTTGTTTCCATATAAACCCTCTTCTCTCTTTCACTCAGCATCATTTTGCTTCCTGGAGCAGAAATAATTTCCATTAGTCATTCAGGGTAACACGTTTCTAATGCATACAGTGTGGAAATGTCTCAGCAGCAAATCTGTGGTCCAGTTCGAATGCTGGGAAAAAGCTTTAGAATATTACACAATAAAATATTTGTAAACACAAATTACTTGGGTTTAAGAGGAACTTTGGTCAGCTGGGAAATAAACCAACACAAAATTACAACAGGACAATAAATAAGCCAAGTAGAGAACCTGCCTGTGGCTCTTAAAAAACCAGCACCATTGCAAGAAAAACCCAAGGCTGTTGTTGGAGCAGGTAGGAGAGCAGGAACTCAAAGGATAACAGGATAAAGAGACATTTGGTTGGCTACCTGTGATATACATTAAGAAACAGCCCATAAACCCCAGTCATTGTACCACATTTAACATCAAGTTAGCTGCCTTGCTGCCAGACCAGCCAAGGCATGAATACTAATGCTGCCCTCAGCTGCCACAGAAATTGTCTCTTTGCATAAGAGGAACGAAGACCTTTTGTCCTCAACTTGCTTGTGCCAGGACTAAGCCAGGAGCTCCAGCTGCATCTGCAATCAGACAGGCTCTGCTTAGCAGCATTGTATTTACAGCTCGCTCTCTCCGCCTCCCAGGGAGAAAATGAAAAGGAAGGCTGCACGCACACCCTGTGGCAGGGGTGGCCCAAGGTGGTGTCCCTGCTGGGTGCACAGCAAGCACATAAAAGCACGGCCAGAACTCGCTTCTTTGGGCACTTCAGCCGTGTGAGCACAGTAGGGGACCCACCGTGGGCCTTCTGGAGGCAGAAGGTGGTGGGAGGCTGCGACACAGGGCTGTGCTCCGAGGGGTGGAGGTGCAGGGATGCAGGCACAGCCTCAGAGACCCTCTGGGAATGGGGATGCTGTGGGAATATCCCCAATTCCATGGGGCTGTATGTGGCAAGAAAGCCATAAACAAGTGGAATTCTTTCTCACTTGTCAGAGGGGTGAGGAAGGCTCTGCCACCAGGAAGAGGGGCAGCAGCAGGGTTCTGCATCTTTCAGCCTTGGATGGGCAGAAGCCAAACTGGGATAGCCAAACCATCGGCTGTGTGACTCAAAACCAGAGCTCTTCTCTGTGTCATGCTTTCTAACTGGTATGGCTGGGGGTGCTGAGATAAGGAAACTAAGAAATTAATTTTCATGGAGAATTCTTTTTCCTGCTGCCTTCATGCTTGAGAGTTTCCTTGCTTTTATGTTGTACCACTGCCCCAGCAGTCTTGCATGACTTTCCTGAAGATTCGCCTACATAGTGGAGTTACTGTAGGGCTGTTTGAATAGCTGCTTTTTTTTTGGAATAGCTGTTTCTGAACAATCCAGTTCTAAGCAAAACCAGGCTTATTCTGAAACAAGAAAACCTTATCCCGATTAATCTCAGTACTGTGTCAAAACTGACTTTTCAGGAGCTGATTGGGTGAAATCAGAACAGGTGGAAGAAGAGCCTCCACAAAGAGAAGGACCAGGAAGAGCCTTCAAATTCACACCCTCTCTTAATCAGAATGAGTTGGCAAGCATGGACAACTGTCCCATTACAGAGAAAAAAATAGGAGTATATAGATGTGAGTCTAACACAAAGGTGCAGCATGGCCCTCCCAAGCCCTACTCTTTCTTCTAAGCATGTAACAACTGGATGAATATTAATTTCTCCTATCATTTGCCTGTCTTATGTAATGTACTTTGTTCCTTCACACTTATGGTGACTGTTTTCTTCCTACTAACTTGTGCAAACATCAGCTTTCTCTTTATCATTCTTCCAGTCCTGTTTCTTCAAACAACTGGATGTGTACAGCCAATTCCTTATGACGCAAAACTTCCAATGGTCACATAATTGCCTTGCTGTCAACTACCTGCAGTCCATTCAAGCAAATAAGAACCAATTGCAGTTATGTCAGTCACGGGTTGTTTTCAAGAATCCAAGGGATCTCTTGATCTCAGTGTACAAACTGTCACTTCCTCTGTCAGTGAATCCATGAAAATCAGCAGAACAAACATAACAGTGACACTGAATAATTCAGTAATACACTCTGACAATATCTGCTAAACTCCTGTCAACACAGCCTACCTTGCTGTTGCTGGAGCTGGCTGTACAGTCACATGGACCATTACTAGTCTGGTTTTTGGATACTTAACAGCTTTTGCAAGAACAGGAATAGGAGAGTAACCTGGTATTTTTATCATAATGATGTTACAACTAGAGGGATAAAACCCCAACCAAAACAGGTTTGTCACAGTTACAGGCACGTGGATGTAAGAATGATCAGCTCTCTTAGGTCAGCCTTGTCTCTGCTGCTTGGTTTGTGCCCACCTCCTCCTCTGCCACACTCACAATACAACGTGAGAGCACACTTATGAGGCAACCAGGGAGTTACATAATTTCTGACCCAAATGAAAAAATCCAGGGATGGCTCAGAAGTGGGTGGTTGAAGACACTTTGCCAAAGGATTCAGTCATTCTTCAGACAAGAAAAGTAAACCATAAATCTGAGTGAAGTAAAGACAGAGTGGCTTTGGTGTTAATATAAGTGGAGCTACTACTGTGGCTCTTTAATGTGAAGGAATGAAGCACTTGGCTGTTTTGGGTTTTGTATGTAGAATCTCTTTAGCTCATGAGAGAGGAGAACAAGAGGTGGTTGTTCCATGTTTGGGCTTTCTACAAATTGGATAAAAGATCTAATGTAGTATAAATATCTTTAACCCAGACCAAAAAGTGAGTAACTTGAGCTAACAGGCAAAAGACAAAGCTAAACAAATTCAAAAAGTCAGTCTTTTCACAGTATCTCAAATCTAGAATAATTTTATGTACAACTGTAATGGACCTGTAATCATGCAAAGTGTTTAAATCAAGACTGAGCAACTTCAAAAATATGAACTGCAGTAGATTCAGCACAGTTAAAAATGCTATATAGAAAAATTAAGATGGAGTATTCAGACTTCATTATACATAATGCTTTCTGATCTTTGCCTAGCTGCACAAGACTGGAGTAATGTGTCTTCCTGCTGTACTTTTAGTCCCTGGAATTTTTCCACAATGCACAAACTAAGATGGAAAATTAGTTATTCTGATTAGAAAAATATGTAATTCAGACTGAGGCTTAAAATTTAAACGTTATCCTTGTTTCCAACTTCGCTTTTTCCCTTCTGAGTTCATGTTGTCCTCATATCAACTACGAATTATTCTATAAAACAGTTGACATGAAATGCTTAAATAATTTTAAAAGAAATGACATATGGACTCTTTCATGTTTGTCTCCCCTCACCCATGCTTTGCATTGTATTTGGCATTTTGTGTGCAGGAGTGCAGAGGAAGAGCAGTTCATTATGGGTAAAGTTGTTCCTTGAAGGACAACACATGGACGCTGTATAGTAGCATGATGTATTTTATTTATTGTAGTCTGGGCCATACATAAATCAGAGAGATGGAAAAACGTGAACCATTGGGTTCTGAATTCTGTGAACAGAAACAGTGATAATTTCCACTTGGAAAACTGTTTAGGTCAGCTTCAGGAGAGAAAGGATGAAATTTGATTGTAGTGGACCTGAAGATGAAGATCATTTCCTGTTTACTGGCAAATAAATATTGGTGATGAAAAACTTAATATTTGACCTTGAGGGGCCTCTTCAAGAGTTACACATAAACCCTAGAATACCCAGCTACCAAATCCCTGGCTGAAAAGCATCTATTTCTAAACAAAACTTCTTCTATTTCTAAACAAAACTTCTTAAATGATATACCACATGCAGAGAGCAACTAGAACATTTTCCAATGCCATGATGGTGCATTTTTCTGTCACCTCAGTAGTCCGTTTACAAGGTGGACACTCAAAGGTAAGAAGGACCATACTGGAGATTTCAGCCATGTTCAGTGCCAGATGAAGACTCAAACATTCCCTGACCAACAAGAAGTTGAACTCTACTAGAAGCCAACTCTACACATCAAGAGAATGCACTCATGTCTGTCCCTTCCATGGTTTTAGTCTATAACTATCTGCTGAGGCAATTAAATTTCAGGTGCTCCTGGCAGTGCTGTTCTTAGCAGCAGTGCTTGCCCAGGCTTGCTGACCATGCATCTGTACAGATCCTGGGAGTGCCTGCTCAGTTCTGTACAGCAGGGTTAGCCCCAGTCACTGTCAAGCTGCCCTAAATCCAAACTGGTTGGCTGCTCAGAGCTGAGCAGGGAGAGGCACAACTTCCAACAGAGCAGCAGCTGTTGGACATAGCACCATCAGAAACTGTGGTCAATCCCAAATCCCACTTGGCAGTCAGAGGGTCAACACTGAGGACAGAGACAAGACATCAAGAATCATTATCAACTGCCTGGAAAAGCCTGTAAGATACTGAAGGTGGGATTTTCATACATATATAGGATTTGGGAATAGTACCTCAAAAGGCTTAATTTGATTATAAAACATGGAGGTCAGAGTTTATGCAAATCCTTTAGAATGAAAGAAAATTTGGAGGTATAGTTTGGTGGCCCAAAACAATTGAAAGCAGTATTCTGCTTATTTTATCAAGTTTCTCAGGTAAAGACAACACTGGTTACCTTGAACCACCTGACATACAATTTGTATCAGCAATTTTTCCATGCTTTTGCAATTTTGATTTTATTACAATAAGGTCAGGGCAGTTGGACATAGAAAAACATGTTTCAGCTAATTGTCCTAGACTCTGAATCAGATTGACACCAGCTTCAGATGAAAAAATAAATGCATGGTGCTCCATAAAACAAGTTGTTTCACTAAACAAGTATTGTCTGAAAGAGGAAAATCTCAAATGTCCACAGAATATTATTCATTCAAGTGGTAAGCCATTAGTGTATATCATCTCTAGGCAGACATTTACAAGATACAGGAGATAATGGTTTGGCTGCAGAACATTTCTGGAAGAGGAAAATGCTGTGAAAGAATGGAGAAACACAAAATCCTATCGCTGAAGTTTCTGACAACTCTCATGTACTTCGTAAGGTTCATATCTCTTTATTCTGCAATGTTTTTTACAAACTGCATGGAAAAATCCTGAATGAAAATCCTGAGGCAAGGCAGGCTGTACCCCACAAAGTTGCTATAATAATTAAGACAGAAAAAAATCCCAAACCTACTTATTTTAGGTTATGTTTCTACTTCTACCATCTACTTCAATATCCAGAAGTAGGTTAAAATTAAACCAGCAGATTTTCTTTAATATTCCTGTTGGGCCTAAGATACTAGATCTATTCAGATAGTCACTTTTTAAAAATCCTTTTTTTAACCAGAATTATAAGAATGCACCTGAAGCATTAATAGGATGATGGCCTGTAATTCAGCAAACAAGGGAAAGCTGTCCTGGCCCCTATCTGTACCCAAGAGCTTCTGCTAAAAGACACAACATGATAGTAACTACTTTTCTTTTTTTTCTTAAAAAAAGCACACTACACATTTCCTTTTGCTTTGTTGCTATAACAGATCTTTCACAAAAGCCATTTTCTCTCAAGTAATTTATTTCCTTGCAAAATACAATCTACCACATAAGATCCGAACCAGCTTGTTTCCTTCTGATCTCTTTCAGCTACTATACTTTCTGATGTTACTGTAAAGTAGGGATTAAAATTTAAGATAGAAAACATAAGTTAGTGGGATCATATCCCCTCAATTCTTCTGCAGTGGAAAAACATAAAGGGATTCAAAGGGCTTGATTGGTTTAGAAGTTCATGGGAACTATTACAGCAGAAAACAGAGTAAAGGTTCCAGCATAAGATAGGGATCTTCTACTAGAAGATCCTACTTTTACTAGAAGATCCTGGGGAAAGCATGGCTGAGGAATAGTGTCATTAGCCAGCAGGACAGTGATCTCATTTCAGTGGGCTTGTTCTATCAGCACTGGGGACAATTTACAATGGCAAAGCATTTAATATTAATAAGTAAATGCTCTGAAGTGCTTTCGAAAATGTGGTCAGTTGCCTCTCCCACAATTTACAAGGTATTATTTTGTAACTACTGCATTATAAAACTGTTACAAAGGCATGTTAAGCAGTTATTAATGCCTTTTTTACAGGCAGAACCTGTAAGAGCTGACAGCAATGGAATGTTCTGGGATGCCTATTTAGGATATATCAAGTCAATTCTTTGAACACACATTGCCAGCATTTTATTTCAGAGAAGTGATAATCTTTTGGTCTTGAAAGCTGCAGTGCTAATGATTCAAGATGCAGCTAAGTAGGTAAATACAGTAGTTTCCAGGGTGGGAGAAGAAAGGGGATGGCAAGAGGAGTACAGGCATTATGTACTTGATTAAACTTTCTCTTCTTATACCATAGTCACCATCAGATGGATGTGGGCTATTTAAATTTTTTATATTTAATTAATGCATTGCTAACTTCCTGCTGGAAGCAGGCAGACATTGCAGTACTAGAGGAATAACTGTAGAAATGCCATTCAGCATGAAGAGGCTCAGATGTACCTCCAGTAAATTTCTGTACACACATTCCAACACTTACTTTTCAGGAGGGTGTAGTGATTTACACACTACTCAAGTAGAGGCAGTTTGAACAGCAGATTAGTAACATAAACTGACAAGCTATATGTGCCTGTCAACAATACACAGCAGAGCTGTGGCTGTGTTTGGACTAGAACAGTTGCCATGTAAAAAATACTTTGTTTATAAAAAAATACCCTAAGTCAGAAAGAGACCGTGAGTAAGTATTGTGTAGATTTTATACACTCAGCTCACTTCAACTGCTAACAGCTTTAAAAACAGGAAGACTAAAACCTCAAGTCTAGGAAGGCCTGACAACAAATTGTGTAATCCTGGTGCATTGTTGTCAGCATTGTTAAGTCTGGTCTTGATACCTCGGTGTCCACATCTCTCAGGTGCAACCGCCGCACACTGTTTCAGTCCTCCTGTGGCTTTCTGTGGAAGTATGTGCAGATCTTCCTCATGGAAACTGAAGTGGCTGCAGCCTAGCAGGAAATAAAAGCAAAACCAACATGAAACATTCTTAGGTTAACAGTTCATATGCTGCAGCAATCTCAAAAGGCTCCCCTCCATCATTGCTCCAGTTTGCTCGGCTTCCCAAGTGAGAGAGTAAATGAAAGGCTCTTCACTACAATCTCCCTCACAGATAAGAGGCTTACTATCTACAGGCAACTCTGAATCCTAGGGTTGTCCTACTGCCAAGAGAAATGCACTCCAGCTGCAGATATGCACTGTACAGCAGATAAGAGAGCTGCAGATTTCCAAGATAAAGCAAATTCAATGAATGCTGTTGGGTATTCCTGGCATTTCCTCAGGCTATGAGAAAAACACAGGAGCATCCCAAAATCTGAACCCGAGCAGGTAACGTAGTTCTATAGTACTTTCTCTCCAGGGCAAATCTCTCTGTCTTGCATTTAAACACATAGAGCATAATGCACAAGTGGTTGTCACAAGATTTCTTGGTACAACCACAACATGAAGAGTCCAGCTGCTATGATTAACTCCACAACTGGAGGTTTGCCCAGGCTGCATCTGATAGAAGTGTTGGAAGGGATGAAATCAGGTAAGAAATAAGATAAGCCTCAATGATGGCAACAACTTTTAGCATCACATACTCAAGAGTACAACTAAAATTTGATTATTGAAAATTTACCTAACATTTACTGAAAAAAAATTCAATCAAAGACACTAGAGCACTTGGGAGTCCAGTTTCAGAGACAAGTCAAGTTTGGTTTGTTTTTTAAAATGTAATTTCAATTTCCTAGTTAAGCCCTCATTTTTAGCTGCTTTATAAGCTTAACTTTAATCTCAGCTCCTAGGATGAGCTCTGTGCCAGGTTTCCTGTACACCAAAAGTAGGATGATGTAGGTCAAATCCTGCCCTCTCGTTTTCTTCTACTTTTCCACTGAACGAACTGAAGGCATTATGTAATGCCCCACAGTTTTAACATGGGTAACAAATTCTTTTGCTACCCGAGCTGGAAGAGAACTTAGCTCTTTCTTTCAATGTTTAAGTGGCTTTCCAGTAACATAAACAGGCAGATGTGATGGTGAACATATAAACAGGAGATCTGCCAGGAAAGCTGTTGGCATTTTTGTGCCTCTCAGAGTAGAGCTGTATTTAAGAAGACAGCTACATCCTTCAAACATCCAGCTGGGAGCTGCAAGGATCTCTGAGCTCCTGTGTGCCTTAAGTCCCTTGAAAATGAAGGGCACATCATAAAAATTCTGTTCCTGCGTGGAGGGGATTAGCAGATAACAGCATTAATGTATCTGGCTTATTAGGCCAGAAATCATCTCTTTTGTCCATGGTCAAAGGGATCATATAATTCTTTGTGTCTGAGCAGGAGGGAACAAACCTCTCCAAGGGAGAGTTGCAGCTAGGGATAAATTATTTCATGACAACATTGTTGGCTGATCTACTTACAGTTTTTGGAGAAGTGGCCACTGCCACAGACTCCTGTCTTTTGGCACCAGGGCTGCAGGGAGACAGGGGGCTGGTTGAGGTGCCCTGGCTGCCAGGTCTGCCAGTCCGTAGCTTCTCTCCCAGAGCAGACAACCAATTCTTTCTTTCAGGAGAACTGTTCTCCTTATCTACCACCTCAGTGTCTTTCCCACACAGAGATCTGAAAAGATGGGGGGAGGTTTGATTGCTTGATGGATTACTATGGCTACCAGAAAGGGAAGGCTCTTTTGGGCTGTGGCTGGAGCCTTCAGGGTCGTTACACAAGTCAGCCAGGCGGAGAGAGTCTTCATCAGAGGCTTTCTGGTCTGGAACCAAGTGACATAAATTTAGCTTGGATTTCTTAGTTGCATGGTCCAGCTCAGTCACACAGCTACAGGCCTGCAGACACTTCTGCTCCGTATCAGCCTCCTTGCTGCAGTCAAGCCTTCTCTTGGCACGCTTTTCCAACTGAGAGTGTGGGACTTGAGGAGGGCAAGCAGCTTCCAGGAGACCCTGGGTGACTTGAGTGACTTCTGCCAGGGCTTTTCTGGGAGAAGGAGCCTTTTTCTCTACTTGTGGAGGAGAAGAGCACGGAGTCCTTGTAACCCAGTGTTTGATGGACATTTTGGAGGAAGGGATCAGACTGGGAGATGCACAGGGGCTGGCTCCAGGTGGCTTGGCTGGGGTGGAGGCTGTGGTGGCTTTGAGAGCGACCGTGGGAGTGCTGGTGGACAGCGGAAGGTCTCCGGAGTGAGCGGGAGCACAGGCAGCGGGGCGTGGGGAGGAAATGCACGCACTGCCCGCTGCCAGGGCCTTGGCAGGAGTGCTCTGTGGGCTGGCTGGTGGCCCTGAGAGGGGAGAAATAAGTAATCTGATGAGGAACACAGAACAGCAAATTAAGGACAGTCTTTATAGAAACACCCCTTCCCACCAGGAGATGAATCAGTGCTGACCCTGTGAGTCAGACATAAGTTGTATAAATCCCTCTGATTTTGGTTAAACTGGTACAAGTCCATTATAAAATCCTGTATTGCACTGATAAAGTATAATGCAATACATTTGTATAATGTCTGACATCTATCCCTCCAGTAGTGAGTGCCCTTACATGAGCTACAGTCAAAATGAACAGACAGAACAAATCTTGAATCTTCCAAGTGTATCTAGCCTTGCTGGAACTTTGCATTTTGCTTTTCCAGACCACTGCCTGGCAAAAAGGCTGGTCCCCACCTGCCCCGCATCTTTAACAGCTGCATATCTGAGCTGAAGGAAAAGGTGCTGTAAGCAGGTCCCAAGGCTAATTACAATACCAAGGAATCCTCACACTGTGATGCCCTACCACATGAATAATGCTCCAAGCCAGGTGTTGAGAGATGCATATTTTAAAGATTTTTTTTTTTTTTTAAGTGAAGGACGTACTTTCTTTCTCTTGTCTTTTTGCTGGATCATTTTCTGCAATGCTATATTAGAATGGAGACAGTAGATATTTACCATGCCCAGGAGAGTGTGAGAAATTCTTCACCTCCTGAACAAGAACTTTAATTCCAGAGGAAATTAAATCTCTTAAGAAATTATTCCCAAACAGGCATTTCACAGTAGCATTTGAGCTCACTAGCCAAGATATAAATGCCCTTGCTAGTAAAACAGAAGTTCTGAACACCCAGAAAATACCAGCCATAGGTAGGGGCCTAAGGACCTCACTAACAACAGTGGGAATCATACACAGAAAGGATCTCAGTCTGCAGCAATATTAGAGAGGGTTATTTTAATTTTTTACCAAGTTTTTTTATTTCCAGCCCTGTCCCACAGAGAACACATTGGTGGGTTTGTTGATTGCCTGCTTTCTCATTCACCTAACCCATGGTGATGCAATTAAATGGGGTGGTGCCTTAAGTTACTCTGTGCATCACACCAAAGCAGATTATTCTGGATGTTTCCTACCTTCTCTGCCACAAATCTTCTAGAGTGGTATTATCAGTCTCCAGATTTAAGATTCACAAATTATCCATGCACAGGCCTCCTCCAGAAATTTGGTTACACAAAACCACAGAGAAAATAGAATAACTTAAACAAACCACAAAAGTAATTGCCAAAGAAAAGGAAACTCTGCTTGCTACACTTGATGATATAAGTCAACAACCAATACACAACCTCAATCTCACAATTTGTTCCACAGAAATGGGTGGGGAACTACCTAGATTCATCCCAGCAGGTCCAAAATAATAGTCTGCTTGCCAGCTCTGAATCAGTCTCTGCAGATAACTCCTGTATTCTAACTCACATGTTTAGTATTAAAGAGCCAAGGTCAGCAGGAAGCCTGCTGTTGTGTTTGCAGTGTCTATGTACTTCCTCTTCCCTCCTGTGTTACTTTAATGCAGCAAGAGCAAGAAGAAATAAGTAATTTTTTCTGGTATTATTCCCAAACCTGACTTGTAAAGTTTTAGCGTATAAGATACTTTAGATTTCACGTTTCTGGTCTAGATCTATGCTTACTTCTGTTTTTCTGAAACTAGGACACAAAGGTATTTTTGAGCCCTCTCTGAGGAAGAGTGTGTGCACACACAGAACAATTACCAGTATGGACCAGACCTGGCACTCTCCCTCCTATTGTCCTGCAAACTTCCTGCTAGACTAGTTACTCACTGGCAAAAGGTTAGACGTAATGTTATCCCATTAGGGGGATTTGGAGACCTTCAGCCTTTATGTGTGTTAGCCAAGATGAAATTCATTTGGAGGGTGGCTTGAACAGATAGGTGGAATGCAGGAAGTCACAGCAGCAGCTGCTGGGAAGCTATTGTATTCTTAGTTTCAGTGCTAACCTACAGAGAAGCTCATCTCATTTCAGTTTGGGGGGAGGGCACTTCTTTCACCTACTCTACTGCAACAAAATGCAGGTTGCAGACAAATCAAAGTACTATTACAATCAGGGTTCCTTAGCTCTGGTCTAGGGTACTACCTGCTTAGTGATTCCCTTCTCTACAGAGCCCACATCTGCTTGCTAGATCAGAGCATGCTGCACAGCTTGTCTGAGTGCCCAGGCTTTGTAGAAAGGTATTGCATTTGTTCACTAGATTTAACACATGAATAGATTATTAATTCTGGGATATTACAATCATCACAATTGTCTACATGTTATAAGTACTTTCACTACACAGCATTTCATTTGGCAGTATATGAAATGAGTATATGATATGAGTCAGCTTCACTGACTGAAGCTGAAGAGAGAGAGAGACAGTACTGATAACTGCACCTGAGAAATAAATCTGTGCACAGTTCAACTGTGGGCAGAAGTAAACAGTTCAGAGTTCCAAGGCTCTGTATGTGCTATCAGCGCTTTGCTGGGTAAACTACCAAACTGGAAAAAGCATATGGTCTCAGTATTTGATAGGGGGGGAAAAAAAGGTGAGTTGTTGCTACAGTAACGTCTCCTTTGGCTGTTCAATTACCAAACTCTGCTGAAAACCACTGAAGATCTGACTGCCCAACAAGCTGTATCAATGAATATTTGCTTTGCAGTCTGGCCATACAGACTTTGCCATACTTGTAAGCTACTTCAGCCAGCTTGTCCTGTTGATGGCAGAAGTATTCACAACTAGAAATGCTCGTCTAGCTGTATGAGTAATTGCCTAATATGAGAAGAACCTCAGAAGGCCAATAAGACAAGTGAAAGGCTTTTGTTGGTACAGAGAACACACAAAATTCAACAGCTGTGTCACAGAGCAAGATAGCTCAGGGGCCTTACCTGCTCCATGTAGTTCTTGTGGTTTCTTCTGGGTGACCCAGCCCACCAAGTTGGCTTTTCTGGATACCGATTTCTCTTCCTCAGGACAACGTTGTAAGCGCCAAATCCTCACAGTGTTGTCATCAGAGCATGTGGCAATCTAAGTATAAGTTTGTGTGTTAGAGTAGCCAGGGCACATCCTATGGGCCACTGGCTGACTGAACGGAACAGCTACACCCAACACCACACCAATACGACTGATGGTGAAGCTTGGCTGAAGGGGTACCAGACTGACCATTAAACAATGAAAATAACCCTCTGTTTCATTACTGCACCAGGCAGCAGTATTCGCTCTAAAGCAGGCAAGGCTGCTGCATCCATGTCTTTCTGCTGTAGAAGTCTCAGTCACCACCAACCATTTGCTTCACATGGCTACATAAGAGACACTGGTCTGCTCAGGTCATGGCACATTTTGAGATTTCAATCCCTCAGTAGACAAAAGCAGCCACGATCCTTTTGGCACTTGCACCTTAATCTGCCTCTGTTGCTCAGGACATCTTCTGCTTGGGGACAACCATTTGCAGCACACCGAGAAGGTGACATTGGGTGGGTGTTGCATGAGCTGTGCTATCTCTTCAGAGTCAGATGTCAGCAGTATCTGGCAGAGAACCCAACTCTGTCAGGGACACAACTCTAGAGCCCTGCCGCAGCATCACGCGCTCCAAAAAGGTCTCTGGAACCCCGACCAAAGGAGCAGCACCCATCTAGCCCACATTTTATGGCTATCTTTAGGTAGATTAGCTGGTGACTCAGCAGGGAATCAGTAGAAAGAAAGTGCTGTGGTGAAAGTTCATAGCAATCTGAATGGGGAAAGTGTCTCTACTCCAACCTTTGTCACACCAACGTTGTCCCTACTGAATCAACCTTGCTTCTCAAATTGCACCAAGCAGCTTCCTGACCTGTCTTAGCTCCACATTTTCCACTTTTCCTCATGCTTTGGCATCTGAACAATGGCTGACTATTTCTTCCCTCTGTCAGTAACAATTTTAAAGGCCAAATTGGTCTGCATTTCCAACCAGTCATGATGAGGATGCTGGGCTGCCTCTACATCACAGATTTCATCTGAAATGCCAGTTCTCATATTGTGCATCTTACACAACTAGAACAATTCCTAATGTTTCCCTGCAAGACTCCTACCCTCCTACACTGTAATGCATTTCTGAAGCACTGGTACTACAATGCAAGCTAGGGAAAGAAGCTGACTTCTTTAACACAGTGGGGTGGAAGAAACTCTGGCTATCATTAGGACACTGTTCTGGATTTTTTAGGATTATTTCTAGTTTTGAGCTAGGCCAAACATTTGAACCAACTTTTTACATCAGTTGTTTTCCTTTTAGTGACACCTGGTGCATAACTACTGACCCAATTTCACTGGAGGCTCTTTTTGTCACAAAAACAGTTCAGATTTTGAAAAGAGGTCACAATGA
This sequence comes from Oenanthe melanoleuca, assembly GCF_029582105.1. Taxonomy (NCBI): domain Eukaryota; kingdom Metazoa; phylum Chordata; class Aves; order Passeriformes; family Muscicapidae; genus Oenanthe; species Oenanthe melanoleuca. The sequence continues at coordinate 87,862,652 of NC_079336.1, read as the reverse complement.
AAATAGTCCATGTTTTTTAAAGGACATTCAAAACTTCTTGCCACTCTGTAAAAGACTAGCAGATGTATCAATGGTCAGAGGGAAAGGAAGATGTGAATATGGAACAACAAAACAAGCCTTTAGCTTATGAAAGCCCTGATAAATGATTTTATTGTTTTGTCTCTTATAGGTAACATCAAGCTCTCCTCAGGAGAGGTCTGTACTGATTTGTAATTTCTTAGGACTTCTCAGACTAAAGTATCTGAAAATAATAAAAAAGTTCTGATACATTGTGGTAATATGACAGGTCAGATTACTGTACCCTAAATGAACATTTTAGCACTGATTGACTAAAAATTTCCTCCCAAAACAACAGCTGCCATTTTGAAAAGCACATGCTGTCACATCTCATCTATTGTTTCATGGTAAAGACCATTTTGCAGAAGACAAACCTTAGTGAAGTCTGAAGGACACCAAGCAATGGAGGTAACTTCCTGAGAGTGACCAAGGAGTATCCGTGGAGGAAGGCTGGGCTCACAAACCTTAAAAATTCAACAGAAAAACAAACAGTCAGAAGCACACAGCCTAATATACATCTCCAAAAACCCCCCCCATATCCCACCTGTGAAGCATGTGGATACTTCCCATCTTTCCTGTATGAAATGCATAGATCAAATGCTCTCAGCCTGTCATCATGAGGCAACAACTGAGGAAGTCCTAAGCAGCAGTTCATGGAAGCACTTGTTCAATTCCTGCTACATACAGGAATTCTGCCTCCAGAGCTGACAGCCCAAAACATGACACAAGCATTTAAAGTACCCCTACCTGTTTCAGATAAGATGTTTAAAGGTTGAGAGGCTCATATTTTGAACTGGGGTAGGCAAATAAATTCTGCTGCTATTTTACCAATGTCCCAGCAACAGGTCAATGGTTTGTTAAAAAACACGAAGCCACTGTCAACAAAATTCCATAGATGAACCTTCACTGGCTTCAGAACTGGCATCTGTGCAACTGCCAAGTGCCTGTTCCTTCTCCAACCAATCAGCTGGACCAGAGACCCTCTTAAGGGTTCATAGGAAAGCTCTCTAAATCACTCACATTCATTCAACTGATCTCCACTTCTCTCATATGCTTCATAAAAATCTTTCTCCTCTTCTACAGTACTGCTACTTATCTTGGACTCCAGCTTCTGTAAGTGACAGGCAGAGCTGAAGCCAACATTAAGTGGCTCAAAGGAAAAAACACACACACAAAACACACAGAGATACTATCCAAGTTTTGCTTGCTTTCAGCAGGCAATCCTTTCTGGAGCTGTGAGTCACCATCACTGATGTGACATTATAAGGGAGATTTATCAAGGGGATTTGCATAAATGACTAAGGGAATGAACAGATCCTTTACTGTCTGGGAAAAGGAGCAGACATTACATATAGGTTTCAAAGGAAGATGCTAGACTTTGGGGAAGGCTTCTGATTTACAAGCATTTTTCTCTTGTAAATCATCTACAACAGCCTGCAAAACTGATACAAACAGGACCCTTTTTTTCCCCTGGCATGATAGAGGCAATCACTTGGCTAAATATCCACTAAATGTCTTGGTCAGAGCATTCCCTTCACTGCCAAAACATGCAATGCCATGGAAACTAAATCCCTGTTTAGAGAATAAACAGGAGATCTTGGTGCAGAGAACACCTTCACTTACAGTTAATAGCAGTCTTGCTATTATACATTCATAGCAGCCAAAACAGTGGTCCAGTAGCCACTTACTGCTGGAAGGAAAGCAGAGGAAGGGAATTACTCTTTCCAGGACACAGTGGTTTTACACTATAGTAGTGTAAATTAAATCAACTATAGCCAATTTATATTACTGGGACGAAAAGTGCAGAGTTGTGGCTGTGTCCAGTGTGTGTGGCAGAAGACTGTCAGCCAGTCTGCACGTGTTAAGTCAGGATTAGCCACAGCCCAGCCTGCTTTTTGTGCCTGAATTGACAGGATATTGTTGGGGAAGTGAGGCCTATTGTGGCAAGGTTAAAAAGAGAAACCTAGGAAATGAGACTTTTTTTAGTTACTCTCCTCACTGGAAACAGCTGTTACATCCATTTTCAAGATGCAGAATAAAATGGTGTCTATGGTTTTGTGCACTACATGATACAGAAACACGTCCATTCCAGGGGTGTGGCACACCAAAGCTAACTTGATATGGTTTCCTGGGAGTGATCCACATCAAAGGATTGAAAGAACAATGGAAGTACAAGTCTACAAATAGTATTTTTTTATTACCAGCAAGGTAACTCAATTAGGTACCATCTTTGTGCAGAAAAACCTCTCTGCTCTTCAGCTTGTATAATCTTATGGTGATGAATTTCTAATTTAAGAAAAACCAAACTCAACACAATAAAGGAAGTGCTCATTGTCTGGAAGTGACTTACACATGAAAACAGACTGAAACAGCATCCATATCAGTAATAACTTCTATCCACAGTGTTTCTCACCCAAACACAAACTTAGCACTGCTGCAAAAGTTTCTCCAAGGAATCATCTAAGTGGAAAAGGTCTTCCTCTGCATTTTATTCCTCTCTAGATACACAAAGAGCTCTTCATGAAGGTCCTTACATCATTACCTGTTAACTACTCATGCAACATCTAACCACAAGTTTTTTTCACAGCATAGTAAATCCTCAAGCCATGAAAAGATACATAAGTTTCAGAGTCAAATCTGTCAACATTTAAATTAAGAACCTCTGAATGCGACAGATATTGAAAGAGACAAATGCACTGAAGTCCCACCTTCTAATATGACTATGGTATTAAAATAAAAAGTAATCATCTGATGATTTATTTTGTAAATATGCAATATGATCTGTCACACATATGTGATAACAACAGAAGCCTTCTGTACACTAATGCACTTTAAATGTGCTCAAATACTTAAATTTTGAGATATAATGACATCCTTGAATACTCTCAATTGAGTCCCAACCTGTGCTCCAAGAAAGTATAAAAACACAGGAATGCAGAATGTGCAACTCAAGTTTGCACAGGCATTTTTGCTGAATTTGCAGAGCACGAGGAAGGTTAAAATGGCACCACTTGGCATAGCAGTCCTGCTACCACTCCTGCCTCCACTGAGTGAGCAGCCCAGCTGCTTTTAAGTGTTCTCCAAACTAAAGAGGCTATGTGCCCAAACTACAACCTCAGCAGGCTGACCCCTCACCTCTGAGAGGCTTGTACTTGACTTTCAAACTCATTGTGAAATGGATACACAAGTCAACATTCCCTAAAAATTATCCCAAACTTGAAATAGGCAGTCACTTGTGGTTTCTGTCCATTCTACTTCAGTAAGTCCACTCTGTTCCCATATGAGGAACACGAAGAATAGAACTTGAAGCATGCCTTTTTCTGGGGTGCCTGCTACCATCTTGGTGACAATTACATTTCCTACATGTCACTGCAAGATGCTAAGTGACGAAGCCCCACAGCTGTCAGACAGTGCTTTGGAATTTTGCTGAAGGCTCTGGCTGAGCCCTTGCTATAATACAAAAGCTTTAACCACTGTAAATTAAGTATGAAAAAAAGTTATGTCTGAAGCAGGAGCTGGAAAAGGGAAAGGTGGAGGGAAAGAGCGCCCTTTAACACAATTAAACTTTTAGGTTTCTGCTAATGTGCTCCATTGCTAAATATGAACTGAGAAGTGTCTGCCTGCTTGTCATAGCTGCCTGAATCAACAGGACTGAAAGAGGATTTTAATGCCCATTAAAACCAGATTAAGAACAACAATTTGCAATAAGCAGCAGTGATGAGAGATGTACTGATGGCAGGAGGTTAGCTCTGTTTTACATTAAACAATTACATGAAGCCTTGACAGCAACATAGACACTCCAGGCACAACATGCCAGGAGCTAGGGTAGGATTGGGAAGCAAGGAGCGCTCTATGTGAACATGAAAAGCAAAAGCAGCTCCAGACTGCATGCTTGGGTCTCCCGCCATTGCCTCACCTTCCAGATGTACGCATTGCAGTCGCTCGAGCCACTGACCAGGAACTGGTCATCTGGGCTGGTGCTGGATTTGATGTAAAAGGTTGAATTTTGGTGTCCACTGAAAACAGCCACTGTGTAGAGAAAATAAAATAAAAAATTAAGTAGAAGCCCCACTCAGTGCATAGCCCTGGAGTCAGTTGTGCAAGGAAGGCTGATCTTACAGGCTTTTCCTGCCTAGCCACATATCCTCTGGAGAAAGTGGTTGCACTGCTCCCTTGCTCTGGGGCTCTGGCAGCAGGAAGTTTTTATTATTCAACTAGAGCCCTTCAGGCTTCCCAAACAAACCAATGGCAGCTTCATTAAAGCTCTAGCCTGACCCGTATCACAGGCAGGCTCAGCCCTCACCTGGGCTGCCCCACTACTCCAGTTCAGATTCAGGTTCCCTGTCTCTTCCTCCCTCAGCTGCCATTGCCAGTCCTGCAGCAGGAGCCTTCTTCCACACAGGTGGCAACAAAGGAACTGGCTGCTCCTTCCTCCCGCTGCCAGCAGCTTTATTTCATCAATAAAACTTGCATTTCATCAGTTATGCACTCCTGTATTTAAAATATTAAAAATATTTGAAACCACCACCCCAATGGCCGACCGTCCCCTACCACAAGGGCCTCCAGCCGGCATGAGAGCTGAGCATGGAGAGCATGGATCTGGAGTGCTCAGCTGCACCATGTCCTGTCCTCTCATGGGGCACAAAGCACAAGAGCCCCAGGGAAGCCCAGGCTGGGCTGGATCCCTCCTCCAGCCCTGTTTTAGCGGTGCCTCTCACAAAGGAACGACCCACAGACCAAGAGGACGCATGGAGCCCTTTGAAGAGCTGCTAACCCCAAAACACCCTTCAATTTTTTTTTGCTGAGTGCTGTGGCCACTAAACCTTGCCAAGGCAGGCAGCGAATGCTGCCACAGGAGGATTTCCTGGCGAGGAAATTCCTAGCGATTTTCAGCGCTGGGCAGGAGTAGCCTCAGCGCCGTGAGGGCGGCACAAGGGCGGGCAGCGCTGCCCTCTGCAGGAGCCGCGCTCCAAGGGCCGCACCACAGGAGGATTTCCTGGCTAGGAAATTCCGAGCGATTTTCAGCGCTGGGCAGGAGCAGCCACAGCACCGTGAAGGCGGCACAAGGGCGGGCAGCGCTGCCCTCATCGGGAACCGCGCTCCAAGAGCCGCAGCCCCCTCACAGGAGCAGCCTCAGCGCCCTGAGGGCGGCACAAGGGCGGGCAGCGCTGCCCTCATCGGGAACCGCGCTCCAAGAGCCGCAGCCCCCTCACAGGAGCAGCCACAGCACCGTGAAGGCGGCACAAGGGCGGGCAGCGCTGCCCTCATCGGGAACCGCGCTCCAAGAGCCGCACCACAGGAGCTCAGCCAGCCGGAGCAAGGGACGCTCCTTGCCAAGGCAAGACCTCCATGAGGGGGTCAAAAGCTGCGAGGGGACAGCCCATTCCCACAGGGCAGCTGGCGAGGTTAACCTCAACAACCAAGCCATTAGTGTTTACTACTCACAGCACTTGTCCACTCTGGAAGCATTCCCACCCACCAGACTGCCTCCCTGAAGAGCAGACAGAATTCTGTCTGAATTCATTTAATTTCAGTTAACTAAGAGACTGAGAAAAGGCAGTGGAAAAAAAATGATGCATCTGGCTGGAACGCATCTCACAAATTTTGCCACTGGCCTACAGCAAAACAGCTTTGTGCACCAAAGGCTCAGGGCCATCTTGTGCATGTAAAGGTCACGGATGCAGAGCTGAAGGAATCTGAAAGGCTGAGGCACCTCAATATGCTGGGGATCTTGTTTTCCAGAAACTGTGGCTGAAGTTAAATTGAAAAGGCACCTTAAAATATCTGAAATTATCAGGTGATGACTTCCAGTGGATTCATTCAGTTTGACAAATCAGTGGCTGCCAGTAAGCAGAAGATTCAAACTTGCTTCAGGCTGGATAGTAGCCATTCCTCACTGGATAACTAACATGCAAACTACCAGCAGTCCCTGTCTGGGTCAACCACTATCTGTTATTAATTTTATGTGGATGGCTTAACACAAAATGTGGATCTCTCCTGCATAGCTTCAGAGAGAAGAGCATGGAATAGATTTCCTTCAAGCATTGAACCTGGTCCTTGTCTCTCTGTGTCAGAGGGACAAGCTTGCCTTTCTGCACTCTCTAACATCTATTCTTTCTGCAGAGATTTCCACAGATATCATGCTTACCTGGAGTGGTCCTTAAACTTGTCATATTGAACATGTAGATACTGTCATCAGTGCAGTTAGCAAACAGATTAGCACCAGTGGAATCCAAAACCAGGCTAGAATACCCTACAGAGAAAGAGAGAAGTTCTTTTTAAGAAAAAAATTTGGAATAGAGACATTCTCAAAGAAATGCCCAGAGAACGGAATTTGGAAAGGATCTGTAACATGTATGAGATTGTCATGGTAAAGTTTCTATGTTTGACAGAGCACTTGCTGAAGAAGAAATGTTTCTAAAATAACATCTACCTTTTCTCAGGAGGACTCAGGGTGGTATTTAGAAAGGAATTGTACCTTCAGAATAGGCAGGTGATTTATTTGATGATTTCAAACAGATAACAGGTACAACCAATTGTAGAACCAGCCATTCTCTGATTTGCTAGTGATTCAGGTTCAAGAAAAATCTTTACCTGCAGGCAAATTATTTCACAACTACCTCCCTGAGGATTTCCCTCATGTTCCTGGGACTGATCATTACCACATTGATCAGACAAATAATCAGGAATAACTGTGTTGCATCAGAGCATTGTAAGGCATTAAAGGTACAAAGACAGAGAAACATGAACAAGTGTGCTATTGTTTTTGATAACAGTTTCAAGAGGTAATAACATAAAAATCCAGTCCAGTCTGTAGTCTTTGCAAGATACAATGCAAAGAAAGTTCAATCTGAATTTTGCTCATGTATCAAAATGACTAGCTAAATTCCTCATCAAGAGCTCTACTGTTCCTCAGCTCTGTTTATGAAAATGCACTGCTGAAGTTTCTGCAGTGATATAAAAGTCCAGCCACTCTTCAACTTGAAAATTCATTATTGGCAATCAAAATACCCTGCAGAGTTTGCTGATCAACATTTGTCTATAAAGATAAGCAATGTCAGTGACAGTCCTTCTTAAATTCACTCTGCACTGCAGCAGACCCGTGCCCAGTGCCTTACCCAGCCTGCGAGTGCTGCTCCCAGGGTAGCAGAAGGACCTGGCGGGCAGCGGCTCCTGACGGAGAGCGGTGTAGTTCCTGCGCAAGTCCCACACCTTGATCACGCTGCAACAGAAAAGCACCGGTGCCTTCAGCTCCCAAACTTCCCTTCCCATGCTGATAAAGCCTTTTAAGAGCACAGGAAGTCAGGTTGCTCATGGTTGAGTATCCAGTGCTAAGAGACAACAACTGAGCAGGAGCTGAGCTGTGCTGAAAGCCAAACAATTGCTCTGCTGGCCATGGGTGAGGAGGCAGCACTGCCTTCTGTAACTCACACAAGACAGAACAAGAGCCTAGAAGCCAGCTTCCTTCCACTAGTAAAAGGAAATAGAAAGATGCCTTTATACTTCTGACGAGTAGTTCTAGTTTGTAGTTTTAAAAATTAAGTCTTCCAATTTTTTTACTTGCTCTTTGGGAGCAAGTCTCAGTCACGAACCATAGGCAGGAGAGTCAATCTTATCTGCCTCAGAAAGGCTCTGACCACATGGAACCTGCTAAAGAATCGAGTCCATGAGGATCATTTCCATGCCAATCAATAAGACAGTTTGCTCGAGCTCCAAGATGCTGCAAAGGATCTGGCACCTGAGAGAATGCATCTTTTGTAACTCAAAGCAACATTTTCTCAAGCACGCCTACATGTATGCAGGCCCTGACCAGCCATTCACATCCAAAAAGGCTGTCTAACAATAGTCTATGTGTGGTCTCATAGGACCATGAGAATAGAGAGAGAGAGAGAGAGAAGAATTGCTCTCATTCAGGCCCACAGCTAAGACACTAAAATGAGCATTTACCACATATCACAATTTGTCCAGTACTGCAATCTCAGCAAGGAAGTAAAGCCAATGCGAGCTAGCAGCAAAGCTGTTGATTCCACCTAGCAGTTGCTGTAGCCTTGTTGGCCACTGAGTGATCTTAGAGAGAAAATCTGCCCATCTTTTTATGCCACTGAACACACAGAATAGACAGGAAAGAAAGCATCCTTCCTCCTTACCCATCAACAGCTCCTGCAGAGATAAGAGTATGCTCATCCTGAAGCAGAACCACAGTTACACTCTGCTGGAAATCCTTAAAAAGAGAAGAAAAAAGAGCTTTATTTTCTTTTAAGGTCAGCAAGATCTTACTGCTTAGTTCAAGGCCATGTGAATGCAGGGAAAACATCCCCCTAGCAAAGCAGCAGAACCTAGAAACAGCAGATGTCATTTAGGACACAACAATCCTTTGAACACTCCCAGCAGTGAAATTGCCACTGAGAGATAAGTGTTTGGGCAGCACTTTGAGATTATACCTTTCAGGACACAGATAAGACAGCAGCCTTCATCACAAGGTTTAATAGATTAAAAATTATCAGGTTTTACTCCAGTAAGGCAGTAATTTGTCTGATCAAATTAAGGGGGTTAAAAAAAAAAATGGAAAAAAATCCCAACTCTCTATATCTCCCCTCTCACAAAGAAAATGCTGGCCATTCCTTACCCTTCTGGAAAAAAAAAAATAAAAAAAAAATTCACATAGTATTTGCCCAAAATTGGCTTTTATGGCACTTGGTTTGTAAGGCAACTAAACAATGTCTAAAATTAACCATAGCAAATGACCATGACATAAAACCCTACCTCTGAAAGATAAATGGAAGCATTTACCACACACAAGCCACATTTTTCTTACTGTATTTACTTAGGAAGAATTCTGTGAATAACACTGTCCCCAGAAGAGACATTCTGGTTGTTGCCCAGATACCCACCACCAAGGGAGCAAGTCCTCTCAGGTTCTGCCTCTTCTTCTTCGGTTTGGAAGGAGTCTGCTTGTCAACCACATTGTGTGCTCCAGTGATTTGGTTCACCTGCCTGTAAAAGCCATCTGAAAGAAATCCAAGACATCTCAATTAGTAGTTTACATGCAATTTTGCTATCACTTTAATAAAAGGTATCAGCTTGGGATTAGTCCTAAAAGGTGGCTAAGGTTAACCTTTAAAAGCATTACTGCATTCTGAAAACAAAAATTACTTACATACAAAAACAGTGAATAGAACACAGTGCAAAACCTACAGAGGTCAGTGTAGCAAGGACAAGAAACTAAAACTGATCTAGGCTGGCTGCCTTTGGAAATCATTACCTCCAGTCTGTTTTTCACATGCATCCTGGTCTGGAGCATTCAACCCACCTCATCCCAAGCAGAACTGCACTCACTGGAAGACTTCCAGTGCTTTTCCACTATTTTATAATTTTCTGTTTGGCCATTTGTTATTTTATGAAATGTACTGCCTTACTACAATTTTTCTACTTTTTTTTTTGTACACTTTCCATTTCAGTCATGTGGAGTCTTTACTTGTCTGTTTGAAAAGCCAGGGATCCTGGGACAGATAGAAGAGTAAGACATGTTCAGGCAAAGAAACTGCTGTGGCAGAGCAGGGAACTGGGAAAAGGCATAAGGGGAAGGGGCTGGAGAAAAAAAGCCCCAGGAAACAGAAAGAGGAGCAGAATGAGCTCACACTGTATTTATAGTAGGTGTTCCCACAATATACTCAGTTGCTACCAGCACTCACAAGCTCTTTTTTCTACACTTTCTGCTTTCCTTTCTGTCTGCCAGGAGCCTTTCCAGCTTTTCTTCACCCCTCTGGATGACACTGACCTAAGCAATCTCTCCCATCTCATCAGCTTTTGTGTTGCCCTAACAGGGATGCATTCTGTACAAGATCATCCCCTTAACTACACATAGGGAATTACCAAACCAGCCTGTGGTTTGATGAAGATTTGCAGCAAAGTGGAGAAATGTATTATATGTAGCAGAGATACCTATTCCATCCTCTTACAGTACCTAAAGCAGTACAGTTATCTGAGAATCCTCTGCTGCCCATATTGTAATCAAAAGTATCAGTCCAACAAGTGCATCTGAGCAGTCCTTTTACATGAGATACCAAGCTTTTTTTGATACACACTTGAAAGTTTATTTACCTTTCTTGTTGCACCTGGTATCCCAAACCATGATGTTTCCATCTCTCCCTCCAGTACAGAAAACAGCTGAGAAAAAAAAAAAAAGTGTAATTAGCTTCCAAAAGCATTCATTTAATTAACTGAATGCAGTACAATGCCCATCTATGTACCACTGGCTCTTCTGTCCCAACACTTGGGATGCCAGTCCAGAAAATTCAGGTCATTGTTTTGCCATACTTTTTGACTTGTTCCCTTATTCTTTTCTTACTCCCATTAGAGAAACCAGCTTATGGAAAGCATATTCACACACTTGGCTATGGAAGCAGATATCCTAACCTGTCTTTGCCCAAGATCAGAAATGTGCAGATTTTAGCATCAGGACACCATCAAGTTCCAACAAGACAGTTTTACTTTCCTGGCTGGGTCACAGCTCAGGCCTGTGCTACTGGTACCCATCAGTTTCCAAAGCCCTTTTTCAGCCCTTAAAGTACTTTGCCAGGGGAAAAAGGAAAAAAAAACAACAGACAACAGGGAATATCAACATTTACCTTTCTCAAATCTAGAAAAAGCAACTGACTTGAGGCTACACTGATGACCTTTGCATATACCAAGAAGCTCGCCAGCTCTCACATCCCACACCTTGGCTGTCTGATCTCCTGAAGCAGTGACCTTCAGAGAGAAAAATAAAAGCTTCAGTCATTTTCTGTACACAGTTGTGAAAGCATTAAAAAAAAAATCAGATGGCAAAAGAATGCTTACAATCCTGTGTTCCCCTGGCACCCAGGCAAGGTCAAATACAGCGTTTGAGTGAGCCTGCCATTCTAACAAGAAAACAAAAGCCAAGATTAGTTCAGTGCACTGCAGCACGGTATTTTGCAGAAGACTAAATGACATCAGACACTGAAATCACAATCTTGTCAACAGTTTGCCTTAGGCAAGAAAGACAACACAGAACAATTCATCTCCAACTGCTGTTTTAAGAGTACATTCATGCTGCTGCTTTGTAAAGAAGACTCAGCAAAGTATGTGAAAGGAATAAAGTACTGCCTACAGAATGTGTTTTAAGGACTTGCAAAAAGCTCTCTTTGATTCCAGCAAATCCCATACTTGTCATAGAAAATGAAAATCATCTTCTATACAACATTTACCTCTAAAGATGAGCTTGCTGGTGGTCTGTGCTTCAGTGTCATACAGTCTAACAAACCCTTCTTCATTTGCAACTGCCAGGATGTGCTCCAAATTCGGGGCTGAAAATAAACAGAAGCATATTATATTATGTAGCTAATCCATAATCATGCCCATGCTCATTTTGAAAGGCCACAGATGCTTTAAAGAGGAATGCAGCAAACATAAAGCTGTGAAATAAACAGCATTTACATGGCACCCTAAGTGTTGAAATACAGAAATACTGGCAAGCATTTTTTCTAGATGTTCCGTTCAGGAATACATGGGCAATCAAATGGCTACAAGAGCATCTTTAAAGATAATGTCTCTTTCACCAGCTATAATAGTTTTCAGTTACAGTTTTCTGTATCTAAAGTACCTATCATCTACAGCCTCCAGCATTTTCCACGATTCACTTCAAAAAGCAGGAAGCCATCTCAGAAGAAATGTAAAATCTCACTCCAAAACTAGAGTACAATGAATGAAAAAGTTTTCCCCTAAAGATTCAGGAGCTTCGTTGCTTACTTCTTTCCTCCATCAGGGGGAAATGCTTTGTGTAACTACCTGGTGACATCCATCCACCTCTGATTTCCACCTCGTGTTCTCCACCCTATTATAGCTTTTATATATTTTGAACAAAGCCCACTTTTTCACCTGTGTAGTCTTACACTGTCACCAAGAGGACACACCTTGAAACAGACACAGATGAAACAAAGGGGCATTGAAATCAATGATTTGCTGTTGGTTCTTTTAGGGAACACTTTCCATCAGCATATCTGGGAGCACCAGGATCCGATGTTTATCACGTGTAGGAGCAAGCACACTGCTACTAGCTCACTTTAAAACAATAAACTGCTGACAACAAAACCCATACCCTGGCCGCCCAAAAGACCTTTCAGGAGGTGACTCTACCTGTAGAAAAGGTGCAGCCGAAAGGAGGGACCGGCATTCCCGTTTCCCCATAAGACAGGTAGTCATCTTCTCGGCTGCACTGGTAGCTGTCCAAGAGATGCTGCAGGGGAAGCGCTGAGGACAGACCTACAACGGGACAGACGGACCGTGAGCCCCTCAGACACCACAGGCTCGGGCGCCAGGAGCCGCGAGGCGGCCGCCGCGGCTGTGCAGGCGGCCGGGGACGGGTGGGGACGGGAGGGAGTGGGGAAGGCGCGGTGCTGGAGGAAGGAAAGGCGCGGTACTCACGGGCGGGCGCGGCGGCGGCGCGGCGGAGCAGCGCGCGGCACAGCATGGCCACGGGGACACGGCCGGCGCGCGGCGCGCCAGCTCCCGCCAAACGACCGGCCCGCCAAGCGCGCCGCGCGCCCTCATTGGTCAGCGGCCAGGGCGCCGCGCCGCGCCCGCCTCCTCTGATTGGGCGGCGCTGCTGGGGGGGCGGGGCCTCCGCGCCGCACCCGCCGCCGGTTCCCGCGGCCGCGCATGTGCGGCGCGGGCGGCAGCAATGGCGGCCACCGCCAAGTCCTTCCTGGCCGACGCGGGCTATGGCGAGCAGGAGCTGGACGCCAACTCCGCCCTCATGGAGCTGGACAAGGGTGAGCCCGCGCGGGATCGGTGCTGTCGCCGGCCTGGGGTGGGGGCTTTGCGTGGTAGCGCTTTATCCACGAGGCGGGGCTGGAGGTATCTGCAGTAATTCCTGCTGTCTCCTGTAGGCCTCAGGTCTGGCAAGCTCGGGGAGCAGTGCGAAGCCGTCGTTCGTTTTCCGAGGCTCTTCCAGAAGTACCCGTTCCCCATTCTCATCAACTCGGCTTTCCTAAAGCTGGCCGATGTTTTCAGAGTGGGGTGAGTACTGTCGGTCTGCTCCTGCCCATTCATTCAAGCCTGGTCCGTGGGAACGCGCCGTGCCTTGGAGTGTCGCTGCTTTGGAGTCCGGGATGTCGTGCTTGCCTGACAGCACCGCTGTGGTACCCAGTCTGTTGCCATCGTGCTTGATTGAAGCTTGTTTTCCACTTCTTTAATGAGCTTAAGTGGCTATAAGTGATAATCACGGTTCTTTCCCTCTGTCTTCATTTGGGTCTTCTCTCCCTGACTGGTTTAAGTTCATTGGAGTAAATTTTGCTCCATAAGCACATTCAGATCATAACTCCTAAATGGATGAGCGATCACATGTGAGAATTTAATCTCTAACAAAGCTCGAAGTATAGCTTTTTCAACTGCCTGCTGTCTAAGTGTTGTATCTAATGGAATCAAAGCTGCTTTTTAAAATCTTTCAAAAGTGTATTGTTGATGTCATGGAATCTTCACTCTTGTCTTCTGGAAGGAAAATAAATTTGCACAGCACTTGGCAGTGGTAATTAGACTTCTCTGTTTTAGTCTTGGATGTGTTTTTCCAGCAGATTTGGATCCCTATATGTGCACAAAAAAGGCATTTGCCTACACCCCTCCTCACTAGTGTCAGCAGATTCATTTCTTTGGAGTTGAGTTTTAGTTTGACACTACCTGAACCAGAAAATAAAGCATGTATAATATATTAATAGTCTTTTTTTTAATATATCAGTCTACTCGAATGTTTCTAAAGCATAGACATTTCCTTGTTTTAAATTGCTCTCAAAAGCTGTAGTTAAATAACTTAGTATTTAAAGTGCATGAATTTTGCAAAATAGCCTGACAAAGAAATGCGTGTATTTTCTAATAGGAACAACTTCCTAAGGCTGTGTGTGCTGAAAGTCACTCAGCAGAGTGAGAAGCACTTAGAGAAGATCCTGAATGTGGATGAATTTGTCAAGAGAGTTTTCTCAGTAATCCACAGCAACGATCCGGTTGCTCGGGCTATTACACTGCGGTATGTATGGCACTAATGGTCCTGGTTTACTCTAAGTCTGATTAATGGTTCTGATTTACTTCAAATCTGTAGGTAGCTATCAATGTGCTCAACTGAAATAACAAGACCAAGTGTGAGGTGTTGCATCTGAGCCAGGGAAGCCCCTGGTATCAATCCAGGCTGGGGGATAAACAGATTAAGAGCAGCCCTGCCCAGAACTTGGGGGTGCTGGTGGATGAAAAGCTGGACATGACCCAGCCATGTGCACTGGCAGCCCAGAAAGCCAAACGTGTCCTGGGCTGCACCCAGTCTGGGCAGTAGGCAAAGGACGGGGATTCTGCCTCTCTGCTCCCTCTGGTGAGACCCTCCTGCAGTGCTGTGTCCAGCTCTGGGGTCCTCAGCACAGGAGGGACATGGACCTGCTGGAGGGAGTCCAGAGGAGGCAACCAAGATGAGTAGGGGAATGAAGCACCTGTCCTGTGAGAAAATGCTGAGGGAATTGGGATTGTTCAGCCTGGAGAAGAAAAGGCTTTGGAGTGCCCTAATTTTGTACCTCAATTCAGTACCTGAAAGGATCCTACAAGAACGATGGAGGGAGACTTTTTACAAGAGTGTGTTGTGACAGGACAAGGGGGAATGGCTTCAAACTAAAGAGTAGGTTTAGTTAAGATATTGGGAAAAAAATTCTTTATTATGAGTGTCGTGGAGCACTGGAACAGGTTGCCCAGAGAAGTTATGGGTGCCTCATCCATGTAAGTGTTCAAGGCCAGGTTGGATGAAGCTTTGAGCAGCCTGGTCTAGTGGAAAGTGTCCCTGCCCATGGCAAGGGGTTTGGTCTTTGAGGTGCCTTCCAACCCAGGCCATTCTGTGACTCTATGAGTGAAATAAAGGAGGCTTTTTATACTTTGCTCATAGAGTTAAAAGCAAAGATACCTGTCTTTGGAAGGCATGAATGAGAAGGAATGGTGATAAAAAGAACTGGTTATTAACCACTTATGATGGCTAGAATTTTGTGGGTGGTCCCAGGCAAAACAGAATTTGCAGTGTTGAAACTTTGTGTACACCAGAGAAGAAAACTGAATCTGTTGTATGCATAACTCAGAGAGTAGCTATATGCAATATATCGTGTCTCCCCTAGGATACAGTTAGACCAAGTGAAAGGGCTTCCTTTTGTGGCAAAATAGCTTTTGTTAACTTGTAACCAAAACTTACCTGAGCCTTGTCCTAGCTAGAATTGCTAGTTGATCTCTGATCAGTAACTTTTAAGGAAATGCTGTTATATTACTGATTGCTTTGAACTTCTGGGAGTCAAGTGGGAAAACAAATAAAATTAATCTGTCTTCCATGTCACTATCCTGCTGGTTTGGTGTCTGTGTCACTAATGGTATCCAACATGACCCTCTTAATTGCATCTTCCAGCCCTTGTGCAGGTGAATTTGAGTGTGAAGAGAGCACTTCTCTTTCTCTCTTTACATTCTTTTTGTACCTCCATCTAGAGCTGTTACTGATTTCACTACTGGGAGATGGGAGGCATTAACAGGGCTTTGATTGATTAGGTCATATGTCCATTTCTTTTTTCTTTCAATAATAATAATCTGAGATAATGCTTTCATGCCGTGGTGTCTCAGAAATCTGTAAATACAATATGTCTGCATGTTTTCTTGTACTTCCTGTTCAGTGTTCTAATATAAGATTGCAGTTGTTGACTGGCATTGAGGTTTATCTTCACAGATTGCTACAAGTCCCAGAAATCATCTGCAAAAATACTTAAATTACTAATATATTTATAGGATACATCAAATAAAATGCTAAAATAGCTGTTGGTTCACCAGTTTCAGTTTAAAATCTTCTGTTGATTTTTTTTTTTTTTTTGTCCTCCTTGAATAGTGTCAATAAGGAAGAAAGTGTTGAAACAAAGAGCTGCTTAAACAAAACCGTCTGTGGAATTTTATTGCTAGATAACCATGTAAATATTTCCACCGAACTCTTGCTAAAATTACCATCAGTATAAATGCTACATTTATTCTTCTTTTAATTGGATTATGCTAAATATGCCTGAAAGGCATCTTTGAAATATTTTTAGCAAAGTATAAGTTGATTTGCTACTTTTTTAGCAGTTCCACTAAAAGTGTTACACTTTTTTCACTAATAACCTTATCTTACATCAGTGAAAGATGTTGGAAATAAATCATGCCATAGTGAACTCTTAATTTTAAAAGAGTTTTTGGTAAGTTTCTCACTGTGCCAATTTCATGCTAAAAGATATCAAAATGTAATTAAATTTTTATCAAACCACTGACACAACCCACATGTATTTAATTACATGCTTACTTGTAGCACTTGTTTATTTCTGTAACAGTCTTGAAAGAGCATGTATTTGTATAAACATGGCCTTTTAACTGGTCTTTTTGCATTTTTATTTGGCTTCATAATTTTTTCATGATCCCTGTTCTTCCTGATTTTGCTGTGATTTACTTCTGTAGGATGTTGGGCAGCATGGCTTCTATCATTCCAGAAAGGAAGAATGCACATCACAGTATCCGCCAGAGTTTGGATTCCCATGATAATGTGGAAGTTGAAGCTGCTATATTTGCTGCTGCCAACTTTTCTGCACAGTCTAAGTAAGAACTTTTTCTTTCTCTCTTTCTTGATATTACAGAGAATGGAAACTCCATTAACACTGACATTCAGAAACCTTACTATTTTCTGTTGTGCTGTCCTTTATAGCAAAACAATTATGTGCAATAACAATGTAAGGAAATCCAACTGCAAGTTCAGCAGATTTTTTTTTCTAAAATGGAAAGCTCATAAATATGAGATTGAGAATTGGACTAGCAGCTTTAATCATGAATTATTTTACAGAAATTATATTAGATAAACGTAGTGCTGCTTATCAGTTTTTGAAAGCTCTGATTTTCTCATTTGGTTATGCCTGTGTGCGTGGTTCTGAAAAGACTTAGGTTTTGGCAGGCACTCTTTGATGTGATTTTTAATTGTTAAAACACAGGGTCTGGTAGATCAGTTGAATTTTTTTTTTAGGTTTTAATTCCTTAATTTTTTATTTTTAATTTCTCTTGGTACTTTCTTTTCTCCACAGGGATTTTGCTGTTGGGATCTGTAATAAAATCAGTGAGATGATTCAAGGTACATGTGTATATTGAATGATAAAGAGGAAAAGCTTTAATTTCTCTGAAAATTCTTTATTACTCATATTTACGTATTAGATATCATGCTGTTGCCTCAGATGATTCCAGTTTTTAAATTAGCTGACCAGTAATCTGTCTGATTATCTTAAATCCTCCTCAAATTTAAGTTTTCAAAGCACTTGCTTGGTACAGATTAAAAGCCCATCTGTAGTGTGATGAATAAACTTCCATAGACTCTCATAGGTTGCTTCAGATGAGTTAATTTGTGTATTACCTGCAGTGAAGCAAGGAGCAGCTTTCTCAAACAACCATGAAAATGCTTGATGGTGCTGTCATTTCACACCTAGCTAGACCATGAATTATTTGAAGGCAATGCAGCTGTTTGCACAATCTGCTTTCAGCAGTGGTAGCAATCCAGACATATTCTGTGCCTCACAACTGCCAAAAAAAGGCAGCCCAAGGACTAACTCTGGCTGTGCTTCTTTCCTTATTACAGGTTTGGCCACACCTGTGGACTTGAAGCTGAAGCTGATCCCCATTCTGCAGCACATGCACCATGATGCCAGCTTGGCCTCCAGCTCCCGGCAGCTGCTGCAGCAGCTGGTGACATCCTACCCCTCCACCAAGATGGTCATTGTCACCCTGCACACTTTTACTCTGCTTGCTGCTTCTTCTTTGGTTGACATTCCCAAGCAGGTAACTCTTCCCAAGGCATGCCTTCCTCTTGTAGTACAAAGTACATTTTAAAAACACTCAGATCAAAATAAACAGTGATGGCTGTGCTGGGTAGGTTGCTCCTGTGTACTGTTGAGGAAGAATACCCTGAAAATGCTGCTGCTTTCATATTTTCTGGTTCCTTTTCTTTTTCTGGTTCCATTTCCAGGTGACTATCAAACACACCACCTTATTTACAGTTCATTACTTGTCTTTCTCTAAATCAGGGATTCCAATCAACAAGGATAGATCAGCATGCAATAAAATAAACACCCTGACTTTTTCTGAAAAGACTTCAACTTGCCTGTGGAAACCAGGCTTCAATTTGCACTTCTGTATATTGTCTTGGGTTGTGGGTGTGCCTTTTTGCCTTCATGAATATTTCAATAGTATAGAATGCATTTAAAGTGTATTTCTTGGAGAACTTTGAGGAATTTCAACCTTTTCCTTAAATTCAGGACCGTAAACCAAGTAATGGGAAAGCAGTGATGGAAAAATACAGTTCTTTTAATACTCTGATAATGAGCTTTATGGATGTGATTTATAGAGTAGATCTGGACACAGTGACACTTGAGACTCATCCAGCTAATCCTTGTAAAGGACTCATGAAAATCTATTTGCTTTCTTTTAGCCCTGTACAGCCATGCAGGGCTGGTGTCTGTGACTGTTAGATAATAGCATTGATCTGTCTGAAACTCTCTGCTGTGGCTCATTTCTGTATTTCAGATGATGCTTCTGATGATGCTGAATCTAAGTCTACTGAAACAGCATTAGAACACTTAATGTGCTGCTTTTATTATTTTTTTTTTAATGGCAGTAAACATGGAGATTTAGGCTGTATTTCTGCAGCACAATAGCCATTACTGCATAAAACTGATGTAGCCAGGGTGGGGATGGAGACTAAAACCATGACTGGCATGTTCATACTTTTTCAAATTAGTTTTGGCTCAGTGTGCTCAACATTTTATCCTGAGTGCTTTTGAAAGTACTTCCTTCTAGTAGCATCACTCTTAAACAATGAATTTATTTTCTTGCAGATCCAACTTTTGCTGCAGTACTTGAAAAACGACCCCAGGAAGGCTGTGAAGAGGCTTGCAATCCAGGATTTGAAGTTGTTGGCCAACAAGACACCACATACATGGAGCAGAGAAAATATTCAGGTCTGTATGTTTTTTAAGCTAAAGTTTATTATGAAACTTTCCAAGGGGTTGTAAGAATTCTTTTCAGAGGAGCAATTTGAGAGGTAAAGTAAGGAATAACTTGTATCTTCATATCCTTAAGTTAGGTTACTCTGCCAAGCAGACTAGCCAAGTATTAATGAGCAGTTGAAGTATGTCTTCAGTTGGATAAGTTGATGCTCAAGGATTAAAATTGAAGCATTTTTACTGAGGGAAGGCATGTGCCATGTAGGAGGCCTTTGTGCAGTGAGGAAGTAGGTTTTCCATCTGACAAACCCATTTCAGGTAAGAGACATGAGAGCTGAATGTTTACACTGCTCTTACCACACTGAGTACACACCAGTGCTCTGGAGCAAAACAGCCTCTGGGATTTGTCAAAACATGTCATCCAGGCAGGTGTACTTGAAATAACAAATGGAATTTTTATTTCATTTCTTAGAATTAATGGGGTTTTTTTAATAGTAGCCTTGTGACTCCTGTTGTATCAGTGAGAAAGTGTTTATAGTGCACCTGTGCTATTTGGGGAAACCAGTGTTAGATTGTAGATATTACTGCTGCCTTCTTTCAATCACAGTTGCATTGAATTTTTTTCTCCTTTCCCTTTTTCTGATAGAAATGACTGTGGAAAATAACTTCAGTTTAAATTATTGGGAAAGTAAATATTTCAATAACTTTATGGCACATGGTTACAGCTCTGCTTTTTCCTGGGTCATTTTTTCTTTGCTTTTGTTACTCTTGGAAGCTACTTTTGTTCTGTGCTGTTGGAGCATGAGGCAGCTGGGAGGAAAAACTATGCAGGTTTTTGTTAACTATCATGTGAGAAATAAAACATGTTCTGCTTTGTCCCAAGTTCTTGGAGATAATGATTTGGAGTGTGCAGAGCTTTTTGCTTTTGTGAACTGCTTTAATTTTCATAATGGGTTAACTCCAGAAATTTATTTCCTTTTAGGAATTTTATGGAATTATGGTATTTTTTTGCAGAGAAAATGCTACTGTATCTCATTATATTTAGTTAGTATAACGACTATATCTCAGTAAAAGTGAGAGACATTGGTAATGTGGCTTTCATGGTCATGTAGTGTTTTGAACTAAAGTGGGTGTCCTGATGGTTGAAATGCACAGGAAAAAAGTTCCACTGATCTCAGAACTAAACCAGTGTCTAGGGAAAACAAAACTAATTGTCTGAAGCCTGCTACTGCTTGCTGAATAGCATGCAGAAATAATAAGAGTTTTTCTGACTTCTGGAATAAAAAGTTGACATTTTGAGTTGGGAAGTTGTTCTCCATAGTTATTTTTATACAACAAGGACTGGAACAGACCCTCCTTTTCCCATGTCAGGGCCTGCCTTTTGTACATTTTACCAACAAACATTGGTTAGTTTCTTCAGCATTTTAAGTCTGTGTAGGTCAGTTGGAAAGTTTGGTCTGCACTGTGGACACTTCACTGATTTCTAGACACCAGCTTCAGAAACTGTTGCTGCCTAGAGCAGTCCATCCTGCTAATTCCTCTGTGCTTCTGGCAGTCTTCACAGTTACTGTTCCAGATATGCCCCGAGAGCTGATCTGATAGCACTGCAGTAAAACATCAGAGTCTTGGGAGACATTAAGACTCATTTTCTACCCCAATCATTAGATCTTCCTCTGTCTGTTGATGCCATTCTATTCAGTGGATTAGCAAAATACTAATTGGTACAAATCACAGCTACATTTAGAATTTAACCCTTACACAATGCATATACCTGATAAGAACACCATGGAGACATTTTATGTTCTATGGAACTAACTGTGTTGGGTTTTTTTTTTAAATTCTGTTACTGGCTCTTTGTCATTCAGTTTTGGCACACTTAATGCAGAATATACTTACATTTTCTATTTATGTCCCATATTACTGTCCCTCCTGTTGACTAAAAAAAGTATCTAAAATCGGTGAATGAGTAAATTGTGGGCAGTGTTGTGCATTTTAAGAGTTATTCAAATCTAAATGCGATAAGTCTCTTGATCAGATCTGACAAAAGGCACAAAAGCAAGACAGGAATTCTACAAATGAGTTAAAACATAAAATACACCTTAATTTATTTACCAAGAACCTTAACTCCTGTTGGACACTACTGCTATAGGAAATGACACTTGACACCTTGCTTTTCAGAGGCTTATATTTATATAAAACCTTGCAGATTGTTATAATGGAAAATAATCAGTATGCCTGAAACTGTCTTAAAATCTTTTATAGTATTGGATCAATGAGACCAGATAACATTTTTGCCACTGATTTTTAATTAATGAATGACTTATAATTGATGTTTTCTATCATATGGGACCCACTGTCACTTTTCTGCAAGCCACATCTTCAGTCCTTTAAACCAGATGCTGAGGAGTTTGATTTTAATACAGTATTTTCTGTGGGAAAATTTTTCATACAGATAGCTCTCAGGACTTCTCACCTCTGTTATTTTTTCCTGCTGTTTTTTAGGCACTCTGTGAATCTGCTCTTAACACTCCTTATGACAGCTTGAAAATGGGCATGTTATCTGTTCTTTCCACGTTATCAGGGACCATTGCCATTAAACAGTACTTCAGCAGTGTTCCAGGTAAGAAAACTGGATTAGGTGGTTACCTTTGGTATTTGAATAGCTTGGTTTTCTGCTAATGATCAGTTTCACCTAAACGCATTTTGTAGCATTTTCTAAAACTATTTTTGAACTTCAAAACTCTGAGAGACTATGTTCATTGTATATAAACTTAAAATGGGGCACTCTAGTCATGAATAATGATGATTTTGTTGTTTTGTGGGTACTGTGGTATATGAAAAAGATTTTTGCCTTTGGGTCTTCAGGTTGTCTTCAAGAAGTGTATTGCCTTTCAAATGGCTGACCTGCATTTTGCTTAAGGTGCTTTGAAACTATGGATTTGCCTAATTTTTGAGTAGCAGGGAGGCTTCATGATGTAAGAGTGGGCTGGCATGTTACTCTTCCATCCTTGTGGGCTTGACCTACAGCAGCACCAGCTGAACCTTTCTGCTTTGTGACAATATTCTTGAGAAATTGTAGAAAAAGACTAGACTTTTTAAAGTGATTCAAGGTATCTTGTTCTCAAATTTATGATCACATTATTTTCTTTTTTTCTTCTTGAAAGCCAGACTGCCCTAATGAGTGTTAGGGGCTGCAGAAATAGAAAAAAAATAGTACCTCCTCTTCAGTCATTCTGGCATGGCTTAATAATTAATAGACTCACTAGCTTTTTTTAATCAGACATAATATTTCTTAAGGCAATATTTCTCCAAGTCCTGAAACATCAGCCTTTAGGTCCAAATGTTCTTTCTCATGTGTCTAACTTTTGTTCAAGAATGAGTGAGTCTCTGGTTTTGTCTGAAGAGAGAAAAATATTTTCATCCTATTGTTTAAATACAAGAAAAAACCCTAAATCAATATAATTGTTTTGCAGAAATGTACTTAAAGATCTGTGGTATCTTTATGGACTGTGCAGTTTTATGTTCCATTTGCCTTAACTTTTATTTAGGAGCAGCAACTACAACTGCAAGGTCATTTGATTTGGTAAAACTAGCACAGGAGTGCTGTTACCATAATAACCGTGGCATTGCAGCCCATGGAGTGAGAATTCTGACCAATATATCAGCCTCTTGCCAGGAAAAAGGTGAGGGGAAACAAGGGCAGGGAAGTGGCTCTGTTTACAGTCAGGCTTATGCACTTAACACGTATTAACTCGTCCTGTCTGTGAACCTGGCTGTAAATCTGTCTGATCCCTCATGCTGGTCAGGGAGATTGGGGACTGTAGTCTAGCAGGGAATACTCTGTATGGTGTTATGAATGGTTGGGATGGTTCCATTTTTGTCTCATTTAGAGAAAATTACCGTGTGCAATAGAACTCGAGCTAAATGAATGCTTGTTTTACCTTTGCTGTAAGACTAGTGAATTGTTGGTCAACCTTTGAAAGCCCTTTGCACAAAGTCTGTTGCAAAATAATAACAGGGCATTTAGAAGTCTTAGCTCTATAAATCTAGAAGATTTATGCATGCTTTGCAAGTGTCAGTGTGGCTGCTGAATAGTTACCCAAGACACAGAATGGCAGGTCAGAGAACAAACTAACTCTTTTTCTTTTTGTAGATCTTCTGCCTTTGGAGCAAGATGCAGTTTTTGGCTTAGAAGCTCTTCTTGTTCTCTGTAGTCAAGATGACACCCCAGGAGCTCAGGCAACCTTAAAGGTGACATTCCTGTTGTTTTCCCCTTCACAGCTGTAAGCTATAACAGCTTGTATAACAGAGTGGCTGGTGTGCACCAGATCCCTTCTGGTGGAAGCATAACAGACTGCAGGGAAAAGAAGATTTTTCTGGTTTGCCCATAATCAGAGTTCAGAGCAGTAGAGAAGCTGAGCATAGCTATAGTACAACTGCTCTCTGCTCTAGGATAAGAGGATTGTTGCAGGTGGCAGAGTGCATTCCTCTCAGAGGAGCAGCTGTAATGAAACATGAACATTGGATGGAGGTGTCTCTGGAGGACAAAGAGAATCTTGGAGAGAGCTTGCTTTTTGGAGATGGAGATGCAGCATACATGACCACAACATTTATAAAAATGATTATTCTTATTTTCCTATTTCAGAAACTATCAGTAATTTTACTTTAAAGGCTGGTGGTGTTTGATACTACTGAATTTCTTGAATTTGTGATGTGTTTTGGTAGCTTGGGGAAAAAGGCTTGGGCTCTTAGAAAAATCTCATCTTCTGTAGAATACATAGTTCTGAAATTACCAGATCTGTGTTTCTGCAGTCCTGCTTTGAGCTCAGTCAGTGTGCCTGGCTCTTTTGGTTTTGAAGACATTGTGCTGATGGTTCCTGTGGATTGTGTGGGTTGCAGATCACACTGACTTGCATGGTGAAGCTGGTGAAGTGCCGCCCTCACCTGAGCCAGTCCGTGGTGGAATCCCTGCTGGCGCAGCTGCACAGTGCCCAGGACAATGCCAGGATCCTCATGTGCCACTGCCTGGCAGCCATTGCCATGCAGCTGCCTGTCTTGGCAGATGGGATGCTAGGAGACCTGATGGACCTCTATAAATTAATTGGACAATCTGCCACAGATAAAAAGCAGGAACTCCTGGTAAGACTTCCCGTGATGGATGAAGTCTGTGTATTTAGTGAATGGATTGTATTTTAAAAGGCAGCTAAGATATTTGTTAGGTGTCCATGTTGATGTGCCAGTCTGTAGCCACTATTTTCAATTTTGTTCTGACTTCTGACTCTATATGTCAGTGTTCAGTGTAGAAATATCTCCTAGATGATACTATGTAGTGCATTCCATTAGATTTTCCAGCAGATGGCACTGCTTAGGCAAAGCTGGCTATTGAAATTATTGGGGTATCTCTAAAGTAGTGGTTAAAGGCCAAATGGCAGCTAGCTCCATATATATAGGGTGCTCTGAGGCAAGTGGCTTAATATCTGTAAGAGAGATAAATCCTTTCACATCTACTTGGAAAAGAATTTGAATTTTAAAAAAGAATTAGAAGCTTTCTGTTAATTTATTTGGAGCATTTGAAATATTTTAGTTAAAAGGCAGAATAGAGATTCTTTAAATGACAGTTACTTTTATCTACAAGAAATACTTGGATTGCTGTAACTATTTAAAAGATATTTGAGAAGTTTCACAGTTAAAATATATATATGTAATCTTCTATGTAGTTTTGAGCCCAAAATAAAACAGGATTATTTTTTTTTCTTTAGTTACTGAAATAAAACTTTCTTCCCCATTCCTCCACTCTCTACTAGGTTTCTCTTGCCACAGTGATATTTGTTTCCAGTCAGAAAGCTTTGTCCACAGAAATCAAAACTGTTATCAAACAGCAGCTTGAGAATGCCTCCAATGGATGGACAGCCTACAGGATAGCCAGGCAGGCTTCCAGGATGGTAAGTGAAAATACCTGGAGAAAAATGGTTTGCTGTGATTGAAGGAATGCCAGGGATTTCTTTGAACTGGATAAGGGAGTAAGGAAGATTGTAGAACATGGGGGGAGAAAAAGAATCACTTTCCCTGCTAATTCCTGGGAATGCAGATTCAGATATATATCATTTGGGATACTCATCCCATCAAAATGTTTTTCTCCCTTGTGCTTTTGAAGTATTTGAGAAGGAAGTAAGTGGTGTCCTGGCACTTCCTTGAGCACATCTTTATTGTCTGACTGCTCTTCAGAATGTGAAGGTCATCCTGATGTATGGTTCTCTTTCTTCAGTGTGAAGAAAGGAAGAAAAATGTACTGTTCCCCTTTTCCCTTCAGTAAATTCACAGTTGGGGTTAGAAACCCTAGTATGAGATGATGAGGTAAATTCCCGTGGTTTTTTTCTCATCTTTTTGAATTATTTTGTATAAATAATTGCAATACTTTTTTACAGGCTGATATTTTTATAAAGTAAGCACTTGTGCTTTTATTTATTGTTAGGATTGCCACAATCAAATAATTGGAAAAAGTTTCACTGTTTCTGTTTTTAAGCTGTGAGTCATTCTGGAGATGTTCCTCTTTCCTGATTTGTGTAAGCTTTGTAGAAATCCCCAGCCTCCTTTCACATCCCCTTTCAGAAACATTCTTGTCATTACAGGGCAACCATGACATGGCCAGAGAACTGTACCAGAGCCTGCTGACCCAAGTGGCTTCAGAGCACTTCTACTTCTGGCTGAACAGCCTGAAGGAGTTCTCCCATGCAGAGCAGTGCCTGACAGGCCTGCAGGAGGACAACTACAGCTCCGCGCTCTCCTGCATTGCCGAAGCCTTAAAATCCTACCACAAGGGAATAGCATCACTGACGGTCAGCACACAGCTCCAGGGGTGATGTTTCTGGGGGCTGCAGCATGGCTTCTTGTGTTCTGTTCTTAGCTCTCTGAAAAGTTCTGAAGTATGTCTGGCATCTGCCAGGCTCTGTTTGCTTCTCCTGTGCAGGCATCTCAGTTGTAACACACCGCATCTTGAGAGAAAAGATCCTGTAACTCAGCCAAGTGTGATTAGCTAGATTTCTCTTTGCTTTTTCTTCTCTCTCCACCCCTCATTTCCTGACTTGAGCAGATCATATGAAATGTGACAGATCTTGTTTAATTAAAGTTACAGTACTTACAATTTTCCACTCCTTGCTTTGGGTGAATAAAAGCTATTGTAATAGTTAAGCCTGGGAATTGGCCTGAATTGGCTTAAATTGGCTGCTGTCTTCTTGAAACATAGAGAAGGATTCAATGGTCTTCCTCCCTCCTGCTGAGTTCATGTTGCCTTCTATTTGACAATGTGATCTCATGGAATCCAAACAGCAAGCTAGTAAGAAGAGGGAAGGCATTCAGTTTCATCAAATCCAACCTGCTTTTATGCAAATACTTTCTGCTTCTCTGAAATTGTAAAAATGCCAAGAAGCTGTGTGATGTCTGTGAACATAAACAAAAAAAAAGCATTAATAATTAGGGACCTTCAGTTCCTACTGTAAAGTTGCTTCTTAAGCAAAGATGATCCAGCCTCACACAAAAATTTCTTTCATATTTTAGTTTCTGTGAAAAAAGCTTTACATATAGTTTTCTGTATGCCTTTTCAGTAAAGCTGCTTTGTTCTTTTAGTTACTGGACAGTTAGGGTCAAGACAATTCAGATATTAGCATTTAATAAAGTTCAGATACTACTATTTATTAATAAAATGTCCCTGAATAAGCTGAAATGACATAAATTTCTACTTTTGTCCTCTGAAAGAACCATCTTTCCTGAAGTGTTTGTCTTGAACTGTTGGCTGAGTGA
Organism: Oenanthe melanoleuca; assembly: GCF_029582105.1. Lineage (NCBI taxonomy): Eukaryota > Metazoa > Chordata > Aves > Passeriformes > Muscicapidae > Oenanthe > Oenanthe melanoleuca. The sequence continues at coordinate 87,835,776 of NC_079336.1, read as the reverse complement.
ATAAGGCTTTTAATTCAACACTTCAAGATTTCTCCAACATCGAGAAGACACTGAGAGGAGGACCTCATCTAATTAGGTGTTAATATTTAATATAGGCAGGAAAATAACTTGCTTAAGTAGGCCATACTGTAATCCAGTAATTTAATTACCCCTTTTGTGGAGTTTGGAGGTTTTTTTCTGTTGAAGGATTCCTGTCTTCTTCTCTTCTGCTGATTTAAGTTCCTGTTGGACATAGTGCTTTTTTGGATGCAGTGCCCTCCTTATGAATGATTCTCGTCCAGAGGAGTAAGTACAGGTTGTGTAGGTTAGAGGGGAGGAAACTGGGTTTTACTGCTGCTTGTTGCTGACTTGTTGCATCACTCTGGACAATTTCCTAGTCATGCTGGAGTGTATCAGCTGTAAAAGGAGCCACTCACTGCTTGTCTATAGAACTCAGCCTCTCCAAGGGGAGCAAAGTGTCATGAAATGCATGTTACAGCCTTGCTGCTGAAGGCTTTTGCTCTCTTCTTTCTGACTTGAGCTTTCCTGTTGCTGCTGTTTCAGTGCAGAGCATGACTCAGCACTGCTGGTACCACAGACCAGTGGTGCATGTGATGAGCCTTGTGTAGCTGCTCCACTTTGTAGCTGCAAAACAGTGTCAGTAAATCTCTTGCAGATGTTCAGCCAGCCCAGTTTAGCAACGATGAAATATTCAGATGGCGCCTTGTCGGAAAATTTCTCAATTCCTCCTTGATATGCATAAAACTGTCTTGTACTGCAGAGTGTTCTTTCATGGGAGTTAGTGCACTTGAATCCCTCTGCTTTTTGGATAAGAGATTCTCCCTGTGGGAAAACAGGGACTTGTCAGGAAGCATATTGACCACAGTCCCCATCTGTCTTGCTGTGTGCTTGGTTGTAGAGTTAGCAAAGGTTTTGAATAGGTCCTGCTCTTTCTGGCACAGATCATGTGCCTCATTGGAAGCACTGGGTTTATTTTTCACTACTGGTAATCTAAAGAAGATACAAAACTTGAACAAATCACTTACACAGCCATAGGTTAAGTAGCACCAATTCCAAATATGTCAATAGCAAGTGGTGGTGTTCAGAGAACTTGGCTGAACCAAAAAATATTTCTGTCACTTCCAAAAAGAATTGTAACTCATTTATTTGCCATGACAGATAAGGTAAATTGCAGTATTAATGAGACAAGCTTGTATTTCCACAATCAAGTCCAATTTGTGCAACTAAAAATGTCTAGATTTTCTGGTATGATTACTCTGCTCTTTAAAAGCATGTAGTCTCTGTACAGTAATTACAGTGCAGTGTAGCCCTCTTCCACAGAGGGTTTTCTGAAACTATCCTTGCAAAAGAAACTGAACAATTCCAGTTAAAAAGGGATTTTTTTTGTACCCTTGGAGAAGGAAAATCAAAGTGATAGATAAGAGAGACCTGATGGTTTAAATATGAAATAGTTTTATTATTTCAGTTGAAATCTAGTTCAGTAGTTTAAACTGGTTGCAATGGGCTGATGTTTCCTCACTTTAGTCAATAGTTGGCCAATTCTCAGATGATGTGATGCTTTGTGAGAAACCACTCAGCTGGTTTCCTGCCAGCAAAGAAATGGTTGTAAGTTAGGTTTTGGGATAGATTATAACTTCTTGTTTTGAGAAATGACCTGGTGAGGAATAAGAAGCTATGGGGAAGATAGGTATGAGTCTAAGAAAAAGTACCAATGCTGCTTTATTTTTGGAGAGGGGTTGTTCTTTTCAAAATCCAACAGTTTAAGAAAAATAAGTAATGGATTTTTGCTTAACAAGTACATCAAACCTTTAGTACTGCAGTTCACCCCCTCCTGGATGTCCTAAGCTGTCACAGATACTCTACAAGTTCTTAGGGAGCAAAGCTTCATAGAACTGTATTTTCTGAACAACAGCAGCTTGTCTACCCTCCTGGAATTCTGTTGTTTAGAGACACTAGACCGTGTCTCTTGCCTTCATCAAATGCAAGGTTCAGTGCCTTCATAGTGTTCCCATCCATTTCACAGTTCCAAAAAAATCACTCCTTCCTCTAGTTGTGGGTAACTTCAGCCAGTTCTTTCTCTTCTGGTTGATGAAGAGAATTACTTTTTCAGTCCTTGTGTTTCTTGTTTGCCATCTAATTCAGTGTACTTTTTCTTATGGTAAAGACTATCTGGCCTAATGTCATTTGAAGCCTAGCCCTTGGAAGGGTTGTCTTGGGAAAAAGAGGAAATAGGTGCCCTAACAGTATTTTAACAGCTTAAGTGACATTGTTACAAGGGTGACATGCTTGGAATATGACTTAGTAATTATGTAACTTCTATGTCATTTATATTTAGTATGATTGAAATTGTGCAAGCCTGTTAAATGTAGTTTGAAAAAAACAGCTTTTAGAATTGAACTTAAGGATTCAGTTTTCTGATGAGACTGTTCAGTGGCACTGCAGTGTAATTTTATCATTTTTGCTTCTGACCTAATTTGCCAACATTCCTATTACTGTGTTTCAGGCTGCTAGTACACCACTTAATCCTCTGAGCTTTCAGTGTGGATTTGTGAAACTCAGGATTGACCTTCTGCAAGCTTTTTCTCAACTTATTTGTACCTGCAACAGCCTAAAAACAAGTCCACCCCCAGCTATTGCCACAACTATTGCTATGACATCAGGAAATGATCTCCAGAGGTGTGGACGCATCTCCAACCAGGCATGTGCTCCCGTTCCACTCTTGTGCAGTTATGTTTGTGACTCTGCTATGAATTTTGCTTCTCAGCAAAAATATCTGACATTAAAAGTACTTCTGAAGTGGGTTTTGTTGAATCATGGACTTTGGTTTTCACTTGTAGCTCTGAAAACAGCTGCCTGTAGCAGGCCGTGTTTTGAAGCTGAGTGTGCATGTGTGTTTTCTCCTCTGGTCATGCACATCTTCCAAGGATATGCACGTAGCAAGTCCCTTGGTACACTCAAACTTGCAGCAAGGCTTTTCACACCTTGCTTTGAAACAGCTCAGACACTGAGTCCACTAAGGAAGAATATATATATACCTGAGGATGATTCTGCAGCTGCTTTTGCTGAGAGCTGCTGACTGCCTTGGTACTGTACAAAGCACCAAGGAGGTTTGCTTCTAAATCCATGTAGTCTGCCAGAAGGAACCAGTGGGTGATGATTGAAAAGACAGAGCAGTTTGATTTACTGTAGGGCATGGAGGAGGTTGTTGATGGAGTTTTTTTCTTTTGCTTTGTTTTTAACCCAAGGAGATTTTGTTGGTGCAGGAAAAATACCTGTTTAATGTGTGGATAACAGTATGCCACTTTGGTAATCTTTCTCTGAGTGAGGAAGCAAGAGCTTTATAAATTTTTCTCCAATATGCCACCTTATTCCTTCAGTGTTGTATGTTACAGTGTAGTGGTTTTCTGGATGTGTGGGGTTTTGTTTGTTTTACTTTGCTTTGTGTTTTTGCTTAGTAACATTGTCTCTGCAGATGAAACACTCAATGGAGGAATTCCGAAACCTGGCTACACGGTATGGAGATCTGTATCAGTCATCTTTTGATGCAGACTCAGCAACTCTAAGGAATGTAGAACTGTATCCTTTAAAAATCCTAGAGTTTGTCCACTTCTCATGTGGGCAGCATGGGAAGCATACGAATCCTCTTTTCTGTGAAGACTGCCATGAAGTAATTTTGGAAGTTAATAACATAAAAATTAGTTGTCAATTGCTTAAAACCTATTTGAAAATAAATATTACCATATCATTGTTTGGAAATACTTGATAAACAACTTACGACACAAACATTGGAGCAGCATATAACTTGGTATTTTCACAGTTCTTGCTCTTTGTTCAATAAATGAGTAATGACTGTTGATTACTTCACAGAAGCAAGGAAAAGTGCCACTGAATACACTGCATTTCTTGCTTTAGGTGCCAACTTTGAAAGTCTTGTAACTCCTTAGTATTAATATCAGACAACAGCAGAGCTGCCTGTTGATTTCTCATGCAATAGAAGCTCTGATTTTGGATCCAGAATCTGCAAGGTAGGTTTGATGGTTAACTGCATACTCCTTTTCTGCTTATTAATAAATCCTTGGAGCTTTAAACCTAGGAATTCAAGGACTGTTCAAAAAGTTTCTCAGAAGACCTTTCTAATTATATTCTGGGCAGGCTTGAGGATCTGTTGCTGCTATGCTGTACCTGGCAGATTGGGGACTCTCTTTTGGGTTCTGCATTTCATACTGATTTTGGTCTTGAGAGCACTTTACTGGACTTATCTTAAATATAGCCTTGAACTTTTAAGCTCTCCTTTAGCCACTTATTTTAATTTGTGTCATTGTGTGTTAGATCCCATACCTGTTGTTTGCACTTATAAGTGCACCTTAGCTTCCTTCGGAGTTGTGAAAATACATGCACTAAATTAGTTCAAATTTTTAATATAAAGCCATCACCTCTGGCTCTTTCTCTAGCAGTGAACTTAAATCCACTAGAAAACAGTGTTGAAGTACTGATGAATTGAATCACTGTTTAAAACTCCCAGGCTGACATTAAATGGAAAATACTGTGGATAAAATCTCTCAATGATTTTATAACTGATAATAAAAGTGAACATCCTAAGTGACTGTAGTACTTATTATGAATTAAGCATTGCTTAGAAGGTGTATTAGTCAAATTTGTATGAAGCTGGGTGTCTATTCTGTTCAAAGGAGGAGATTATAAACTTCAAGATTTAGTTTTAATCCTGACTGGCATTCTTACTTTGTGTTGTGAAATTTTCACTACTGTTATAAACTCTGCAGGGTTAAATAAAGGCCAGGGGAAGTAAGTGTGCTGAGTGTGTTAGACCTGTCACTGCTTCAGCTGAGAGGGTGGGGACAAGAAGTGGTGAGTAAGCGGTAGTTAAGAAAGATTTAAATGTAAAGGGCAAGTATAATAGTGGAAAAATAATTTTTAAAACAGAGTAAGCAGTTTGAAAGACATTTCTTAATGGATTTCATGTTGTAATGTCTTGTCATGTCTGTTTGGTCATGTGTCTTCCAGGTTACAATGAAGAAAGTTAGACATAATGAAAAGTTTTGGTTTTTTTTTAGTTTCCAGGAATATAGCTCAAATGGAACAGCTCATGTTGAAAGTGAATATGAAAGAAGAATGATGTCTGTGTTTAATCACGTACTAGAGGAAGTGGAATCCCTCAACAGGAAGTATGCTCCTGTGTCTTACTTGGCAAGTAACAGTTTTAAATGTATATTGTGTAGAGAAAGGGTCCAAAACCCCAGAACTCCATGTATCTGTGGTTGGCAAGATACTGGGAAGCATTCTCAGTTTCTTAACATTACTGATACAAATGGTCTCTACAGAGACACACTTGTTTAAAAATACTTCAAGAACCATTTTGCTAAAACATCTTAGTGGTAACCTTAGTGGTCTGATTAAAAATAAATCTTTTTAAAATTCCCATTGTAAGAGCACAGCAGATGCTGATAAGGTAACTACAAGTACTGTCAGTCTCTGTCAGACTCCTCACCACACTCACATGCAAACACATTCTCCTCATATTCTTGCTGAGAAGGAATTCTCCTGCTCCCACACAGCAGCCCAGCTTTGGTCCCTGAGCACTGTGCTGTGTGAGTGCAGCATTTCTCTTATCAGTGCAGGTCATCAGAGAGCACAGCCTGCAGTGTGCTCAGTGCAAACAGTGAGCTGATAACACTCTCCTTTACAGGGCTGCTGGCTTTGGCTCTTACTGCTCATGAACATCATAAAGCTGGAGTGCATGGTAGTGGGAACAAAGTAGTTTGTTTGTCATGGCTGGCATCTATTTGCCCTGTTTCTAAATCCAACAGTCCTTACCAATTCCAAATAGAATCAAAGAGTAAATCATGTAAACCACAGCAAAGGTAAACCCTGTAAACTTAATTGGTGACTTCAGTGGCACTGCTTGTGTTCATTTGAGCCAGAGGCATGGTGCAGCAGGAAAAGGAGTAGACAAGAGGCTTAAAACTCAATTATTGCATTAAGTTGTGATAGATGCCAGTCTTTTTGCTTGGAGGGGAGTTGTTTTTTGAGAGTTTTTGTGTATGAGTGTTTCAAGCAGATCCTGCTCTGCCAATTCTAACACTAAGATTGGAAGGATTTGTATTTTTCTTTTGCTTGGCCTCCTTGTTTTTTCCAGAGCAGAACACCTCCTTCAGTAAGGGGCATAACATAAACAGAGAGGCTAAATGTAGTCACTGTCATTTTAGTGGCTGTAATTCTGACTGTATTAATATATATTTTTGAACTTAAAGTGGAAATTCCTGCTGTTTCAGTACCTCACCTCAAGTACATGTCTCTTTCCTGTGTCACGTATAATATTTTTTCTCAGTTGTTTTGGCTCTTGTTTCTTGCAGCATACAGCCTGTCTGTGCAATGCTGTCATTGCCTTATTGAAGGTGCCCCTTTCATTTCAAAGGTACTTCTTCCAAAAGTTGCAGTCTACAAGTATTAAGGTAAGTACTGCTCAAATATGGCCTCAAATTTCTCTTTAGAAACACTTTACTTCATGAGAAAAGTACTCCTATGCTTTGCCTGTATTGAAGGCATAAAGCTTAAGGAGTTTTAGTGAAGATACATAACTGCAAACAGCATTGGGGTTAATATGTTAGGAGTAACTTGACTAGCAAGTATGTATGGTTGTTCAGAACCACTAGACTGTCACTTAAGCAAGTGTAATTCAGTTCTTTGATTGCTAAGCCTTAAAGACAAAATGTAGCTGGAATTTTTGTAGATACTGAGTCTGCAAAGCTAAATAATTCTGGTCCTGGGAGGGCAGCTTTTATAGATTCGTATTGTTTCTTTTTCCTTATCCTTTAAAAAGCAGTGTTCACTATCTTTGAAGAAAATTGTCCTATATATCAGCTCACTGACTAAGAATGACTATATATTACTATGGTCATGTTTGGTTTTTTTATGTTTTACTCAAGTGCTCCTTTTTTCTGGTAAAAGTGGAAGCCTTAAGTTTTTAAATATTTATTCTTCTTGCATTTTACTTCTTTGTTCAACTTAATATACTTGTGGTTATTCTATGGAAGATTTTTTTCCACATCTTTTGAAGAAATTAAGTAAATGAAACTGATACAAAGATAATATCTGGTATTGCTGATGGTTTTTATTAATTAATATAGTAATGAGTCTGATAATGTATATGTTCCCATTTGCTGGTTTTCCTACCCAACCTCTCTTTGGAAATTTTTCTATAAGAAGGTGTCCTCGTTTCATCCTTGAATTTTGCTTTTCTGGAGGCTTATAATTCCATTTTGATCTGTTTACTTGTGTTCCAGCTTGCTCTATCCCCATCTCCAAGGAACCCAGCAGAGCCTATAGCAGTACAGAACAACCAGCAGCTGGCCCTCAAGGTGGAAGGAGTGGTTCAGCACGGATCTAAACCGGGCCTTTTCCGGAAAATCCAATCTGTCTGTCTCAATGTCTCTTCAGTGCTGCAGAGCAAATCTGGACAAGACTATAAGGTGTGGATAGAACAGAGCCAGGAGGCTCTTAACCTTTTGTGCTGTGTTTTGCTGTTCTTTTGTTTGACTCTGGCTAGCAGAATTTCCACTATGAGATAAATGGGTGGTTTTGTAATCCTTTCACTCCTGCCAGTTGACATTCAGGCACTGACCAGAGCCAAGCATAACTTGTGGAGGGCATCTGGGATTTTTAAGTCTGGAGTATGTCAATACCTTTTTGTAACAGCTCTTCTTCCAAACAAAGAGGCTTTGGGATGCTCAGAACAAGTCATTAGGAATCTGCCTGAGATGAGGAAAACTCAGCCTAGTTTTACATTATATGAAACTCCACAGAGAAAAAAACAAACAAGCCAGGAGTAAGATTATTCTCTGCCATATAGTTTCTATAATTTTTTACAGTTATTTTCAGGTTCTTTTGTTTTGTTTGTGGAAATTGTGGGGACAGACTGTCAAAATCAAATAGCATCTGAGAAAACACATATTAAACTTAAGTCAACAGTTTTATCAAAGATTGCATGCCTGAGGTTTAGGTTCTGCTAACAGATACTTAGTGAAAGGCCTGTTTTGGTGGGTTTTGGGTTTGGGTTTTTGTTAGTTTTGTTGTTTGGAGTTTTTTGAGGGGGAATAGGAGAAAGTCAATGGCTTGTAAAAGCACAAGACTAGGAAGAGTGAGATGTTTGACTCTGTGGAAAAGTAGAACCTTGGGTAGAAGAAGACTTGTTAGCTTGTCAAGCTGCCTCAATTATGCACATGTATTGGTTTAGGAAAATTGAGGACAGATTTTTCCTTTTTCTCCCTTCTCCCTCAAGTGGAGAACTGAAAACTTATTTTTGGTAGGTTTATGTAAAATGGTGTTTTAACCTCCCATCTGTGTTTTCAGATTCCTATTGACAGCATGACCAATGAAATGGAGCAGAGGGTGGAACCACACAACGACTACTTCAGCACTCAGTTCCTGTTAAACTTTGTGATCCTTGGCACCCACAACATCACCGTGGAGTCCTCTGTGATAGACTCAAATGGTATTGTCTGGAAAACTGGGCCTAAAACAACAATTTTTGTGAAGTCTCTGGAGGACCCGTACTCTCAGCAGGTTCGCCTCCAGCAGCAGCAAGGCCAGCCTCCATCCCAGCAGCAGCAGCAGAGAACTGCCTACTCACGCTTTTGACTCCCAGGAGTGACTCTGTCCTGGTCAACTGGTGTTAAAGCTTTTCTTGGACACTTTTTTTTTTGTATTTTTAAAAGACTTTTTATTGTATCCTTCTCATAGAAAGTCTCAGATGCTGTTTTGTTGCTTTTTAAATTATCTGGGGTAAATTTGAACTTGATTCAGCAGAGGCAGCTGTTAAAATTCAGAGTTGTGCTCTTACTATAAGAACTTCTACCTGATCTCTAACTTCTGTTTACAGCCCTGTTCCAGCAGGCTCCACAAACTACAATAGCAGGGGACACTAAGAGTTTGTTGGCTCGTACTTTCCATGCAGTTGTTTTTTGAAGCACATAGGTTCTAATGTCAGGCTTACAGGACACTGGGAAACACTTCACTTTGGCTGGTTGTACAGAAATGAGTGTCATGCCAAGTGTGTATCTTTTAATGTGAAGGAATTGGCAGGAATATCCAGAGATTATTTTTCTGACACTTTAATAGCAAGTTCCAGTATTTGGCTGGTACATGTATGTTATTAAAATTCATCAGCACTACTTAATGCATGCAGCTGAAAGAAAAAAACTTCACTTGTGATACCAAGTCACTGCAGAGGAAGGAGAATGCTTGAGGGGTTGATATCTGGGGATTCTTGCAAGGGAGCAGAGTTTTGCAGGTGGGAATATCACTGTCTTAGATGGTATGGAAGATATTACCATGTTGTTTTAAAATTTTCACGCATCTGTATTTCTGAAGCCTTTAGGTTTGTTGGGGGGTTTTATTTGCTTTTTTTAAGGGGAAATTAAAATGAATGACAGCTTGCAAGTTAACGGCTTTGTTTTTTAAAATACCAAAACTTTGTAAACTTATGTATTCTTTGACCAACTTGCTAAGCTTAATTGTTAATTTTACAAGATAACTTGAAATAGAAATTTGCCAATTGTAGAATTTTGGAAATATACTGCTTTGTATATAATTTTCACACTTCCTTTTTGATAGAAAAGGCTGAACTGTATCCAGACTCACAGGCAGTAGATCACATAACATGACCTTCACCTGGTGTTCATAAATAGTCTCTGCTTATCACTCTGTAGGAAAGTAGGACCCACTTGAGTGAGGGGGAGGAAGGATGGCACTTCTTGCATACTTCAGTTTGTTAATCCCTCTCAATGGAGCAGAATTTTTGTATTGTTATCTTCTCAGCAAATTCCCATTATACTGTTATTTCTTCAATCTGATTTCATTTTAGAACTGAGTGGAGTTTACAGATTTTGCTTGCTTCAAGTACAGCAAATATGATAATGAATTGATGTAACTGAGGCTTCTTTTGCATAGCAGGATGAAGAATTTTTTGCTGTGTTTTCCCATAGTAGTTCCTCTTGGCTTGAGACTATCCAAAAAAAAAAACAAACCAATCCTAAACTGGAAGTGATGATGCTAGATGTCGTATTGGTCAGGCTGTAATCCTAACTAAAAATTTTAATTGGGATGCAAGGTTGAAACAGAAGACACAAAACTGGTGAAAAGTTGAGCAGCATCCTCCTTAAATTATTTTCTTTTTGAGCAGGAGACACAAAGTGCCACTGCCTTTCAAGCTGACTGAGCAAAGTGGTGTTTCTGTCCCACTTCTGTGTGTATGTACATGCAGTGGTGTGTGCACACATGCATACAGGTACCTGTAACTACATCTAGGTAGATGGTCCAGAAAGAGGTGATTGACCTGCTGTTATGTATGCCCTCTGTCAGACTGAAGAGCTGAACTCCTTGTGGTCAGTTGGGTTTTTCATTAAAGCCATAGATCAGTGTCTTTACCACAAAACCCTCTGTATTTTAATGTAAAAAAAAAAAAAGAGATATAGAGGTCAAACAATTATTTTTCTCCTGCACAATGAATGTGTGTTTCTTGTTATTGACCAATATGTTGGTGGAAACCTTTGATGGTGCCATTCCAAAACAACTCAGATATTACAAGACATTTCCACACTGGGGAACAAACTTTTCTTATAAGTCATGTGATGTTCAGAGTGCACAGCTAAACTTAGGAGAAGCCTAGGAGGAAAAAATCCAGCCTTATCCAGGGAAAGCCCTGCTCTGGCCTGAGGCTTAACTGTCTGTGAGCTGGAGAGATTAACCCTACTACAGCTGAAAAAAATGTTCCTTCTTTAAACACATCTGCTCGCCTGATCTGAGAGGCCTCTAGAACTCCAAGAACTTTTATCAGTTTTAAAGCCAAGCAAATAATAATTTAAGCCTGAGAATCTGAATGTTAGGTATGGGAGATTGCAGGGGGAGGAAAATTGCAATTGCTACTTATTAGAAATTAGCTTATATAGGAAGGTGGCTTGCTGTACAAATACCTGTATTTCTAACAAACTGAAGAGTTTCTCATGCTGACCCATTTGCAGGTTAGTTATATTTGTGGGCTGATCAGGAAAGGCCCTGGACTTACTAGTAAATTCTCCTTTCATTTTAGCACAGTGTTTTATGTTTTGTTGGATTTGTAGTGAGGTTATTTTTTGTGTGTGTGTGTTTGTTTTCTAACATGGTGTATTTTTATTCCTAATACGCTGAAAAATACACCTGTCAAAGCATGGATTTTATGGCAAACAATGTATCAAAATACCTGAAGAGAAGTGAGGAAGGGTGTTAAAGCAATATACAGAAAGCTGCTGTTGGAGCTATCAGCAGTGAATGTGATCCTTGACTTTTAGTGGAAGAAAAGAGGTTATTCTTCTTTGAGTCTTGCATTCAGATTCTGGTGCCTGTACTTGAAGATGTGCAACAAAGATTTTGGAAAGCACTTCTAAGATTGGGACCCAACTTAAATCTCCTTAGTATTTCTCAGTAAACAAAGCAGTAACTTGATTACTGTGCATAGCTGCACACTGATAATGGAAGACAATTCAGATCTGTTTCATTTACTGGCAGAAGAAAGAAAACATTCAGTGGCTAGACTTTGGTCCTGAGACAGCTGCTAAGAATTCAAAGAGAAGGGCTTATGCAGGCAGCTACGTCATGATCTGTTCCTAATTATTGAGATATGCTTTCAAATAGCTTGGATAAATTGTTGGGCTGAGCAGGAGGTGACTGAATGAAGATGACTGGAGGTGCAGTTCAGTATTAAGACAATAGTTTTTGGTGCTTAGGCTCTATAATTTGACCTGACTTCTCCACAGATGGTGTTACTCTCGGAAGTACTTGCTACTCATATTCCTGTGAACATGTGCTCAGGCATGTGTCCAGAAAGTGTAATTTCTGGATTCCTGGCTGATCCCTTGCTCCAGGCAATGTGGAACTGAATGCAGGGCAGGGAAGGAATGTCCGCTGTCAAATTCTGCCTTCCTCTGGAATTTGGAGTGTAATCTCCTGCTAAGGTCGTTCAAGTGTATTTCAGAAGTGATTGCCAAAGTTGCACTCATCGTGGGTATTCAGGGAATCTTACACTTCCTTTCCTGTTTTTTTTGTCATTGGCTATGCCCTCATTTTACCCAAGGACTGATGTGCCTTAATACAGCTGAAGTTTTTGTATTTGATAGGGGATATATTTTGACTTAAATCCTGTGAAAGTGTATTTGCACAGGTCTAGAACCAAGTTCAATGGTTCTTTAAACATAGGCATAAACTTGTTAAGAATTATTGTACTTAGTGATACCACAACTTGAGTTAAAAACCCCACCAACCTACTGAAAGAATTTATAGGATTTGAAGGAATTTGTTGCATTCCTAAAATATCCTGTGAGTGATATTCAGTGTGTGTGTATAAGCATATAGAGAAAGAGAGATCTCATACACACAATATTGAGGCATATTGCCTTCAGATTAGCTTCATTTCTTTTCTGGTTTGTTGTCTTTCTGTTTGCCTAAAGTGCTTGCTGTGTCTTTAGTCAGCATATTTACACACATGTCCTTTTAGTTCCTAACAGCATCTTCCCTGAACAATCTGTTCCTTTTGTGGCAGTGCAGGTGTACTCAGGTGTCTGCACTGTGCAAACCAAGACGGCAGGGGGGAAATAGAGGGTAGAGGGGGGGACTTAGGAGCCCTGCCAGCTCCGAAAGCAGTTCTGAGTTAAGTAAAGCCCAAGAACTGGAAGTTCTCTCTGCTTGACTGCTGCAGTTCTGTGCCCAGCACTATGGGAACTGCTCTTGCTTCACACACATGGGTGCCTCCAAGGACGCAACCTGAGATGCTAAGCAAAACCAGCTTACCCAGAACCTTGGCATTTTCACCTCCAGAGCACAGAGAGTGACTGAGACAAAAGCACTTCTTGAAATCAAAGGAAAACTGAGTGTTACATGCTTTTCTAGCAAGGCGTGTTATGCAGTGTTACAGTTACCCTCTCCCCCTGTGAATCCCTAAGCCAGGTGCTGTTTTCTGTCACCAGGAAACAAGCCTATTTTAGTGACCCCTGATAGTTCCTGAGTTGTTTGTGCTCCAAGGAACATCTCCCTGCCAACAGCAGCTGCTCAAACTCACTCCTGAAGTAGCAGATGGCTGCATTTCAGTGAGCAGTCATCCCAGGTCTGCACTTCAGAAAGTTGCTCTACCCTGCTGATTGTCAGCTGAGAAATGGAAAGCATTTCTTTGTGTTGTTATTTGCTTTTAGGATAAAGTCTTTATCTCTTGCTTGCCCACCTCCAAGTGATGCTGTCAAAATTAAGGACAGCTTGGTTGTATGTTAATCAAATTTACACTTAGCCTCAGCCTCCTGATCCAAGGATCTTAGACAAGGTAAAAGAAGCATTCAGTGAATTTTGAGAGAAAAGTCATTCTGCAGTTAGGAAGAGCCTATAACAATGCCTTAAACACTTTAGTCTACTGGACACTTAACTGTAGTAAAAAGCTGATTTTTTTTTTTTTTTTTTTTTTTTTTTTTTGTTAAACCTGAACCAGTCACCCAGTAGAGCAGTCAAGGAGATACTGAAACTGTTTTACTGTAGAAATAAAAAACTTAGGCCATTGCCACTTCACAGTCTTAAAAATCATCCTTTTTCTTTTTCCCTATAGGTAAGGAGTCTTATGTTCACATTCCCTCAGATATAATTGTGGAGTTCTCCAGAAGTCTTTTTAAACTTTGATTACTAAAAGTAAACCTTGTTTGGAAGGTTTTTTAAATGGGTATCAATGACTACAAAGCTCCAAGGAGGACAGGATAAAATAAGAGACTTGTGTGGGTTGGCTGATTTAAAATACCTTTGCTCAACAGTTTAAGTATGTGGCTTGCTGGCAATCCATTTTATAGAGCCCTTCCTTGCTTCCTAGAAGCTCTAAATTTAGGAATGCAGCTAATGTGAAATTAAGAGCTGTCCGTGCTTAACACAGAGCTAACTATGGAGAAAACCCAAGGAGCAGCAGTTGAGCTGGAAGAGACTGGGATAAATATAAACTGAGTGTGATGTGGATGGATGGACTCTGCCAAACATGGTGGGTGAATCTTCAGGGTACAGTTTCGTGCTTCACTTGATACCCTCTAGGTGTGTGGCAGTGCTGAAAAGGGACTCTTGTGCTTATTCCTGACTCCAACTTTGCTCTTTGGATCAGATAATGAGTTTATACCTTAGAACAGTTCCAGTTGGCTTGAGTGCTTCTTCAGCTGGTTTGTTTTGCCTGGCTATAGAGTGACTTGGTCAGTGCAGTCAGTACCAGAAAGGTGCTGGGGAAGACATGTGGTGTATCCTGGAGGTACTAGTGAACTGCTGGACTGGCTGACTGTGCACCTGCAGTGTATTTCTGTATTTAACACGAGTCTGGAGGAAGCTGTGTGTTCATGTGCAGGTGGACCGTGGCTTTTCTGCAGGGGCAGCTGCAGAGGGCAGAGGGCACTGCAGGAGTTCCCAGCCTTCCTGCCTGCTCTGAGTCACTGCCCACGAGTGAGTGAAGCCACAGAAGGGAGGGAAGGAAGGAATGCCCTTTGGAGCAGTGGCTGGGGCCAAGCCTGTGTGAGTGTCAGTCTCTGCTCTGCAGCAGGTGAGGCATGCTTGAATACGTCCTGATTTGCCAGCAATGCATGTGGGCAAAAATTCACAATGGTGAGCGATGACAGCTTCTGACTCGCCTTGTTTCACAAATCAGAGGTCTGATTTCACATATTGCAGTTTATACCAGTGGTATTCCTACATGAACACTTAAAAATTCTGGCTAAAGCTAGCCTTTTATCCCTTAGCCTGAAATCCATTGGCACTATTTCATAGGTACACGTTTGCAGAAATTGGTCTGTGCAAATGACAGTGTCCAAACCAGATTGTTGAGTGAAGTGGATGGAGACGCCTCAGAGCTGGTCACCCACTTCAGTCACAGAGGAAATTTCAGGAGTTGTAGCAATTAACAAAAGATCTCTGACCTCTTCAGAAGGTCTCTCCCCCATTCCACAAGGGAGGAGCAAAAGCAATTGTAATTAATTAGGCTAATTATTGCTAGTCATCAGTGAAGCTGATATATGTAAGCAGTGAGCTGGTCCTCCCTCCAATGTACAAACTCTAATATTTTATTTCCTTTATCTGTCACCAGTAGTGAATTGATGTGGATTTTCACCCTTGCAGAGGAAAAGGTTTGCCTGACAGCTTTCTGTGCTTTGTGAGAGAGATGCAGGAGATTTCCTTGTTTCTCCTGTTGTAAGGGTTTAAGTCTTCGTGAGTTGGGTAGAAATTTCTGAGAGTGTTAATCCTGACTGTATCTGGATAGTACAAGCCACATCATAGATCCACTGGAGAATTTGTATTTCTGTTAGCATGTGTAATCAAGAACAAAAATATACACTGATTTTCATAAAAAATATTAAATAAAAGATGAAATAAAGATTATTTTTGGCAATAAAGATGAACCAGAAGAACAGCTTGAAGGCTGTATGTTTAGTTTTATTTCTGGTATTTCAGCCTGACCCTAAAAAAAGCACCCAATTGTGTTGGTTTTCCTATTTAAAACAAAACAAAACCAGATAACAACAACCCCCCAGGCACCTAATTCTTTGTTTTGTTGTTCAGAGTTTTAGGAATTCACTGTGGTCATACAAAATATTGTTCTGTTTTGTGGAGGGATATTTTTTCTTTTTGTATAGGAAAAAGAAGGACACAACCTCCATGACTCTTAACTGTGTTGCAATGCTTCCAGTAGTTCAATTTGGCAAGATAACAAAACCAGTGCAGAACTTAAAAGGTAATTAATGCTTTTGAGAAAAAATATTTTTAAATGGGATGCTGATAAATCTCTTTTTTATTTTTTTAATTGAACCTTTTTTCAACAAAAAACGCTGTCGCAGATCAGGTGCTCATGTTCAGGTCTGCCCTTTAGTGATGTGAGTGTACCAAATGGCAGATGGGAATGTTGATGATTCACTGAGTATGTGTAAACACTACCTCACCAGAAAACAGCTTACCCAGGGGATATGGAACTTAAAATTTTCAGTGAAGCCTGCTCTGTAGTACAAATACAGTGGGCTCTTGCTGTGAGAAGACAGATGGGAGAGCCCTCTGTGATGCCTGTCTAATCACCTGAGAGGTGCCTTTCTGCTGCTCTTTGTGCTTTCTGGGCACTGCCCTTCCAGTCATGGCTAATAACAGCACTTACAGGCTGTGCTGGTTTTGGACATCCACTGCCAAGTCAGCCCCTGTTCACCTGTGATGTGAGTTTTCTGATTCCTGAGTTCTCACCTGTGTGTGACCACTTATCTCCTCCTGGCAGAGATGAAAATATTCTCTGCTATGAAAAACTGCTGGGAGCTTGACATCCTCTTCCTGCTATAAATCTTTGACCATTTCCAGCAGCTCCAAGGCAGCCCAGGGAAAAGTTGGCATTGACCACCTCAAATACTCTGCTATGCAATCTGAATAAATTTGAAAAATGCCACTTTTAATCTCTTGAGCTTTTACTTTCAGCTGCTTCTCTACAATCATGATAGCCATAAATCATGTTTAGCCTAATCTCATTCCTCATTTTTACTTTCAATATATGACTCCAGAAAGTGTGGCTTAAAAAAAATAAATTTAAAAAGGGCCAAATGCTCAGTAAAATCTGTCCTTCCAACAGTATTGTTAGGCAATTCAGTGAGTTTTGGTTTGACCTTCAAATGCCCAGTCTTGCTGGGCTGTGCCTGACGTTTTGTTATTGAAGGAATAAAGGATTATCAGCACAGGAATTTAACAGTGGTTTTACAAGTCAACTGGCTGCCACTTTATCCTGTGGGTGGGACTTGGGCAGCACTTGTGTGACTTGCAGTTGACAAAAGTTGATGGCAAATTAGCAATTTAAAAATTTATCACTGTAATTATCACCTGTTTTGTTTCCTCATCTCCACCCTTTGGAAGAGATAAAAAACCCCAGCATCCTCTGGTTCTGCTCACAGAAATAATTACAAATAATAATGTTATTTACTTAGTACACTAGAGTATAGAAACACTGAGATGACATGTGAATAAAAACATAAATCATTTTGTTCTTTATCTTTCCTTCAGGAAGACTTTGACCAGTGTTGTAGAGAAGCTGTGGATTCTGAGTTAGTCACTGCAGTTCAGCTGTTTGGGCAGTGATTCATTTGTACCCATTCTTAGTTCTAGCTGTGGTGTTGATAATGAAAAGCTGACAGGCAGAGGTGGAAAGGACTTTGTCCAGCAAGAGAGCAGCAATCTACAGCTGTGCTGCCTGAGATATAATTTGTTCACCAGTGGTTTGATTACTCAACAGTCTACATGGATTCACAAGCCATTCACAGGAACTGATTTTCTAAACGGAATGTAAACAAAAGTTTCCTTTAATGTAGGACAAATCCCTGTTTATGCTGTAGGAGGGTTGATACAGGACCCAGGATCTCTGCCATAGTTCTGTGTTGGACTGCTGTTAAAATGAGGTGCATAATTCATGCTCAGCACAGGCAGTTGAGACCATGACTCATTTGTGCCTCTCTAAAATATTAAAATTCCAGGCCACTTCAATTACAAGCCTGGCAAGACAAACAACCTGATACAGTAAAATATTTATCTGTGTTATCCAGGCAATGGCAAAAGAATCCAGTCATTACAAAGAATGCTACTTGTGATTAATTATTTAATTAGTTTCTTTAATCATTTTGGCTACCTAGGAGTAGAAGGAGCTGCAGTTGCACGGACATTCCACTTACTAAAGTATTTTGGAGATGCATGAAAGCTTTGTATCTTCAGGAATATAAGCCTTTAAAGTATTTGTGCATGTGTAAGCAACTGTGACTCTGAAGGAGGGTGGAAGATAAGAGAAACTGGACAAACTTACACTTCTGTAACAGCAAAGATTAAAGGTTAATTCTGAAAGAGAATCTGAACAAGATCTCGAGGTATTTGAGTTTTGAGGAGGGGGAAATACTAACAGTGCATTTAATAAATGCACTCAAATAGCACATGTTAAGTAATGAAGCTCTACTGATTAAAGACTGATTTAAATGTTCTTGATGATTAGGCCTAATTTAACAGTATTAGTGCTTCCGAATTGCTAAAACAAGAACCGTGTCCATGAGCATTCCTTTAAATCCAGCTGGTAGCAATAGCTAGATTTTACATGCATTGTATCACAGATTCAAAATTCAATTTTTTGTGTTTATATAGGCAGCCCTGTTGAGCTCTGTTTGCAGACAACAGATGTATTTAGCAGTGGACTTTGCCTGGAACTGAATGCATGCAAATGGCCCTATATGTGAAACTGTAGAATGCACTGAAAAATCTGAGTATTCCAGCTCATGTTTCCCTGCATAATGAAGTCACTGACTAGCATGATCAGATTATAAAAAGTCATCTTTGGTGTTTATATAATACCTAGGTTCAGCTGAACTATTTTTAATCAGGAATTCATATTGTTTATCTTTATGTTCATTTATATCCTTTCATCATGCATTTGCATACATTGTGATGACCTTCTGTGGAAACCCTGCAGGATTTTTATAACAGTTCAGCTGAAATTCGATGTGAACTCAATCAGCTGTTACAGGCTGGGTAGGATCTCAGCAACACAGCTCACGGGGTGAAGAGCTTCTGTGAACAAGGGTACAGAGAGTTTTTCTGTGATACTCATTGCTTTTCTACTGGAACAGAATGTTAATCCATTTATTTTGTAGGGATATCTCATTTTTCATCTGGTTTTAAAGATAGCGACCAGATTCTGTAGGGTTTTGGCAGCTGCTGATCTCTTGAGTTGCAGCATTGCAAGATTAAAGTTGCAAGTCAATGTTTTTATCTTTTTGTTTTGATCATACAGTCAAGTAGTGGTGTTTTCTAAGGCCTCTGGCAAATACTGGTGAAGAATGACTGCTCCTGGGTGTGTTGGTTACAGTAGTGATTTGCAAATCTTCCTTTTTGCAATGGTTAAGGCTTCTTCAGAGTGTATTACATAATGTATTTGAGCAATCTTGATCAACTTTTTTTCCCTGCAATTTATTGCCTGGATTCTGCAAATTCACAACTGGATTCTACTCAGTTGTGTCTTCATTTTTCATCCATCTCCTCAAGACATAATCCACAGCTTCTAACAGGTCATCCTGCACTGCAGTGCTTGCACCCAGTCCTTCCAAATGTACCTTGTGATTCTTTCTGTAACTCCCTGAAGTTATCTTTGCAAAAGTTGTGATGCTTATGAGTTTCTGTCAGAGAGGAGGAGGAGCAGAATGAGCTGGGCAATGCTGTGCATGTGTGTGGTGGGGCAGCAGTACAGATCATCTTGGCTGCTTTACAGTCAGTGGCAGCCTCTGCCTGCCCATGTCTCAGGGCTGCTCCCTTCCTTGCTCACCTTTCACAGGGAAAACTTAGTGGCCAGGAGAAAGTGTGAAGGTGTCTGGCAGCATAATGAATGGCAGAGATTCCTCACCTGGAATGTGAGCCTTTCTGCTGTAGATTTGGACACGTGTAATTCACGTTTGCTCGCAGACTTAGATGCTGCTGCTGCTGTCTAGGAGAACTGAGCCCAGGGAATGTTTTTGTGCACTCATCTAATGACTGATGTTGATTTAGGTTTGGGGTAGGTTGGCTGGGGGTGTTGTTTGTTTTTTAATGTGCACCACATCCTTAGGGGAGAGATGATCAATATTTAAGGAATGTAACAACTCCTATACTACCTCCACTTGGAGAAAGAAGTTACCACAATAAGAGTGTGTGTTGTAGGGAGTGGAATGTGCAATATAATTTACATACTCCAAATTACTGGCCTCCACCCCAACCTGAGACAGCAATAGCTGGTGTGGAACTAGGAGGTGTCAAGCCTCTGCTTCCATTCCTCCCTGCCTTCAGGAAAAGAAAGAGCTTATCACTGGGCATGATAGATGCTCCTGGAGATGCTCATGAATGAGACTTTGCCCTGGCCAGGGCTGCTCCCTGCTAGGTTATCAGCTGGTAATCTCAGGCACCAAGACAGTCTGGAATTCAAGTACCACCCCATGGTATGTCCTGTTTCTTCACCAGTCAAGCTTGAGAACCCTTACTGACAAGCTGTCACAAATGCAACATAATTTGTTCTTCAACTGTTGTTTATTTTTGTGTTCATATTTGGTAGCTTTGCCTTGGTAAGAATCTAACTCAGTCATCACTAAGTATTAACAATGGAAAAGAAGATGCAAGGTTGGGTTTGGGAGGCAAGTTCCTTGGAATACACAAGTACAGAGAAGAGAACATTAAATAGTAGGTTAAATACTCAAGCCTACACTCTGCTGTATCTAGCTCTTTCTCCAGCATATTGCTGCTTTGATCCATACTTACAGTTTGCCAATCAAGACACATTTTATGACAAGATAACATTTTACTTACTTTTTCCCCTTCTTACTCTAACTGGGACTTTCTGCTTCTCTGTAAATGTTTAGCCTAAAAGGTTTGAATTAATGTCTTCTCTTCAGACAGATGCTGCCATTTAGAAGTGTTATCTGAAAGACATGCAATTAATTCTTGACCTCAATTAAGTCAGTACACCATTCTCACAGCTAAGTGTGATAAGCAGTTATGGTTCTATGATACTGAATTTGCTGTGATGTATCATTGGGCATTAACACAAGGCACATCTTGTTTGATAATTTTTCAGAACCTTAGCACATCAGCCTCTTCTGTCTTCTCCTTCCCCAAATCTAGTTATAGTGGCTTCCACTGATGTCTGTCAGTCTTGACAATTGTAAGTGGAAGCAAGTGGAAAGATCTAGGTTCTACCAATAATGAGACTTCATTTATCAATCTCAAAACTGCATTTAATGCCATTTTTCAGCACCCAAAACTGGGGATGGATCCCCACCTGAACAACATAGTGAGTGTCCTGCTCAGAGCCTCCAGCTTCCATTAGAAACCTTGGGGCTGTAGAGCAGGGAGGTGAAAGCTGGGACCTTAGAGAAATTTGCATTTGAGACTGTGAGATGAAGCATAAAACACTGGTAGGTCAATCAGCCTCAGCCTGGGCCACATTGGATCAACAAGGGGGCCTATGGCTCCAGAGGAGCTCAGTAAAACTCGGACTACTGATATTTCTATATCAGAAGAAAAAGGGATAAGAGCTAAGCAGATGGTTGAAAGATGGTTGAATCTTCCACTTGCATCACTTCTGTTTGACAAAGGGAGTTTCTGTTTTTGCTTTCTTCAATATTTCTTTTCCTAAATACATAGTATTACAAAAATAGTATTACAGTTATATCTGATCATTAGGAAACTGTATAATTTTGAAATCTTACTTTAGTTTTCTTCTGCCTTTTTTTTAAGAGACTTAGGCTGAACAAATCAAACTATGTAATCCCTTGTGGTCTGGCTGGATTCATCCATGCCATTAGGATTGCTTTTCTTAGCCACAGTTAACAATGGTGTAATGGATTTTACAACATTTTATTAAGTTAAAATGCATCAATAGCACTAATGATAAACAATTGTGGTATTTCAGGAAGAACAATTTCCAGCTCTTACTGCACATGCCAACCTATGGAGCTTTTGGGCAGCACTTGACTCTGTGGCATGAAAATAGGGAGTAATTGTCCCTTACAAACACGTTTATGCTGTGGCACCGACTTAAGGAAACTGGTCTTGGATGTCTGTGGTAAAAATATATATAACAGCATTACTATCATGTAGATGAAAATTTCTCTTTGACTGATGACTGTTGCTTAAGTCTGTGCTGTTGGCTGCTGTAAATCAGGATAAAGTGGTTTGGATTGGCTGTGGGGAGGAGAGGAAGAGGCTTTATTCTTAATGCAAATCATAGGACAGGGTATGGTGCCTCCTCCCTTCTCCTAAGAACATTGGGCCTGCCCCTGGCTTAGGATGATAATATGAAACTACAGGTAAGATGTATAAGGATTTTCTGGAATACAGCCTTCTCCTGCATCTATGGAAAAAAGAAGGCTTCAGTTAAGACCAAATTGTGGCCTTGCAGTACCTGAAGGGAGCCTACGAGAACGATGGAGAGGGGCTTTTAACAAGGGCATGTAGTGACAGGAGAAGGGGGAATGGATTCAAACTGAGAGTAGGTTTAGATGAGATAGTAGGAAGAAATTCTTTACTGTGATAATGTTGAGGCACTGGCACAGGTTGCCCAGAGAAGCTGTGGATGTCCCATCCCTGGAAGTGTTCAAGGCCAGGTTGGATGGGGCTTTGAGCAGTGTGGTCTAGTCAAAGGTGTCCCTGCACAGAGCAGAGGGGGTTGGACTGATTGATTTTTAAGGTCCCTTCCTGTCAAAGCCATTCTGTGATTCCATGATCTTTCCCTGGAGGAAACAAATCCAAAACATTATACCTTTTAATGCCTAACTCATAGTATTGTCTACTTTAATTAATGATTACTCATTGACCAGTGCCAACAGTATCTTTAACTGAAGTTTTCCCAAAGAAATGGTTAATTGCTGTTAACAGTGGACATCAGTATTCTTCATTCAGTAGAGACAGCAACAGCGTTTTTCAGCCAGGTATCAAGGCTGCAGAGGATGTGGGTAGTTTGAATGCAAATTATGGTGTGACTTCTCATTTTGGATTTCTCAGTGTTACATTATTTCTTCAGTCAGCTTGAGCTTGTGCAAAAACCACATAAGCAGCTTGCAACATGGATGTGTTCATGACCTTCTTTGGGTAACCAAGTTAAACAGTCCCAAGGAAGCTCAGCAAAACATTTGCAAAGCTGCATATGGCATCATAAGACAAGGAGGTTGCATGCTGTGCTAAACCAGGGGAGGGAAGATGAGTTTTTAAATAGACCTCTGTCCTGATCAGATTTCAATGATGGTATTTATTTTACAATACCTGCTTTCTGGAAATGCAACAGTGGACCTTGGATCAGAGCCGATTAGTTTGTTCCCAGGTCTTCAGTCAGCTCAAACAGGATGGATCTTTGCACTTTGACCAGTGCTGTTTGAAATTCACTGGAATTCAGCACATGGACAAACAGACTCCCCCACAAAGGCAGCTGTCGTTGTTACACTGGACTCTTTACTTTCTTTTTGAACTTGAAAACCACTTTCCTGAAACATCAATATTAATTTTAGATTGAAAGGCTATAGAATTCAACAAATATAAGAAAGATAAAATAGTGTGAATAACTCTTTAATTTTGTAACAAGCTGTTCTCTAGCAATTTAAGTGTGATAATCACATTTAATAACAGTGATAAGTATTTATTTAGTTCTCTTGTATTTATTGTTTGATCTACAAACACTGGCTTGGTGTTAAGAGTTTACCAAAACCCAAGTAGGTCAGTCTGGTAAATGCTGACTTGAAGTGAACTTGAATGAAAATAAGAGTTTCATCTGATCTTTGTGCAACTTATGAACTTTATGATCAGGGCCATACAGTGTAGTGCTTAGTTTGCCAGTACAAATGGAGAAAAATATTAGAGATTAATTCAGGGCAGTCAAATTCCTGTTTTTTCTATATATATACTTTTAAATGGCTAATCACAAAAAAGTGTGGTAACTATAAAATATTAGGAGTCCCATCTGCCTAAAGGTAGCTTCATCTCCATGTTTATTCCACGCTTCCTTATGCAAAGTTAATGGGCTTACAAAAAAATCTTGCAAAGTGCAAGCTTATATATAATCAGCATGATATCATTGCCTGAAGTAATAAGATTCTGTAGATGGGACTGAATTAAATCAATGTTATGGAAAAAAGATTTCATAACCAAGCTAACAAAGAGGTTAAAGATTAATTAGCTGGAGTAACTCTAGAGGTCCTTTCTTTCAAAAAAGCCAACAAACCAAGACAAAACAAGATGCCACAAAAATCAAAAGCAAACCCTCAGTTCAAACTTACCTTGGTGACCGTAGTGTCAGTGGGGTGAAAAAAACACCCATGTAACTGAGATGAGAACCCAGCTTTATTGTGCTCTACGTCAGCTCCCATTGACTGACACACAGAGCATGGCAGAAACACATTCCATACAGCAGCAAGTGGAAGCAAATGTTGCTCACTGACCACCTGGTTGCATTGTGCTGTATCTGTTACCCATCTTTAATAAGAGGCCTCTGTCAAAGTCCTCAGTTTAGCTTTAATGAGAAATCAGACACCTCAAAACACCTGAATTATTCAGCTCACAATTACAGGGGTTGTATGGAGACTTTATTAGGTATGAAAAGGCATTGTAACAGCAGGAACACCTCTCTGGTTTTTAAGATTATATTGATTTGGCCAACTGTGAAATACATTATGAGTAACCTTACCAGGTCTGCATAAGAGTTGCAGAACATGTAGCTGCAATAAGAGGCCTTATATTCCTCATATGCTGGACCAAGAGTAACCTAAAAAATTATAAATGTGACGTGTACATCTTATGTAAAACAGATTGAAATGGAAAATCCAAGAGTGGCAGTGTGAAGGTTAACAAGCTCTGCCTAAGTGGAAAATCATGAAATTTGCATCAGCTGGTAGAAGAAAGGGATGGCTATAGCTGCCTTACCTTCTGGTAGTCTTGACTAGCTGGCAAGTTGTTCAAATGTGAGATATTCTGATTTTTGCCTGTCTTACAAATGGTGAAGGTCATGAACAAGATGACTGTACTGTACTTAATCAGCTCCAAAATGCCTTGATTTGCTCCTGTTATGCTGTAGAAAGAATAAGTATATTCAGATATTAATGTACCAAATCCTTTTGGGAGATCAGTATACCCGTCAGTGAAGCATTATATGGCTTTGTCCCCCTCTGTAGCTTATACTTAGAGTCTCTTTAGGTTCTTTGAGGTGGCAGTAGTACAGATGCTGCTTATCATATTGCTTTTGTGCCACAAAGGAAGAAAATGCTTCCAAAAATAGTAACAAACAAACCCTTGACAAATCCTAAATAACAGAGTACTTCTAAACATTAGAGCATAATCTCTACCTGAAAAAGTTTATGAACTATCACTTTTTATGTGACCTACCCAGTAAACCTATTCTGACACTGCCTTGGACTCAGCAAGCAATTGGAAGGCACATGATAAATAAAAATCAGGTATTAAATGGGACAAAAATGGCTTCCCATAGAGAAAGCCCAACAGTGCTGGCCAATTAAATTGAGCAGCAGCAATCCACTAGCTGGGCTCCATCTGAAATGGAGAGCAGGGAGGATGCGGTATACATTCTTGACAATCTCACTGCATAAAGACCCAATTTGATGCAGGACTTAGCAGATGGAGTGATGGGACCATAGCCAGCCCCAGCATTAGACGTGAGTTGTCCTCTCCCTTCCCAGTATTTTTGTACACTGATATTTTTTTACACTGATTTTGCGTAGCTGTGTCTTCCCTGTTGCACAGCCTCCTTGGCTATGCCTTGGTTTGCTCTGAGAACACCCCAGAAGCTGTGTGACAAACTTTATTTTTTAATTTTTGTTGGACAGAGCTTCAAGCATTGTATTGGAGTTGCCTCACTGGAGCCAGAGTTTCTTCTTCTGTCTGTGTCTAACTGTATAAAAGTCCCTTGGGCAAAATTACAAATGCAATAATGCCTGGTTATAAAATGTTTACTTGGTCTCATTTAGGCTTACAAAATTTTTGGAATGAAATACTAACTTAAAGAGCTATGTAACAATACAACTTGCATAATATTTAATGATTCCTGGTCAATAAAAAACAAACAGCAACAGCAACCAAAACCTATTTCAGGTCAAATGCTGCTACTTGAATCCTACTTTTTATTCACTCAGGAAAAAATACATTTTGTTCGGTCTCTTTTACACTCTTATCGCTTTTACTAGTGATAAAAAAATGGCCCTAAAACAATTCAAGACCTTAACTTGGCATCCTGCAGTCTTGTTAAACAAGCACTGTCTAAGATCTGATGTCAACTCAAACTAGTAGAAAGAAGAAGAAAAGCGTGCATTTATCATGAGCCTGAAATATAATTTTTTAACGTGCAAAAACTTAGCCTTTCATCCAAGGGTTTAAATATTAGAGAAAATGAGCAAAAATGACAACCCTGTATGCTAGAGCCAAGGGAACTGGCAAGGCTGCAGCTGGCTGATCTTGGTGAAGAGATCTGGAGTTGCAAACAAGGGAAGGGAACTTGTCAGGGGGCTGAGATTCAGCAGCTCAGTCAAAGCCTTTTTAAATAAATTCAGGAATGTTACAAGTGTTAAAGTCAATGCCACAATTTACTTCCTTTTTAACTTCTGCTTCATGTTACCCTGAAGTGTCCTTAAAAAAATTAAAGTTGCAGACAAAAGCATCTTTGACCAAAAGGTCAAATAGGCTGATAACATTTACTTCCTGGAGAGAAATGACAAAAGGCAAGTGGCCTGGGTTTTACGTTTTGTGTATGATAAATGAAGGCGAGCCTCCAAAAGGAACTTGTGTGTCTGAAAGATTACTGAAAATAGATCTTTATAAAAGCATGTCTGCTGTTGGATGACTAGGAGAAAGAACATGAGATCAGCTTGCCACTAACTTCAAGGGATTTTGAGAAGCATGGTTTCTCGTGAGGTGCAGCTGGAGGAGATGGAGTAACTAATACTGTCCTTTAAATTTAAGAATTCATTTGGAGAATTGAAATTATTTTGCTTCTCTTACAGAGGTTTCTACAGAGTAGAACCTACTGTTACAGAGTATTTTGGAGGTTTAACTGTTGTAATGAAAATCTTAAGTGTTCTGAAGACAGTAATGCAAAAATCCTTCACACTGGGATATTCAACGCTGTAAAGCAGCTATGAATTGAAGGTTAAATGTAATTCCTTTTTCCAGATCCTAAAACTTCCTTCCTTTTGTGTTTTGGTGTTTATCTTTTTTTCCCCCTTTCTTTATTGCAGATTATAGCAAACACAGGTTCTTGATGCTTTTTTTTTTTCCAAATCTAATGCTAACTACTTAATTCACTTGAGATGCTTTCTGTATTTATGCTCCCCTGAGTATATTCCCTATTTCCTATGATGCATCTTCCAGCAGCCTGTGCTCTACACATTCCCATCTCTGTAGTTCCACATGGCAGTTTAGTCTACTTTCATGTTTTCTATCATGCTCTTTTTTTAAATAAAATTTTATATAATTCCCCAAATAGCCAGTTGTTTTTTTCTGAGAGGCTGGAAGCAGTTGTTTTCTATTCTATAGTATTTCCAAGATTTCTCAGAAAATTTAGTTTCTTGTCCTTGCTCCGTGTATGACAGAGCTTATGATTTGTAAAGGCCATTTTGTGTTTACTGCCATCAGCACACAAGTGCATCCTCCTAACCTTTTTCTCCAACCATATGGCATGGCAGCATCAGTTTCCTACAATGCCAGCAAGCAGAGAGAACTGATTGAATCTGGTCGTGACAAATGAGCAGCTTTTGATTTGCCAATCTTTGACCCAGACTAAGGTTCAAAAACATTCCAAGACTTGCTGTTTCCTAACTCCAGAAAGCAATCCTTCAGCTAGCTGATGTTTACAGCTGCAAGCCTGGATTCCACTGTGGCTGTGACTCGTGGACTGCTTGGATGTCTGAGCTGCATTTCCTCCTTGCAGCTTCGCTTGCAGGCAGTTCTAACTGCTGGGATGCAAAGCTGGGATGCAAAGATGTGCCATTGAAGGGCAGAGTATGACAATGACAGTGGCTTAATCACTTCTGGAAGTGTACCCAGGCATGAGGAACGTTACTTCCTCATGAAATTCCTCAAGGCTTTTGAGGAATTTACGACTGACTCCTGACTGGAATCACGCAGCCAGATGCAGTGTTCAGATCCAGCCTATGCAGTAACCTGTGTACTCCTAGGATAACTCGTTAAAGTAGCCAAAAATAACAGATGTTTGTTTATTACTGTGTCACATTCACACCTCTAATGTACTTTCCCTTCTTTCTGGCAGGAATAAGCCTAACCTTCATCTGTGTTTTTGGTCTGTGTGTTTTTATGAAGGTAAGTGCGAGACAACTTCAATACTTACTTATCTGCTCCAGCAGTCACTGACATTGGTTAATCACCAAATTTTACCAGCGTTCATATCTGTAGCTAAGAATATTAAAATGCACTTTTACAATGATCAATAGTGACATCCCTGTCAGCATTTCTGTGAGGCTGAAAAGAGGAAGTTATAGGGGAGTTATACAGTCAAAAAACATGTAAACTTTAGAGAAATTATGAAAAAGGCCATTAAGTGAGAGCTGCTTATATTAATACTTTGCCCTTTTTTTGCATTTATGGTAGCAAAAAGACAAACTATATCTAATGAAAGCTCATGAAGCTCAGAGATTGAGGAATGGCTTCCAGAAATCAGAATTTATTTTCTTAAAATCGAAACAAAAAATAATTTGAGATATTTCTGGGCTTCAGAGTTATTGACCTAATAAAAAACTGCTGCTTTTAGTTGTCTCCTCCTTTTTGTTTGCAGTAATGGCACACATGCAACTTTGTACTAGAGAGGATTCTTCAGAGGCTCAGACTGGGTGGCACAGCTGGCTTCTCAGCAGCAGTAGGGTTATTTCATTGTGCTTGCTTCCTGGGTCCTGGATTGTCCATGGGAAGGCCAGGAAATGAGGAATAGGGGTGGGTCTTTGCTACAAGCTCATTCAGCAGAATGCTAAACCACAGCTTCCTAAACTCTAAGGCAGTCACTGACAAAGAATGAATGCTTTGTGCAGCTGCTTCCCCATGTGCAATTCCTTTCTGCAGGATAAATTGCCTAATTCATTACTGGTCTAACATCATTTCTGCAGTCCCTCACTGGATGCATCAGATTTCAGAACAGTGTTCCAAACTCTGCATTGTGAATAAGATTAATATACATAAAATTTTCTAAAAATTCATTAGAATTAATATTTTTAATCTTGGAAAGATACATAAATTAAGCTTCATTTTGCTGTTGGATGTAAAAAAATAATATGTATCCTTAATTACAGCCTAAAAATTGTCCTTCTACCTGAGGATTTTGGAGCAAAATTTTGCTGAGAATAACTTCAAGTGTATACCCCGAGTTGTTTGTATGAAATATATGGGAAAAAAAAACCCAAACCAACATAAAACTCAAGTTCTACTAATGCTGGTAGCACTTCAGAATGGCTCAAGCTAACAGCATAATGATTACTGAGCACAACTGTCATGTTTAACCTAGGAATGAAAATAGCACAGGCAAAAAACCACCCAGACTTGGGAACACTTATGCAAGATGTGTCCTTTTTGTCAAAAAGGTCAGAAGTTTAGTGTTGTTTTGTTTTGCTCAAATAGAACATGATGGTATTATTTGGTTGTTTGCATTTTTAAGTTCTCAAATTAAATTTATCTGCAATAACAACTTTGTTTGCTTCCTGGAATAGAGGTTGGGATTTAATTTTGTTGATGGTACAGTCATCTCTGAAGTCTCATTGTCTAGGAAACAGTAGTCTAGCTTTACACATGGCATGGTTAGTATGTGAAAGCGATATGTATTTCAGTCCACATATTACAATCTGAACATTTATTTTTCTCTTTTCAGCACAAAAGACTTTCTAGCATGTCTTCTTGTTAAGGTGGTTTCGCCTACTGCTCTTCCTTAAGAACACAAGTGCAGTTAAAATCACTTGCAAAGCCATTCTGCTCAGTGTAAGTGTTCTAAGAGGTCGAGTAAGCAGAGAGAACAGCCTGGTGAGGCCAGAGAGGGCTGAAGGAGGTCTGGCAGTGCTCCTCCATCGCCACTTCAGCGGTTCCAGAGAAGACAGGAGCACACCTGTGTCTGACAGGCACAGCGAACAGACAAGAGGCAACAGTCCTGCATTGCCACAAGGGACAATGCAGTTACATGGAAGGCAAAGAATCCTCACCCTGGAGTGGTTTAGTAAATGTGCAGGTTCTCTGGGTGCGGCTGTGAAGTCTCTGGGCTGAGCTGCTTCTGTGCTGGGGTCAGGGGTCTCTGCAGGTTGGTGACCATCACAGAGCTGGTTTGGAGGTAGATGATGTTTGTGGCTGCTGTGGTGGGATGATAGAGAAGGAGGAAAATTGGAGAAGGTGATCTATAAAAAGCACACACAATGAACTTAAGACTACAAGAACAAGACAAAATGCACTGCTGCTGTCTGGGCCCAAAGGGTCTTTGTGGCAGTGCTGAGGGAACCTGCGGCAGCACCCTCTTCTCCCTTCCCCGATTGCCTAACTTTAAAAAAAAACAAGGGCGAGGGGGAGTCGTGGGGCTGAGCCATGCAGCTCCCTGGTCACACACCCACAGTCCTGCGGGATGCACAGGAGCCATCGAGTCCAGCTCCCGGCCCTGCACAGGACACCCCAGAGTCACACCCTGTGCCTGACAGCATTGTCCAAACGCTCCTGAGTTTCACCAGCCTGGTGCTGTGACCATCTTCCCTGAGGAGCCTGTTCCGGTGGCCAACCACCCTCTGGGTGAAGAGCCCTTTCCCAATATCCATTTTACACCTCCCTTGACACGACTTGAGGCCAGTGTCGGCCCGCCCGGCTCGGGACGGGCTCAGAAGCCCTGAGGGCAGCGGGGCGCGGATGGCCGCGGGCCGGCCCGGGGTGCGCTGAGGCGGGGAGGGCTGCGCTCCGGCATCCATCCCGGTGTCTCTGCGTGTCTGCCTGCGTGTCTGTCTGTCTGTCTGTGTGTGTGAGAGCGCGGGAGGTGCGGGAGCTGCGCGCTGCCCGGGGGGGCGGCGCTCGCTGCAGCGCCAGCCCCGCTGCCGGGCGGTCACGGCGGACGCGGCGGGGGCGGGGAGCGCGGCCCCGGTGCCCGGCATGAACCCGCGTCGGGGGCTCGGAGGCGGCGGCGGTGCCGAGGTACGAACCCCCGCCCCCGGCAGGTGCAGGGTCCTCCCCCCGCCCGCGGCACCGCCTGCTCTTGCGGGGCCGGGGCTCGGCGCGGTCCCGCCCGCGGAGCGCCGAGCCGGCAGGGAGGGGAAGGGTAAGAGAAGGGAGGGGAAGGGAAAGCGAAGCGTGCCAGGCCCGGCCGCGGGCGCGGGAGAACCGAGGTGAACCCGCGGTCTGCGCCTGCCCGCCCGGCCCGCCGCTCCCGCCTCCCCCGCGCTCACGCCGCCCGCCCCCCTCTCTCTCTCTCCCTCCGCAGGGAGCCGCAGGGCGAGCAGCGCTGCCGCGGCCGGGCCAGCCACCTCCGGGTCCATGAGCCGCCGCCAGCCTCCGCCGCCAGCCGAGACCGCCGCCGCCGGGCCCAGCTCCCCCAGCCCCGCCGCTTCCGCCGCCGCTCCGCCGCCCCGCCGGAGGTGAGTCCCGCGGCCGGGCCGCCGCCGCCCGCTGCCTGCCCGCCCCGCGGGCCCGGGCTGCTGTCAGCCGCGCCGGGGCGGGCGAGAGGCCGCCGGCAGCCGCCGGAGCGCCCACCGCCTTTCCGGGGAGGGGGAGATGGAGAGCGGCCGGGAGCACGCGTGTGTGCCCCGCCGGGAGTGCGGGCAGGCGGCCCCGGGAGCCCGGGCGCGGAGCGGCGCCGCCGGAGCCCTCATGCCGCCGGGGCGGGGGTCGCTGCCTGCCCGGTGACTCACGGCCGAGGCGGAGCGGGCTGGGGCCGCGGCTGGGGCTGTGCTGGCGCCTCACCCTCTCGGGGATCTCTGCCTGTGCCACTTTGTTTTAGCTGTCCCCTCTCCGGGAGCACTGCCTGTGCCACCCTGTTTTGGCTGTCCCCTCTCGGGGAGCACTACCTGTGCCACCCTGTTTTGGCTGTCCCCTCTCCGGGAGCACTGCCTGTGCCACCCTGTTTTAGCTGTCCCCTCTCCGGGAGCACTACCTGTGCCACCTTGTTTCGGCTGTCCCCGCTCGGGGAGCACTACCTGTGCCACCCTGTTTTGGCTGTCCCCTTCGGGGAGCACTACCTGTGCCACCTTGTTTCGGCTGTCCCCGCTCGGGGAGCACTACCTGTGCCACCCTGTTTTGGCTGTCCCCGCTCGGGGATCGCTACCTGTGCCACCCTGTTTTGGCTGTCCCCGCTCGGGGATCGCTACCTGTGCCACCCTGTTTCGGCTGTCCCCGCTCGGGGATCGCTACCTGTGCCACCTTGTTTCGGCTGTCCCCTGTGCCACCTTGTTCTCCTCTGCCCGCAGGACGGTCCCGAGCCCTCCGCTGCGAAGAGCATGGCCGTGACTCTAGAGCAGGCCCGGAGGGTGGGCTATACCTGCCTGAAAGCACTCCTCAGGTTCGCTTTTATGGTCGCCAATAACCTGGTTGCTATTCCGTCCTACGTCTTGTATTTAATTGTGCTGCAGCCTCTCCGAATATTGGACAGTAAAAGCTTCTGGTATATCGAAGGAGTGTTGTTTAAATGGCTTTTAGCTATGGTGGCTTCCTGGGGCTGGTGGGCAGGATACACAGGTAAGAAAGTCTTATTAATTTAAAACATACTAATATGTAAAAAAACTGTTTTCATAAGGGGATGTATAGGGGAATATTTGAATGTAGTAAATATGCAGGATGTTCTTTCAGGTGTCTTACACAGATGTGTTTTTGGGTTGAGATGCTGTGTACTGAAACATTTTTTAAATAATAGCTAGAAACTTTAAATGTTTTAAGTGTTTTGCATTCAATATTTTGTCCTAGTAAAATGGGAAATAATACTTCTTAGTATCTTGATCATGTTATTATAGTGTTTCATGAAAAACATACATTTCTTCTAAAGAGAGTTGATTTATACTGTGCATGTAGCTGGTAGAGCTAAACTTTTATTGTATTAAGCATGTGCATCTTTAAATCATATTCCCTTAGAAATATCAGGAGACAAGGCAAAGAGGCTTGACACAAAGCTCTTGTCAGAAGAGTAGGTCTTCTATTCCTTGCAACAGCGACTGTCTTTTCTGCCGTCTCAGAGTGGAGGAAAACAGAGGGAACCTCTTTCATTCAAGTAGTGATACGGAATATTTCTCAACCGTATGACTCTTCATTTACTGTTAGCAGAGCTAATTACAGTATCTGTGGGGTTTTTCCCTCTGCATGCTTGCTTTGTGGTTATTTCTGAACTTGTTTTTGCTCGTTTAGTATTCATAGGCTCATCAAGGTGATGGACTGAACTGAAATATTAAGGAAGGCTCTGGTCTTGTCCTCGAATGCACTGACTTTCATCCTGGCTACTGCACTTTGTGCAAAAAAGCAGCCATCCGTTCTTTGTACGTGCTTTAGAAAGGGAAGAAATGAATCTGAGTGCAAAGTATGAGCAGCCCTCCTAAAGTTCTTTCCTTCTCTTCTGCCCAGGCTGCATCTGCAGGTCTTGTGTAAACAAGAAAAACAAGGAATGGCAGCACACAGCTCTGGAGTCTGGTCAGACTCCTGATTAGTCAGAAAGTCAGTGTTGACCCAGACGGAGTCTTGTTAGGCAACGAGAGCTGACGCCTCTGTGCCAGTGTGGCTTTTGGTACCCTGTCGTGTGCCTTTCCAAGATGCACAAGGTTTCTGTGGATATTCTAGGTGAGCTTCCCGTTCTTCCTGAGGAGATGGTGGCAGCAGCAGCAGCAAGCTAGACTCTGATCTGTCGGGCTAGAACTGTTGCAACGTTGCACTGCTTCAAAACTGCCTTGCCTGGTACAGCTCAAGCTTATCCAGATACGCTGTTTAAAAACCTTTTTATATGTTTGCTCATTAAAAGAAGTCCACATAGTGTTTGCAGTGGCAGGTACACTTGTAAAAGTCTGCTTTATGTCATAAAGTACAAAGGCCTTCCAGAAGGAGGGATTGACTTTCAAGGTGTCTTGTGTATTATTAATTGGAAATGGGAAAGTTTATGGACATAATGGTGGTGTTAAAGTCATACAGTTCATGACCCCGAGGATTCATTGTGTGTACTGAATATGCTGGTTAAAATTCATTGTCCCATGACGATTTTTGAAATCTGTTTCCTCAGGGTAGTTTTACTGCTGACTGCAGAACTGTGTGGTTTCTTTTGCCTATTGCTTGGAAGGTGGTCTTAGCATGATCTGCATATCCTAGAGTCTTCCTGAAGCATCTCTTTGTTGGTGTTGCTGATGTATCTTGACAAACTGAAATAATTTCTTTTACAGTCTTGAAATGTCATAGTGTATTTGTTTGAAGTATTTACAACTGCTATTCAGAAGTGTTTTATGGGATGGTGTACGGGTAAGGAGGCCCTTCTTTTTGCTTTTCCCTGTGAAGCATGGCTTTTGGGGAGGATTTTGAGCAAATGCCTGTATTAGAGTTTAGTTTAAATGCATTCTATTTGACATGAAAGTGTTAAATTATTTTATACTGAAATTATATTAATTAGCAAGAACAGCTTATTTCTTTGTCCTTTCTTTAACCTCACTACCACTTGCAGAACAAACCTGGGAAGTGTCTCAATCTGGCTTCAGCATAAGCAGAGAGGGTAATCTGTGTGTCTTTTTTCATATTAATAGATTCATAAAAAAGCTGCCACTAGGTCCCCTGTTTTTTATACAGTATGACATAACTAACTCAGAGCTGAAATACTGTTTTAATAGAGTTGGTGTCCAGGACTTTCAGTGGTGTGTCTGAAAGAGACGTTTCTCCGGAATTCTTCTGTTTTAAATTCCAAAAAACTAAGTCAAAGGTAGGCTTCAGTATGTTCTATCATTGCAAAAGTAAATACAAGATAGTAGGTATGCATGGGTTCATTAAAAAGATTAAAGTGTTTTCTTTTGAGTAGCAGAGTAGCACGTGAAGGGTTTTGTTGCTGGTTTCTTCGTCTCTAAGAGAGTAACCAGATAAATAAGTTTACTTACCTTTTAATTAGAGGGAGTGGTCTGCTTCAGTTGTGTTGCAAGTACATTTTATTTCTTTAGTTTATTTATTTTTTCCCTTTCCAAGCTTGGGTCATTTCTTGGGTAAGAAGTGACATAAATCATTTGTAATTAGTGACTTAAACTCAGCCTGCAGAATAGATTCAGGGCGGATTTTTTTTGCTCCCGTAATTTGTGTGTAATGTGTAGGAGAAAGCTCGACAGCAAGTGAAGAGAATATGGTGAGTGCTAGCTTATCCTTCTGGGCTTTGCTGCTGTTGCATAATTGTTGGTATATTTTATTGAATATAGCTGGAAGAGCTGAGGAAGAACTCCACAACTATGTCTGCCCTTTTCTTCCTCTCTTCTGTCGAAACTTGGGGGTTTTTGTTAGGATCATAGAGGATTTTGTACAGAAATTACCTGTTCTGTGTCTGTATCAGTAGCTCTAATCTGTGCTTTTTGATAAATGTAGGTGTTTCTGTTTGTAGATGCACTTGATATTATGTAAAGAGATAGCATATGACTGGACAAGCAAAGTAAAGAAAGGACTAGGCAGAGAAATTGTAAAGGTCACTCTCCTCTCCCTAATCTTTTTCTTCTTAAGATGCAAGTATGAGAGAGAACTTGTGCATAATTGGTCTACTTTGATTTTTAAAGGGCAGAGCATGATAAATATCTCTGTTGTTCCCTTGAGCTCCGTAGGGTTTCTTACAAAAATGAAAACTGAGTATCTTTTTATGAAGAGTGTACAGACAGTCTAGTAATGTTATTTTATTTTTATATGATTTTAGAAAGGCTTTCTTATAACTCTTTTAAATTTTCTTTTTGTAAGGACTGTTTTTTTATAAATGCATTGCTCTTGTAGGAGCTGTTCAGCCAAGGCACTTGGAATCTGAATATTAGTGTGATTTGAAAGGCACCTTTGAATAATACTTCAAAATATTTTCCTCCGTTTGTTGGAAGATGCATTCTAAAAAAAGCAAACTCAAGAGTGCTTGATCCTTTGTTGGCAAGTACCTTTTCCCCTGTGCTATAATTTGTCATTTAACATATGAGTACACCAGACAGCACTAAATAGTGCAGTAGATGGGAGGGAGATGGAGCTTATCTGTGGTGGTGAATTTCTGATGACCTTTTGCTCACTTACAAAACTGGTTTTAAAGCAGTCATTTTACAGGTTGCATCTTCTTTAGTCAAGTATTGCAGACTAAGTGTAATATCTGTGTACCTAATCAAATCACCAAAAATAGGACTGCTGGAGAGAAGCTTGCTCACTTAATTGCACATAAACAAACTGTTTTGTTGCCTCTCCTGCTGTCTGAGTGTAGGAGTCAGTGGGAGCCTGTGATGGGGCTGTTGCAGTATTGCAGTGAGGAGTCTCTAGGCCAGCAGAGCAATCAGCTGGCAGTGCAGTGCTGACACTCAGGGTGCTGATGCTGTACTCCAGGCAGCTCTGTCCCACTGTAGGACGTGGTGCTTGTGCCCAGCCCGTGCCTCTGGCTGCAGCAATCATCAGCTCTGCTCTCAGCACCAGGGCAGAGAGGCCCTGGGCTCTGCAGGCTTGTCTGCACCTGGGGAGGGGGTTTCTGCAAAGCTGTGCCTGGAGTATTTCATACTGCAGCAGCAAGGAGGACACCTTGACAAAACCTTGTGTTTCAGCCTCTCAGTGACATACACAGAGTTTTGGGTAGGTCAGTGGGCTGTGAGCAGGTGGAAAAGTGTAATACACCTGTTACCATACACTAAAAGCTCTTAGTGCCTTGACTATGCTTGTTGGTATAATGATGCAGTGCTTAATTAAAAGTGCACCAGTCCTATGGTGTTACTGTTGTGTGTCAGCCAGGATGGTGACTAATTTTAAAGAGTGTCTATAAGAATTGTCAGGTTTTGTCAAGTGAGGAGAATTTCTCTTTCCTTCTCTGTTCAGCCAAGGAAAGAAAAGCTGAGATCAAGATTTTGATTTTTTAATTGTCCCCATCTCCTCTCCTCCCAAGTGATTTAGCTTTTATTGGCTGATTTATACATGTGATTAGGATGTGACTGCTCTATAACTTTTTCAGCAGTCATACCTTTTTTTTTTTTTCCTTCTAATGCAAAATCGTTTTTCCATTTTGTCAGTCAACAGCCTTAATTCCTCTAGTCTTCTAAGAATGCAAATATTTTTGTCTTCCAGAGCTGTAAAAGATACAGGTGGAGTTGCTGTGACAACACTTCCTTGGTGCAGACAACATTTGCTGTCTGTGCAACTTCTGGTGACAGGTTGGCCCCTCTCCTCGGGCAGGAAGTGCAGCAGAAGCTGAAGGATAGCAGATGAGATAAAGTAAATTCTTTGTCCCATATAAGGCAGGCAGTGTTATTTCAGGAGGCCTATCTATGCCTCTAACCCTGCCATTGGTTCTATTCTCCTCAGTTCCTACAGTATGGTTTTTCACTGGCAGTATTTTGCTTTTTGGGTCTGGTCATTACTCTAAGGACTGGGCAGGGAGAAGCATGGGGAAACAACTTCTGTTTTTGAGGTCAGGCAGTGTATGAAAATGAAGAAGGAAAATTGTTCTTGTTCATGTTTTCTTAGAATGTGCAAAAAAATACCTGATGTGACTCAGTAGATTTGGGTACCGCGGATAAACTTCTGGTTTGTGCTGTGGGCGTACGTTGAGTTTCTAGGCAATCTCTGACTTAAGTGAAGCTTTGCCTGGTGTGTAGGTTATGCTGAGATCAAACAGGACTCTTTGCATTCATTTTGCTGCTTGTAAGAGGAAGTTTGTGTTTATCTTTTGAGCTGTCTTGATAAGAGAAGGTCAGAGAGTTGAGTGAGCTGGGGACACTGGAGCTGTTTCCAACATGGCCTCAGAGCAAAGGGCCAGCGCAGCTTTGCGTAAGAGAGGGAAGGTGTGCAGTGAACTTGGTGTCAACTTCAGTGTACATGTGATGTGTCTTTACAGAGTGCTGTCCAAAGACCCTTGTCCTTTTCTAATGGCATGAGAAATCACATCAGGAAATCCCCATATCTCCTTTTGGAGGCATGGGTTAGAATTGCCATACTTCTTTGTATAGTTCATCTAATGCCAGCAAATGTAATCTAATGTGTCAAAAGCAGTAAAGCTTATAATTCATTTTTTATTGTATCATTTCACTGTAAAGGGTCATTCCAAAAGATTAGATAATGAAATATTCTCTGAGTTGCTTTTTTTTCAGAATGCTGCTGCCTCCTGACACAAAGCTTAGAGAAAAAACATACACTATTGTTTTTCTTGTTTGTTGCTATTTAAGTCCTTTTAAATTTTTGATTGTTTTGTTTATTTTCCTTTTTTTTTTTTTTTTTTTTTTTTGTTTTGGTTTATTTTTTTTTTTTTTTTCCTTTTTTAGAGCAGGTTAGTCTGTGTTCCGTGTTTCACCTGCTCTGGATAATACAAGAACTATTGCAAGCCTACCAAAGCATAGTAAAGGTGAAATTATTGATGAATGCATATACAGAAGGGTGTAATTCTATAATTTTAAGTCCAGCAATGGCTGTGGAATGCTTCTAAATTATCTTGTATGCTCAGAGTCAAAGAAAAATGAAGTTTTAGGAATTCTGGATTCCATTCCTCCTTATGGCTGAGTTTGCTATTTTTAGCATGTGTTTTTATCTCCCCCTTAGTTCATCTGGACCTTTGTTTTTAGCATATCTGTTCATATTAGTCTTCTTACTGCTCTCTTTATTACTGAAAGCTAAGAATACCTGAGAGATGTGTCTCTGTTCTCTTTACCTTTTCCTGTTCTTTTCCATGATTTTAGGAACCTTGTGAAATAATTACAGGAAAGCTTTTGTCCAACACTGATTTAGACAAGCAAAATCTCAGAGAGTTAAATACTTTTTCCACAGATTCTTTGTGGTGAAATTTTTTTCTACTTGAGTGTCATCATGTGTATTGGAATGTGTCAGAGATTATGCCTTTTTGTCAAAGATGCAATTTCTAAATCTCATTTAATGTAACTGTTCTAAAGCATGGAAGTTTTAGAGCTTTTCAAGAAACCTGGAGAAAAAAAATGAATATTTCATGTGGAGAAGAAAATTTATTTTCTCTGAAGTTTTGTTCTGGGTAAATTACTTTTTTAGAATGAGGCTCAAACAAATTAACAGAATGTATCACTTTACCTTTTTCTGTCGTGTGTGAGAGGGACAGAAAAATCTTGCCAAAGGTTAGCTTGGCAAGGTTTTAAGATGCTGAAAAATGGAAGAGTTGTGCAACCTTAATTAGACAGGGTAGTTAGTAAATCCTTTATGGAATATAATCTTAGTGGTATAACTATCCGATGTGAACTGAGCCAAAGTACAGCTCCAAGATATGTAATCTGCTCATGTTGGAGTGGGATGTAAACTCTGATGCTTAAGATGACATGTCAAATGCATGATTGCACAGGCACAGAATTGCACTGCTCTTGCAGCCAGCACAGCTCAGATAATGGTCCAGCTGCTTGTGTGTGCACTCACTGAAATAAATAGGGTTAATATGTTTGCATTCCCAAAAATGTTCCATGACACCAATAAGGGATTCTGTGTATGAGGCTGTTCTTTCCCCCCACAAAGCATTTCAAGCAGGGAGTGCCACAGAAGAGAGCCAGTCCCAGCCTTTCAGACTCATCCTACCACTGTTTCAGTTTTATTGGTCAGATATTTAATGATGTGTGGGGATCTGGGTCACAGCCAGCTCTGGCCCACGCTAAAACTACCCATCCACCCCTTTTTTTGCTGGGTGATGTAGAAGTCCCTAACCCAGTTCCATTTGTGGGTGTGGTGAGAGAAGGTAGGGACAAACAGCAAAGACAAAGAGGAAGGAAATTCATCTTTTGGTGGCAGCACCAGCTTTGGTGTATTTTTTGACTACTGCTTATGGCCTCAATTCAAGAGAGCAGTCCTATGCAGGATAGGGCTTTAGTATGTGAATGTTACTGAGTAGACTTCTTCATCTTTTCTTACCATTTTCTTAACTGGTTCATATCGTTTAGACTGGAAAAGTGTCTTCTGCCAAATTCTTTTTGAGAAGAAAACTAAGCTTAGGGTGAGAAGAAAGAACTAGGATAAACTGAAAACAGTTCATAAAGGAATAAGGAGACCAGTGGTTCTGTTGAATGAATGAGGTTTCTCTAAAGTTTTGTATGTACTATGTACTGTAATTTCAATTTGTCAGCTACAGAGACAATTGTAGAAAGCTTCAAAGGTACTTAAGCTGCATGAATAGCCAACACAATGCAGAAGTTGTTTGGTGTTGAACAATATAAAGTAATAAACATTAAAGTAAAGTAGCAGTTTAGGAAATAGATGAGTATCATGGTGGAGAGCTTAGGGAAAGTTTCATCCCAATGAACAACTATACCTTCTGTTATAAAATATATAAAGAACAGAATGGCGAATAATACTAAAAAAATATCAGAGGTTCACCTTCACAGTTTAGTAGTTTTGTCACAGTTGTTCTAAAGCTATTCAAGAATTAAGACCTCTCTCTAAGAAGGTCATCAGCCTCATTAGTCCAGGCTGAAATCAAACCAGAACTATTTCACTCACAGCTGAACTCAAAGTAGAACCAAATTGGACAACTCAGTGACTCCATTTTCTGGGCAGAATAGAGAAGATTCAATCTCCTTGACTCTGTGTAAAGGAGAGAAGGGAATTTTTAGTCTCTCCATTAAAAGGTGGAACATTGCAAGTCTATGAGATTTAATAAGACAGCAGTACCTGGAGGTTATATTTAATTTTTTTCTTAAATACTTCCATTATACCTTTTCACAAATGCTTTACCAGATAACACCAATGGTGTTACTTCCTTTGATTCATACAACATAACCATAAAACTTTTTGTTTAAATGTTACTGTTCTAAAGGGGAAGGAATTAGCCATTTTTAAGGAGTTTCATAGCTCATAGCTTAGAGACTCACCTCAGTTTTGTAATTTAAGTAAAAGGGGAAAGATTAATAGCTTTATTACTGCTTCTCATGGAACTAAAAATAGAAATGGTGTCCTAAGACCAAGAGACAGAGCTGCTGCTGTTTGGGAGGACATGGGTTCAGGAAAGTTGACTCTTTAGGGCAGTGACAGGAGTGCTTGTGGATCTGGGGGTTTTTTGGTGGCAAAAGGGAAGACTTTGCCTGACTTCTCTTAAAATTTTGTTTAGTTAGTTTTCTAGTATCCTGTAGTTACAAGCACGTAGAGTTTCTGTGAAAAGTTCATAGTGTCTGTGTTTGCTTGCCAGAACTGGGGGAGAGAAAACCCCATCAGTATTAAGAACACATACTTTTGGTTAATTTAATCATCAGTTATGTTGAGTGTGGTGTTTAAGGTGGGCCATCAAACACTATTTTAATGTAATTTTATGACTTGGGTATTTATTACCCATGTAGATAAATGAGACCATGTTTAAGTATAGTTTCCTGATGAGATTAAGCTACTTGTTTAACAGCTATTCTTTCTCTCACCTCTCCCACACTTCTGATTTGCTTCCTTGCAAATCTGTTTGCAATTGACCAGATGGTTCTGATTTCAGGCATAATTGTGTTCTCATGAGTTGTGTGAAAATTGACAGCTGAGTGGAGGAGAGAGACCCAAGTTTGTGCCTCAGCTGAGGGTAGTGCAGGCAGACTCAGCCATTGTATGTCTTGTTTGACATCTGCTGCTTGTTCAAACAGTGCATCAGTGATTCAGGGTTTGCCACAGTGCCAGCATATCTTGTCCATCCTGTTGGGGAGAAGGAGGTTAGACAGTGGGTTTTTGGGAAATCAGCATTTGTTACTTGTGCTTCTGGAGCAACACATTAACCTGGCAGTGGCAGATGGTGCTGGAAGCAGCATCCTTCCCTGTGGGGTTTAATATACCTTGCTTATCACAGTCTTTTAGATCCAAAAGGCATATGCAGAAAACTCTTTACTCTTAATATTAGGAAAAAGGCTAACTGGTAAAAAACTTAATATATTGAGCTTTTAATACCTTCTACCCTATATTAAACAGAAGTTCATGTAGCCTCCTAAAAAGAGGACTGGAAGGACATCAACGTGACTGAAACTCCATCCTGATTTTGACTAGGGTAGTGTTAATTTCCTCTTAAAACAACATCAAATTCTCAAGAAGGAGCAGTGATGCTCAAATTACTGTAGGCAGGTCAGAGTCAAATAAAAAATCGGTTGTGAATCTGACCCAGGGACATGTAGAAATGGTCAAGGTATATTTGATTATTTTTGGGAAAACCTGAGAGAGAGCAATGGTGTGGGTTGTAAGCAGCATGAGAGTCTGTCAAGAAGGGTTCTGTACCACTGTTCCACCACCTTGAAGGCATCACATTAGAAGTGTGGCCTTTTGAGTTTTATATCTGAACCTGTCCTCATTTGATATGCATAAATATATATGGATGGCCTGGCAAATCTCCAACTCCAATAGCTGCCAGTTTGCTTTCCAAATACATTCTTCTTTCTTACCCATTTTTATTTCCTGTGGTTGTCTCTGGCATGAAATTCAGTTGTTGTTGCTCCTGTCAACAGCATTACTTGGAAATAAATAGAACCATAGCCTGTGTATACATTAATAGAGAATGAAGGACCTCTGAGGCTCAGTTTACATTTGTAAAAATGTTTCCAGGTGCAGGCATGGTTAATACAAATGTCTGTTAAACCTCTTGCATGGAGTGGATGACAAAAATGAACAGATGAATATTTTTTGTATTTGTAACTCTTCTGTTTCTATCTCAAACCTAGTATTTTTGACTTCTAATGTAGTAACAGGGGAAGGGAATGGGACAACAGCAAGGTCTTTGCCCAGGTAATTCTGCTGTCTTGGTTAACACACTTTGAAACACTCAAGATCATTTGATGCCTGTCTTGGGCTCTGGAGTTTGACAAGATTTCTGTAGGCTGGAGGAGCACTTCTGTTCATCCTTTCTTTCAGAGGGAG
The DNA here is from genome assembly GCF_029582105.1 of Oenanthe melanoleuca. Lineage (NCBI taxonomy): Eukaryota > Metazoa > Chordata > Aves > Passeriformes > Muscicapidae > Oenanthe > Oenanthe melanoleuca. Next base: position 87,793,221 of record NC_079336.1, on the reverse strand, counting down.
GAAATACTGAAATATACCTTTTTTTTTTTTTTTTTTCATTTATTGCTTAAGTTTTCTGATTTAACACCCTCCTGAACTTTAAAATGCAGAGCTGAGTTCATGTAACCATGAGTGGTGTCACTGTGCATCAGTGTAGGAAGGCAAAGGGTTATTTTGGGTGGCTGCTGTGGGAAGGAACCCTAGCAGGTGGCCTCCTACCTTCTTTTCCAGTCCCATTACTACCCTTGTGGTAAGTCTGTCTGTCTGGTCACTCACTGGGTTTGACCTGAGGCAGTTTCTTTGAGCAAAGTATGGAGGATTTGGTTGGATAGGTAGAATTCAATGTTTGAATGATATTGACCAAAACTCTTACTCTGTGGGAGTGCTAGACTTCTGTAGCCTGACAAATTTTTTTAAATTATTTTTTATTTTTATTTTTTGCCTAGTTTGAAGAAAAAGTAATTTGTAAGACTTTAGGCAAGAGTTTCAGGAGTAGACTAAGCCAATGCACACGTTGCATTTAAAGTGCTTACAGTGCCCATTGCTACTGACAGACTTAGGAGTATTCACATTAATCATTTAATTGTAAAGTAGAAGTTTGAAAGTCATCATTTCTTCTTTCCTTTGTGGCACCCTTCTATATTTGAAATGGAGAAGCCCCTTTCCACAGTCTCTTTCACAACTCTGTTGTTCAATCCCTTTGTGGGTGTGCTTTGCAGAGAAACTGCTCTGCACTAAAGTAGTTTTTAATTAAAGTACTTTGAAGTCTGTTCTTCTTCTTTTTTTATTCCCCAACATTTCTCTGCTGTCATTTTCACCATTTGTTCCAAATCTATAGAAACTTGCCTTTTTATTTGAGCTGTGCAATTCTTTTTTAATGCAAGGAGTGAAAAGAGAGGGAGAAAGAGAAGCCTCAATTACTGTCATTTCAGCAGCATATTTCACAATTTGAGCCTGGGTATTTCATTGAAAGGTGCATTACTGGTCTGTGCTCCAAGGATAGGTATTGGATTCATCCACTCAGAACATTTGAATAAATTTGTTTCTAGAGAATGACCATTTTATGTTAGCAAAAAGTACTACTGAAGTTCCAAGTAGTATCTGCCACAAATCCAAGGTACTTCTTGCAGTTGTCAGCAGGTGTAAGAGGATTATTTGTTTTGTAATAGTAGCAGATGCCAGAGAGCTAAACTTTTTGTAAATTTAGGAACAGTAAACTTTCTGCTGCTGCATTGAGGTACATCAGCTAGAATAATGCAATGAGACAGTCTGTTTTTTCCTGCTAATTACTTAATTTGTGATAGCCTGACTATGCCATTAAAAGTGTTACTTCTGATATTATGATGGACTTCTGCTTACTGTCAACCTGAAACCTGGCCACACACATAATTCTTAAAAGTTGCTGAACTGGTATAGGATAACCTGGGGCAAATGTAATAAGAGGTTTTGTTCTCTTGAATCATTTGTTGCGTCATACCAACAGAAGTAATATTTAAGTTCCCAGCTAGAATTGGTGTCATACACATTCCAGCATGCTTTTCAATCTTACTGTGGCCTCTTGTTTTAATAATGGAATTTGCATAAGCAGAAACATAAAACTAAATATAGGAATTTGCTATTACATTTGTTTGCATCGTTAGCTTCTAATTGGTTTATGATTAGATTGTTTCATTACATTTGTGGTAACTGTACATCATTTCTCACAGCCTTTATAAAATCCATTATTTTGACAAAATTAACCTGGTATCTAACAAATCCAAGGGACAGTGTTTTCTCAGTTCTTGTTCATGTTACAACTTTCTTGTTCTATAGACTGTTATTTTTAGCATGAATGAGAAGTTTTTTAAAGTCCTTGAAACATAATGGTGGAAACATTTAAAGCTTCTCTTAAAAGGTTTATCCTTCTTTCTTGCATCTGTATCCAGTTATTTTTTGATTCTTTGCAGGGCTTTTGTTTTTAAGTGTCCCCCTCCATTCTGCAGCTGGAGAATGTCCAGTGCCTGAGTGTGTTCTGTACTATATGGCCACACTGGAGGATGGCACAGGGTTGTGTGGGTGGAGAAGAGAGTAATGCTGCAGCTGTTGATTAGTAGCCAGTTTTATGGCTTGAGGATATTGATTTTCAGATTATGCTACATCTGCATTCTCAGTGCTTGTGTGATCATTCAGGCGCTCAGTAGCTGTTTTGTTCTGTCCAGACTTGACTAAGTTGTAAAGATTTAATGGTCAGTGTCCTTCAAGTGGAGACAAGCTCCTCAGTTCTGAGGTCACTGTAAGGAGACAACAAATAAATGCACAGAAGGGCCTTTTGCCTTTCCCATGTAGGCTATTTAACCTATTAAGGAAATTAAAAGTAAAGGGTTTTCCAAATACATCTGGCACTACTTTTGTGTGGTGATTATTTTTACTGGACAGTGAGCTGGGCTGAAAAACATCAGCTGTATAACAAGGCATCATCATGTCTTGCTGAGGTAACTAATGCAAAAACTGAAGAATATGAAGAGATAACTGCAAGGTGTCAGCTTGGTTTAGGTAAACAGAAGGTAATGATCAGAACTGGGATATAGGAGTGGTCTTACTACAGTTAGAATCTTGACTTCCGGTAATAGTATTGTTTTCTTGATTTGAACCTTCAGCCAGTGATTAAAGCCATGCAGTTTGCTTCCCTGAGGAGGAAAAGCAGATAAAGATCTGGTTTAGTTTGTTTGTATTTAATCAATATGACTTGTTTAAAGGATGTATGAAATACCATGTTTTTCTGAGCCCAGCTGATTTGAGCACTGACAAAATGGTTTCCTTGCTTAGTATTGTAATTAGGTTTTTTTTAACATAGCTTAGATTTTGAAAAGCATGGTCTTAGTCCTTAACTGTTGTCACTCTGGCAGCTTTTCTTGATGTGAACCCTCTTGCTGTAGCCCTTGCCTGCACCTGGTCCTAACTATTATATAAGTGCTCTACAGTAGCTGTATTTTATCAGTTTCCTATGATAAATTGCTTTCTCTCTTCTTGCAACCCAGTGACAATTTTCTGCATTTTGCCTTTTACCTCAAAGTGCCTCATGTGTAGTGCTCTGAAAAGTTTGTGGTCCTAAATCATACAGTAACTTAAAACTTTCTGTGAAAAATGTCAGTGAGACTTATAGTGAGTGTCTTTTCATTGCTGGCTACCCTCTCCAGTCCCTCTTGCAGTATGTAATAAATAAAATTGGCTGAGTTCTGCTGCCCCAGAAAGACTTGGTATAGCATGGCTTGGGACATATGCTACATATGTCATATTATTTCTGCAGCGGTGTTTTTTGGGAAAACAGTCTGAAAAGTATCAAGATGCCCTGGTTTCCTTGTTATTATATTGGAAGCTTGCAATCTGCAAATCATAAAAGGAGAGGAAATGGCCATCTCTTCCTGGGCAGTTTCATTGCTGTCTGCCACCAGCTACTTGCTCTTTAAAGCCCTACTTTCAGCTGGGCTGACTGGAGGATCTAGATTAATTGAAAGCAGAAATTTCTGTATGGCTGGAACTGTTGCTTTCAAAATAACCTCAGTTCTTCTCCCCCCCCCCCCACCCCCAGGAGTAAGCCACCTATTTTGCAGAACTTTGTGGTAGAGGTTGTTGCTTCCTCTTAAGTAACAATGAAAATTTTTATGTAGTTTTTATCAGGATTTGATATTGAGCACTTCAATAGTTATCAGTGAATATACTTAAAATTTCTGTAATAAATTCCTTCAAGTCTTATGTATTGCAACCAGGACTCGAATCTGTCCACTTCAAAGCAGGAAAATCTAGTGTGGATTGCATCCACCTATTTGCCTATCTATGATTCTTATCTTTATTTCTTTATAGCCATGAGACTCTGCTCATGTTTTATTTTCTTCTTGAAACAGATTTTTTTTTTTAATTACAGATTTTCCCCAATTATTTATTTAAAGCCTTGCTTTTTCCTTGCAAGTGCAGTGAGTCTTTGTCCAGTTTCCCCATTATTTATATTATTCTGGACTACACAGTGCAGACCCCATATATGTTACACAAAGAAGAAAATTTGATCCCTAACAGAGTCCTGAAGTATGCACCTCTGCAGAAGCAGCTGAACATTTGAGTGGGAGCTGTGGGAGTGCTGTGTTCCTGTATGGTGACTTGTTGATTATTGGTTTTGGCCAGCTTGTTCTAGGCTGACCAGTTTACATCAGGATTCTCAGAGTGAACAGCTGAGGCTGCAGAGCAGATTTCAGCCTTTCCTCCACTTTGAAAGAGAGTCCTCTCTCTGGAGGAAGCAGGCCTGCAATTTCACGAGTCATTTGTTCTGCACAGACCATTATCCTAATGGGATTTTTCACACATTTAGTTTGGATATACTGTTTTTTGGTGTTGATGACACAATCTGAAATGTGTCCCTTTGCTTTATGGCCAAAACCCTTGGCTCTCTTCTCTGGGCATTGTCTCCCCTGGAACCTGACTGGGCTTTGTCTGACTGCTTTAGTCCTGTATCTAAAAAAAGCTTTTAAAAAGCTTTTTAAATCTGTATGATGTGTTAGCTGTACTTTTTGTGCCACCTTAACAATTGAGGCAAGTGAAGTACTTTATGAATGAGTCTTTTTGGCATCACAGGGAGTTTCACATCTGGAAAGACAAGCAGCAGGATCAAATTAGTAATGCATACCATTGCTAGTGACTCAAAAGGAAACTGTACTAATGGTATTGTAGTTTTTGGTTCTGCCTCTGGGTAATTTCTACTGTCTAGTCAGTTGATTCTGCAAAGACAGCTCAGGTTATTGCTAGGATGAAGTACTTTAACTGTGACAGAGGGTGTGTTTTCAGACTGCTCTATTAGGGAGAAAATATTTTCTTCTATTTGCTTTCCACAGACAAATCCAAAATCCACTAAAATTTAAGCAGCTGTCACCCTGTCCCTGCTTTAATAGTGGCTCTGTAGACTCTGTGACATGGCTACAAAAATTTTGTACCAAGGATGTTTAATGCTCTCTAGAGCATAAAGCTTACAAAAAGGAATGGGGAGGTTGCAGGTTTTTATCATGTTCTAAATGTGTTCTTTACAAGAACAAAACTCCACACTTGCTGTGTTTTAGAGATCACAACATGCCTAACAAGTTTGTTTCAAAAAGAAGTTCACAGCAAATTTGAAGGTGACCTGGGTGACTCGTACTGGTTATGCTTTTCTTGTTCAGCCAACCAGACTTGCCCAGCAGGTCTTCAGCATAGCAAACCACAGTAAGGATTCATCCTGATTCAACTGGTGCTTGCTGCCCCATCATGCCATCTTCTGATAGCCCTGATTGTGCTGTCTTGCCCCTTCTAGTTTGTTTTTTTTTTTTTGTCCACCAGCACAGGTTGTCCCATGATGTTGCAGTGACTCTCTTCTGCTTCTCAAGTGTAAGAGCAACTAAGATAAATACCTTAGATGAAGATAATAAGGGAAATAATTGGGGCCTTCCTACTTTACCTGTTGGGGTTTTTTGTTTTCTTGTTATTACCCTTAAGTTTTGTGTTTGAGTAGGTATCACTATTCTGTATCTGAGTATTAAGTAGTAATTTGAATATCTTGGTGTTTGAGTAACTTAAAGTAGCTCAGTTTCACTCTCACTGCTTACATGTGTTATGTTTGTCATGCAGAAACAGAAGCTTCAATAGAGGAGTTCACTTTTCCATAATATAGTTAAAGATAAAAATATGTAAATTAAGATCTTCAGATGAAGATATCAGGACTTCCTAGCAGTGAACACAATGACTTATTCAGGCTAAATGCATTGTTGCCTCAAGCTTCTGGGGTTGATTCTACTTTTTTACCTGTTTGATGATTCCAGATGAATCATACTCTGCTTCTTTCATATTAAGATTTGAACTGTATTTCAGATTTATGTCTTTACTGCAGGTCTGCAGCAGTAAGACAGAAAAACATTGCCAGTTTTTATTTGAACATGTGCTTTGTGATTGTAAAGGCTGTTCCTTCTCATGCTGCAGGATGAAGTTGTAGGTTTTGTTGTAGCTGTATACATATCCACTAAGAGAGTTCTGTTAACACTGTTTTTCTTCCTAGTGTCAGGCTGTCAGAATTGTTTAGGTTGGAAAGTACTTCTGAGGATCATATAGCTCATCGTATAGCTCAAAGCAGGGTCAGCTAGAACAAGTTGCACAGGTTCATGTCCTGTCAAGATTTGAACGGCTTCAAGGATGGACATTTCACAACCTCATTATGCAACCTAGAAACATACTATAGTAAAAATGTTTTGTTTTTTTTTTTTTCTTGTGTTGAAGTGGGATATCCTTTATTTTTTTATTTGTCCCTATTACCTCTCAGGCTGTCACTGGACACTGCAGGGAGGAGTCTGGCTAAATCATCTTTACACCTCTCTCTGTGCCCCTGCCAGGTACTGACACATGGGTACGATTTTCCCTCTAAAGCCTTTTGTTCTTCAGGCTGAACAGTCCCAGTTCCCTCAGCCTCTCCTATGAAAGTTGCTCTGGTCCCTTAATCATCTGAGTGGCCCTTTGTTGTGTGTTAACCCTAGCCACCCCCCAAGCCCCACACAGCTGCTGGGTTGCTCCCCCCTGAGCAGGATCTGGCAGAGAATTGAAAGTAAAAGTAAGAAAACCCATGGGTTGAAGCAAAGGCAGTTTAATAGGGAGAGCAAAAGCTGGGCACACAAGCAGAGCAAAACAAGGAAGTCTTTCTCCACTTCCCCATGGCAGGCAGGTGTTCAGCCATCCCTGGGAAAGCAGGGCTCCATCACACAAGTGTTTGCTCGGGAAGACAAGCACCATCATTCCAAATATCCTGCTTCTTGCCTCTTCCCCCCACTTTACATACTGAGCATGAAGTCGTGGTATTTTCTGACTTGAATCCAGGAGGGAAAAAGTTCTCCAGCTCACATAGCAGATGGGTATTTTTTATAAGATAACAGGAGTTTTTAAAGGGAAAATTGAGACAAAAGCACTGTAGCACTTTTTTTCCTGCCTGTTGGTGTTTGCTGAGTCAGACCCTGTTTGTCAGCTCTGTTCCTGCTTGCTTAGTGGCACAGCAGTAGTGATGAGACAGATGAGTATGGATAAAGTACTGTAGCAACCTGCTGGGTACTGTTATTTACTTGAAAGGGTGATAAGGGCAACAATAATGGGAAGCTTTGTATTTGTAGCATATTTTCCTTACCCAGCAGCACTGGTATGTTTTTTTTACTAGAGAAAACCAACATTCTTTCCTCTTCTCATGCTCCTCTGTAGTATTTAACCTTTTGTAAAAAAGCATGCTGGAAATGTTGTGGTGGTGTTGTAGTCCAGAATTGCTGCTGTAAAAGTAACTTTTCTTTTTAATTCTAGAAAAGCCAGGCTGTTTTTCATAAAGCAGCCCTACAGATACTGTTTTCTTTTAGATTACGATATGTTTTGCATTGTAACCATAGTTAAATTACTGTAGTTTCAATATACAGTGCACTGAAAAGGACTTCTAAGATACCAGCTTAGGGCAGTCCAACGTAAAATTTGCCTCTTGTTAAAAGTAGACATCAGTGTTATGGGTGAAACCCTGAAATTTTGACACTTGCATTGTAAAATAAAGGAGAGTATTATGTGGATTCAGTATTTAAAGTCATGTGCTTAATTGGTGAGAATCCTTTTTCACTTGTTAAAATTATTCTTGTGGATAAAGAGACCAAAATAGAGGACCCACAGCCTTCTCTGGCAACAGGTCTAGTTAAGCAAGTGCTGACCTCTGTGATGAGAGATGGTCTGGGGTGTTTCCATCATTGTCTCTGACCTTGGACTTGAATCACAAACTGCAGAGTGGTTAAAAAAAATCGTATGTCTTGCTTGTCACTTAAAATTTTCAAATCTATACTTTCTCTTTAAGGAGGAATAAAGTATCTCTGGACCAAAATTCTATGGAACATATTTTTCATACTTATAGGTCTTGTGGTCGGTGATTGTTAAATGAGGTTTCCTTCCATTGTGCAGTCTTAGTAAGCTGCAAATTTTGTCTTTCTACTATGTAACAACTTACCTGCGATCCTTGTATTCAGAATCTCTTAGATAATTGTTTTATGAAAATATGGTTCTTTGCTTCTGTCACTTACAGTGTTGCAACTTTTTGGTCATCCCCAGTGGCTTTTGACCAGGAGAAGGCAAAAGTTCATCTTCAGCTTACATCCTTCTTTTTGGTTTATGGAAATCTCTAGACTGTCCTGTAAATTTAGTCTTTGTTTCATGTTGGAAATAAACATTTTTGAACATAGGTTGACATTATTTCTTTCCACACTGTAACTGGAAATATCAAAAATGGTACAGGATGTCAGCTTTGCACATAAGTTGAAGTGGTGGCAGTTAATCTGAAGTGTGTTTACTCTTGGCTCAGGTTCAGCTGCCTTTTTAGGACCTTGGTGATAGTGTGCTTCTAAATAGGTAATTTCTTGTGTGCATACTTTAAAGTTTGTCACAATAATTTTCAACCTTTAGGTGTGATCATTTGATTGCTGTATCCCTTAATAATCTTTACTTGTGCTGATCTTTTATTTTGAAATATTCTTTAATGGTGAGAAAAACTTGCCAGACTACCCCACTGTTTTGCTTTGTCTTCTAGACTTCAAACAAACTTTTTTTTCCTCCTGGCCATTATAACATCTGCAGTACGTACGGTTTTAGAGCATCAGGATATTAGTTCATGAATGCATTGATGTTCTTCTGGGTGGTTAATGTATTTTATCTGTCACTGGGGAGGAATGTGCTGTTCAGCCTGCTCCTTCTGCGAGTGCTCTGACTCATGAGCGTGAGCTGCTTCAAAAGGATTTCAGCACTCCATCTCCTTCTTCAGTCTTGCAGTTGCTTTTCTAAGAATAGAAGCAGCAAAACAGAGAGTGGAGTTCCTTCTCAGCTGCTACAGTTCATCATCACTGTAGTCATGAAAGCTGACATCAATGGCAATCTTCACATCTCACAGTTCCCATTTACCTGTGTGGCTACGAACACAGTGGCTTGTACTACTCCTTGGGAGTAGGAACCACCATCTGCAGCTGGACTTCCAATCTGGATGATCAAAACTATGAGCTGCGGGACTTGAGTGCCTCTACATTTCAAGCAGTGTTGTGGGAGCAGCATAAAATAACTGAGACCTCCAGAAAATGTGGAGGGTATGTCCTGTGCAAGATGTGTCCTTGTAATGCTTAAGATATATTGGAGCTCTTCCTTAAATATCTGCTGTGATCATAGCTTGTGCATTCTGACCATATTTGTTAATTTTAAAAGTTTTCTCATCATGTAAACTGCTTGCCTAATACAACTGCAAAACGCTGAAGCTCTTGAAATGGTATTGCCTACTTAAATCCTTGGAAGAAGTTTGCTTCCTTGGAGGTGAGCTAAGGTTTTGCTGATTATTGATTCTTATTCACGTATGGGTAAAAGGAGTCCTCTCTTCAGCCACAAGCGTCATCTCTTGTGCCAGTGAATTATAGAACTCAAGTAAACTGTACCCATGAGATCTTGAATGTGCACTCCAGGAAAATTATGTCAGTCTTCAAAAGCAGTCATTACTAGAGCCTATTTCCAAAAGAAACTGCCATGCTTTAGCTTCTTGGGTTGGTTAGAAAGGTGATGACAGAACCAGGGCATCTCTGTTGTAATTGTCTCCTGTTTTTAATACTTCTGACTATTGATTAATTGAAGTAAGAGGGTGGGTTGACTTAGGGGATAAATACTACTAAAGTACTCTTGTCTACGAAGCAGATCTGACTTTAAACTGCAGAAGCAGGGAATGGAAGCTAAGAAGAACTGGGAGCAAAAAAACAAATGCTTGTTGTTTTGTACAATGAAGCATAGAGATGTGCAAAACTGTTGGTCTCAAGAAAACAAAGATGGTGACTGAGACATCTTAAACCCAGCCTTGGTTTATTAACATATATTGTAGGAATAGCATCCCTTCATTTGCAGCCTTCCTTTCCCCAGATGCTGCTCCTACCCTGAATTTTCTATTTCAAGTGCTTTCATGGAAATAAACTGACTGCACCAGCAATTTTCCCCTTTATCATCATAAAATTCTGAATCAAGTTTTCTGTAAAGGATGCTCTTTTTGTTAGCAAAATCTGGTTTGAAATTACATGTTTACAACCTAAAGATACGGATGTTGTGATAGCCTTGAAATCAACAATACTTCTGTTAGGAAGGGTACATTCTTTAGTAGAAGAAGGACAGTACGTTAAGTGAAGCCATGTTTAATGAGATATGACATTGTATGTGTATTCTTTCCCTCCTTTTCTGTGCTGTATTTTTATTCATCATCTGTACCTCTTGTGTGCTATTAAAAACAAGATATGAAGTCTTCCTTCTCAGTAGGAATTTTGGAAGGAATGGGTGGGATAGGAAGAGCTATTTTTCTCTTTCCAGTAGTACATCTGATTTAATGGAGGTGTTTTTAAATATCTTCTGACCCTAAAATGCATACCTAATAAGTGTAAAAGACTAACTGTATGATAATTAGCTTAATCTATTGTTTGTTTTTGGTTTTTTTCACTGTAGACAACCAATTCCCAGAGATAAATACCTTAACCTTTTTGTGAAAGGTTAAAAACATCCAAGTAGTGTTTAACCTCTGGCATCAGTTTGGCATTTTGTAATGACAGCTATCAAAGAATCCCATCTATTAAGGAGAGACAAATGAGTTGAACAACTGTACATGGTTACTCCAGTTGAAACATGCTTTGACGGGTCATTTATGAATAACAGTAAAGCAGGATTGCAACTTGCCAGACATAAATGCTTGAGTAAGAGGGGAAATGTTTAAAACATAGAAACCTGGTTGTCAAGCATTAGTCACTGCTGAATGCCTAACAATAACATTCTTTCTGCTAGATAGCAAGGTGGCTTTTGAGGAAGGCTGTTCCTCAGTAATGCTCTTTATTTGTTGCTAAGGTTTCCAAGCGATTGACTAAAGGTGATCAGGTCTAAGAGCTGCCAGTCTGCAACTTCTTGAAACAAATTTTCATGAAGTCTTGTGACATGGATGCAAGTGATCAGAAGGGAAAATAAACTAAGACTGGGTCTGAAAAGGCAGGGTCCTGTACCTGGGGAGGAATAACCCTGTGCACCAGCAGCACAGTCTGGGAGCTGACCTGCTGGAAAGCAGCTCTTTCAAGAATGACCTGGGGGCCCTGCTGGACAAGAAGCTGTCCTTGGGCCAGCAGTGCCTTGTGCCAGGCAGGCCAGCAGTGTCCTGGGGTGCATTAGGAAAGCATTGCCAGCAGGTTGAGGGTGATGATCCTGCCTCTCAATTCTGCTCACATCTGGAGTGCTGTGTACAGTGCTGGGCTCCTTAGTACAAGAGAGATGTGGAGCTGCTGGAGCTGGTCCAGTGGAGGTCTGCAAAGATGATGCAGGGGCTGGAGCATCTCTCTGAGGAGGAAAAGATAAGAGAGGTGGCTGAGAGGGAGCCTCATCAATCTACTTAAATGTCTGAAGGGAGATGTCGGAGGGTGGACCAGGCTCTTCTTCTGCTTGGCAATATGACAAGAGGCAGTGGGCAGAAAATGATGCACAGGAATTTCCGCCTGAATCTGAGGAAGAATTTCCTTACTGTGCAGTGACAAGCACTGTAACAGATTGCCCAGAGAGGTTGTGGAGTCTCCCTCACTGGAAATACCCATGTACTGTGTGGGTGCAATCCTGTGCTGTGTGCTCTGGGATGATCCTGCTTGAGCAGGGAGGTTGGGCTGCATGAGCCACTGTGGTGCCTTCCAGCCTCATCCATTCTGTGATTCTGTGGAAAGTTCTGGAGTGGAAGTTCTTAACTTCTCGCAATTTCTAGAGAAAGGTGTGAATATTGTGTGGACTCGGGTCTAAATAAAGTGAATATCCAAATCAATCACGTTTACATATACTGTAAGTTTTAGGTGATTTGTGTTTCAGTAGTTGTGATTAGAATTCTTAAGGTCAATTCCCTGACCTTGCTATGAAATGTCAGTTTTTTAAAATGCTGTGCCTTTTGAAATAGTAAATTAGGACTTAAGTCGTTATGAGGCCAAGGAGATCTATGCCAATTCTTAGGGTACACACTGTAGTGAAACTACTGATTATAACAAAGAAGAGATGCTGAAAATTTCAGAGCATTTTTAAAGTTTTAAAATGCAGTATTCAAAATGTAGTTGTTCATATTAATATCTGGGCAGTTGCACAGACCAGTAGACTGCTATTCTTCCAGGTATATTCAAAACTATAAAATAAATAAATGAAATAAATCTAATGAATTCTTAGGTTAGTAGTCCTTTCCTCAACCTAGTGACATACTGTAATTGAAGTGCTTGAATATTTATTCATAGCATTACTTGCATGCAGACAGTTACATTAAAGATATGATTGCAAAGTAGCCAAGTGTTCTGAGAACTCTCAACAGCTAGTAATAGTTCAGTAAAAATATGGAAAAAAATTTGTTGCTTTTGTTCTCTTCTTTAAGCTCTATGAGGACTAGCTCGTAAAAAGCTGTCTGCAGCTCATTAGATGAAATATTTTCTTGATGTTCTACATCTTGGACTTCTTATTATGAGAGAAGGATAAATATTTCTGTCTTGGGGTTCATGTAATTGCAAGTAAACTTGTCCTCATCCTTTTCTGGTGAAGCCTTTTGCTCATAACTTGAAGTCACAAGTGAAGTCTCTCGTACAGCCAAGTAATTTCTGTCTTGCCACATTAAAATTATTTCCTGCTCTTTCTTTATGTTATTTTACTATGTTAAACTGCATTTGCAGAAATCTGGCTATTGTCAGGCTGTAGACACAGAACTGCTGTCTTTAGAAAACGTGCTCTGGCAATAGAAAGAAGCTGTGGAGGAAACTTTGCTGGATCTCAGACCCCCGAGTGACAAATACTTCTCTTTGGGCTATTTTTTGTCTTCTTAAAGTGGAGCAAAGCAGTGTTGTTGGTTCTCCTGCCATGCAGCTGAGGTTTTGATTTCTATGTTTCTAACTGAAGTGTAGGAATGTAACAGTGCAAGTATTTCTTAAAGGAAAAGGTTCTCCTTTGTGTGGAGAGGGAATTGAAGACAAGTATTTTTTCCCCCTACTGAGTTTCAAGGGACACCGTGAACTTCAAATTCTAGAGACTTGAGGGTTTGGGTTTTTTCTTCTTTAAAAAAACTGCAGTAAGGGCAGTGTTTTTTCTGCACAATTTTGTGGCTTGCTGTTCTCTTTTCAGTCTAGGAATGCTCTTGGATGGACTTGCACCAAGTGATTGTTTTCTCCTTGATAATCAGGTCAATCAATTGACCATAAAGCGTTATTAAGCACAAGAGACAGCCTGATTGCCTGAGGAGGAATGACAGAGGGGAGAACAGAAGAAGCTAGAGCTGATACACTGGGATTTAATAACCCACTACCTGTCAGCTGAGCCACAGAAGTTAAGCTGTTAGCCTGGCTGGTTGATAGATAAAATGAGTGGAGCAAATCAGTTGAAGCATTAAATGCAACTTCATTTTTCTTCACCTTGCATTTGGAGTGGGATCACAGAGCCCACCTTTTTCTTCTCAGCTGAAACCTCTTGGTGCATTGTGAGCTGCTTGTTTGTTTTATACCCTCTTGTATTTAACAGCAGTAGGTAAAATCAGTAACAAGAAAAGGTTTTTTTTCCCCCGTATTTTTTGACTGGGCCTGTCTCAAAGTTCCAAAGTCAGACATTCGTCTTCACCTACTGTGTTAAAAATGTATTTTTTAATAGCAAATTAAGCTTCATGAGTGCTTTTTAGTTGTTTCCAGTTGTATGCTGCTTCTCATGGCTTGTATTTTTCAGTCATGAACTTTATTTTAATCCATTGTAAAGTTAGATCTCTGAATCATTTTTTAAGAGATCTTCTACAGTTCTACAGTTCTGTGAAGAACTGCGTAGAACTGTATTTTACAGTTTAAATTATTAGTATTAAATTGCTGTGTTCCAAAGAAATATCTGTAGTAAAGGAATGCATTTCTTTTCTCTGAGTGATCTAGAAATCAAGTAGTTTTATTTGGAAACAATTAGCTACTTGTGAGAAAAGTGATTTTGTAGATACTTGATATATTTAGTACTTTGTTTTTACTACTTTTAGAAAGCCATAGTTCAGTAAGACTATTGTATATTGGCTGTTTAATAGAAACACTGAAGTAATAATTTCAAAGTCAGTATGTGGTTGATTCATTTCCCTTTAAAACAATTCTCATTTCATCTTAGTCTTTTGCTCTGTGAGATGCTGCCATAGTGAGATGTGAAATACTTGATAAGGAAGGTGTGCAATCAACTATGATGCAGTGCCAAGCATTTCCCAACTTTCATGGAGTTAGGGCATCGCAGGGAATTTGCATAGTGAGGAGGAAGGATAAAGAAGATCTTCCAAGTTCATGGTGAAAAAAATAAGGGAAGATCTGTGCTTAGCTTTCCTGGGGAAAGGAAAGGAGATTGAACATAATGGAATGAGTAGTCCTCTTCACCTTCATATCTCTAGGCTGATTTTTATCTACTTGTGATCAAATAAAGCATTTTATTTTTTTATTTTGTGTTCAAGTCTCAATTTGATATTAATTTTGGAGCTGTTAGAAAGTAATAAAGAGGCAGTTTTCAGAAGTGTGATGCTAAATGATTTCTTCAAGGACAGGGAAGCTATTCATGGATTATTGTTTCTTGTCTTCAGTGTGTAGCCTATTACCTTCGCATCAGTAAACCTTCTATAAAAAGACAGGTAGTGAAATAATTGGCCTGTGCCAAGAGTTTTTTCATTGCCTGAAGAACTTCTAGCAGTACAAAAGTTAGTAGTACAGGTGAAATATTTCCTTTGCTGTCAGAACTGAAAATAATAGCCAGTAGGAACCACTTTTGGTATGGAACAAACACAGAAAAAGCTATATCTTATATGCACAGGCATCTTGCTTTTCTTTTGGAACTTCATAGAGCTCCTCTGCCTTCTTCCTTTACCCTGCACTGTAGTGTCCTTCCCTCTCACTGAAGAAAGACAGACTGTACTCACTTGCCTCTTTGCCCCAGTAGCAGCATTAGACATATTCTAGTCTTTAATTTACAGCACACTTTTCCTAGTTTCCCATCCATCTTTGGGAGGCAATCTTCTCTTTCTCCGCTTAGTTACTTTATGATGATGGAACTATCAATTTTAAACCCTCTTCTTATCTCGGCATGGTTTTGATGGTCAGTGTGTTGGATGATAAACAACTGTATCTTCCTTCTGACATCATTCTTGCCACTGGAGCATCTGGTCTACAGAATATTAACTAACAGATTTGTTATCTGAGCAGCATTTTCTGAACCCACTTCCTTGCCTATAGCTAACTCATTTAGATGGGAACAAATGAGTTTGTTTAACATAGCATTTTAAACCTAATGATCCAAGTACAGTTTTTTTGTTTTGCTTTTACTGGAGTAGAATAATAATAGTGAGTGTAGAAATGAAAAAAACTTGCTAAGTTTAATAAAAACAAACAAGAACAGCCAACAAAACCCACTGTTGACAATATAATTTTCTTTTTCATCTAATGAGGTGAGATAGATGAATACGAAAGCTGGGTCAAAAAGCTTATATAATTTTCAGACCCTAAATATAGAATGGTGTAATGACACAAAAAGATCAATCTCTGTGCACGTGTTCTGGTAGAGTATTTTTGTTTTGTTCTTACTCTGCGCATGCAATTTCAAACTAAGCTGGAATACCCCCTGCTTGGAAAAACAGTCTTGCTAATATTCCTGCCTTATGCTATGTGCCAATTTCAATTGACATGTAGCATTTAGATTTCTTTGTGATTATAACCTGGGTATGGGGTTGTTTTGTTTTCTTTTGTTGATAAGAAAAATTTCCATGTGCTCATTATTAAATGTACCTTTATTTTATTTCTAATAGTAGTGGAATGGGGTGATGATGTTAAAGCAGTGTCAGAAGATGAAGCCATGGTGCTGGTGAACCACCAAGCGACGGGTGACGTCTGCACTCTGATGATGTGCCTTCAGGATAAAGGCACGGTAGGCTACGTCTGGGGCAGGGGGTGGCTGCTCTGTGTGCTGGGTTCCCTGGGACTGCTCAGCCCTAGTGGCTCACTTTGAGGTGCCAGTCCACCAGATCATCTCAGCTGGGAGCTTTCTGTTTGGATTTGGGCCAGTGTGACAGCCAGTAGCTTGGAGCAGGTACAGACCCTGAATGCTGTCCTTGGAGAAGGTCAGGTGTGAGCTGAATCACTGTGCATCCACAGTTAGTGCAAAGGGGAAGCAGATCTCCTCACAGTAATAATGTACTCACCTCATGCCTTTGTGCAACTCAAGCCAAATTTTCAGACCAACACAGGTCTAGCTTCTTGGTTATAACTTCATTGCAGCATGGAATTCTCAAAGTTAAAGCAAGCTGTGTATAGGATTTTGGTAGGAGTGAGGGCATGCCAAAGTTAAGCCACCAGCTAAGGTCAAAATGGCTTGAGCTCTTATTTCACAAGCCCTTAAGCACTTCCTGGTGAGAGGTGTAACTAATGTTAATTGTTTCATGCATTGTTGTTCAAAAAATTCATATTGAAGGAGTGGAAACCAGAGCATAGGATCTAAACGAGATCAAATTTATGTACAAATTAGGAAGAAGGACATGTGTGCATGATTAGGCTACAAAGGTGGGAGGCATACCTGTCAAGCTGAAAAAATGCATCAGCTGTATCTGTCTTAGTGTTGTCTTCTTTCTTGAAGTATCTTAGTGTTGTTTCCTTCATCATACTCCGAAGAAGTAAGAACTGCTTTTTGTTCCATCTGCACAATTTGTAACACTGTTTTTCTTAGTGCAAATTACTATAGTTACAGGTACGGTTACCTTTATCAGTGATTTACCATTTTTTTAGAAAATTTTCTAGATCTTACTTATGACAGCAAAGCTGATTTAAAAAAACTCAAACAATAAAAAAACCATTTAAACAACCCAGCCTCACAAAGTATGAAAATGCTACTCAAGATGGAGCAAAGACTTTCCTTTCTTTGTAAGTGAATGTAGGAGATGCTAAAAATGGAGGAAGACATTGAGATCACAAATAATCTTCATGGAAATGATGAAGTTTGCATGTTTTCAGAAAAGCAGAAAATCCCTAAAATCATTGTTTTTTCCCTTAAGTAGTTGCAGTCATGGAATGTACATGTACTCTTGGAATGTACATGTCCAGAGCTTAGTATGGCTTTGATGTTTTTAGTTAATAAAGAAATAAAACAGTATGAGCTTCAATATTTGCTCAGAATACAGCATGAGTAGTACAAGTGGTTGAAAATAATGAGAAAGATCAGGATAGTTTATCTTTGCTAGAACTTGCTGGATCAGGTGCTTTTAAATAGCATGCTTTGCATTTCTAAAGAGTCTTTACTTTGTTTGACTGTGAAAGTACTGGAGGAAAAAAAATAAGCCTACCTGTCAAAAAATAATCATTATATAGTATGCAAATACTTAAATTAGTCAGCTTTCCTTAAATCCAGGTTAAACTTTACATGGAGTCCTTCACAAGCTTGGTACTCATCTGTCAGCAAGATTGTAATTGTAAAGATTTTTTGTTGTTGCTTAGGAGGGTTAAGCTTGTGCCAGTCCAGAACTTTTGCTTGCTTCTGCCAGCCAGTACAGACAAAAAACAGATGCCATCTGCAAGTGCTTAGAGTTTAATGCTGCTTTAAAAAAAAAAAAAAAAAAAGTTTAAACATCAGAAGTGTTCACTTTAAAGTTCTGGATTTTTCTGTGTAGCGAGGCAAACTCATGAGACAGTCTTGCAACTTGACAGTGTTTCCCAAGGGTGGTGTCAGGAACCATGATGGTATTTATTTCTAGCATTTTATAAATACTTATATAGAAGTGAGAGTGTGGCTTGTCTGTTTTAAGTAAATTTAATCTCACGAAGCAGTAAGATAAAATACATGTGCTGAGATATTTCTGGTTTTTTAGATTCACTTACATGAATAAGAGAAAAATGATCCCTTATTAGAGAAGTGGAACTTTAGCTAAAAATTAGAATTTCAGTGGAAGGACTGGATTGGCATTGCTTGACTAATACTTTATACCATAATACAAGCCAAACAGCGAAGTTTCAGGTGAACCAGAAGTGACCTAATTAGACTTTCATTAAAGTTTGAGAAATTGTTCCAATTTTTTGGGAAAGTAAGAGTTAAAAATACCCAGTAACTTGTGGTCTCATAAATATTGAAGGCTATGTGGTTAACAAAAAGAAGTAGGTTAAAATGCTGCTATTATTGCTTTCTGACTGGATTAGGACTGATAAATATTGGGATTTTTTTCTGATTTGGAACAGAAAGCAGTGCCAGGAAGTGTGCAGTGGAGACAAAAGTGCAGCTTGCAGTGGTTTGCCTGCAGTTTTCAAGTCGTGCTTTCTCATGTTTCATTGTTAAGTTAGAGATGCTTGAAACATGAAAATCAGTCTATCCATGTTGCTTTATGAAATCTGTGTAGACTGAAGTGAAAGGGAGTCTGTGAGTAGGAGGCATCTAGGTTTTTTTATATAGTTGATAAAAGCTTTTTCTAGCTTCTGAACTTACTTAACCAGGAAGCATGAAGGATAAAGAACCTGAAGTGTCATCCAGAAGCTCTTTGAAGCCATCAACAACTATGAATTTGTGTTCATAACACTTCTGAATGTCTTTCTTTAAACCTCCTTGAAATGCAAGTGATAATAAGCTTATCTCTTAAGTGTTGTTTCGTTCCTGAGGGTGCTAAATAGAGGAGTCACTACATAGATGAGTTACCAACAAAATTTTGCAATGTCCTCTATTCTGCCCTTGGTAGCAAAATAAAATGAATATCCATTAATGTCGTTTGCCTTTTGATTGCAGACAAGATAACTGTGCCCTATTCTTTGAACTGCTATTTTGATTTGGTGTGTTAGTATGTGTATATAATAATTCATACATAAAAATACTTTCTCTTTCTTACCCCATTGCTTAGGCTTACAGGCAGATTTATGATCACTGGGCTCTGAAGTTTCTCTTTGCAGCACACACACAGCAGACTGTGTGTGTCTTAGTTAGAATTTGCGTGTCACACTTACCTTTGATAAAATCTCATCACTCTTCAGAAAGACTGAGGAAGCTCAGGGATGCTAGTTAGAAGCCCTGTGTCAACTAAAACAAGGTTAGATGGACTTCAGACAGAAAAGCAGTGATCAAGTAAATAAAAAGTATCAAGTGGTGTGGTAGGGGAGAAGCAGTAGCACTGCTAGGCAAGAGTTCCTCATCCAGGATTGCCATAGAACATCTGGGACTAGTGTTGACTCCTCAAAAGACACATTTTCTTTCCGGAAAAGCAGTGTGTTAAGCTTGCTTATCTCCTCCAGTAAAACAGCCTATGTTGGTTTAACTTCTGCTTGATACAATAGAGCTGTAGTTGTCAAAATGCCAAAGCAGTAGATGAACATTGGCAGGCCTGAGTACTGCTGCAGGCTAAGTCATCATTAGTGAGATTTTGGTGATGTTTTTATCAAAGGATGTGGTTCCCCACACCAGCCTGTCACCTTTGGGTGTTGCGTGGGCATGAGCTTATTGTAGTGCCTTGAAGAGTGATGCTCTGAGTGATGCTTTTTTTAGCTCTTGTCCTTAGGGCACACCTTTTCTTTCTTGTTTTTTTTTTTTTTTTCCATAAAGCTTTTTAGTTTACTGAAATGGAAAGAATGATAATGTCTGCAGAGAATAATTTGGCTTTAAGATCCTCACTTTTGTTTGACACAAGCCTGGAGATAGCTGTAGGATAAACAATTTCACCAGTACTAGTCTCAAGTAAGGAATTGTATCTAGGAACTAATTTTTCTTTTGTCACTTACAAATGCATAGTGTGCCTTTGGTCCTTTGGATGTGTAGTGTCTAGTAAGAAATACCACTGGCAGACAGGAAGGGATACTAGCATGTTATCTTTATTTCTTAGGCTGCTTTCTTTTGTTTGCCTCAAAAGTGCGTGAGAAAGATGCAAAGCAGAAGGTGCTTGAATGATCATCTGACCACCAGGGAAATGTCACAGTTCTTCATATTCTTTTTTGATAGTGGTAAATGGAAGAGTACTGTCCTACATGACTTCAGGTTCACTGAACTGGTATCAGTTGTGATGTGGCCTCATAACACAGGGAAAAGGCAGCCTAGCCTAGGATTGGGAGCATGTAAGAAACACTGGATTTTCAAGTTTTGGAGAACCATTTCCTACCCCTCTCAAAAACTACATGTAGGAGAGATAGAGGAAAAAGACCTTGTGAGAAAAGAAGCTTTTCCCTTCTGTTGCTTGCTTTGATGGGAGTAATTCTCCTATTTTAATTCCCAAAGGACTGAACAGGTAAAGTAGCTGCCTTCACTGTCTTGTAAGAAGTAATGGTCAAGTGAGTCGATGGGTTCAACCTCTGTTTATGCCTTCCCACTGTCCTGCTTGACTAGGACAAGCAGCAGGATTTGGTTAAATTCTGAGAGATACATGTGGCTGCTCTGCCATGGCTAATATTGTAGAACTGTATGTTACATAACAAGAAGGCAGCTATTTAATCCTACTCTCGGGGGAGAAGCATAGCACCTGTGCTGCTTTATATTTTGGGCGTAAAGGACCTTATTCTATTTATTTGCTAGTTTTATTGCTGTTGTAAGAGTGACAAGAATGTGACCAGTATATACATAATTCATTCTGCACTTGATAATTCACTAATTTAAAGAATTTGTTTTTACTTTTCAGGTTGTCCGTCAGATGATGTGGCTGATGGATCATATTTTTAAGTATACAAACTTTGGCATTGTGTCTCTGATCCATGGAGACTTCTTTATAAGACAGGTAAGTGGAAACATGTAACAGTGCTTTGATTTATCCTTATATTTGGAACATTATGGTGTTATGAGACTTAAACTTATTACCTCCTGGTTGATTTGCACAACGAAATAACAATGCTGTAAAGTGTCTATTTGGGCAGGTCTTTGTTCTGAAGCTACTTTATTTTCCAAGCTATTTTTATTTTTTTGCATAGAAACAAATGATTATGAAGTCCAGTTGTGAAGGGAGCCTATTATGAGAGAGGTGTACAAGCAAAATACATGGGCAGTCCTTTTTATCTCTGTTTCTAAGGGCACCTCTCAGCTTTTCTTAATGACATTGAAGCCATGCAGAGTCTGTCTGGTTAGGTCACTGTTCTCGTTGCAGAATTTCAGATTAGGAAAGGCAGGACTCTCCCTTTTGATGGTGCCATAGTAGTGGATCAATTTAAGGAGGTGATGAACCTGTGTAAATAGTAATTAATTGATTCTTGATGGTTAATTATTATTAGAGCAGTAGGGAAGAATGTCTGTTGAGCTCAGCATCTCAAATATTAATTATTTCATACAGTTTGGGTAGGATTTTTTGTTGGTTGGTGGATGTTGATCAAGCTGCACTCTCAAAGCAGAAACTCAAGAGGTCGATGAAAAGCATGAACCTGTTGCCAGTTTTGTGAACTGCAGTATTCATCATTCACGTTTCTTTTCTCTCCGTATTCCTGGAGATGAAATGTGTGGAGGGACAGAGAGAATTAATGAATTTTCACATTGCAGGAAAGAAGTTAATTCACTCAGAATGAAATAAAGAAATGCCTAATCACAGCAGTACACAGCTGAAGTGAGATTTCTCACTAGCAGTAGTTAGAAAAATATCAGGCAAAATTAGATAAAGCAAAAGTCTCTAGAGGCACACAACTGTGTATTGTGAGAGGATGGATGGAAGGAACAGGGTTGGATGCTTTGTAAAATATAAATCTGTTCCAATAGGTAGAATTTACAGTATGCACATTTTGAGGTGGGCAAGGGCTGTCACCTTGTTTGTTAGGATTTCTGAATGTGGGGTTGCAATTCCAGTCACCAAACCAAACCATCACTGAGCTGCAAAAACTAAGGCTTTTCCTCATTTTTGTAAAGTGGCTGACATAGACAGCATCACAGATAAAATGATGTCATTGTGAGTCTAAAGATAAGCCAGTTGAAAATAATATGTTTCTGGGCTGTTAGCCTTTGGGTGTGGCAGAATACTTCATGTGGGTGAGTAATGGTCCTTTGCCTAACTCTAGAAAGGCTCTAGTAATATTTGGATGGTTATTGTTCTTTGCCCTTTCCTTAACTACTATGCTATCCTGGAGTCCTGGGGTCTGATAAGAAAGGACTGGCTTAACTGAGAACTTTATATTGCTTTATAATTGCATTAATATGAGCAGGCAGAGCCTTTTCCTTCCCTGTCATGTGGTAAGTCGGAAGTAATTGCAATAGTGAGACTTAAACATTGAAGCACTTTCACAAAACTCACCTTTCGTAAAATAATCTTTTATTCCACCCCACCCTTTCTCTCTTCCTTCCTCTGCCCAAAAAAAACCCAGCTAACCACCAAATAGTGCAATGTCTGTGGCATTTTTGTAGACATTTCAGAGAATTGAAATCACCTCTGCTGAGGAGAGCTTTAAATTTACCCTCCTATGTCTTTTGAGTGATTTGACAAAGTCGCTTTGTAGCACTTAAAAATGCTAATTAATGTAAAGACATTCCTTTGAAAATTTGGTAGCTTGGTGCATGCAGAGATGGGAAGAGGAAAGATTGTTCCTGAAGATATTTCTGCAGTAATTAAGGATGTATCTTACTGTTCTTAAGTGAAGAAGTTGTCCTAGTGCATCAAAGAGAAGAAATGGGTGAGTCAGTGGAGCAGTGCAGGTCTGAGTGAGGTCTGTGGTTAATGTCCTGAAGCCTGGTCTGTAGGCCTGCAGTAGGTACTTGAAGGAAAACATTGCTTTTTATTTCTCAGGGGCTTACTTTTATCTCTGAAAAAAGAGAAACCTTAGAAATATAATAATTATGTTTGATGTTACCACTTTTAAGCAATCATTTTATTTAGATAATGTTTTATCCTTACAGGGGAGAACACACCGTGACCAGCAGCTTGTGTTACTCAAAGAACATCTAGAAAAATATTACAGGAGCCGCAATCGGAAATGGATTGTTTTATTTCCAGAGGGTGGCTTTCTTAGGAAAAGAAGAGAAACAAGCCAGGCATATGCCAAGAAAAACAATTTGCCATTTCTTAAACATGTCACCCTGCCAAGAATTGGGGCAACACAAGTAATTCTGAAAACGCTTGTAGCGCCACAAGAAAATGGAACTCCATCAGGTGGAGATGCTGTGAGAAAAGGTAAAGATCACTTCACTATATGGGTACAAAGCAAATTAAATGTCAAAGATTTAAGAGAAACGTTGTGTAGAATTGGTCTCTTCAAATGTCAAATGCATTTATAATGTATCTTATATAAATGTTTTCGTAATTAGTTATAATTCTGCTAACTTTATTTTTGGTGTTGAGACAAAAAAGCCCACCTTAGTTTTAATTTAGTTTAGTCTGTGGCATATCTGCCTGAGTGCTTGGCTTGGCTCACATGATGGGAGAAGCAGATACTGGTGTAGACACCCAGGGTGAGCACGAAGGTGATCTACTCCTTTCAGCAAGATTGATGGTTTGCCCTGGTTAGTGACAGCATGGAACTATAGTAAAAGTATTTCTGGAATATGCTAGCTATGTTCATATTTTTATTCCAGGCTTTAAAAGTTTCTTTGCATCCACTCCTGTATATATATATATATATATTGCTTTTTTTGAACTATTTTCCACTGAGTTCAAGTTCTTCTGTTCTGTACAGATCTTTGTGTTGCCTGTCCCCATTGTTGCTGGAGTTAGCTGCCATTGATCACTAGATTTGAAGGATTGTTTTGGTTGTCATGTCAGAAGAGTTACAAGAGAATAAGAATATTCCTGCAGCAATATTTTTCTGGGATGCCTTGGTTGTAGGGGAGGGTATAGCTAGAATATAAATAATGTCTGTAGTTATGGGACGTGGTGCTTTAGTCTCTCAGTTTTTAAAATTAACTTCTTGGCATGTTCAAGAGCAGGGTTAGGTCTTTCTTAACTTCCTTGTGGATTTCTGTTACTTATTATAGAAACAATGGATTGTGGGGTTGTCATAGTTTATTGATGGGTGGTGCTGGTGTTTCCACAGCCAAATTTTGATAATCATTTAGCAGTTTGATACAAAGATCCTTACTAATGAGGCCACGTATGCAGAGGACTTTGGATTATTTTCTGCCTGAAGTTCAAATCTCAGGGTTAGCAAGAACCCTTGTACAGAAATTGCTTCCATATTATTAGTTTTGAAGTTATTCTTGTCAACATTGGAAATAAATTGAGATGATGTTCTTGCAGAAGTGAAGGTAGGATTTAAAATGAGCTGAAAAATCAAGCTGTGGAATGCATCAGGGTGTTTCCTGTCAGGCTACATTCAGAAAAGAAAGGCTGAAGATGTTGTCATAAAACATTTTGGTTTAAAAGAGAGAAACTGAATACTCCAGTTCTTGTTAAAAAGTTTGGGGTTTTTGAGAAGAAAAGTTTGGCCTGTTCATGTTCTATTTCTTGCTGTCTTAAAAAGGTATGAAGAGTAAGAAGTTCCTCAAATTAATTTAAGTTGTCTGGTTCTGGAGGGAGACCAAAAGTACTTGTCAAATACCAATTTTATATTTTCCTATTCTTAGGTTGCCACCAGCCTAGCTGAACATCAAACCTGGCTTCCTTTTTTTTTTTTTCCTCCTTGAGTGGCATCATTCAGACTGTAGTGAAACGAGCATTTTATAGTAGTTGATCTAACTGGGTACTAAAATAAAGGAATTCTCTCAGAAATAAAATGAAACCATATTGTCCATCCTACTCAAGGAAGGATAATTGGGAAAAAATAGGAATGAAATGCGTGGGTTTAGCTGTCACTCTTTCATAGTAATGGGCTTAAAAATGTACTAAAAAGGATGGAAAAGACCAGTGCAAGTAAATTTTACATGCTAGGAAAAAGTAGTATTTTATAATAGTGACACTGAGGCATTTTATGCACAAAACTGTTTCTAGCATTGTAAAACTTCCCTTTCAGAGATGTATGAATTTTAGTTCTTGGTTTGTATCTTGTATAAAAGATTCTTCCTCTAATCTGTTGCTTTCTTAATGCTTTTACTGGTCTCTTGCCATGTCAGAAAATGTTCAGTTGAATGAAATATAGTAGTATAAATTGCTATGGTTATATTGTAAAGTTAGAAGTCTAAGAAAGTTAGTGAATATCTTTAGTTTTAATCTCTTCTGTCTTTTCCCTTTTTTTAATCACATGACAAACCCATGTCAGTGAAATCAAGCTTCCCTCCTGTTCAGGTGACCATTGTTGAGCTGTGGGTGCCAGAGCCAGGTGAAGTGCATAAAGTAAAGGTTTTGCCAGTGGCTTGCATAGAGACTGCCTATAAACCTTTTGTACATTAGGACTCTGCTTGGGAAGTGGTTTCTTTATCAGAAACATCACACTTGAACTTCACGGTTTCCTGGACACATTTTTCATCTGCAGCACTTCTTGTGCTCTGTACTGTCTTAACAGTGTTCCTGGAGTCCAGGGTTGCCAGATTATTCAGCTTACTATAATAAGCTTTCTGCTCCATTATTTATTATTCTCCCTGTCTTCTTTTTGCTTCCACCAAGCTTTATTGATACTCATGGGAATTCACCTTCCTCTCCTACATGATTTTGGTTAAATTGGTTTATAAATTAAGAGTTCTCATAAAAAAATATGTCCTGTTGAGTTTCCTGGGTAGCTATTTTAATGTTGAGTCATGATACACAGTTCTGTTCTTGACTGCTGTAATTTTATTAGTACTTAATTCATTTTAAATGATCCTTGTAGCTTTTATACCATTGTAAATTTGATACCATTCTGCTCTCTCAGCTACAGTGATGTGTAAAACTGGGTGAAAGAAAAGATGACAAAGGCAACTATAATAAAAGATGGTTCATCCTTAGTATACTGTTATCACAGTTTGACACAAACCTAGCAGATACAGTTGTTTGATTGTGTCATGCTCCAGCTCCTCAGCCCAGCTGGCATTTCTGTCACATGTCACTGAAGCTGTGGCCTTCAAGTCCTAGTTCAAGAATTGGGCTAATTGTAGCTCAGTGCTGCATCATCTGTCCTGCTATAAGGTCTCTAATCTGATTTATGGCATCCTTTTGGTAGAGGTAAGTTTATGTTGAGAAGTGCAAGGTTCAGTAACCACCCCAAAAATTCATTAGTCTTAGTTATGATACTGGTATTCTTAATATCCAATCCCCTTTTCAGTTTTATTTTTATAGTAGTAATGAACTTCCCACAGTTTAGTAGCTGATTCTTCCTCTCTAGAGTGACAGGAAGAACAAATGTTCGTGAGCTAGACAATTAATACTTTTTGATAATTCTTGTATTAAAATGATCAGTTCTTTATCAGTGGCATTTCCAGGATAAGTAGCCTCTATTGTCTTAATTTTTTTTCTCCTAACAGTTTTCTTTCATATTTAAAAACTCAAGTACCAGCCTTCATTGATCTTACTGCTGGTAAATATTAAATTAAGCTACTGAAATACTTTTTGCCTTTGCTGCCTTTTGTAACTCCTGTTTAACAAAATTATGTCACTGTGTTCCTAAATTAATAGAAGGGTGGAAAAACACAGGGAAGGTAGTACAGTCATTCGATAGCATGATCACTGTTGAAGCTAAATAGTGGAGAGAATGTAGCTAAGTGTTGCCTGTCCCTGAAAAGAGAGTTTAAGGTACTTCTGGTGTCTGATGAAAGCCTCCAGATGGGACAGATGGGCCAGCACTGCTGCCAGCACCTGCATTCCAGAAGAAGGCTTTAGTGCAGAATAGAAATAGGGGCAGGATAAAAATACTTGATGAATAGCCATCATCACCCTAGCCCTGTAGTGACCCAGGTGTGTGTTCACAGGAGTATTTTACAGTTTTTTGAATTTTTTTAGCACAACGCTTAGTCTTCTACATGGTTGCAAATGCACTGTTTCTTCAGTTGATAAGAATTGATTTTGTGAGTTCTAGAACTATCAAAATGTTCAAAATGCCAAAAACTGACAATTCAAAGGTATTTGGAGTTACTGTTCTTCAAAGATGCACATTCCAGAGCTTATTTTTGATCAAACTTGCTCTAATGTGTTTTTTAAGTTGTTTTCTTTTATCATGCAGTAATTTTTTGTCTGGTAAGAGACTGCTATGAGCTTAGTTAGAGCCATACTGAAATCTTACCTTACTGTTTTCAAATGCAGCAGAGTACCTTCAGTTCTGATACTGTTTCTCAGGGAAATTAAATTTTCCGTTCTGCTGGGTTGTACATTGAACATCATAATTGATTTTTTAAAAAAAATCAAACCTTTTGATTCACTGTTACATGAGGAATGTGACTTGAATAACATGTGAGAAAGCTTTTGATGGTTGTTTTTTCTTCCCCCCGGGAAAAAAGGCTTCTTGTTTTGTTCCTGGTGGTTTGTTGCATCAAGATCTTGGAGTGATGAGTAAGATGTTCAGTCTGAGAGTTAATCTTTGGAGAAAAAACTTAATTCTAGGGTCAGTGATCCATTTGATCACACAAGGACAAGTAGAGAACAAGGGACAAGAGCAGATTGCTGTGCAGGGAGAGCCAAGAGCCTCTTTGGCTGCATTCAGAGCAGTGCAAGTGTTCAGGAAGCCACACCTGAATACTGGTGAACACTAGCAAATACTTTTTTTTTCAAGTGCAAGCTGTAGCCCTCAGGTGCACACCTGGCTGGTGCATTCTTTCCCACTCTGAATCCAGTCTGGCAGTGGGACACCATCCAGAGCTCAGCTGGAGACAAGATTTCCTGCTGAAATCTATTTGTTTTTTTCTCAGTGGTTTGACTTGTTCTTTTTCTCAGCAGCAGGCACTGACAGTCTGCTGGTGGGGTTCTGTACGTCATCTGGACTGGTGTTTAGCATGAGTTGACCCCAGGAAATAGGCAACCCCAGGGAGGACGGAGAGGGGGAATGAAGAGAAGCTCTGAACCTCCACAAATTTGTGATTGTAGACACTCAAGTATTTGCTGTGAAAGGACTTCAGAGAATGACAGCTCGAGAACCTTGAAGACTCTGATGATGACTTGTTTCTTGAATAAATAGGGAGCAACTTAATATCACTGAGTTCACAGTAAAGAAAATAGTTGTGAAGATTTGCCTCTTCTGATGATTTGGGAGAAAAAAAACTCCAAAACTCCAAACAACGAGCAAGTTAGGAAGCTGTTGAATTTTTTTTTTTTTTTTTTTTTTGTTTGTCTAGGTCAGAAAGCTGTTGTTCCATGTGATTGTTAAGTTTTGTCTTAGCACTCATAAGGAAAGTATGTACCATTCACACTAAGGTACATCACTGCTGAGTGGTTTGAGTGCTCTTGTGTAGGCCAGGTGCCTGTGGGCACATTCAGAATGTTTATGTGCTATTTAAAAAGAATCAGACTCTTAACATTTTTAAGCAGTTTGAGAAATCCATATCTTCTATCTGTGCTGGAAGTGGCAAGCAGACTGAAACCACAGGAAAAAAACCAGTGGTTGGAGAGATCAGCTTAAGTACAGCCTCTGCAGCAGCTTCTTCTGCTCAAGTCTCTGACAGTCAGGCTGCTCAGTCTTCCAGCAAGTACTAGAAATAAAAGATAAGAGTGTCTTTTAATGGTAGGTAGAAAGTTGGAAGAGTTTGGCTGTCAGAAAGGTGTGGCTGAGTTGGCCAAGCCAAGCTGGGTGAGAGGAGTTCTTGAGCACAGGTATGTGCAGCTCCCCGATTTCTCAGGTGCAAATGCCAGAACTGACATTCACACCATGGTATAGCTAAAGCAGCAGTCTTTGGTTTGAGCTCCTGTTAATGTGCTCCATTTTAAAAATAATAGGGTTTATTCTTGGTTAAAGGTCTGCTGACACCTGAAAGCAACATCCTTGGAGATATTTAGGTGCCACTCCTTTGTGTTTTGTGCAGTTGTCAGTTTCTTTTCCATTTTCAGAATCTGTCAGAACTCCTGGGCTTTAAAATAAATTTGCTTATGAGCAGGTTGCAACATAGTATAAACTACACCCCCCCCCCCCCCAAAAAAAAAAAAAATTACCATTATGTATTTCAAAATTAATTTTCCTAAATCCTTGGTGATGTAGTCAAATATCTTGGGTGATTATGCAAGGCTTATTTTAAACCAGAGTATGCACAAATACTGTGACTTGTGAGCACGTGGAGGTAGCTGCAATAACACCTTCTTGCTCTAAAGGAGGTCTGTAGAGGCTGATGTTACTGTCAGAATGTTTTTTTCCTGGCCTGGGGTTTCTGGTGGGCTGGTCACCCTGCCCTATAAAGGGTTAGAGATGAGTTTGGAGCTGGACTGAGGAATCCAGTGCTGCAGCAGCTCTCTCCCCAAAAGCAGAAGGTAGGAAATCAGCACAGCAGAGAACTGCAGGAGTCTTCCCTTAATGAAGTGCAAACCATTATCCACTGAAAGAACAGCTTTAAATACAGCTAAATATTGAATAAATTATTTTGAAACACTTTACTGTAAATAATAAGAAAATGTGCCCATATTCATCTGGCACTTTTTAATTGCAATTAATGATCTTTGTTGCTTACTCACTTAGGCAATTTAACTTTGGCAATTTACTTGTCTTTTTCCATTCTTGCTTTGCATCTGGGAAAATAATAACTTGAATGACTTTGTTTCAAAATCTTTTTCTAAATTAATACTTCTGTTGATTTAATATTAATTTCATATTGGCTCTTCTCTGATTCATTGCTACTTTTAAAATGAAGCACTCTGTAGTTAGTGCTTTTCTTAAGAGAGACTTGACAAGCACTCTGTCATGATGCTGGCAAGCCTGCAGCCTCCAGTTATCATTTCACATGTCTGTCAGGCGTTTAAAATACTGTATTTCCAGAAGGTAACATTGAATGTTTCAACTTGACCTATGCTGCTTGCTCTGGGTCAGGTTTTGGAGTAGCATGTTGTATGCTGCTAAGGACTCATAATTTGAATTTTAGGAAATGCTGCCCAGCCCTTTTGGAGAGGTGCATTTGTAATGAAGCAGTACAGCTCCACTGATGAGCAGAACCAAGAAAACACTGTCTGCTTGTTAAAATAATTGATAGATACATGTGGTAGCATTACTGTAATTTTCACACTTAATTAAATAAAATGCAAATTCAGTGGAATTAAATGCAGGTAGAAACTTGCAAGCCAGTACATTCTAGCTGGAGTCAGTAACTGTGGCTTTCAGGGTGCTGCTCAGACTGAGTGCTGCAGACTTCTTCAGGTTTGTGGTAGATACTTTGTAAAACTAGAGTGGCCACTCTGGGCAAGGCCACACATCTGTCTAGCCCAACATCTTGTCCATGACTCCAGAGGAAGAGTGTGAACACAGCAAATAAGCATCATACTTCTCCCACATATTCTTCAAGCTTCTGACAGTTTCCTGTGTGGTGGGTTTCCCATGCCAGTGGGGATTTTTGCCTGGTTAGTTAACCCTCCATGTGCTTACTCAGTTTCCTCTTGATCCTCTTGGCATCTTTGACATCCTTTAGCAGGAGATTCCCTATAGTGTTTCCCACCCCCCCTGCACAAAGAATCATTTTTCTGTTTGCTATGAAAACTTTTCCTCTTGGCTGAATTTTGAGTGCCTGTTCTTGTATTGGGAAGGATGGTGAACAGTCAATCCCTGTACATGTTCTTAGTGCTGACGGTGTTCCAGTGAGCCTCTGTTACATTTCTTTTGTAGCTCTTTTGGCTTCAGGCTTGAAGAGTATTGTACTAAAAACTAACACTTCTTACATGCTCTTGCCCACAGGTTGCTGTTTCTGCTAGTCAGCTTTTTAAATCCTTTAAGATACTGCCTGATGTGGTATGAGCATATTGTTGTTCTGGTGTCTCAAGAAGTAAGTGGGCACTGCTCTGCTGGCCTGGGCATAATGTGACCTCAAACACAAGACAGCTCCAGAACAGATAGAAAATGGACAGGCTAAACTCAAAGTGCCATCTTGGCAAGGTGCCCTTCCTTCTTGGTTTGCTCTACAGATCTGCTGCAAACCTGTGAATTGACGACATGCCAGAGAGGGTTCATGGCTAGGTTGATTTATGACCTGGACTGTTGCTGGTTGTAACCTTTATTCAGATTTTATACAGAGTCATGGAATATTCTGAGTTGGAAGGGACCCACAGATCTGATTCTCTTGACTCATCTTAATAGCAAATATTTTACCTCCTTTGATCCTTTTTTCAGTTTCTAAGTGAGCTGAGCAGCATATGAGCAAGTGTCAGCCTCTCCTGGAATCTTGTGGGTGCAGTATCTTCCCCACTGTGAAAACTGACCAGCTTCTGTTTCTTGCTTTCTTATTCTGAGTACACCCTGAAAGTGGAATCTTTCCTCTTCATCCTGCAACTCACATTTTTAAGAGCCTTTGAGGGATCTGCATGGCTGTTGCTCCATCAGTGATCTTTTAGAAAGGCTCAGGTACAAATGTTCTTGAAGTGCAGACCAAGGAGCTTGAATGTTTATTTTGGGATTTTTCCTTTTGGTGAATGGGGGGAAGCACCTGGCCTTGGGGCAAAGATGTCCTGTGACTGTATTCAAACTTGGTGAGGGAACTTGTTCTATTCTGTGTACCATGGTACCTAAGAACAACAAAAATAACTATGAAATAAAATCTAGGTCTAGCTGAAGTTTGTAAGAATATTTCTGTGCTCTGTAATAAAATCTGGATTTGATTTTTGATGGTCTTATTTGTGCCTCATACCTCATGAAGTAATGTAAAATTTGAATAACTCTCAAATAAGTGACATGGAATTTTCTTTTTGTTCCTAGAGAGCAAATCCAAAGGCCTCCAGTGGGTGATAGATACAACCATTGCATATCCCAAAGCTGAACCTATAGACATCCAAACCTGGATTCTTGGCTACCGACAACCAACAGTGACACATGTACATTACAGGTAGGAAATAAACCTGCTCCTTACACTGAACTCAAGTATTCACAAATCAGTTATGTCATTGCAGGGTAAGGGAAATCAGTAGCAATGGGGTTTTTTGTGCCCCACGTAGGTGAGCAACTCATTTAAACACAGTACATCTTTTTTTTAAAATTTCAGTGACTATTCTGTATCTTAAGTTTTGGACTACATTTAAGTTTTGGACTAATGTCCTGTGGTTGAATAGAGTAGTGGGGAATATATCTGAAGGCTAGGTCATCTTTTTCACTTTAATGTTAAGGTGCAGGTAAACCCAACTTGAAATTTTTTTTAATTTTGTTTTTTGGTGATGACAACTAATTAAAAATCCCTGTTGTTAAATAAACAGATTTCCTAATAAAATATTATATTTAACTTTCTGACACAGAAATGCCAGCTTTTTAACTCTAAGAATACTTTAAGTAGTTGAGCAAAGCAACTGGAACAAGCAGCTGGAAAAAGTTGGAACTCTCATAGACAGCTGGGATAGGAGACTATTAAAGTTTTTCTCCTCAGCAGTTCTTTGTCTCAAGACCTAAACTGATGGAGAGAGAAGTTGCATTCTGCTTTTAGTTTACAGTGAACTGCAAGTCTGAAATCTCCAGGAGTATTTTAACACTTTCCCTATATTAAATAAGTTGTTACATTTTATCCCCAAATCACATTATTTTGTCATACTCCCTCTTGATGATTTGGAGAGCTTTTAGACTTTTACAGAAAGCTTTCAGGTATCCTTGTGTGGATCCCCTGGGTGGCAGTTTAAATGGGAATGACCTTCTCCATCATCACTGCTGTGTCAGTGTTGTGTGATGCAGAGTACAGGCTGCTCACTGGAGCTCCTTTCCACAGCCCTGTTTAAATCTGTCCTTACTTTTTATAGAAAGCTGCCTTCCAAGTTTCCCTGAAGGTGAACATGCTTGCACCCTGATTTATATAAGATAGCATTATATCTATTGTGCTTTATTCAGGTCACTTTAGTACTCTCTCTGATCTCTGGGATGATTGCAAGTTGAGTGTATTTAGAATTCTTCTGAAAAGTATTTCCAAAAATGCTTTATTTAAAAACAAGAGAAAGTTAACGTAAGTTGAATTCATTTCCTGCTTCTCAGTGTATATTCAGAGCTAGTTTTGATCATAAGCATAAATATGATGCAACCTTTTTTGCACTGAGCTTGAATGTTTAAGTTCTTGTAGTGCTGAAATTCTAAGAAAAATATTTGAAATTATTTACTTTTGGGTGTAAGTTTGTTATTTTCTTCCAGAGGGTCTAAGTCACTGGTTTAGACAGGGGCAAGCTTCTCTCTTTGACTACTTCGTGTATGTTTTTAATAAACTCTATTTGTCGTGGCTGACCCAGTAAAAGCAGTTGAAGTGTGTCCCAGATGGAAAGTCATGCAGCACCTTGGCCTGGCTGAGCATGGGGTGTGATGGCTCTGAAATGAGACCAGAGTGAGTTGGGTTTGGCTGGAGTTCAGTCTGACTGCCAGTCCTGGTAGTTCTTGAGGCACATGGCACCTGCACTGTGAGATGGGTGCAAGTTGGCACATGAATGCCCTCTGTAATTTTCTTCAAATGTACATCAAGTCTGTCTGCATTGGTATTATACTTCACTTTAGTGCAATAAAATCTTGCTCATTTTTTTGTAATTTAGAATTTCCAAATGTTACCTCCCAAGATATAAATTTTAAGGGTAATTTTTAAATAATTGGGAAGAGAGCACAATAGTATCTTATGTCATTTCTTTTAACTGAATTATGGGGGGTGGGGGGAGAAGCACCCCTTTGGAAAAAGCAAAGAATAGTTTCGTCCAGATGCCATCTGTGCTATATGAAAGAAGAACCAGGATTTAAACATGCTTATTCCCTTTTAGAGTAGTCCAGAGAGAGGTATTGATGTATGACAGCAGTGGGGGGAAAAGGAACATTTTCTGTGCCACTCAAACTGGAGCAGAAGAGACTGCAGAGCTGCTTTTGTTCTGGTGGCTCAGTCAGTCCCTTCTGCTGTGCCCCTTGATCACCACCTGTCTCTTTCTGCCTTACAGACTTCCAAATCTGATGGTTTTCTTTTCTCATAGTCTGGGTCTTTGCTGCAGGATTATTTCTTTTTCATCCTGCTCAGAGAGCAACAGAAGAGAACACAGCAAGAAGCCTTACGTTATCAATTTTAGGTGCTTTTGTAGCTGGTGGAAATGGCAGAGAAAGCTTGGTTTAATCCAGTAATCTTATTTTTTTTGAAAGCTCAATTTTGATAATGAGTCGAACCTTGCTTTTCAAACTTAAATTTTCAGTACAAATGACACAATTTTCAGAAGTTCATAATTAGGCTAAGCTGTGGCCTGATTTTCCTCGGAATGTCAAAAGAAACTTCCCTAGAAAAAAGAACAGTTACCAAGTTTGAATCTAAAAACACAAGGTGTAAGAATTTTACCCATCTGTTGAATACTTTTGTGGCCCTGACTGACCTGTCTCACTTACTGGAAAGCGCTGCAAAACTCAGTTTGTTCTCTGAAATATAAGACTCAAGGAAGTATCTAATGAACTTCCAGGCCAAATGGCACTGGGATTTTTGTGGGAGATGTCAATCCATGTCAAGGCATGTCAGACAAGAGGCATCACTCTAAGACCTGCCTTGTGATGAGTCTGTTGGAAAGGTTTGTTTGCTTTTCTCAAAGGTTTAGGTTTATGCTTGGGTCATTGTGTGGTGTGTTGACTGTAAATCCAGTCTGGCTACAATTCCACTCAGCAGAAGTAAGCTGGGTAGTTTGGTGCCATGAGTCGAGTTTGGGGTTTGTTTCTTTTCTTTTAGACCAGGCACTTGTTTAGTCTGATTGGCTTGGTGTTTCTCCAGCAGTAATTTCTCGGGTGCTGCAGTTCTGCTGGCAAAACCTGAGACTTGCAAATACAAAACACCCTGTCTGTGAAGTTGGCTGTGCTCAGCATCCCTCAGTCAGGAATGGTGTGAGGCTGGGTGTTTTGCCTTGGTTTCCTTGCAGGGTGATGCCCTTGAGTGCTGGGCTGTGTGACAGTGCCCGTAGTGCAGCAGCCCTGACGTCAGAGCCAGCCCCAGTCAGTGCTGACGCAGGGCTGGCCGTGCATGAAGTGCCACACAGGCTGCTCCCAGCTCTGTCACCTTCCTTCTCCCTACCAGCTTCGTGCTGTGCTGCTGCTGAAACGAGCTTTCAGCTGCTGAGGAAGTTCTATTTTTGTGTCTGCATTGATACAGATTTATTGAAATAAGCCAGGCTGCGAGCTATAAATAAGATGAAATGCATTGTGGCTGCTGAATGAATGTTGCAGAAGGGCATCCCGTTTGGCAGTGTATTTTAATGCACATTTTTACGCAAGTAACTTATTTTTGGTCATGCCTGACATCTACCAACAGCCTCCACTGTCCTGGATTTATTTAGAGCCATTGAAGCAGTAAATAATATCATGACTTATATGGAGTAGCGAGTAATACAGAACTTCAATTCAGGGTAAGGCAGGGGATAAAAGACATTCAGTACTTAAAGTGGTAGCCATGAACTTCAGAATTTAAACAGAGAATCAGAGTTTGTTTTTCCAGTGAGACCCACTTAAATGAGATAAATGTTTCTAAATATGTTGTATTTCTGAAAATCCTTTGGTGTCTTCTGAGAAACAGTATCAGTGGCTTATTCTCACATATGCCAGCCTGTGTTTGGCAATTACATCTCCTGTTTTTTAAAATCCTTTCTTCTTTCCTGGACTGTCATTTATTCTAATATAATCTGATTTGGGACATAGACAAATCTCTGTAGTGGTTTAAGAAGTCGCCGTCCCTTAGTCAGGTACCTGAGTGTCCTGCAGCTGTTGTCACTGTGCAGCTGCCAGGAGGCACCTCCAGCTGGAGGGTAATGCTTCATTACTGGAAAAGGATTCTTCCCAGATTCCCACTGAACTGTGTCCTTATTTCCATCACTGCTTTTCACTTCCCAGAGTGCAGCCTGTGCTGCCATTGCTTTTAGCCCCTTCCCCACTTTTCCCGGGGACAGAAAATCAGCTGTTCCTGTGATGAGCAGGAAAAAAGGTATTTCCATTCTGCTTGAATTTTCTGGCCAAGTTCTTACCAGTCCTATTAAATTCCTTGTTTGCCACACCGGGAACAAAGATGCTATTACTTTAATGCAATGTGAGGTCAGTTTTTCCGAAAAGATAGAAAGATCCAGGTGCCCCAGAGACTCCAGGAGCTTCAGGTGTTACATGTTAACCCTACTCCTTGCCTTGGCAGTTCTGTGTGATATTTTATTTTCTTGAGGAGATGAGCAAACTGTTTGCCTCTAAAGGCGTTCCTGATCCTGCATACCCAAAGGTGGGGTAGAGCAAAGGTGATGCCTGACCACATGGACACCTGTTTACATATCTCACTGAAAATAAAGAAATGTTTTCTGCATCTATTAATGCTGGACCTGGCAGATGCCAGCATCCAGTGGTTGGAGATGACCCTGCTCCCATTGGAGCAATGGCTCTCTGCTGCTGTTTTGGATTGCCTGTATGGGGAGTTTTGTAATAGCAGACTTGCTCACTCACCTTTCTGAACCCAGTCTCCTTCAAGAGAGTGTTCTTTTAAAACACAGATGCCAGCTGAGCCATCTGATGGGCAGAGAACCATGGCATTAGCAGTATGTTTAGTTTAAATATAGGGAGGTTTAGCTTTGCCTTATTGAGTACAGATAGGGCTTCTTTCCAGAGTTTGAGGATTTTTTTTTTTTTTTTTAATATTTAATCTCTAATTTAAATCAGTCATTAGTAAGAATGTTCTGCTGGTAAAAATAACTCTGCATAATCTAAAAATACATTTGAAAATGCTTCTAAATACACTAGCACTTGCTATTGCTAAGTTGTGGCAGCAGTGCAGCATTTCTTGAAAACCAGTTGTTCTTCAGTCTGTTAATATTTGTTCAAACTGGATGTAGCAGTGACTGCTTCTCAGACTTCTAAGCAGCAGAGTTTATATCCAGAGATTGAAGCATTCTGGCAGTATTGATCCACACAAGAGACTGGATGGATTCAAGCAGAGAAGTGGTGTGCAGTGGTTCCATTAGTCTCTCATAGTGCCAGTATCACCTGTGCTACTTCACTGCTCCATCAAAGTGCCAGCTCAGAAATTGTTTCTAATGGGTATCTTGCAAGATCCTGTGATGTTTTCAGACTAGGGAGAATGTTCTTGACAGAACAGAGCTGTTACCCATTAGGTCAGGGAGAAGTGAAGGCAGAGGTGAAGATTATCTTACAGTCTACAATGGAGACCATGTGAAGCCAGGTAACCCTACACTTCTGTCCTGCGGCAACACACGTTCTCTTAGTTGTGAACCCTCTGAAAACCTGCGTAAGCAAGCATCTGTCCTTCAAAAATACTCTGTGAAACACAATATTCAGTTGCTGAGCCTTTTATCTCTTCACAGCAGATAGGCAGAAGAGAGTAAAAATAGTGCTTGGCAGCTCAGTTGCATTTGGGGACACAGAGTAAGTCTTTCTTAGTGTTCCACCCTCAACAAAATGGTCCTTGCTCTGTGGGTGTGTTTTTTACTTGCTGCTACGTGGTTTAATTTTAACCTGCTGTACAGCATCTGGGCTGCAAGATAAAAGAGTTCTTTATTGTTTGTCTTTGTTCTTAATATTCAGGCTGGAAACCTGAGCTGCTTACTGAAGCACCATTTCATAACATTTGTCTTTGGCCAAAGACTTTCCTTCAAACTCTGTTTTATCTGAGATAGCAGTTGCTAATTTCTGGTTACCAAGACTGCCTTTACTGGAGCATGGAGACCTCCACAGTGCCAGGCAGATGTAGGTAGAATTACTCCAAATGCCACAGAGATACTGAGTTCATGTTGATACCATAGCATGTAAATAAAGTTGTTCATCTCCTTGTATTGAAGTTGTCTCTATGCCAAAGCACTGTGATGTGTAATTCACTCCTTAGAGCAATGCTTTGCTGCTTGACTCCACCACTTACAGCTTTTTTTTCATGCATCAGACTGAAAGGAAGAAGGACAAATGAACAAAGCTGGCAAAGATGTTGAAAACTGTAACAGGAACAAAAGCATTCTTCAGAAGTGCCTTATTTTCTTATTCTGACTTTCCCAGTCTAGAGACTGCCCAGATGATTGTAGTGTTACTTCCAATTCTTTGCAGTATGATCAGTTAAGACTGTATTGAAAATGAAATGAAAATCCACTAATGAAAATAGAAGCATGGTGTAAATGAGAGGCTAAGTGGGAGCCCACCTGGAAAGAGAAACCTACAGTAAAGGCCTTGCATGTGAGCATGTGAATTTTTCAGGTTAGCCTGATACACAAATCTCTTCTGCATTGGCCTGCCTGCAACACAGTAGATGTGTGAGTTCTTGTATATATCAAAAGGCACTGAGGGTCTGCTGAGGAGGTTTCACAGTTACATTAAGATTGGAAATTCTATTTTGAAAGTAATCCAACAAGGTATGGTGGGTTATTTGGGAGTTTCAGGGTGTGTGTACTACAGTGAATTCTGCCTGAAGTGTCTGTTTTTCTAAGCAGACGTAATATTCAGCATAGAAGTACCAAAATACTAGCAATTCTTCCACTGGTGTCCTTAAAATAGGGCTAGCAGTATTTGAGTACAGGTCAGTTTTTGGTGTAAAACATGCCTTAGAAATTTCAGACAAAGCTGCCAGCATCCTTTGAAAAGCACAGAGGGCTTGTTTTCTGGGATGTGGAAGACCTTTTGGTGCTTAGTGATGTCATTATGTGTCTTCTGCTTGCTGAATTGTTTCTTCAAAGCTGTGAATGAACTTTCTCATTTTTTTCTTTCTTTCATTCCTGCTTGGTTTGTCTTTTTAGGGATAGTAATACAGTGTGGTGGTATTTATTTTTTATTTAACAAAACAAAACAAAACAAAAAACCACAAAACCACAAAAAACCACAAAAAAAACCAACGCAAAAAACAGTGCCTTAGTAACTTTTACCAAAAGCTGTAGTGCAGCATTTGATGGAGATGATGCCAGTGTTTTCTGTGTGGTTCTGGATGGCAGCCTAGAGTTTCCCAGTCTTGTATGCTTAATGCCTCTGTGATCTGTGACCTGGAGAGAGTGAAAATCATGTAGTTAGATTTATACAAAAGTCTTGTTCGCTCTGTTTCATGGTGGGCTGGGACAGAAGAGTTTTGTTCTCCACATGCAGAATGCATTTACTAGGCTCAATTTGTGTTTCTCTAATAGGATTTTTCCAGTGAAGGATGTACCTGCAGAGCCTGAAGCTCTCACAAACTGGCTCTATCAACGGTTCATTGAAAAGGAGGACCTCTTGACACATTTCTATGAAACAGGTAGGGTGATACCCAGCAAAGAGAGCTGTGCTTTGCTAAGGATCCTTTCCTTACAAGGATCTCAGAATGGTGTAAGAATATGTAAGCATTCTTCACATGGGTATAGGAGATACAATTATTGCTGGTTTTACTGCTTTTTATGTGGCAAAAAGTGTGACTAAAGAATTATCTAGGAAAGGTAAATTACCTGGGCAACATTAGAATTAGGGCAGTGTTTGGAAGCTGTGAAAAGAATAACACACAGTTCAGCTCTGCAGCATACTGCTATGGGATTTCTTGGCAAAGATCCATGATTGAAAGTATGGTTGGAAGGACCTGTGAGGATTACATGGCACACAGTCTCTGGAGCCGTGATGCACAGCCCTGTGCATCACAGCTGTTGATGGGAAGTGTTCAGTGTCTCAAATCAGCTGAGTTTAGTGTTCTGGGTGATTGTGTTAAATGAAGGTGCTTCTTCTGAGAGATGATTTATTGCAAAGGCTGCTTTAATTTAGTTTTGAGTGCTTAATTTATCAATCCAAGTGCTTAAAGAGATTAATAGAATTCTTTAACAACCCAGAGTTGAATTTCATTTTATGAAATGTTGCTGTCACTCAGCCATCATTGATGGCGAAGTTCAGATTCTGCTGTATAAATCACATCCAAATGCATATATTGGACATTATTAGACAAAGAACTTTGTGAAGATATTTAAAAATACAAGTGTAGCAAATAGATTGTAAAGAATTCCTGATTTTGTGCCATTATTTTATGCTATTGAAATAAGTTCTACCCAGAAAATCTGACTAGTCCAGAATTTCTGAGTGTATAATTAATATAATCAGATTTATTCATTAAAATGCACTTCCAAAATAGGATAATTGGTAATAATTTGCCAGTGCAATCAGTATGAATTAATAAAGACATATTTTAAATGTAAATGCTTTGACATAGGACCTTATTAGGCATAAATTAGCATAATTTAAAGTTACTGCCATTTATACTTTCTGAGAACTTGCTGGCGTTGCTTTAGTTGGCCTGCTGAAAATGTGCTGCTGCAGTTTTTGGAAACCCCTTGGAAAGGCCCTGAGGTTGGCTTAGGGGTGAGGGGAATCCCTGAGGCTGCTCAAGAGCCAGCTTTTACTCATCTGGTCATCATCACAAGTGGGTGTGGTTTTAAGATTCAGGGCTGTTT
Organism: Oenanthe melanoleuca; assembly: GCF_029582105.1. Taxonomy (NCBI): domain Eukaryota; kingdom Metazoa; phylum Chordata; class Aves; order Passeriformes; family Muscicapidae; genus Oenanthe; species Oenanthe melanoleuca. Next base: position 87,752,930 of record NC_079336.1, on the reverse strand, counting down.
CTATTATTATTAATCATTCCTACTGTTATCATTATCATCATTATATTATTTTACAATACACACTGCTTAGGAGTTTCTCTCTCTTAATAAAGCTTATTTCATAAAGCTGGAGTAACATTTAATGCTGCATGAAGCTTTAAATGTTTGCATTGACAGTGTCGGTGGTAAGAATACATTTTCTTGGCTTATTTATATTTGGGAAGAGAAAGAAACAAAGCCCAGAGCATCTTTCTCCATTTTGCTGTATTCTTAAGTGTCAAGAACTCAAATCATCTGGGGAAAACCTGTGATATTACACCTCTGGAAATCAGACCAAAAGAAAAGTATGCCTAAAATTTGACATGAAACTAATTTTTTACAGGTACATTTTATGCACTTCATTTATAAAATTAAAACCATTTCAAGTTTAATATCTGGTAGGTGACAGACTCCTATTTTAGGCAGTTAGTGGAAAACTTGTATTGGCAAGTTCTTGATTTGTCTGAACTCTGCACAATAACCTTGAAGCCCACAGTAACACAAGTGAGATTTCATTTAGCAGGACAAAAACACTCAGGGACCAATTAAGGAAAAAACCCCAACCACAAACTAGGAGCAGCTGGAAATGAGTGATGGCATACTGAAGTCATTGTGCTCCTCATTCTCTGTGCTCAGAAGTCAAGTGGTGTGAGGTGAGAAAAAAGTAAGGAATGGCATCCCTAATGCTATGGAAGCATTCTTTGTTGAACCAGATCTGAAATCTCATCTGGAAATGCTCCATGCAGGTCCATCATCCCTGTCAAAGAATATAAATTGAACTGGGAAGAGGGACAGATAATCTGAGTTAAGATTAAGAGGAAATTGGAGTTGTTTCTGTGAAGGAGAGCCAAAAGTACTTTGCTTGTCTCAGCCTGTAGAGGGAAGCGTCAAAGATGGCTTGGGAGAGGGGGAGGAGACAGCTCTCTGTACCTACCAGGGAAAAAGGAAAGGTATTTAAACCAGAGGTCAGTGTTGGTACAGAAAAACAGATGGGCCAAGGAAGAGCAAATCCAATGTAGAGTGGACAGATAGAAGCTTAGCTGTGAGTTACTGGGGAATAATGATGTGGCAAATCTGCCCAAGTGTGAAATACCTATCAGGGAGAGGTGGATAGAGCTCATCAAGGGTGTTTTAAGCTTTTTTTTTTTTTTTAATTAAGAGCATTCATGCAGGAAGAAAGGCTTTGTCTCAAATGCTTGATTGCAGTTCTTCCAGTGATTGCACAGAGATAAGCTGCTGATGGTATCTAATTGCCCAAATTGTGTGGTTCCTAAGATTAAAAATCGACATTGCTGCATCTTTACTCTTTGAATCATTAATTTCATGTTCTTCTGAGAGAAGTTGAGACTCCATAATGCTGCAGCAAGTACATCATCTTCTGGTATATTCAAAGTTTTATATCACCTGCTCAGGATTAAAAAACAGAAGTGCTTTGTGTCATCAACTCATTGTGCTTCTCAGTACAGTGTAACAGATGATTTAATATGCTGATGTAAATATATGCAAATAGTTTGCCTATAATCATAAAGCTGTGATGTATTCAGGCACATTTAATTTAGTGTTGCAAGTCAGAAAAAGTCAAAGCATGGAAAAATGAGATTTTGTGGTCAGATGAATCTCTTCTAATCTTTCCCATCTAAGCAAGGGTGTCAGTAAAGAATTTCTGGAAAACTCCATGGCAAATTATAATGTTTCCTTAGTATGACTGAGTGTTCAAACAATATGTGGAAACTGTTCTTTAAAGAAAGTGTGTGTGTGTGTATTTACATTTTCAAGAGGAACCTCAAGAATGTATGTGTGTTGCTTCTTCACTGTATACAGTATCACCACCAAGCAACTGTAGAGTTTAATATGGAATCCATTCAATTTGATCATGGAGATACTAATAAAACTTCCAAAACAACACAAAACTTAGTTGACAGTTGGATCTCTCTGCAAAGGTTGAGTACAGTGATAGCAGCTTCTAAGGAATGCTTTCAGGGTTATGCTTAAAGTTTATAAGGAAATTAAAAATGTTCTTATTAATTAAGATAAGGGATTGTGTTTTGGTTTGAGGTTTTTTTTATTTTCTTGAAGGCTTCTGGAGAATCTTTCATAAATTTGACAGCATTAGAGCATAGAGGAGTACCCAGTTGTGTGTGAGCACCATTGCTGGGACAAGCAGTGGTGCTAAAGAATTGTGCATTAAGGCTGTCATTCCTGTGCAAAGCATTAAATGTGTTTTCTTTTCTCTTGCAGGAGCTTTTCCACCACCCAAGGGTCAGACAAAAGCAATTTCTCGGGAGATGACCCTCAGTAACCTGTGGCTGGTTGCCATACAATCATTTGCATTTTTGTCAGGAGGGATGTGGTACTGCCTCTTTCAGTATTTGTACCATTGCCTATTTTAAAAGTGGAATGGGACCTGAGGACACAATGGGAATCCAGGCTCTTGCAAAAGAGTATCATGTTGTATGTGCAAATGTGAATATTCAAGAGTAAAGGAAAATACTGGATGGACTTTTACCTCTCATTGGGGGAATTTTAAACTCCACTAAAAGTGAAGATCAGTAACATAGTGACCTGATGATGTATTATTTTAAGAATTGTCTGTATTTTTAAAAATGTATACTCTCACCCACACTTAAGCAAATTCAGCATTTGGACAAAAGGTGCAATCGTACAACCACCGTAGAAGAATGTCTGTGACAAGAAAGCTTTGTCACCACAAGTATTTCTTGGCATTGTAGTTAGAGCTCAGAAAATTCAGCAACTTGTGTCTTCAGTAGTGTGTACAGCATTGGTGTGGTAGAGATTCCTCATTTGCACAACGTGTACTTTATTGCAGCTCATTGTGCTGGAGTCAGAGATCCTCGACAGAGCTGGTGGAGGTGTCTCTGTGGCTACACAGTCAGCAGTTGTTGTACCAGACACATTGATCTAAACCCAACACCCAAATAAGATCCAGTGTCAGGTCTGTCCTGTGAGGAACTGGTCCTCAGACAAGCATTGCAGCATCACAGTGTGATTCAAAGCTGTCCACATGGGATGAATCAGACCATCCCTGCTGTGGTCTGGCCATCAGCTCTCCGAGTTCCATGTGCTACCAGTGTCTCGTGTTATAGGAAAACTTGGAAAATACGAAGTCACTCAGTTAAATTCCCTTTTAGTTCAGAATGCAGCTCAACCCTCATCATCAGTTTTGAAAATGCACTTTCAAAGATGAAAAGTCAGTGAAGGAAAGACATAAAACTTAGAGAACAGAGGGAAGCTTTGTTTGTTATGCCTTGAAAGGCAGAGCAATTCTAGCTGTTTCTGAAGGTCTGCTGGTGCTGCTGATGATTTTTAGCCACCTTTGTATTTTGTATACTGCAGTCCAACCAAGGTGACCTTGGAGTGGTTTATAGAGGCCTTTTTCTCCCCGCTAGTTGCAAGAGTGCTAAATATACTTGTGGGAGAGTTTAATTCAATGCCAACCATCTTAACGTTTTGATAAGGAGTAATAGAAGAAACTAGTTTCATAAAAAGAAAAAATAGGTCTAATTGCTATCATAAGTCTGTAGGAAGATACTACTGAAAAAATAAGTATGGTAAATATTCTGAATAACTACATGGAGGACAGTATTAATTAGCTCACCACTAAAATCTTACTGGAAGAAGGGTGGGTTGAACTGAAGGGCAGATGAGAACAGAAGACACTTTCAGATGTGTAGGGCAGGATTCTTTTGAAAGGATGTTGATGTACAGCTGTACTTCTGGCAGGTCTGGCTGGCATTGTGTTTATGTGATTATGCACAGATTTGTGAGAACTGTTCCTAAAATAAAACTAATCTCTCTAAATACAGGCAGGGTAGCCAGAACTTCAGATGTTGGCATACTGCCTTTTACAGAGTAATTTTGTTGAGAACAAAGTAAGCCCTCAGTAGTTTTGGCTCTGAGCTAGCAATATTGATTCCCCTTCTGTCTCCCTCTGCTGCTACATGAATCACAGGAGGTGGTGTGCAGAATACAAAACCTTGCCAGTGTTCCCTTTTGGGGGGGGGAACAAAGAGCGTACCAAAACACAAAGCAGTGCCAGTTTCTCTGACTTTGTGGAAAAATACCTTGTCAAATATGCCATCCCTGCACCGCCCCATGCAGCAGTGGTTGCTCAGTGGGGATGGATGCAAAATGATACACCATGGTAAGGTCCCCTGAAGTGTGTGTTCCCTCCCTGACTCCACAGGGGGCTGGAGGCAAAGTACAGTGGTAGCCAATAGCTTCATGTCTGAGGCAAGATACTGTTTATAAATACCATCTCTGCACCTGAATTCTGGTGTAACCATTAAAAAGAGGCAGGTATGCCATGATAGAGAGGGACCCCGTGGAGTTATTTTTTATTTCATGTTGCTCTTGCTAAAGTTCAGCTGATGGAATGAATGTATTTAATCTGCCGTTTGACAGGGAGGTGTTGGGGCAGCCTAGCACTGTTCTAAGTGGTTGTTTCTGCTGAATGTGGGAATGACTCTTATAGCTGCAAAAGGCAAGTGGCAAGCTACTCAGTGCTGTCCTCCCCCATGTAGTTTGATCAGAACCATAGAGATGCCCAGAGTACAGCTCATTTTATTTTGAGCTAGGACAAACTGGACTTATGAAAAAAGGGAAATTTATATAAGCAGATTGCACAGCAGTTACTCACATCAGGAGATTGTTCCTTATAGACCCTGTGAACTCCATGTAAGAGCATCTTGTTTTGTTAAATGCGGTATTTTTATTTTCTTTTCCCAGTGGGTTGCAGTCAATAGCAAGCGTTCACGTGCTGCCTCAAGAAATTAGCACTGCGCAATAATGTTGCAGACAAGCGTTTGATTGATCTGGTCCTGTTCATTTTCACTTTGTTCTTCTGTAGTTCTTTCTCTTGCAAGATGTTTGTTTCCAAGCACTGGTTGTGGTTTCAGTAGGGTGAGGAAATAGTGTCAGGTCCCAGGCTTCTCTCCTGCCTGCACTGGGACATGCGAGGGGCGCCTGACACCGTGGCTCCGTACGGCCGAGTTGCTGTGGGTGACACCAGAATAGAAACCATGGGAAAGCAACTCCAAAGGACCCTCCCAGCATGATCCTGGATGCTGTTTCATGAAATAGCAAAGGGAAAAATGTAAAATGGATACAACATGTAGGAAATTCAGTGTTAAAAATACCATGCTGGTCCAGACTGTCTGGAGCTTAGCAGGTGAGTCTGTAAAACATGAATTCCTGTTGGCTGCAGTTCGGTTCTACCTTCTGGCAGTTCTGGATGTAGTGGGCATTTTGCTGCACCATCCATGGGTTGCCTCCTCTGGAGACTTCAAAATGTGTTTTGATAGAAAGTGATGTTAATGAACCATACAGTTGATCACAAATTAGTATCACATTGAATTTATATTTGGGGAAAAACAGTGGAAAAATGTGTAAAATTATCAAAAAGAAAAACTCACCAAAAAGTTCTGAAAGCTGTTGCACACAGAAGGGAGAACAGAGCAATTTGAGTGCATTGTGAATAATAAGAACAAAGATGGTTCTCTGCCAGGGTTGCCCACAAAACATCTCTAGGTTTCTATGTTTAATTGTTCACAAAGAAGTTGTTACAGTTGAAGTTTTGTCAGTCCTCACGGTTTAGCTTTGCTGCTCTGTGAATCCCACGATGTGAAGAGCACCTGCCCATCCACGCCAAGCAGTTTCTTCAGTGTCCTGGGGTGAGCGTGCCATCACTTCAGTCTCACTTGGGTTCCATGTGTGGTTCTGTTGTCTTGCAACTGTGGTGTCTCTTTTTCTCATTCTTTTCTTTCTCCTCTTTTTTTAAAGTTGCTGTCACCAGATGTTGAAAAGTGAAATTTCAGTTTACCTTGCTTTCCTGGAAAATTAAAAGCTTCCTTCTCCCTTCTCCCCCAGCATCACAAATAAGGTGCATCTTCTTGCAGTAAAAATAAAGCGATCACTGTGGTACTGTTCCTCGTTCACTTGGTTTGCAGATGATGCAGATGATTTTCTTTGTGTGACACTGCCATAAAGTGCTGTTAACTTTTCTCACCTGTTTGTACAAGATAATAACAGATACCGATCACTGTGTGTGACAGGATTCAACTGCTCCGCTTTGCCTTGACATAAATTTTGGGACCAAAGGTACCTAAAACTGGGATTTCCAAATCACGAGCCCAGGGTTGGATGCATTCTCTTGACAGTCAGCTGGAGATTTTGTGGTGATCTGATACAATCACACAAAATAATTATACATCTGGGGTTCTGTATTTTTTGGAAATAATGGAGCCATATGAAATAAAGGGTTATTTTGCAAAATTGCATATTTGATAGTTTTTACAGTTCTTTTAAAAAATACAAAGCAACAGTGGGAAGAGCAAAATGGAAACCATATTGTGGTTTAAAATGTCTGCATACATTAGAAATGCTTCTGAGCAGCTCTACTTTTTCTGTAAAAGCTGTAGACTGCCTGGCTGTGATAGAAGTCATTGGAAGGATTCTATGCATTTTAAAGTTAGACCTTTTATTTTATCATGAGATAATGAAGTAATTATTCACTGAACAACTGTCCTATTAAGATGAGTTAGTTCCTTACAATGACTTCACCATGATGTTCATATTGTATAATGAACAGGGGCTTTTTTATAGCAGTTATCTTCACCTCCAGTTTTCTCCTTCCCTTCTCTGTTACCTGCATTTGTGTTTCGTGGATGTGGAAGCCTGGAGTGACTGTCAGTGGTTTTGTGAAGGGCTGGTCATGTTTGGAATTTTTTTGCTGAATTTATTTCTACTTTTTTTTTTTTTTTTTCTTTTTTTTTTTTTTTTTTTTTTTTTCTTTCTTCTTTCTTTCTTTTTCTTTCTTTTTTTTTTCTTTTTAAATAAAATCTTTCCAGCAGCCAAGATGTTTTTCAGAAAGGTAGACAGATACCAGAAGCAGCATTTCTGTTTCTTTTCCCTGGTCTGTTTTTGGGAGTTGTTTTTGGTTTGTTTTTTTTTCTATGTCAAAAATAGAGTTGCTTTTTTTTCAAGATTATTTAATATGCTTCTGATCCTTAACAGAGAAGGAAATTTTCTTTGATGGTTGTATTTATTGTGCTTATAACTAATGGTTACACAGCCTTTACTGTGTTTACCATAAACACAGCAAATAGTAAAATAACGCTTTGGTTCACTGTACAGCTGCAGTGTTAATTTGTGATAGATAACATTGCTTATTAGGAAGGACAGAGACAAACGTTTCAGTGCCAGAAGTGGCAGGAGGAGGAGTGGAGCAGGAGGGGAGAGGGAACAGGGGACAGCAGCTTCTGCAGCCCTCACTCGCTCCAGCACCCACTAGAAGCTGTGCCAGTGCCCAGGCTGCAGGGTTCCTCTGCAAGTCACTGTGGCACTGAGTCTTCTCGAAGTTTCTGAGAGCTGAGGGCGTGCCAAGAGCAGAACCTGAGCCCCCTTGACCCGGGCTGGCCTCCTGCAAGAATGTGACTGCAGCCTGGTTGGGAGCCAGGCTGTCGTCATTGCGAGGTCTGTACAGTTCTGAAGGGGGATCTGTTCTTAAGCAGCTCCAGCTGGGCAGAGTAATGCCAGGTGGGACAGCCCCAGTCATTCTGTGGCCCTGGCACCTCTTGAGTTCTGCTGGGGCCCAGTCCTGCAATGTCTAAGGAAGGGAAAAGGAACTCCTTACATGAGACATCTCGCACAATTCCCAAAACAGCACCGTGGTTGTAGTGCCGTCTACCTCTTTGTTTCCCATCTGGGTTTTGTCTTGTTTTTCTGTGTGGTGGTTTTCTGTCAGGGGTGGGGGAATTGGGGAGTGGGGGGGAAAACTTGAAATCTGAATATTAAGACACTGGTGGGGGATCCAGTGCTTACCAGCTGTGTTGTCATATTGAAAAAGCCATTGTTTTTAATTCCTGCCTAGTATGAAATGTTTGTTTAAAAAAAATCCTTCCTGCTGGAAAGAAAAATGTATTTTTAAAAAGAAAAAACATCTCTCTTGGCTATGAGAATGTCAGCTGTATGAGTTGTGACCATATCATGACATGCTGATCAGATAAATAAATTTTTATCTCTCAGGACTCAATTGTATTTTTGCTGTTCTGGTAACTTTCAGCTTTTCTGAAAGGATGCTCTTCATTTTGAAGACTTCTAATTTCAGCTGAAACAGCAAATAAAAAAGGTGTGTGAATGTCATGTGTACTAACTCAGGTTTACAAAAACCCATTTCTGTTTTGATTTTAAAAAAAAAAATTCATCCTGTGAAAAATCATAAAAGGCTACAGGTAAAAAACCAGGCAGCTGAGGTGGGCAGGTATTGCGTGCTGCAGATATCAAAGGCAAAGAAAAGGTATCTCTTGAGGGAGAGAAAAAAAGATGTTTTCTTGTTATAGCTTTCTATAGCTAGAATCTGTTCAACTTTACTTAATCTTCCCATATGTCCTTGGGCTCCCAGTGGAATAAGGAAGAAGTCTCTTGGGTCGGTTTTGCATTCCAGTGTCAATCTGGTTTTGTACCAGGCTTGACCAAGATTCTCCGTGGGCTTGGAGATGTGGTGCATCAGGAATTTCAGAGCAGCTAGTGTTGGGATATGGTACAGCTGAATAAAGGCTGCCAATATTTTTGCTTAAAAATAAATCATTGTAAATGGCATGACTGTGTAAGTATTAAAGGCTGATAAGAACAGATAGATAGTGGATTAAAGGTGGCAAGGAGCTTGCTGGATGGTGATGTGCAGATTTTTAAGTTTACCTTGGGAAACTGGAAGTTCCAAAAAAGTAGGTGTTGTGAAAGGGATCAAACTCTGGGTCTATACAAAGAGTAAATAATAAAGTAACCTCGGTAGAGCTCTCCTGTGTGGCTTTGGGAAAAATCAGCACTGGTCCTGCTCAACAAAACTTACAGGACTAAATCAGATGGCAAATGTGGCTCATTATACAATAGAGTTGCTTTTTTATAATCTCACTTGAGAACCTGATGGAGAAAACCCAAAAGGTCAATTTATACTGAATTACCTTTGGAGAGGAAATTTTTCATTTGAAGTTGGCTAGTATAATTCTGCAGATCTGTTCAACTGTGTACAATATTTTCATAAATTATATGAAATCACATTTTTTTATAACCAATTTGCTACTTACAAGGACAAGGTGCTGAATGGTCCAAGTCAGTGCAGTGTATGTTTGATTCTGAGCAAAAGGAAGGTCATCTAGCCACAAGGAATGGATGTCTCCCAGGAAGAGAAATTATCCCAGAACACAAGAGTTGAGAGATTCTGGCAACTGAAGGCTGCATTTCTGCTGTAAATAAATACATAGAAGTAAATAAAAGGGCAGATTTGACCCTTTGAGCAAGAAGGAGCAGAGGGTAGTAGGACTTCCCTTTGCAACATTAGTGAGACCAGATACTGAATATTGACTCAAAGCGGCAAAGCAAGATGGAAGGGAAGAGCCTGGCACTGTGTTACCCCAAAGTGAAGCTGTTGGGTTTTCTACTCCCTCTTTGTTGCATTTGGCAACACTGAAGATATTTCTGATATTGTTCTTGTGTTCCCTTCTCTCTGCATTTCTCTTAGGCAGACACAAGGATCTGAAGGGAAGAAACCTAGATCTGTTAGGTAGGGGCTGCACCTTGAAGTGCACAAGATGTCAGGCATCCTGAAAGAGAAAACTCCCTCCACTGAATGAGATGGTGATTTTCCTGCACTGAAAATGCCAAACTTTGAATCTGTTAGAACAGAACTGATGGTTTAATTTGCTTTTTGGTTTTGGGTTTGGTTTGTTTCTGGTTTGGGGTTTTATTTGTTTGGCTGTTTGGTTGTTTTGTTTGTTTTTTGTTGGGTTTTTTTGCCATTGCTCTGACTAAATACTCTCTTGCAGCTGGCAAGACCAGTGGAACATTTTATGTGCCATGCTCTGCTCTGTTAGGCCATGGCCAAATGATTTACAGGACCCCACCTGACAAGCAATTTTAAGAGCCTTCAGAGCTGAACCTTGTATCCTGTAAGGTGGGTGGGGTTGCTTTTCCAGGAAATTCCTAATCCAAAACTGATGACAAAAACAGGTGTGAATAATATTTCATATTTAGTAGAGTCTTAAAACTAAGCTCTGTTAATTGCCCATAGACCTGCAGTAATATTTGCTGAAGCAATGTTACTTAGGTAGCACTGGATTAATTTCTGTAAAAAAAATTTTCTCTCACTTCTGTTCATTCCAATATTAAGTGTTGATTCCACTGTCACTGGTTTTCTTACTCCAGCTATTCCCCTAGGGAAATACTCACAAGATGCAGTTTGATATTCTGTGTTTGTACCACAGCTGATCCCTGAAGTTCAGAACAGGCAGCTAAGGATTTGCTAAGTGGGCAGAAGCACCTGCAGGTGAGAACAGTCACCAAAGGTTGCCTCTAACACCTGCTCCAGTGAGGCCTTTAGCCAAGTCTCTCTGCTGTGCTGAGAGAAGGATCTAGGTCAAGATTGATTTTTAGAATTAATCATTGAATAAGCCTTACACACACAAAGTGAAGCTGCACCAACACAACATCTAAAAGAAAGACCCCAAGCAGAAACAATTAAAGCTACAAAGTTAATCTGGGAAAACTTAGAGAACTAAGGAAAACTTGTCTGCTTAGCTTCTCCAAGAGTTAAGTAAAATACCACTGTGCAAGGTGCTGTCAGTCATGGACTCCAGGCTGGAAAAAAGAAGTCTGAAGAAGCAGCAGTTCTATGCAGAATCTAATGAGCTGAGCTCAGGATGAGGAAGGGAGGGAAAGCCCCAGCTTGGGCATGTGTTCAGCTCTCCATCCCTCAAGTCCTGAAATCAGAACTGTTGCCTTAAATGTTTTATTACAGAGCTGAAATAGAAGTAGGTAATGTTTAGCCTAATTACAGAGGGAGGTTGTGACCTACATTATGCAGGTAACAAGACTAAATAATTCATGGGCTTTGGCCCAAACGTCTGTGAAACTTAGAACTTTATTGGCAGCTAGATTGCAAATTCTTTTTCTATGCTTTTACCTTCTCAATGCAACACTTCTGTTTTCTCCTCCAGCCTTACAAACCCCAATTCTGCAAGAAACAGCAATAGATACAATGCTAATTTTTCAGATTAATCATTTGTATCTGTGGAGTAACTATTAAAACGTCTTCCTTTCTTATATAAGCACAGATGATTGGAGCTGCATAGAGAATCAGGCCCCAGATATGTCTGAGCCATTATCTTCACACCCAGAACAGCCAGGACAAGTGCCTCAGAGAAAACTGAAAGGATCCCTGGAGTGGATAAGCACCAAATAACCTTGCTATATATAGAAATTTTCTTCCTAACCCTTCCACTAGAAACTGGCTTATGGCCTGGCTCACTGAAATTTACATCCCTGTTTTGTTTTGCTTTTAGTTTACCTCCTCACTGTCAGGGTTTGTTGGTTTAGTTTTTGGTTTTATTTTGTAGACCTGATGGTTTTTGAGCTTGGGAAGGTTAATGAGTCCTGCAGCCACTTGGAAACTCTATCAGAAGTCCACTTTTTTTCAGAAAAAGCTTCATTCTTTATAAATCTTCTAGGTTTGCATTGGTTCTTCCTTTCCTCTTGTGTTATGAGAAATTTTTAAAAACCCCCAAACCCTGATGTAGCTTATTCCCTCTACCTTTCCTGCTTTTATATCCTCTGTCATTCTACTACAACTGAGTATTTCTCTGAACAATTTAAATTTCTGTTCTCATTGTGGTAGATCCATCACCTGCATAGTTAAGTTCCTTCTGCTTTTTATTACAACATTCAGAGAATTGATTGTCCTATCAGTATAATTTATTTAAATACTTATCCATACAGCTTGATGGTGAGCGGATTAGATTTATTAATGGATTAGTAATTTCCTGACTCCAGTGACACATATAAATCAAACAATAAATAAGTTAGCAGCTACAGAACAAAAATCTGCTGCCAACAGTTTTTAATTTCCTACACAAAAATATCCACATTTAATTTTATTGCACAGTGAAGAAGACTAAAAAGATAAAGCTGTTCCCTAAGTAAAGTGAGAACAGGGAAGTTGCTTCCTTCATATTAATCTTTCTTTTAAAAATAATTTAAAAAAAAACCCGGTCAAATGACGTCAAGTTTAATAAGCTTGTGCTGGTATCTCCCTGAAATTTTTGAGATCCTAGGAGCTGTTACAGAAACCAACAAACTGCTAACCTGATCCAGAGCCACTGATCAAGAGCACTTTGGGGAGCTGCCCTAACTCCTAATGCATCTATGAAAAGTTGGCCCCTGATTTTTATTTGTGAATTTCTAATTTGTTATATGGAAATAAATACAAAAATATTCAGTGAAGCCAAAGGATAAGGATGTGGAGAAACTCCATACAGGCTCCTGACCTTTATCTTCTGGTTTGCATTTCTCTTTGCAGCACTTTGTTGTGTAAGGAGGTATTATATATGCTGGGTATGTTAATGCAGGCAGCACAGCCAACCTGAGTGTATTAAGGGTAGAAATCACAAGGTCAGAAGTGCCAGTTGTACTAATTAGTGCAATCCTGACTAAGAACAGTTACATGACTTTATTTTTAATGAGCACAAGGATTATGGGAATTTAGATAGAACAATAATCTATTTTTATCTGGTATTTTGTAAGCTCAGAAGATGAATCAGGAATAAGCTGCACAGTAAGACAGGCCAGAGCTGCAGCTAAATTATCAAAACTGCAGGAACAAAACATTTCTTACCTAGAGCACTGCATGGAAGTCTCCAGGTTAGGGCAATAACCCTTACTTGTATGTGTTACAGTGACAAGGTAAAGTATAAGTCTGGCACCCACCTCAGTAATTAGTATGACAAAACTTATTATTTAATTTTTTTAACACTTTGGTGTTTGCAAGTCAGGAGGGAGAGACATTTTGCTAGTGTTTTATCAGACTTTTTTCTTCTAATTGCTGCATCATCTGCCATTGAAGGCTAAGAAGGCTAAACCTTTTAAAAGGGGGGAAAAAAACAGCAAAAAGGAGCTGTTTGGGCAGGGTTTCCATAAGGAAAACTCCTTTCCCTAAGGAGTAGGAGTTGACTTACATGCTTATGTGAATTATATGTTCTGTGTATGCAAAGGCTGGGATTTGCTTACTCTCTTTCCTGCCTTGTGCACTGGCTGCTGGTAGTTAAATCAAACATCAAAGGTGGGGTCTCCTCCTTGCCAGGAAGACATTTGCATTGCTGCAATGCTGCAGGCAGACAAAATCAAATCAGTGGGAAAGTCAAAACAACTTTCTACACCTTGGGAGATGGGAAAGGGGACACATGGCATTTAAAGCATCATTAAATCAGAAAAGTCTGGGGATAGGAAGCCCCACTGGGCTGCCCCTAAATGCAGCCTAGCCTGGAACCTGCAGCCCAGTCAGGCTGAGTAGGTAGGCACGGGGTTCAGGAAAGTAAAGTGTGACTCTTCTCTTGTCCTTACAAACCGCAGTAAAACTTCTCACACTTTTCACCACTGCTTTTATCTCCACCTGAGCAGAGCCATGTGTATTTTTAGGATGACTGGATCTCATGAGCATACCATCTCCTTGGATATGTAATTCAACAAACTGGCACACTCTGGTAGGTCTCTGTATTCCAGCACATTTTCCAGAGAGCTGAAAAGATAATGAAGTGCACCTTGCTATGCTATATGAGCTGGTTGAACAATTTGTAATACAAACATTGCGTGGACAAAATATTTTCTGGTGATTCACCTTAACTGAGAAGGTAGGGTGAATCACAGTATCTTGTAGGAATTTGTATTAACAGTTGGTAATTTAGAATTTTTTAGATAATACCTTTTCAGATAGGGCATAGAACAGGATTTTTCCTATATCAGAATGTGGTATGAATGTCAGAAAAACTTAACTTGGGGCTGATTTAAATTGTGCTGCTGTTAGTCAAGTAAATTGTCATGGTACTAAAAGTCACTGGGCAATTTAACTTTTGGATTGCTATTTCATGCCCAGGATCCTGTTTTAGGTTGAAAACAAGTTTAAGAGTACCTGGAGAAACGAAAGTTTAATGTAAAGGATAAAATGAATGTTTCAGCTTATACAAGACTTTAGGCTGCTCACTTTTTTTGTTCTTTGCAGTTTAAGGATTTGCCACAAAGAATTGCACAGGCCCAGTTTCCTTAAGATGATAAATCTGTTGAACACATCCCAAATGCAAAATCCTTCCAGAAATTATCTGCCACAGCTAGAGAGAACTGTGCTGTATCTAATTTCCACTTGAAGGCTGGAGAACATTTCTCAACACCCCATAGGCACCTGCTGCACCTGGGTTGCTCAGTGCCTCTTTGTCTGGTGGTGCAGCTGGACAGTGTTACCTCTCCTGCTGTGGTTCTGCAGAGGTTCAGCTACCTCAGTCCTTCAGGACACTCTCTTTCCTCCAACTTGCATCACCAGGGGAGTTCCCAGTACTGAAATGTTAAGAGTCCTTCATCCCCTCCAAAAGAAGATATATCAATAAGAGGATTATTACATCTGTGCTGAGATTTTTGGACCTGGCTTGTTTGTTATGTAAGATCTGTCAAACTGGTTGCTGTCCTCAGTTTTCTGTGGTGATGCAGCAGGTTACTAATCATGCTGTATCCTCCTAGATCCCTGGAAGGTATCAGGTGTTTGATAAACTGATATCAAAGAAATTTACTAAGAAGGCCTGGGCTTCTGTGGCACTCGTTTATCTTTGGTATCACTTGCTGTGCTGCCCCAAATAGGAATTTCTCAGGCCAGGATCTGTGGAATCATGAGCTTCTGCTCAAGCAGTGACTGAGATATTTTACAATAAATGTTTTGGCTAAATAGTCAGTGAGATGCTGTTCTCTTCTCAGCCTCTTTCCCTGCTCACCTGTTGTCCCAAAGCTGGGTAAGAACTCTGATGACAACATTCCATCTGGATTTTCAGCTGAGTAATGGCTCACACTTAAGCCTCAAATGATGGGAAAGCTCTCTTACTTATCTCAGGACTGTACCCTAAAACACAGAAAATAAAAGAGGGTGGAAGGTGCTTCTGTTCAGCTGAGTTACAGACCTACAGGAAACACTTAGAAAGATATTTAGACATTGAAATTTGCTTTAATATTTAGACAAAAGTGGAAAGAAAAGGCAGTAAGTGCATATGTGTCAAAATTAAAAAGAGAAGTGGTATTTATAGTGATGAATAAATATGATGAGAGGGATGCATTATATTTCTGCACTGTACTAGAGAATCTTTTTTTCCAGCTTTATAAAACATGAATTCTTATACTTTTATATAAGTAAATTCCTGAAGCTACAGCTGGGCCAGATGATTTCCTCACTGGAGCGAGATACCCTGCAGAAGAGAACTGCTCAAGCACAATCTCAAACCCAGTCATGTCTACATTGCTGGGTAGTGTTTAAAACACAACCTGAGTCAGTTCCTAGTGCTGCATGCAGTCCATGGAAAGCAGCCTCTGGAGCTACCTGCTCATAGCAGTGCCTCTCCTACCTGCAGCACTGCAGTGTCTGGTGTAGCCTCTCCCAGGCTTCCCAAAGGATGGGAGCACTGGAGTCTTACTTCATGGTCATTTCTTGATTTATTTGTGGCAGATGCAGAGCTTACCTTCTGCACTTCTCAGTTTCTCTGCCAGTGGTGACCACCACATTAAAAAGTGTAGGCAGGTGTTCTGCCCTCAGATGTTCCATCCAGAGTGTGTCTTATGGATTTGGACAGGCTCTGATTCCAGTCTGCGTGAAAACACCAGGCCAAGAACCAAGGTAGCAGAGGGCTGAGTAACTGCTTATTAGATCTCACAGCACTGCCCAGGGAGGTTTCCAAACAGATACAGGAGGGGAAGGAAAGTTCAGTGAAAGAAACAGACTTCAGGACAAGGCTCTGGTGAGCTTGCCACTGAAAATGAAGTTACGGGACAAGTACTCAGCACTCACCCTGATGGGGGCTGGTGGTACATTCAGCAGCAATTAAATGCCCCACCCTGCCCTTTTCTGAACAGTTCCTTGTTAGGGGACTCAGTATTTTTATTACAATTTGTCTCTTCCTGCCTTTTATTCTTTTCTGATATAAGCACCTTACTTCTAGGATGTTCTGTCCAAAAGCTGAAGAATTACTTGGCTGAAGCAGATATTTTGAATGTTAGACATAGGAAGCAGCTTGGTAGAAGTAATTATCATAGAATCATTAGGGCTGGAAAAGATGATGTGTACTTACACACAGGCTTGCCATGGTTTAGTTAATTGGCTCAGGCATGTGCAAGCACACTCATTTAGCTTCCTCCTAGGCCTCCAAGTGCACCAGCTATAGTGTTGTAAGCATTGAACTGGTGATGCTGTGTAGCTCTGTGTGTAGGCCAATTTCTCCTTTTCTTTCCTTAATCCATTGCTGCAGGAGTAGCACTCTGAGTTCAGAGTTTTTATAATGGTGAAATAGCCTGTTCTGACAAGCTGTATCAAGCTTTGAAAACAGGTTAGCATAACCAAGCAGAGATGATTTCATTCTTACTTTCAGGAAGAATGAGAACAATTAAGCCTTAATAAACCCAGGCTACCTGCTCCTGGGACCATTTCCACAGGGATGTCTGCTCATACCTCTGATGCAATGTGTTAACAGGGACATTGATGCCTCTAAGCATATGCCTCTCGTCCTTGTTGACAAATGCACACCAATAGATGCTGTGGGTGATGCATCATTATGTAATTGTGCTTGTGGTGCTGACACTGAACCTCCTGTGACATTACAGATCCTGTATTAAAGACAGAAGCAGCTTTATCCTAAGTATTATTGCTGATGTGAACAGACTCAAACACAAGCAGATGCACTGCTGCTACATGCAGTGTTAGGCAACTGTGACATTAATAATTTTCAATTAAAAAACTGTGTCTTAATTTGTTCATAGAGAAAAACCAAATATTTGGGTTCTAAGGATTTTGTAGATTAACATCTGTGGTGTTGGTATTAGAGAACTGTAAGATGTACATTAAGAAATATATTTTGACCTTGACTACTCAGGCTTTGATTATTCAACCCTTCCAGTTATTATAAAAGGGGTCAGGTCCTCTCGTGTCTACTAATTAAAATGAAAAGCTAAAATGTTCCAAATTTGTCTGAAACCTCGAAACAAATTTAGTTTACCGGCAGAGAGAAAGAGATTAAAAATGTGGGAAGGGGGGAGGGAGAAGAAAATGAATGTCCCAGTTCATCAGAATGCTATTGATTTTGACACTGAAATGTTGGAGGCCATTCCAATATTTTAAGAAACACATGAAGCCTTGTGGTCACTCTACTGGACTGGCATTGGAAAAGCTTTGGAAGCTGTTCCCCTCTGGCCTACCAAGTCACTTTGCCTCCCTGTGCTTTTGTGTTCTGCACTGAATAGCACTGACACAAACCTTATGCCCACTCACACCAAAACTAGCTATTTTCTGCCAGTACAATATGCTGAATTAGCTTGTGGTGGGATCAAAGAGACACCAAATTCTGTGATCTGTCTAAAGTGAAACTACAGAGGTTAGGTAATGGATCAGCATTTCCCACTGGATGTGACCAACATGACTTTAACCTCACAAACACAGGACTAACAAATCCACTTCAAATGAGGTTTAAATTGGGGTCCGGCACTTTGTGGTATGTCTTCTAAGCTTCCTCTTTTCTTCTGGATGTCCCATACACCCACAAATCGTGTCCTCAGATCATCTAATCACAGAGACCGTATTTGCAGCCAAAATTACAATTGATTTTACTTTGATTATCAATCCAGTACACCAACACTATTCAAACAATGAATATTAGAGGACATTGCTATTTTTCAAAGGCAGCTGAATCACAGACAGCAGCAGTCTTCATCTGAATTTTTCATTTAGAAAATGAAACCTTTCATGGAGCTGACTAAGCTGTCTGTGTGAGCCACCAGGAGACAGGATTGATGGATATCACAGGGACTGTGCAGAGTCAGTGATCTGAACCACTGAGAAGCACAGAGCTCATGGTCACACCCTTACTGAAGATACTGAGTTAAAGCTGTCAGTTTAGAGCTGTGCAGGCCAGCATATCTTAAACAGAAGGACTCAGAGCCAGCTCTTGTTAATTAGGAGTCACATAATTATGTAGTATGTTTTTCCTTTAAAGACATTAGGGAAGGCTTTTTGGGAAAAGAACTGTATTTTCTGGACTGAACAAGAAAATATACAGTCTTCTCATTCAATCTTGGTTGAGTCATATCCATGTAGTTGCAACATAGTTGGTGTCCTCACACCAACCTGTCAGCTTTCCTGGGTGCTCTTGTTAGCTTAGGTAAAACCACACTCAAATAAAAACTGAGCTTACCTACAACCTTGCTAGTGTTAGTGCTGTAAGCACAAATGAATGACACTGTAATTCTCCTAACAGAATAAGATGTATTAAAATAACTATTTGGACTGTCTGCAGTTAGCCAGGCCAAAGAGCAGACTGCTCCTATTACCTACACAACTTTCATCAGCCTGTGACTTAATGGAATACTGATCTTAAGGCCAAAAAGCTAAATTCAATTGTAAAAAGGACAGCTTTAGAATTAGGGTCAATACTTTATATTTTCATGACATTAGAAATGTAGTTTATCCAGATGTGACATTTTCCCTTCTGAAATGTTAGACAAAATTACAGTCTCTATTCGCTCCATCATACTAGCAATTTTATTAAAATGTGCTATAAGAATTATCCCCAAACCAAGAAGTTTGTAGATATATAGTTTGTATAGTGTGAAAATCTAAAATGGTTATATTAAGATATAAGATTGTTGAATGGTTATCTAGATCATGAAAAAGGATTTAACCCTGTTGTGACAAGGTAGGGAAACTATCTTTCTTTAAAACACGAAAATGCCCTAAGCTAATTGTATTGCACTTTATTGCCATGAAACAGAGGGTTGTCTGGGAGGCTTAATATTGCATTTCCATCCCACACATGAGGGGTGGGAGAAACATGCCCAGTTTCCTAAAAGAAGATTTTTGTGGTTGATTCCTCTGTTGTTACTCTGCCCCACAGACTTCAGGCCTACTGTCCATCCTGGGCTTCATTTAAATCCTGCAAGTGTGATCCTAAGAAGGCTTTTTACTGAAAAAAAATAATACCAGTAATGAGCAGACTTCCCAGCTTAACGACCCCCATGTGAGAATAAAAGTGGGCAGAATACAGGCTTTTTTTTTTGACCTGGTCAGCTGGCCAGTCTGTGACGGCTGTGGTGACTGCAGCTCTCCACACCCAGAGCTGCTATTAAGGGAGAAGGAAGCTGAGTTCAGGAGACAAAGAACACAAATCTGTAGGAATCCAGCATTCCCAGGCTCTGTCACTCATAGAACAGCTCGAGAGGATTTATCTTCTACACTTCTTCGAGGAATAATTCTTGGCTTGTGCAATAAATTACTACAGGATAAATGTATGAGAATATTAATAATGAAAGCATCTTCCTCTTCTATGCTGCAGCTCATCAAAAGATAAAAATCTTCATCATTACCTGAGAAGTTGGGAGCAGAGCTCATTTCATTCCAGAGAAGCAGAAGTGACACAGCCCCTGTGCCTGCCTTGCCCATGGCCACACAGGAAACCAACAGGGAGGGTTTCAGGAAAAACAAACCACCCCATTTTTATCAGCAGCATGTGGGAAAACTGATGTTCCTGTTGTCTGTGTTTAAAGTAAAGGAAGGACTTGACTGTGTTCTGTTTGAGCTTACTGAGATATTTGCTACCTGGAACTGGCAAACATTGTTTATGAGATTAGACCAAGTAGGCAGTGTTGTTATTCTTGTAGAAATTACATTTACAGGACTCTCCTGGAATCATCTTGTTTCCCAAAGCTTTCCAAGTATCATGCTGGTACAAATCATAAACCTGACTGTCATACATGATATATTTTTATGATAGTTGCTGTGATACCGGGCTAGTTACTAAAATAACACCAGCTATTCAGAGTAAAGTCAGAGAAGAGGCTCCTGTTGACCTGAATGGAGCTGAGACTTCTTCATGTTAATACTTGGTAGATAACTAAGTTCTGATTTTACAAATTCAGTTGCTGAGACATTAAAAGTTAAGGAAATTTCTTTCATCAGCTGGATGGGAACCTGTCCTTGCTTGCAATATCTATCCTCACACATCTTGGCATTTTTGCCATGTTTGGGTTTCTTCAGTGAGCAGCTCCAGGATCTGTCTTTAGCCTGGCTCTCCACAGGAAGGGCACAAACTCATAATGTGCAGCAGGTTGGGATCAAGGAAAAGCCTTGTCCAAATCACTGGCAGTGAGCCTGGAGCAGTTCTGTGCTGTGTTTCCTGTGGGTAAGTGCTGCAGGCTGGGGGGACTGCAGCTCTCAGCATGGCACGAGCCAAGCTCCCACAAGGCAGGCTGAAATCACATTTCATTGGAGAAATGGCAAGAGAAGTTGAGGGCAGTATAAAGAGACTGCTGCTCAGTTTTCTTCACCCTATGCCATTCATTATTTCAGGACTTTGCCCTCATTCTCAGGGTTGCAAGACCTAAATTACAATGTGGGTGTTAATACAGCAAATCACTGCAGATAGGGAGAGGATCCACTCTGATATTGGGTAGTGACTGTAGTCACTGTGTCTGTTTTTATAATTATATTGGCCTCAGTGCATTTCATTCTGCATTGATACCTGTGTTAGAAAGAAAGGAACTGCGCATATTTTAAATTTAACCTGCACTGTTTTTTCTAGTCATGTACACAGAATGCATCTTTCCACTACCAGTATCTTTTGGGCATTTGAATTAGAAAGAGAGCCAGAAAGAAAAGAATAGGCATTTTTGCCTAAGATATTCTAGGATTTTAGAACGGTGTTGGACCTCATGAGTTCCACAAATTCATTTCAGCCAAAATTAGTTTATGATTCTAGGCCTAACTCCTGTTTAGGAGGAATTGCCCCTTCCCATGGACATGTGTGTGTTATGTACTTGGAAGCCCCTTGCTGATGGGGCTGTTTGGGACCTCCAAGATAAAGCTGCTGTCTCCAAAGAAGCCAAGTCCAAAGTTGCTGCTGTGCCTGGACAGCAGGGTATATGTGGGTGCATTGTGTATGGGGTTGTTTGCTGCTCAGAGATTCCTTGCAACACCAAAATTTGAGGGGGGGATGTGGGGTTGTGTGAAATAAGGACAGGATGACAATGTTCACAACAGAAATACCTCACAGGAATAGTTGTCAACTCCATTACTGTCAAATTAATTCTGAATTGTTGCCCATCATACGCTGTTTAGCTTGAGGGAAGTTAAATGGTGGCATTGCCTCTGTGGCAGAAATGAGAGTAGCTCAGCCCTCTGAGGAACCTTGAAGAGTGGCAAAGGAAATGTCAAATATCATTTGGTCAGAGAGCATTTCTAAGGTCCTCCAAGGAATAGTCCTTGCTCCATGCACTTTATCTCCACTAGATATAGGAAACAGAGGGAGTTCTTCATTTAGGAAGTATCAGCTCCCAGAGAAAGCTGGGGATGTTTGGAGTTGAGGCTACATTTGGACTGAGACAATGTAATTTGATTTCACAGGCCAAATCTGCACCTCCAAGCAGCTAAACTTCTGACTTGAGAGCAGCAAAGGACAGCAGATGGAACAGGCTGAAATTCAGCATTAGCAGGCTCAGTTTCTGGATCAACAGTTAACTTGGCATGTGACACCAGGCAAGCCCATGGCATTATCAGCACTCCTCTAATCTGGCATGGTGAGACTCAGTGCAGCAGACCTTCTAGTCCAAACCAATCTCAACATTTGAACTACTGGGCAATATCTCATCAAATTATGTTTACACACTCTGATAAGCGAGATTTCATGACAACGAGTGTTAAGGACCTGAATAAATGAAAGATTGTCTATTTAGATGCCTAGTTACAATTTAAATCCCCAAATAAGTTTGTTTCTACCTTTGTAGTGCATCGAACTGTATCTAGAGAAAGGAAAATATAAGGACAGGCTTAAAACAAGGGAAACTGATTCCTCAGTGGACCTAAATAATTCCCTGGATGCTTTTCTGTTAAGTTGCTGGTTCATTTAATTTTTTTTCCTTCCCTCACAAGAAAAGACCTACAGGAGCTTTTCTTGAATCTCCAGGCTTACCAAATTGAAATTTTGTGGAAATACATTGAAGGAGACACTGGGAATGTGCAGTGCAAGTGTGTCTCTATGAGCCAAGTAGAGATCTTGAGAAAGAAACTGAGGGTGCTGAGGGAGTTGAATGTGACACTCTTGTCTAGAAAACACAATGAAGCTGAGTGCTACTAGACCTGTACATTAATTCCTGAACTATCTTAGATGTATGGAGTGTGGAATAATGACCAGGCCTTCTGATCTGTGATGATACTGATGAGAATGCTACTGGCACAGTAGAGAGAATTAAATGTTTAAGAGTTGTATACTTGGGGTGATCACACAAAGCCTGGATTATTCTCTGGGGTCAAGCAACTGCTGTTGTCACTTAAGGCTTCACAGGTTAATGGTCGTTATCCATCTTGCAAAGTGACCTTAAAATTACAGTCCAAAAGGAACTTAGAAGTTACATAACAGTCTGCACTAATTACTCTGTTTGTGTACAAGTATTTTGCCATCCATGCATTCTGTGTTCCAGGCTAACAACAGTGCAAGATCCCAGCAGGTGCTGGTGAGAAAACAGGCGTAACTGGTGGGGTAATCTCAAGGAGAGAACAACCCCTGCTGCAAGCTCCTCTGGCAGAGACTTTACAGACTCGACAGATTTGTCCTCTCCCTCGCTTTCTTCCCTGGGCTCACAGCGGTGGCCGTGTGGCTCCCTGTGGCCAGAGGGAGAATTGCTTTTCCCGAGCAATCCCAGTGAAGATTTTATTTGTGGGGTCACTTACACATAGTTCTAGGAGATGGCATTGTAACTTCTGACTTTTAGACGCTTCAGTCTTATCCATAAAAGGCTTTGGAGCATGACTAATTAATACAATAATCACCTCTTGCAGAGAACACATTAACTCCCTGAACTCTCAGGACTTACAGGATCAGAGAGAATGCTGGAACTCGCTGGGAAATTGAATTAGCAGATTCTCAGGATGGCAGGCAGCAAGGGACTTCATGCACTCATGTGTGCTGAGGGATGAGCACCATGCCCCAGGGACCCAGGCAAAGCTGCTGTCTTCACTAGGATTACACCATGTGGGTACTTCCCTAAGGACAAAAGGGAATGAGCTCCAGAGAGCTCTGGAGCCCAGTATTTATTCAAACTAATATTCTGTGAATCAAATGATCTAATTAACTAAACATGCATGTGACCACAAAAATGTTATTTTTAGCTCACATTGCAAACCTACATCAGGGTTGCATCTTTTTCTCCCTGAAACTCTGCATCTATTTTCTACAGAATCCCCCTATTTCTTCTGCTTTAATTCATCAGTGATCTGTGTGACTGCTCTTTAATTTTGATTCGCAGAGTCTGTTATGTCTCTTCATCCTTTTTAATTATGAGATAAGCTTCTAATAGAAAGACAGAAATAATCAGGGTGTTTGAAATTCGTTTTACCCAACAATACAAGAAATGTTTTCTTTCTGTTTTTAAGTAGAAAAGGAGATGACAATTACTGATCAATGTGATCAATAAAATTAATTCCAATCTGGATTTTTATTACCAATTTCCAGGATTCACGATAAATTGAAGATGATACTGAAATAACAAAGATGGAAGCAAAATAGTTTCAGACTCTGAGCTTCAGCCCCTCCAAAACTGAATGAGGTATCACAGAAATCAGATTTCACATTCAGAAAGAGCAGTTCTCAATGGATTTAAGCATTTGTTTGTCACATACCACAATAATTGTTATCACTCTAGTTCTGCAGATTTGGGGACTGTGAACTGCCTGAGGTGTCAGCAGCCATTACCCTAAACTGTTTCATGTATACTGTAGCTACTCACTATGGTTCACCCGATTGTGTAGCATCACTGTAACATTTTGTCCCTTTATGTTTTTCCAAAAGGATGGACTGTGTAAGAAAAAAAACCCAAAAAGCAACAATCTAAATCTGCACAGATGGTTGTGTAATAGCTGATAGGTACCTGCAGTTACTGATGAGTATTTTGGAGGTGGCAGACACAAGGGCAATGAAGAATTTCTGCCAGCATTTAAAGGGACTCTGCCAGGCCACAAAATAATCCTGATAAAATAAATACTTACCAATTTTTCCAGCAATAAAACTACATAAATGGGAAGAAATTCCCCCAAGGAATTTCCCCTTCCTTCCTTCCTTCCTTGTGCTTTGTAGAAGCTTTCAGAAATTACTACCCTGGAAAAAGTGATATCTTAAGAGTCTTGCAAAAGCTTTTTGCTGTGCCCTCTCTGAGTAAGCTGTAGTGCCTTGTAGGAAAGAGCTTGGGTTGTGACAATAACCACAGTTCCCATCAAACCAACTTCTGATGGAGTGGCAGTCATGTATCCCTGCAAACTGCAGAAGGGGCCTTCTGTGGAGTTTGTCCGACACAGGAAGATCTGTGGTGTCCTTTAGGAAAAGCCTTGGCAAGCACCATGAGACCAAAACTATCAACAAGTGGTTGTTCATACCCCAGAGTGCTGCTGGCTCAAGGCACAGTCAGCCAGACCAGAACTGCTTTTCATGTTTCCCAGTCATCCTCAGCAGTGGGTTTGGAACGTGGTGTAACAACCAGATATCATTCTGACATAACGCTCTCTCAAACATTAAGCCTTGAATGACAA
This sequence comes from Oenanthe melanoleuca, assembly GCF_029582105.1. Classification (NCBI taxonomy): domain Eukaryota; kingdom Metazoa; phylum Chordata; class Aves; order Passeriformes; family Muscicapidae; genus Oenanthe; species Oenanthe melanoleuca. The sequence continues at coordinate 87,728,263 of NC_079336.1, read as the reverse complement.
GAGTCATTCCTGATGCATTTAGCCTCTTTAGGCAGTCCTGCTCATTTTATAGGTGCCCTTGCTTTGTTTGAAGGTCCACTCTGTGCATAGACAAGTGAAGCACAGCCATAACCTGCAACTGAGTTCTGGTTCCTACTGGCCATTTTCCTAAAGCACTCTGAGGTGCTTCTGTAGTCCAGCCTTTCCAGGAAAGCCAGACAAAAGACAGCCAGATAAAAATACAGAACTACCCTGTATTGCAGTGACTTTTTTAGCCTCTATGGGCTGTCACAGGACTAAAGGCAAATAATCCAACTGACAGGTAATTCCCCTGGAAAGTCTTGAGTAGAGATCTTCCATGCAGCACATTCTCCCTCTGGTCCCAGATACTTCCAGGTAGCTTTGGACGTTTTCTGTTGCTGGATTTGCTGAGTGCCAGAATAGCTCCCCTTTGAACATGATAGGAACAGCTTCAGTGACCTGGAAAATCACGATCTGTTTCTCCTCTTCTACTTGGAAGATTAGCCTTGAACTTCCTGTGCTGCCACCAGCAGCTGGGTCTCAGTGTTTGGCACATTGTGATAGGCACCACGAGCCACAGTGCTGTGACCTTAGTGCTGAGCCTGCCTTGCTGCCTGTGGCTACACAGAAACCGCAGAAGTCCTCCCATCTCTGATCATAGGTGTTCTTAGCCACCTTGCTCTTTAAATACTTATGTCTAACCACAGTGTTTGCTGATTGTTTCACATCAGCACAGCTGGAAATATTTAAAAATATATGAGCATGAAAGCGAAATTTGCTAAATTGTATCTGTCAAGTGTAAATGTTCTACATGTCTTACAGAAGAGATGTGATGAGCTCCTTAAAGAGTTATATGCAGCCAAGTTATTTCCTTTCTGTTATTTCAATTCCTTCTGACCCACAAAGACTCTTAGTATCTTAAAAACCAGAAATTCTTAGAAAATGAGAGATATTGCAATTAAACGGAAATAAAAAAAAAAAAAAAAGTATGAAAAAAGGTCATGCAAAAGGTTTTGAGACAGAGAAATCCCGGTTAACTGTGAAGCCAGCTTAAAAAGCAGCAAATAGAGCTGCAGAAGAGGAAGTCTCCTTGATTCTCAGAAGCCACAGCTCCTCTGTGAAGGTTCTGAACTGATTGATGTACTGATGTGGCTCATTTGCCATAGACTGAAACTTTGCTCCCTAAGATCCTACACACCACTTGAAGACTTCCTAGCCAGCTGCCGCTGTCAAAATATTCCCACAGAAAGCACAAAAAAATCAAACAAAATATGTTTTGACAAAGAGACCGGCAAAATAGAATCTGAACTATTGTGTCACTGTGGTAGGAAGGTTTCCTGAGCTCATAGACTGAAGGTGGCTTAGAGAGGGGCAAGCTGCCCCATTCCTCTTGCAAGTGACTAGAAGCCTTGTGAATATCAGCCCTGTTAAAGCAGTTCAGTTTCTCTTGCCAGCAGACACAGGTACCACTGTCACTGACTCCGTCAGAGGATATACTTTTTGCTCTGTTCATCACAGAGGTGCCAAGGCCCCTCTGGGGATTTCACCTGAGGGGAGCAGGGAATGCAACCGAGAGCTCTGACCAAATGTCCCTGTACTGATGGTGCTGCTCATGAGCTTGGTGTGACTCACCCAAACAATCCTGAGAGAATCAGAATGGTTTGTGTTGGAAGGTGGCTTAAAGATCATCCAGTTCCAAACCCTCTGACATGGGCAGGGACACCTTTCACTGGATCAGGTTGCTCAGAGCTCCATCCATCCTGGCCTTGAACACTTCAGGGATGGGGCATCCACACCTTCTCTAGGCAACCTGTTCCAGTGCCTCACCACTGCCACAGTAAAGAATTTCTTCCAATAGCTAATCTAAACCTGCCCTCTTTCAGTCTAAAGCCACTTTCCCTTGTCCTGTCCCTATATTTTGTCAGTCCCTGAGTTTAAGAGAGAATCCCTTGTGTCATGGATCTCAATATTCACATACATTGAAATGTTCTTGTTTATACACCCCCAAAAAAATCTGTAAGAAATCCTTCTTTCTTCTCCCACCTTAAAACTCACTGACTGCAAAGCAGAACCTCAGACTTAAGAAATAAGCAGCCCAGACTGCCCTGTGACTTTGAGTCCATGGATATAAATCTCTGCCATGTGAAGTGGTCTCACAATCTGATTGCTATGACTGTGGCTCACGCTTTTCCTGTGTGCAAGGCAAGGCAGATTCCTGCAGGGTTCCTCTGTCTCTTTCGTGGACACTGACCTTCCACAGCACGATTTTCTGCACACTACTGAGGCACATGACAGATTTTTGATTTAACAACATTTTGATTTAGGAAACCCACAGAGTATTTGTGGATTTTATGCAGTGTAAGTGCTTAATTTACTATGTACTTTCCTGAAAACATAGGTTGTCAACATAAAAATGCTAGAAAGCTTTCTTTAATTGTTTGTTCCTCCTACTCGTGTAATTCTCTCTTTTATTTATAAAGCCTTCTACTGATGCATACAACAATTTATTTGGAAGCTTAATAACAGAGATAGCATAGTGGAAAAGACTCTTTAACTAGAGGATTCTGAGAGGCCAAAGAGAGTAAAAGAAGGATGAATATCAGTCTTTGTTTACTGGAAACAAATAAAACCCTGATGACAGCCTCCCTAACACTGCTCTGCCACTTGTGGAAGCAAGGAGAACAGTCCTTAACTAAGCAATCATTTTTGCTAAAAGTGTAAAAGGCAAAATACTGTGCATAGTGCATAAAATGTCAGTGATTTTCCCAAGCTGTCAAATTCCTAACATTTCTCTGGCTACAATTTATCTCAGAATTTTGGTGACAGGATAATCAGCACAACATTTCAAACCTTCAAAAAATATTTCACAATCTCAAGCCGCTTCCTTTTTTTCCAATCATTTTTTATGTCAGTATTTTCAACTTTATCATCATGTGATTGAAAATGAAGGCCTCTTGCCCCCAGGATGCTTGTTGGAGCTCCCAGCAAAGGCAGGTGACTACATTTGCCATCAGCTCCTATGTGCCACCTGTTCCCAGAGGCTCTGCCCACTACCACACTGCCTTAGGACCATCCCTTCCAAGTGTACAGAAAGGTGTTGCATTCAGGGAAAGCTGGAGCTGCCAACGTTTTGCAGGTGTGATGACCTGGGAGAGAACCTGCATGAGATTCTGCCATCATTGCTCATGATGTGACTTTAATGTGAATTCTGTGCATTTTTCCCCCACAGGAGAAACAGGCAGGGAGAAATCTTATTATTTGGATTATATCATGGGTTTGTAGACATTGAGAGTTAGAGAAACAGTGGCTGACCTCATCATGAAAATATCTGTGACAATAATGGTGCCCGGAAATCTGGTGATGGCTATACTTGAAAAACTTTCTCCCAATATATCTGAAGGGACTGTGAGTACATATAAAGTCATGGGAAAAGCATTTGAGACTGGCTGTTCCACAATAAGAAACTGCAATACTGTTGCTTTTAAAAAAATTAAGCAGCTCAAGTCAGCAAAATATTTACTTACTGTATCACTTAAAGCATTTTTTTAGCATTTTGAGAACTAGATATGAATTTTAATCTGGAAGGTTTTCCTTTCAAAAGAGGATAAATTAAGGCACAGATCCTAAACTTGTCTGCTTTCCTAGGAATCACTTAGTAAGCAAGCCAACAGAAATCATGGATTATCATACTAGAATCCTTCCTTAGAGACAATCCAAATTCTTTACATTTTGACTTATTAAGGATTTAAGGGCACTCTACAATTTCACTTTTGAAGTTCTATACACGTCAAATAATCAGTCTTTTAATCAGTTTAAATAGTGGTCTTAAAGATCAATTGAAGCACATTCTGTTCTTAAGGTTAATGAATACTATTTTGAAAATTAGCATATATATGAAGACATATAGGGCTGTTAGTTTCATTACATGAAAGAGAAGTAAGTAATTACATGCTTTCAAAATGTACAGCTGTGCATTGTATTTAAATATTATTTCACAGAACATAAGGATAATAAAAAACCTGGAGTTTACCTGCAATAATGTGTCTTTCCTCCTCAGTCTCCTCCTCACTGATTCCCATCCTCTTAGCTTGTCTATTTTACAGTCCTTTGTGTAAAGATTTGACCTGCTGCTGAATTTTTTTCATGGGGGTTTTTATGTTTTCCTCATCTGAATGGTTTGTAATGCAAAACCTTCAAGGTACAGCTGCTGCAACAAACTCCCTCATGGAGCCTGCCTTGCTGCACACATTCTTCTTGGAGTCCCACTCACCTTTGAATCCAAGCATGGCACAAGATGAAAACCAGCAGGGTCTCAAGTACTACAATTAATGCTGCTAAATTTTGCTCCTTTGCTGTCCCATCCACGGCTGTGCTGTGCAGAATTTCTTCAATGAACGTGTTCTTTGTTTCCCTCACAAAGCAGCAGAGGGAAATTTTATCCCCTGGTAATTTTTAGAGTGCTTCTCTCTAATATCCCAGTATTTTATATGTTTTTGTGGATCCTGTGGATGATTTTTGCCGTTAAAGTCAGCAACCATAACATTACCAAAAAATTATGTTATCTATGATATACAACAGTCTTGGGTAAATGTAAAATGTCTGAGCATGGACCAAATGAGAGAAAGTGAGGGGGAAAACCCAACGTGAATAAAGACATGTAAGGACAAATGCAACCGAATATTAAAAACCCCAAACTACCTCTGTGTTGAAATTGAACTTAAATAAAAATAAAACACTCATTTTCTCAGTCACTCCAGTATCTTGTTGTCATGCAAAAATATTTCTAAGATCTCTTACCTGTCTAATACTGAATATTCAACTCCTCCTTTTTTTTTGCTAGAAGACTTAGGCACATTTCTGAGATCCTGGACTATGATTTTACGTGTCTTTCACCTTTTTGAAATGAAAAAACACAGTATTTTCCTCATCTGTTTTTCTAATTATTTTTATAAAATGCATTTATTTTTCATTATTAATAATTCTTATGGTTTTATTTTTGTTACTTTTCTTATTGAGCTTATTTTCACTTTCTGAACCTGTGCAATCTTCTCTGGTTGGAAAACAAAAAAAAAAGCTGCCAGAAACATAACTTAATTTCCTTCAGTATTTTATCACACTTATTTTTTTTTTTTGCTATTAATCTGTATAATTATATTGTGTTGGAATTTCACAGCAAAGTGTTACACATTTATTTTTGCCTATTTCCACATGCAAAAAAGAAAGTATCTTTAGAGAAATATCAAACTGCTATTTATCTTCAGCATTTAATATTTTATCAGATAACTAGGTCCTGGAATAAGGGAAAATGTACTCCTTACAGCACAAAGGAGAGATATTATCAACATTGAAAAACTTTGGTGGGCAACTACCAAAGACTACTTTTATTTTGTTTAAGCTTCGGGAAATAGTTTCTGAAATTTGATTTTTTTTTTTTTTTTTAAAGCAGAATATAATATTAAAGTTATATTATAAATATGTTATTGAGAACTATTTGGTGGTTTTCCACGGCCTGAAGCCAGCACATGTATTTTCAGGACTAGAAATCTGAGAGTTGCTCCTGAACTAGAGACCAGAATTGAAAATACAATACATGACAAAAGATGCCCCTGTTTCAAACTTCATACATATTTTTGGAATTATTCGTGTCTGGATTCACTTGTCCATATACAAAAGGAAAAAAATTCTTATACTTTTTATAAGTGTAAAATTCAGAAAGAAAGAAAATGGAGTGCCTATTAAAAAATGTAATGATCACTTTTAGAAATGCCAACATTAGCCAGCCCTTAATAAGTATAATAAAAAGTAAAATTACTCTGCTGCTGGCTTTTGAAGTATGACATTTTGACATTTTTCTGATTCAAACCAACATTTCTAAAGAAACTTTTAAGATAGTCCCTAGACGAAACACAGTATTGAAATCCTACTCTATTTCTTTTGAAATATAAATAGAAAGGCTCCCATTGATAACAGTGGGAATGCATGATGACCTTTTGCTAATTTGAAAGTACAGAAGTTTGAAATGGAGATATTTGAAACCAGTAATGAAGCTTACAGCCTGAATAATACATATTGTACTGCTTGTCATTTTTATTGTGCAATGCCATAATTTATTCACTATGCTAATGGTGCATGTGAAGATTTTCTTTCAAGGTAATTGAAATCTGTAATAAACACGAACACTTTAGATCACCCTGTTACTCATTAATTACAAAATTAAAGTGTCTTTACACTGCAGAATTCATTTGCATATTTTTTCCTGTAATAACCATACATTCTCTACAGATAGAAGTCTATACAATTTTTATAATTGACAGCAGGAGTTTTTGTGCCTCCTGATGATAAAAGTAAAGGTTTCAATTTTTCTAAAGACTAATGGAAGAATATTTCATAAATATTCAGCCATAGCATGACACCTACTCAAACCTGTTTCAAAGCTGAAACAAAATTGGGAAATAATTGAGACCATGTGGAGATGCAAAATGAGGAACGACTCTGTCCTGTTGCTGAATTTCTAGGTCAGGACATACAATTGTTCCCTTTCACACCTGATTCAGGAAAGGTGTCCCTGCCCATGGCAGGGGGCTGGAACAAGATGATCTTCAGGGTCCCTCCCAACTCAGGCCATGATGATTCTATATTATTATAAGTATGTTACATTGCTCTGCTGAAGGAGTTCCTGTTCCAGCCGCAGCTACTGCCACACATAGAGACTAAATTGAATCCAGAACTGCACCCTGGCATCACTCCTTATCATAAATGATGCTAAAAAATACACAACGCTCTTCTTAAAATTTGTATAATGCCATTAATATATTATGGTGTTGCTCATGCCATTTAATGTAACCACAGTATTTGCTGGCTCTATGTTTGGATGTGGACCCAACTTTTACATTTTAAGCCATTACATTCTTTGGTTTGTTTTTGGCAGGTGGTTTGTGTAGGATGCAGCATGGGTGTCCATGAGAACTACTGCTACTAGGAGAGCTACCATGCTTTTGGAAGTTTTTCATGAGTGATTTTTTTTAAGAATTTTCCGCACTGGTTTCAAAGGACAATTTTCACAGAACATGCTGAGTTGGAACGGACCCACAAGGATCATCGAGTCCAACTCCTGGCCCTGCACAGGACAACCCAAAATTCACTCCCTGTTTCTGAGAGCACTGTCCAAATTCTTCTTGAGCTGTCAGGCTGGTGTTGTGCAAATTCCCTAGTGAAGCTGTTCCAGTGCCCAACTGGAACCCTCTAGGTGAAGAATATTTTTGTAATATCCACCCTAAACCTGCCCTGACAGACCTTCAGGCCGTTCCCTCAGGTCCTGTCACTGTCACCACAGAGCAGAGATCAGCGCCTGCCCCTCCTGTTACCCTCACGAAGCGTCTGTAGACCGCAATAAATCCAGACTGGATTTACATTCTTTTAAACAGCTTAAGTTCCTTTTAAACATTTCTGAACAGTAAAAAAAACTCTGCTAAGACGTTTCGACTTTCTGTCATTATAGAGGTAAGCATTTCAGGAAAGGCGACGATTTACTGTTATTTCTAGTGGGAGAAAAACCCGCTCCTTCCTGAGGAGCTATGAACGTGTGAGTTATTGATCCCTGCAGGCCGGGTCATTTGGTTAATCAGGAAGATGGAAAGGGAAGAAGGTGAAGGAAGCGAGGGAAACGCCGCGGACGGCGCCCCCCTCAGCGGCGGGCGGGTGAGTGAGGGGCGGCCCCGCCCCGCTCTCGCGATGCGCGCGGGCCCCGCCCCCGGCGCTAACGGCCGTACCCGCCGGGCCTCGCGGCCGCTGTTTACGGCGGCGCAGCCAATGGGCGGGCGGGGCGCGCGGGCGGCGCGGCCAATGGGCGGGCGGGGCGGTGCGTTTGAACGGCGCGGCGCGAGCGCGGCGGCCTGCGCGGCCCGGCGGGGTCCGTGCGCTGCCTGCCATGCCGGGCCGCCCCGACGACTACGAGGTGCTGCTCACCATCGGCGCCGGCTCCTACGGGAAGTGCCGCAAGGTGCGCCGCAAGGCCGACGGCAAGGTGAGGAGGGGGCGGCGCTGCTTTGGTGCTGCCGTGCGTCCCTGCGCGGTGCTGGCGGCTCTCCTCCAGACGCGGGCGAGCGGCTCTGGCCGCCCCCCTTCCCTCAGTCACTCCCCAGGGTGTTTGTGCCTCCGCAGATCTTGGTATGGAAGGAGCTGGACTATGGCTCCATGACGGAGTCGGAGAAGCAGATGCTCGTGTCGGAGGTGAACCTGCTGAGGGAGCTGCGGCACCCGAACATCGTGCGCTACTACGATCGCATCATCGACAGGAGCAGCACCACCCTGTACATCGTCATGGAGTACTGCGATGGGGGAGACCTGGCCAGCCTGATCGCCAAGTGCGCCAAGGAAAGGCACGTGCAGTGTGCTTGCCGAATGCCTTAGGCAGCCCAGAGAGAAGGGAAACTTCTTTTGTAACTTCTGAGCAGTTCCGGGTTTAACCCTTTGGACCCAGCTTCTCGAATGTGGAAGGTTTTGTACAAAGTTATAACAGCCGTGGAAACTGTGCTGTTGAATGCATCAGCGGATTGGATGTTGGTGCTGAAGTAATGAAAAACACAGAGCTCTCCTGTGAGGCAGAAGCTGTTGAGGGATTTCTGGCTATGAATGGGTTGAGAAAATAAACCAGGAGGTCACAGCTCTTTTTGACAGGCAGCTCGGTCTGTTGGTTCTGGCCTCCCCCATGAGTAAAACTCCTGGGACCCTGTGCTTTGAGAATACCAAAATGCGTGAAAGGGAGGAGTGACTTTGAACACAATGTGAAAAGCTGTTTTATCTGCCTATATATATAGCTTGGATAGATATCAAGTCGATAGAGTCACTTTTCACACTCTTAGGTCAAATAGGTACATGACACTACCTCTTTTACTTTGAGGGTAATCTAAAATAGTTCTGCAGCTGCCTGCCAGCATCAGTGTTTTCATTTAAGGTAGTTTGTATTAAAAATCAGCCCTGTTTTGGCTGTCATTATATGTTGCTCATCGTTAAAAGGTGACAACGTATTGTCTTAAGTGATCAAAGGAGCAGATGTCACCACAAATTGATATCTGTGTTGTAAGTAGTGAAAATGCTATGTGTTTGTTAGATGGTTTGGGGGAGAAAGGAACTACTGCAGGGATTCTGCAATGAAAGCCTTAATGTCTTCTAATATATTTGCAGTGATTCATTTTTTAAAAATCCATTTAAAAAGTAGAATAATAGATGCCTGTTGTTGATGGTGGTTATTTCAGTGATGTTTTATGATAGTAGTATTAAAAAGTTATGGAACCAAAACTGGCAGTGACTAATCAAACTGATGTGTGCTCAGAAAATCCATTAAACAATGTGTTCATTTTTTCAGGCATTTCTTGGACGAAAGCTTTGTTCTCCGGGTGTTGACTCAATTAACACTGGCCTTGAAGGAGTGTCACAGGCGGAGCGATGGTGGAGTAACTGTGCACCGTGACCTGAAACCAGCAAATGTCTTTCTAGATGGCAAACAGAACGTGAAGCTTGGAGATTTTGGACTGGCTAGGATACTGCACCATGACACCAGCTTTGCCACAACATTTGTTGGCACTCCATATTACATGTCTCCAGTAAGACCTCCCTTCTAGACATTATCTTCCCTTTTGTCCCTCCAAGGTGTGCTGTGTTGGTCTCAGAGTCCATGAATGCTTGGGAGGTTTTAATGAAGCCTTATTGGTCATAAATGCAGGTGGCTTTTTTAATAGAGCATGTATTTTCTGGAGACAAGGTTGTTTTGCAGTTATTTTCATCTCCTTTCTTCCCCACACAACTTTCTTCTAATTACAGTTGCTCTTCACTGTGTAAGTTTTGTTATATTCTTGTGACATTTGAGATGTTGGAGTATATTGTTCCTGAAAAGGAACAGGGAAGTTAGAGAGCTTTTATGCTTCATGCCCTTAAGGTAAAGAGCTTATTGAATCCTCCTAATGGTAGGATTTTAAGTTGTAGTGGAAATGAGCAGGAATGACTTATTTCCCTGATACAGGGCACTTTGTGTGGAAAAGATTAATTTTGACTGAAATAGAGTTGCATCAATTAAAGGCTGATGCAACACTCCAGTCTTCTACAGTGTAGTACTGCCACAAATAGTTAAAATCCTTCCAGTAAGAGTACATTTGGATATTAATTAAGGTGGAATATTAGAAGTTGCTCCAGTATGCAATGATTTGTTTCAGGTTTGAAAAGGTGCTGGTTATCCTGCAATAGTGGAACCATGTCTTTTTTAATAAACCTAAGATTGTTCTCTTTCTTTAGGAACAAATGAATTACATGTCATACAATGAAAAATCTGACATCTGGTCACTAGGATGCCTCATGTATGAATTATGTGCTCTCTCGTAAGTATGGTAGTGTGATAACAAATGTGGAAACATGACTGCTAATCTAGGTGTGCTTATGTATTCTGTATAGATGAAAGCTTAAAGGTTTCAGAGACTAGGCCTAGATTTGTATTTCTCTATCAGTCTTGACATTAGGTAGTCAAAACAAACCTTGACTGCAGGGTTTTTTCATAGTCTGATAGTTTTTTTTTCTCTGAAAATAAATCCTGTAAAACTAGTGAAAGAATCCAAGAAAAATTTTGTTCCTCAGGCCTCCATTTACAGCTTGCAACCAAAAGGAACTGGCAGAAAAGATAAGGGAAGGGAGGTTCAGGCGAATACCATATCGTTACTCAGATGAGCTGAACAACCTTCTCAGGGAGATGCTGAATGTAAAGGTAAGAACCAATTACTAACTCTTCCACCTATAATTTGAGCTAGGGCTGAAATACTAGTTTTTCTTCTCAATTATGAAGCAAACCAACCTGAAGTAGTGGTTGTTATCACCTTGTCACTCGCAGTGTCACTTGTAGAGGAAGGAGGGAGGAGTTGTGCTCTGAGTGCCTGAAATAAAGGCAGCAGCTTAAGTGTCATGCCAGGATGCCAAATGCTGCCCCAATATTGGCTTACATGGGATTGCCTGACTGCATGCTTATTGAGGCCTTATAATTTCAAGGTTAAAATGGTTCCAGTGTGTTTGGAGGCTGGAAGGGGCTGTTTTGTCTTCATTTTGGGGTTTGCTTTATGTGGCTAATATATAGCTTGTTTCCCCACGGCTGGTGTGGGGATGTTGAGAAGAATGTGGCATGGGACAAAAAAGCTGTAATAAGCACCCAAGCCTCCAGCAGGCATGGATTGTTCAGCAGAGTGTTAGCTGAGGAATCTGGTGACAGCTGCCTCTTCAGGCTCACCCACCCCCTTCTGACTCTGCAAAGAGAGGGTCCCTGGGCTGGGAGACTCAATCTTGCAGCTCTGTGTCTGAAGGCTGGTAGCAGCCTCCTCCCTTTGCTTTTATCTAAAGGTTATGCTACTCTTTCCTAACTCCACTTTCCTCCAATCTCTCCTTCACTCAGTAGCACCTCAGCTGCTCTTGCTTGGGAACCTCTGGCCTTAAATATTTCTTCTTACGACCTGTTGGTAATGGCTTTCCTTTAGGATTACTGCCGACCTTCTGTTGAAGATATTCTGCAGCACCCCTTGATAGAAGCTGTGGTGACAGAAGAACAAAAACTGAATTTTGATAAAAGAGGCTTGAAACCATGGGAGCCAGAAAGGATACAATACTCAGAAGCTGCAATAAATGAGCTGAAACGGAAGGAGCAACAGTTACAGGAGCGAGAGCAAGCCATTAAAGAGAGAGAACAACGTCTGGAGCGTATGCTATTCCGTTTTGGGAAGTGGGTGGCAATGGGATTCTGGCTCAATTGGAGGAAGAAAAAGTAGACAGTTTTCACAACCCTCATTTTAATGCACTAGCGTACTGTAGTCCTGCATTCACCATTAGAATTGTGTCTAAAGACCAAACCAAGAATGCTCCACTGTACTAGCTTCTGTTTTAAGTTACTAAGATAAAATTGGCAGTTTAGATATGGAAGTCTGGTTTGTGAAGATTATTAAACATGAGTGGCAGTTAGGAAAGTATACAGAAATGTAGGGTCTGCACTGTGAAGTGTAGGTTGCTTTTCACCTACTGTGTAAATAAACAGTGCCTGTACTAACATGTAACCTAAGGCAAGCCTGATGCTGGAGAAAAAAATCTTTGAGTAAACTGTCGACTGCTTTATAAAAGCTGCATTCCACAGGTAGCTTACCTGTGAGTCTATAGGTAGCTGGTCCTCAGGTGTTGGCATTTCCTGCTCACATAAAATATCTTTCTGCATGTGCAGTAGGCTCTGCAATACAGTTTTTAACCATACATATTTTTTATCTGAGCCTGAATAACAGCTGCTACTGTTGTAAGCAGGGTGTTTAGTCATAGCTGAATTATAGTATCTGGTATATAAATATTTAAATCTGGTGTTGTGTGTGCCATGAGTTAGTGTGCCGAATAGAAAGTTGCTATCTCTTTGTTGTTGCAGACACATCAGAGTTTGGGACAGAAGCATGCCGGGCATTTCAGAGTACTTGTGCTTTATTAGTGCATTGATAATGGTGTATCTACACAGCAGTTACCTTTGTTTAGAGCCATAGAATCAGAAGTGTGGGTGCATCTGACTGGCTGTTACTGCTGTCTTTCCCTGTAAGAGAAGCCCACCATGCACAGTCACTCTAACATTTACATGTTCACACTGCATACTACCGTATTTCTACTTCCAGAGAGAGAACGGGAACTCTGTGTTCGGGAGAGACTGGCAGAGGACAAACTTGCTAGGTATCTTACTAACCTATAATAGTCTATATTAGAAACTCTACAGTCTTACAACAAAAAGCTTAAACTTCTCTTCCCAAACCAGAGCTGAAAGCCTGATGAAGAGATGCAATCCCCGCCCGATGTCGCAGGAAGTATGCGCGGAAGGTCCAGGTATGCAAATAGTCAAGAAGGCACTTGCACAGGTCAATGTAGGCTGCTGTGACCACAGGAAAGTCCCTGGTGCTCAGCATGCTTGGCACAGTCCCCTTGGGGCAAAGCAAAGCCCAGTTATGGCTGCACAGTTGAGAAGAGACTTTTGATTTTCTGCTTTGCAAAAGGACTTAATGAGCGATGCTCAACTTTAAGTCTGAGTTAGCACTGTTTGCACTGCAGTCTTTTGCTGTCTGGGAAAATAGGCTCTTGTGGTGAGCTAAGGGAAGTGCCTCCTTGTAACCCAGACCTGTCTCAGAACTGCACTCATTTTATGTATGGATGTCTTTTTACAGACCTTTGATTTAGTTAATTTTAATAAAGTTGCACATGTCTAATAAATTCAACTTTCATTAAACTTCCAAAAGCTTCAACATGGGAAGTATTATTTGTGGCAAGGGACCCAGCTGTGACAAACTATGAAGAATATACAATGCTATTATAGAAAGAAAGAAACTCACATTTGAAAATGTACTAAAATACTTCCTGACTGCCTCTAGTCCAATCTGTTTTATAGTAGTATTTTATACTCACTTTGCCCTTGGTTGATATTTTTGCTATCATAAAGGTATCATGGGTTAATTGCTCCTATCTTTTATTATTAAAAATAATATTCAAGCATCTAAATGCCTTTTTAAATAGTGGTAGGAATAGTGAAGGGCTGGGTCAGAGGTAGTATTCTAGAGCAAAAATGTGTGAACACTCTTTAACATGCAGTAACACTCTTCATTTAGTTGAGTCTGATAAAGCAAGATAAGCATGTCACTGCCTCCAAAGCAAATAAAACTGAAGTAGCTTTTTTTTTTTTTCAAGAAATGCCTATCAGATCAGGAAAGGACACAAGTTTAAATGCCCCTAGACAGTGAGGGCTCCTTGAGCTGTTTCTAAGATTTCTGTCAACTTTGAGAATTCCATCCGTCTCTCAACATCTTGTGTGACATTGACACATTAAAGAATTTGAGAATAAACTTGCTTTTGGCTTTCTGATGTCGCATCTAAAACTGCATGACTGAAGGCAAATGAGCTTCAGCTCTTACTTCTGTTCTCTTCTGCATTTCCCACCCCCTTTACATGATATTTTGACCTTACCAGGCATATTAGTTTTTGAGGATAGGCAAAACAAGTTTGGGTGGTTAATACCTCAAGTTCAATCATGCAGCAAAGTGAACATAGTTATTACAAAATTGACCAAATCTTGCAATATCTGTAGAACATGTGATTTCCTGCTCTTCCATTTCATTCCATGGTGCTCTTATAACACTGTTTCTAAAATTGTGCCTATTCTCATACAAATGGACCAAGTGTTTCTCCAATAGTGGTACCAAGATTGCTTGCTTGTATTTTCAGTTGCTCAAATATTGCTGTATTTTTCACAGCTGGATTGCGTCTCATACATCTCTTAGATCCCTAACTTCTCCTAGAAGTCCATTGGGTGGTTCACTTGACAGTAAAATGGAATACCAAAACTCCTAGTTTTTAAGACAGGGCAGTGTCTAGGGCACTATTTTTGGAGGGATTTTCTGATTCTTCGTGAACCATTTAATGTTAAAACAGATTTGACTTATGCTAATGAAGCTAAAAAATGCTGTAATATTTGCTGGCTTTTAAAATTCCTTCTTGCTCTTTTGTGTTTATTGCATTCTTGCTGTGGCCTCATAAATTGACAATTAAGTCTTCAGTGTTAAGATTAAAATAGCTAGACCTTTGATTAAATAAAAAGCATACCTTACATTTGTGAATTTGGCTCTTATGCAAGGCAGCTCAGCTGTTATAACGCTTTTGATGGTGGTTTTTCTACTCTTGAGTCATTAACTGCCTTTTGCTAGTAGCATTCTGTAGGCTACACTATAAAAATTCCTGTTCTGGAGGCTGCAGTGAAAGTAGCTTGTTAATTTTTAATTCGCCTAAACTCATTACTCATGAAGTCAGAGCCTAATTTGTACCCCAGTGACTTAATACAAGGATAGAGTTGGAACAATATGGGTAAAGTACAAAGACCACTGTACAGGTTCTGTGCCCCGCTGTGAAGCAAAGAAGGCTTTTTTCAGTAGCTGAAAAAAATTAAAAGGCTGAAAAGCTGAAAATTCATTCTGAAAACTCATTTTCTTTTGGAACTAGCTTATGTTACTATTTATTTAATTCCTGTCCTTCAGAAGAAACATCATGTCTTCTAATCAAGTAATATTTCATTAGGTATTGGGAGATGCACCCTAAAAACTACTCTTGCATATATCCTTTTACCACCATCATTTAAAATACTTGTTTTCAATTTTTTTCTCAAAAAATAGGAAAGAATTGTTGCTATTAACTGAGATGCATGAAATTAGATCACTTAAAGCCATAGGTAGATGACAAAATGGGCGCCGGGGTTAAAAGCAATAAATGCTGGAAGATGCACTAATGCAGTACTTTTTGATTTCTTAAGATAACGCACTCGCGCTTCCCTTTTCTTCAACCAAGAAGAGCTCACTCCTTGATGGAAGTCAAGAGAAAGCTGTGCCTCCTCATAACATGGAAAACTATTTCCTTTCCAAAGGGAAAAACTCTGATCTCAAAAGCCGTCTATATGCTGCAAATCTACGGGCTCAAGCACTGGCTGAACTGGAAAAAAGCTATCAACTAAAGAGCAGACAAATCCTGGGCATGCGTTGAAACTGTAACATATATTTATCTTTGAAAAGAAGATTAAATGTATAGGCAGATACTTGTGCCTCCCTCTCTTAAGCTAGAACCTACTGAAAAATTATTTTAACAGTTGTACAAACTCTTAGTTTAGACAGGTAGTTTATGATAAATGCATAGTATGCTATATTATGAAAATAGGTACTTTTGATACAAAATAAAACAAACTGAATTAATTGTATTATTAAAGAAAAATATTTTGGTCCTCCTGTTTACCATACTTACTCTTCTGAAAATATAAAGAATGAGTATATATAAATGATTTGTTCAAAATCTGATGTGAAAAACTTTTCACGTGAAAAATGTACAGAGATTCACAGTCTGTAGGTTAAAAATTATGCTGTATGTAATGCACAGTTGTTGATAAAGGAAGTATTTATATTCTGTATATGTGGGAAAACAGTGCCTTCTTTTCTGCACTTGTAAATATTTTTTATCAAAAGAGCACAAAGATTTTATGCATCTCTTCCTACTAAGTAAGTGGCCTATCCAGGCAGGTTACTTTTAATGTTCTGTTTTGACTAATGAGTGGGATGGGTCAGAATAAGATAATTCTGAGTTTATATTCCTTTCTGCCTGAGCAGCTGAATGCCTTGTCCATCCTCCTACAAGGCCTGCACGGCATTTGAAATAACACCTTCTTTGCTTTGCCTTGAAACTGTGTCATAAACTGAGCCCCTGAGACTGCTGGCCAGAATGGGACACCATCCATCATATCAGCATCTGTGCTTTGGGGTGGGGCAGCGTTCTTTAAATAGTAAGTCCATATTTTCTTGAAGCTTAGGATGTATCTTCATCTTACCCTCAACAATTCTCTGCTGGTGTAGGAGTTACTTACTTAAAGTGGTGTAAGTTTCATGCACTCAGACTCGTTAATTTTATGATATCCTTTGAAACTGTAGTGTCTGTCATATGTTTTATAGAAAGATTTTTTCCTCTGGATTGAAATGCCATAAAACATACATTCTTAGAAAACAGCTTGCTTTCAAAACATTTGTTTCCTTATTGGGCTATGAATGTTTTCTGAGGATATATTCTAGATTGTTTTTACTTCATAAGAGATAATCTACTTTGAAACATCAACTTAATTTGACATACTAGATCATCCATCCTAACAGGCTCTTCCAAACCAAATGATTCTATGATTTGCAGATAAAGTTCTGTTGTGTAAGCCAATAACAGATGTGCTCTAGCAGATTCTTAACCCAGAACTTAGCATTTGCTTGCAGAGTGGTTGCTGTTCTCACCACAACCTTTGGTTAAAAGAATTAGACATAACTCTTTAGTTTGCTAACCTAAAACTACCAACATTTTGGTTGTCATTCCCCAGCACTAGGTGTGGTGGGAATGTGCCATGTGGATCAGTGCAGCTTTGCTCTGCATTCTTTAATATTTCTGAAGCTTCTCACACGCATGTGGAAGGGAAATCCCTGTTCTGTCACCATGTTTGTACACTCAGGTTTTTCTGTCCTGTGCCTCAACCACTGCAATGCACTGCAATGCAGTTCTGGCCTTCATGTGGATCTTCATGGCTTAACCCATAAATCATTAAAGGGTAAGATACGCAGTGGTGTTAGTACAGGTGGAAAAAATACAAAAGATTCAAGAATGTTTTGTCTGTAAAATGCAGCTATCAGGGAAAGGAGGAAAGCAAGCAGCCAAGAAAATAAATACTGATTCATGAAAGAATCATAGAGTCATACTCTATATAGAGTCATGGGATGGTTTGTGTTGGAAGGAACCTTAGGGATCATCTGGTTCCAACCTTCATGGACAAGACACTTCACTAGACCAGGCTGCTCAGAGTTCCATCCTGGCCTTGAGCACTGCCAGGGACCATCCAGGGAACACTCACAACTTCTCTGGGCAACCTGTATCCAGTGCCTCACCACCTTCACAGCAAGGAACTTCTGCCTAGGATCTAATCTAAACCTACTCTCTTTCCATTAAAAGGCATTCCGCTTGTCTTGCCACAACATGCTCTTGTAAACAGACTGTCATCTTTCCTGTAGGCTCCTTCCAGGTTCTGGAAGGCCACAGTTAGGTCACCCCAAAGCCTTCTCTTCTCCAGGCTGAACAATCCCAACTCTTAACCTTTCCTCATAGGGGAGATGCTCCATCCCTCTAATCATCTCGTGAAAGGGCTGGTGTTTACAAATGCTTTGCTTTTAACATGACCAAGGTAAGAAAATGGCTTGAGAGTGTTTTTTTGGTTTTTTTTTTCCTCTTGGAATACACATTTCTGCATTTAAAAGTAAAATGCCCTGAGAGAGCACTGTCTGTGGCTTTCCTCTTTCTTTAATTCTCTAGTAACCTCAAGATGGCACTGTTGCCTTGTCATTTATAAGAACTTCCTCTATTATGCATTCATCCAAAATATAGTATCTTATTTACATTTATTTTTACCTGTTTTGTTCTAAGCATGTTGCTGCAAGATGCTGGCTTTCTTTGGCTACGGATGCTTTAGTACTTGCTGGTGCAATTAATTATAATTATCTCCGATTTGCCATTTTGCATCTTTTATGCAAGCATTATAAAAATAGCTGAATCAAAGTCCTGGTTAATGACTACACTGTTATGAATGCTACAGAGTGCAAACTGTATCAATCACAGTGGCAGTAATAAATGAGAACAGCTTAGGTTACAACTGTAGCATTAAGTGTCTTCTTGAAGTATTATCACTCTTAATGTAATAAATGCAGTATTCCTTGAAGTTTTTGAAATAAGAACTTCCTACCAGTGCATGTCAAATATAGTGAAAGGCATCCTGGAGATAGGCTTCATTCTCTCTCAGGAGTTTTTGCTTTGGAATTTCAAAATCCACATATTCCTACAAGGGCATAATTATTCTTCCAATAGAAATTGTGTAGCATTGGAATCACACTCATTATGCAATTTTCAAACATATTCAGGAAACAGAATATTCACAAATACAACATTTATGGGAATGGTGACTTCTTATGGAGTGCTTCGAAAATACTGTCTTCCATCATCATGCTGATGGATATACTAATGTCTTAGGGAAAGAAAGTATTCACATATGCATATGGTACAGCTTAGGCCTTACAGGATGATAATAATAATGGTGTACACTGTGGAATGTTGTGAGAGAAATTAATTAATGTTTAATACAGATGTTAGGAATAATATAATAATATGATTAGCTGTCAGCACCTCTGAAATTGCAGAAGTTTTATATGCATAAGAACATCAAGGATAGCCTGGAGGAGAAGTTGAATCATCTTTGAAAAATACAGACCAGTCTCCTGACTTTCAGCAGTCAGGCCTTGTCCCCTCTGCAGTCAGCTGAATAGCACTTAAACAGTGTGAAAGGGCTGCCAGCTGGGCAAATAAAAAATTTAATGAAAATCAGGCATAAATATAGAGGACCATCAAGCTTCTTCATCAAAGTGGGAGATTCCACTTCTAAGTCTCTGTCTCTTTGGGTCCCTGTGGCAAATGTGGCCCCTGCACCCCAGAAGAATCTTCTCTGGTGGTAAATCTGCATTTCTCCAGCTGTGGCAGACCTTTGGCTGTTGCTCATCACCCATTCCAACAAAGGGATGTGGAAAATATGTGGGGGGACCACGATGCCATCAGTGGAGCTGGTGCTGTGCCAGAGATCCAGTACTCACCCTCCCCACATGGGGTGTTAATAAAGTCTAGGTGTAATAGCATATAAAACTTCTCAAAACCACTATCTGACAGCCAGAACCCACTGTTCTCTGTCGTGTCCTGCACCTCCAAAAAAAGTTGTAAAACACCAGCAGCAGCATTTCCAGGTTTTCAGCCACCTTTAGTGATTATTGCTTAGGGCTGATGGTTTAGCCTTCAGTGTTTGCCATAGATTGCCAAGAGTTTATGGCTTACAGAGTATCCCTGTGCTCCAGAGCCCATGGTTTATTGATCCCTGGGCTCTCATGCCTCCTGCTTTTTTAATTTAACATTCATTGCCTATATTTAGTGTTTTGTGGTTTGCTAGAGTAAATTATAAACTCTTGAAAGATACAATTCTCAAATTTCCCCCTGAAGTAAGATTTATAATCTAATCACTGTATAGGGCTCATCTCTTTGTGGTCTGTGTTGATTGATACTGGGACTCCTCTTAAGTTTAACCAATGAACTCCACAGAATGGATCAGAGTGAGGGAAGGGGTGGATGTGTGGGGAGGTGTCAGGTGTAAACCCAGGGCAGGCATTTCTCTTCATGAGGACTTCTGGGGATAGAAAGAGGCAAGAGGTGAGAAGAGACTTCCCTGTCTCCTATGATTCCCTTCTTCCTTTGGTATCCATTTTCCATCAACACACACTATACTTTATTTGATCACTTTCATGCCAGGACACACCAAAGCACTCCAAACCTTGCTAGAGTCTAGCTCTGCCTGGCAATTTGCAGGGGCTACAGGTGGAAGATGATTAATTTGAGCAGTTTTTTGCCACTTTTGATTTCCTCACAGCTTTCACAGGGTGAGACCTCTGTCCCTGCAACCCACTTGCTTTTCACATTCACACGTGTGCCTGGGTGGCAGTTCAGGGTCACTGAAGTGGCTGCTGCAGTTTGAAACAGGGGCTGTTGTTTCATTCTTTGGGTTGCCTAACCCCCTCCTAACTGCAATAAAGCTGGTGAGCAAGGACACAAAAACATTGCCTTGGAGGAGGGAGACCAAAAGCGTAATGTTTCTTTTTGATCATGAATTAAGTGTTTCATCCTCATAAAAAGCATTTTCTCCTAACCGCCTTCCTTCAAACTCACAGGCTGAGTGATGATGTGTTGATGTGGTAAGGTGCTGGCACTCCAGGGAAAGGGAGAGAAGACAGAAACTGCTGGTCAGTGGGAGAAAACTGTCCACCCTCTCCCAGTGTCCCCAGTGTCCAGGCCACACTGAGGCTGCTCAGAGCTGCACCCAAATATCCTAATCTATTCTACATTTCAGAGAAGAGCAGGAGGGAAGGATACGTGTCACCTTCCTCAGACAGGAAAGAATGAGATGCTTGTGCTCCACCTTGCACTCTCCCAACGCTGTTATTTGCTCTATGCCATGAAGCCAGGTACCCACCCTGGGAGAACTGTGGTGTGAAGAGCAGCCAGCCCTGGATGATGTCCCCGTTGTTGTGAACAGGAAGGTGTCCGTGTGGTAGAGCAGCATGTCCAGGGGCTGGATCCTCCCTGAATGGCCATGGTAGCAGTTCCCCTCTGGAGGGGAGTACTTCGGCATTCCTGCAGGACACAGGCACAACTCATCAAGAGGATGCTGCTCCCTCCCAGCCCGTCCTTTGTTCAGGCATCCCTGGGGATGTGAGGGCTGCACTGGTGGCACAAGGCACATCCCCTGCCTTCTCACCAGCACCTGACTCTTGTTTGCATACTTTGGGTTGTGAAAGAAAGCCTCTGGTGCTGGAAGAGTACAGCTAAGTGGGGAAAGCCCTGCCTTTATCCCCTTAGCCCCTACACCTGTATTGGCCAAGGCATCAAATACCATAGCCCAAATCCTTCTGCGACTGAAAAAATCGGAATCCCTGCTCCCCCAGGACTTCCCAGAAATCCTGAGTGCAGCATCCCGGGGAGAGCCCGGCAGAGCCCAGGGGCAGGGAGGGAACGGGAGGGATGGGCGGGATAACGAGAGGAGAGGAGGCAGAAAACCGCTCAGGAGAGTCACTGCTCCGGCTGCTGATGCTGCTGATGCTCTATTGGTCACTTGCTTTTTTAAAAATTACTCTTTTTTTTTTTTTTTTTTCCCAGTTTATATTCCATCTTCAAAGCCACTTTCCTGGAAGTGAAGTAGCACTTGCTGCCCAGGTCAGTTCTAAGCTCAGCATCATTGCCGTGATTTGCAGCATTTGCATGCAGCCTGCCATATTTGCATTGCCTCAGTTGCATGCAAGACTCGCTGTCAGAAATGGAAATTGATTCTAAAGGCAGGTCCTGCCCCTGCATCCCTTACTGAGCTGCTTCTCCACATCTTCAGCTTGGGAAAACTCACAACTTTCTCAAAAAAAACCCCAAAACATCCCAACCAAAACCCTCAAAACCAACCAATCAAACAAAACCAACCCAAACCCAAAACAAAAAACCTACTCAACCAAAAAACAGCCACCCACCTCTCCACTCAAACCCCTCACCTTTAGAAAGTGGGATTGAAGAAATTAATATGCTGAAGTGAAGTACTTTGAGATCTGTACATGCTGAATAATGCTATTTAACTCTTCCTAATTAGTAGTGGATAAGATACACTGTATGTAAACAATTGGTACAAAGCTGGAGAAAAACTGTGCATATTTTGCATGGATTTATTACTGCTATTATTATAAAAAACATGTACTACCAAATATGCTGCCAACTTCAGTCCTAATCCAGAATCCCACAATATCAGTCTGCAAATGAATATTTTTTAGTGACCTTACAGTAGAATCACCAATTGTTCTCTTACAGAAAATCAGAAGCATCGACAAGGAAAGCCCTGAATAAAATCGAGTCTTTGCAGTGGTGAGGACAGCTTTCACTATAGGCAAACACAGAATTGTCTCCCACTCTCCTTGTTAGGAACCAAACACACAACAATGATGGTCTTCCCCCATTTACAGGCTCATTCTCCCGGTGACTCAGCCTGGAAGAATAAGAGCTACTCACTTCTTTAATGCCAGGAGGACTCCTTCCCGGGCTGTAAATCCTCCTGTGCTGTGCCAGCCCCAGCAGTGGTGAGGAATGGG
Source organism: Oenanthe melanoleuca (assembly GCF_029582105.1). Classification (NCBI taxonomy): domain Eukaryota; kingdom Metazoa; phylum Chordata; class Aves; order Passeriformes; family Muscicapidae; genus Oenanthe; species Oenanthe melanoleuca. Next base: position 87,705,962 of record NC_079336.1, on the reverse strand, counting down.
ACATGTCCCCAGCTGCATTAAGACCACTGATTAGCAGAGAGGTCCCTTCCTGTCCTTGGCAAGCAATAAGTAATAATAAATGCATGAAATAAGCATGAACATAACATACAATACATAATACTAAATTTTGTATGCAAATACAGGGCATATACATGCAAATATTAAAATACAAAAGATAATGTCTAATAGACACATGTATGTAATGTAAATATATAATATAATAAAGAATTAAATTAATGCATGTACTAGACATTTCTCAGCCTGGAGTTATTCTAAGGAAATTCCTATTTAGGACTTGCATTACCTGGCAGTGAGTTTTTGGTCTATTTTGAGCGTGTAGCTAGAAGAAACAACCCCATGCTGATATGTTGTCTTTGCTCAGCTGTTGAGTCCCTCTTAACACACCAACACAGGCCACAAGATAAACTGAAAATGTCTCTGTAGCAACATCCAACCTCCTAATTTTATTACTTAAATTAAGCCCGGTAACTGATGAGAGGAATTTCACTCTGAATTAACAGGGTGAGCCTGTCTGTATGTGCACTCAGTGCTCTGACTCCTCATCTAGGTTGCTCAGAGTAGTATTTCTCTTGCTTATGTGTTTTATGAGGTGATTACTTCTTCAAGAAAGAGGAAGGATAATTTTAGGTAATTTTACCCAGATTACTGAGGAGGTATCAAAAGACTATATTTGATATGCTTTTCATTTTAAAATTCTGTCTAAGCTAATTGTCCCTTGGTATGGGAGGGAGAATGATTGTTCACACAATGGTAGTTTATTTACAGGCACTTGGGTTGCACTGTAATTTCCCTGTGATGGTAGAAACATTAACCCTAATTCAGCATCGTTGGAAGCAAAGGGTTTCCATGTAATTGCCTTCTCAAGGCATGTGGTGTAATTGGGAATTCTAATTTAGCACCCATTTCATGATTACATCTTCCTCTATGACTTATGGAGAAACTTTTTATAAAAATTTGGGCTTAACATAATAATAAAAAGTCCATTGACCCCTTTAGCTGTTTATTAGGGTCATCTCTTTGCAGTGTATTATTTCTGGATTTTCTTTTATATTGATCCCCATTAATATTTTATTTATCTACTTCTGAAACATTTCCAGTGTGTAGACCTGAGTGATTGGGGCTGCTCTTGCCAGAACACACCAGCAGCCAGGAGATAGCCAGACTGCAGGGCTGAGATACTGAGGAATGAGATGGCTTCCCCACAGCCTGAAACCTTTCCATCACTGCTGGATAGATTTCAAGAGGGCAGCACACAATTTAGGCAGGAGTCCCTGATATGAGAATCTCTGGGTCAGGGTTTAAAGTTATATCAATGCCACAGCTCCTAATGATCAGCCTTTGAGCAATAATTTCAGAACATGCCCTCAAGATTTTCTGTAGATTTTCTTTCATCTCCCTTAGAGCATCTGGAAAGGACGGGGAACTCCTAAGAAAACCTGTCCTTTTTCACAAAATATAAATCCTACTAAGAACTATTGTAGTAAAAGCTGTTGACAAATGCATTTCCCCTATCCCCTGCTGCTAAGTCCTTTAAGTTTGAGGCATGAGTGACATCAGAAGATGACAGTGTGAGGGCTCCACAGCTCTGGGAGACATCTGCCATGTGTCAGACACTGAGGTTTGCAAACTACCAAGGAAAACTGCTGCAGTAGGAAAAGGGAGGGCAAGATTATTAGGTTTTGTCCTTGGATGGTAAATGCAGGAGGAATTCTGGCCCCGTGGGAGCCATTGATGCTATTGTGGCCTGGGCTGCACACAAAGTCCTGTCCTTTTGATTTAGAGTGTTTATTTGTTTCCAAATCTCTTTCCCCACGATCCCTCATTTCTACTCTCTCTCGGGATGATTCAGCGGAGTAAAGCCACATGGATTTAACACCCATCCAGCAAAAACACTTGAGGACACACTTTAAACTGAGCAAGTGTTTTATTACTTCCTGAAGAAGAATGTTTTTACAAAGTGATACCCTTATGTTTATTACAAATAACACTTCTTATAAACAAATCATTTTAACTAAAGGGAAACCCATTGAAACTGCCCCTGTTGCCCAGAAATCAAATAAGGCTGGCAGAAGAAAGCAAGAACTTTGGAATTAACAGAAATAACTAATTCTATCTCTTCCAATTACTTGCTTTTGATTTTCTTTTCCCTCTTGGTGTCTTTGTTCCTTCTTGACTGTCTGCTCCATTTCCTTTGTATTTTTCAGTCACACTGTTGTTGCTTTTTTTTACTGGAACAAATAAAACCCAGAAAATTACATTGTTTGTTTGACCATTGTGCTGAGAACCCTTCAGAGGGCTGAGAAACTCTGTTCACTGAAACCATCAGGGTAAATAGATAGCAGCAGAGAAATAAGTGTGCTCAATGCAGGCCAGTATTTACCTTGGGTGTCTGCATATTCTTTTGATGTGAAAGGAGCATTGTACTCTCCTTGGTGTTTGCCCCAGAAGCATTTCTCCAGCAGTAAAACTGAGAAAGCAGGTTTAATCATTAGCTGGTTTGCACCTTGGTGGCTTCAAAAGGCTGTGTGGAGACCTTGCAGAACATGGCACTCAGGCACACCCAAAGGCTGTGCAGGCAGTCTTGAAAGGAGGAGCTGGAGGTGACCATTCCCTTTGAAAGGCTCCAGCTGTCCCAGATAAACAGCAGTGCAGGGTGAGGAAGGGGAGCTGGTGGCAGTGCTGCAGGTGGGAGGGTCCCCAGGCACAGCAGCTATCCTGCTGGCCCAGAGGGTGCCCTTGCTGGCTGCAACAGATAAGAAACAAGAAACTGGGCTGCCTACAAGGCTGAGGTTACACTGGGGCTGTCAGTCAGAGGGTACAGCACTGGGCTCCTGTACTGGTTGTTCCCTGCCACAGGCAGGCCAGGCACTGGGATTTGGCTGCCAGAGATGCACATCCATAGGCTGGGATCTGTGTCACCATCCCAACCAGGACAGGCAGGCTGTGTGACACAGTTACAGCAGGTCAGAGAGAGACTAAGGAGGCCAGGAGGGCTGAGAAGGTCAGGAGGATGCTGTGGTATGTGGGTTTAGGATGAATCACCTCGGCAGAGGGAAGGCTCACTCATGCTACACGCCCTGCTAGGAAGTGCTGGGCTCTTGCTGGATCAGGCCAGAGCCAATGCCAGGAATCCATCATGTGTGACGATGGCAGATTATAATGACAGAGATCAAGCAGCTCCTCCTCTCCGTGCTGTAACATTTCCCAGCCTACACAGGGCCTGCATGTTGCCATACAGAACATCTCAGGAGCTGCCACACGTGCACACCCAAATCCCTGTTCACCCACACAGTGTCCTAGAGGGCAATCCACTGGAATGGCTGTCTCCCATGGAGGACTGTGCTACAACTCCTTGGGGATATGTCAGCATACAAACACTATGGGCTGACTTTCTGTGTGCTCAGAAGCTGCAACCAAGTCTCCACAAATCTTTCTCCATGAAACATCATCAGCAACACAGAAGCTTTGAAGACCAATTTGAAAAATATCTCCTTATTCATTGATTTTTAACAGTTAGTATCTATCTGTTTTGATAATGCCTATGGTGATTTTATATCACTACAGGCTATAAAATGCATACACTGGATTTTTAACAACACTGGCATGCTGTGTTACTGCTCCTCAAATACATATTTTGCTTATTTATATACTTCCCTTTTTACAAGGACAATATCCTTCTGTAGCAGAGTTTCCAAGAAAGAGATAAGCCCTGGCTTATTTAATTGGCACAGGCACAAAGTTTGTCTATTTTATGTGGCTAATAAAAACCTGAATAAGCATATTCCTAGAACTTTAGTTGGAACTGTTCAGGATCCTAAGGTTATACACAGTTTAACTGCAGCTTTTTACACCAGAGCTCGACAACTGACAGGAAAAAAGACCTTTGTCCCCACAGTTAACTAACCAGATAATATACATTGTTAGTCAACAAGGGAGACGGAACACGCATTTCACAAACAGATTACTTAGAAACTTGACTGACAAGTCCTTCCTGGGAGAGCCACTCTAACTGCTGGATTTAATAACTGCTTTGTCATCTTAGCAGTGATGGAAATGGGTTCCTTCCATTGGCTCTGCAGCTACTGTAGAACATCATTAATCCACCCATGCCAATCTGAACCCTTGTTTCCCCAAACACTAAGGCAGAAACATCTGGCTAGATATAAAGCAGGTTAATACAAATAAAACTTCCAAGAAGCCATGTTCACAGTCTCTACTTTGCTATGCAAATAGCCATTGATAATGAACTGTATAGAATTAACTCCTAAGATCTGGGTGAAGGTGTTTTGAAAACTCATGCCCCAAATGAGCCTCCTCCATGTTTAATCACCTATATAAATGACCCGCTTTCCAAAAGCAGACACCCCTTTTGTTTGCTTCTGAGGGAACTGTCAACTGCCCAGGACTGATTAAATCAAAACACCTCTGCTGTGCCTGTGAATTTTAATTTGGAGACACAGCCTTGAACATCACAGTTCTAGCATGTTGGTATAACCATTGGTATTGGCAGGACAGGCCACTGGATTCTACTCTTCCTGCTGGCATTACTCAGTTTGTGTCATCAAAGAACTCCCTTAGCTCATGCTCTTTAATGTAAGAAAAAGGAAAATCCTTGTTATATAGTGAGCAAAACTAACAGTGGGGGCAAGAGTCACTTCATTAACCACTGACCTAATCTCCAAGCAATTCACACCAGGCTTCCTTTATAATCCAGGACAGAAAAGGGCATTCTAAGGATGGAATTCATCTAATCAAGTACATAGCACTGTAAGAGGAGATAAACCATGTTGCAGACTCCACTGACAAAGCTGATTAGATCTCTGCTGACTCTGAAGGGAGACTGGTGATCACAAGGTGTTTGTGTATCAGCTACCAATTTCCAAACATGAATTCCTCCCTTATAGTCCAGTGAGGCTGTGGTTTCATTACCAGCATCAGTGGATGCCAGTATATGGTCACACACTTTTCCCTGCACCAATCACATGGTCCTGTGTGTCAGCTCTAGCAATCCTGCTGCCCTAGGTAAATAGGATTAACTTGCTGAACTGGCTGAAAAGCAATGAAGATGAAAAATAATTTGGTTTTTGGTTGCACTGGCAGGCAAAGCTGATGCCCCTCATGGCATCACATGCGCTAATTGCTAGGTCTGAGGCCTGGTTGGGAGCAAGAATATAATTTCTGAAAGGGACTTGCAGTGGCCCCTTTTGGCACCAGCTTTTAGTTGGACCAGCTTAACTTGAGAACAAAATGGCCTCTGTAGAAGGCAGTTCAGAAAATTAATAGATGCAGTCACAGGACATAAACTTAACCTGCCTATGTTTACTGCCTTGGGATATGATTTGACAAGCATCAAATATAATTGATCCTTTAAAAGAGGCCTTCATGTCTCCATCCTTATGTGAAGGGCATATGTGGTGTCTGGGAAAAGCAGCAGTGTCCAGCAGGTCTCAGATTGGATCTGAGATTGTGGATTGCAAACTCTGGGATTGCAGCACATTCCAAGTCAAACCATCAGTATTTATTGTGTAATAAAGGCAAATTCATCCACCTCAAGCTGACACAGTAAATATCCAATACATAAATGGTAAAATGATGAGTATGCTGTTGTTCAGCCACTTGAATGACTTTACAACCTTTGTGTCAGGACAGAGGGATGCATCTCTTGCCTGGTGTGTGTTGTGGCAGCAGGAGCAGTGTGTGGGTAGGTGAGCTGGCTGGAAGCACCAGCAGTAGCTGGGCTGCCAGGGAAGGTGAGCCTGGGGCTGCCCTCCAGACCTGCTGGCGCCGGGTCAGAGCAGGAGCCTGTCAAGGTGTGCTGCACAGGGGCTGAGCCCGAGCACGCCCTGCACATCCTGTGCCACCAGGCTCTGCCACGCTGCAGGCAGAAACGATAGGATGTGCTGTATCCTGTGCTCGTGGCTGCTCCAGGAAGCAACCTGCAAACTCTGCATATACACAGCTAGGGGGATGGCTTCCTTTCCAATCTGCCTGGGGATCTTCCTCTCCTGGTACCACGCTCATACAGAGCCTAGCTCAGTGACTGGGACTGAGGTCTTTGCACAGGGTGCCCTTGATGTCACTGAGCTCCCAGGAGACACGGAGATAAAACCAGCATAGCTCCATTCCTCAGGACAAAATGTGCCACCAAAGGGCATTGCTTCCTTGCAGCACTACACGGAGCACTGCATGCTCTGCAGCCTCCCACGACTCAGAGCTGCACTCGCTGAACTAGTTTTGAACTGCCTTTTCCAATGCCAGTACATGCATGTTTATGAGTTCCTACGGTATTAACTGTTCCTGTAGGGACTTACCTCAAAGGACCTGAGTGGTCTTCTTCCAACAAGAGACCACTAGAGACCCTTCACCCATGAAATCCAGCATCCTACTGTGACGGAGGAAATCCCTGCCCCCAGTTAACCAGCTCGGGCACCAGAGTACTGTGAGCTCTCTGATACTGTAAACAGGTGTAGCAGGCACCATGGTGATTAGCACATATCTCTCTCAGTGTCTGTCCTCAGCAATTACCCATTGATTCGTTGATACTCATTACCATGTCTCCAAGAGAATTGGCTTGTTCTCATGCTCTTTCTAAAGATAATAAAAGGCAGAGCTTAACACTATGATTTATTAAAAACGCCATATGAAGGACAATAATTTGTTTCTGTAATAATTAAAAATGTTATGAACCAATCAGATGCAAAGACTTTTTTTTCATCCCAGAATTCCATATTTACAGAATTTTCCCATCCCTGCTGAATCACGGTTACTCTTTCCACCAGAGAGCCACACTGTGGGCAAAAGTGAGTAACACCACAAGTTCTCCTGCCTTTTTTCCTTTAATGATTAATATGGTGGTGATTTTTCTAGCTGGGTCCACTCAAGCACTGGCTGAATAAGGCATTAGCTATAACTAATACCTTATCAGTATTAATTTCACAGCTGATTAGAGCAACCATTTTGCCTGCCTACTTGTGGATTTTAGGAAAATACTATTTGTATCATAAACAGGCAAATTGGTAATCAGAGCAGCCAGGAAATGCTCTTTAGTTCACCAAAAAGGGCACGCCTGTTCATTAGAAACAATTACAGATTGGCCACACAGTTAATTGTGCCCAAAGCTCTGGAGCAGTTACAGGATACTGAATGCCATTGAATCAAGTGAACAGCTTGAGAATAAAAATGCAATATAAAGGAAAGATCAAAACTGGGTATAAGAGAGGCATATTTAAAAAATCAGCTCTTTCTTCATTAGGGAGAAAATGTTTTGGAGGGGAAAAAAAAGCGTTTTTAATCTACTTTGCAAGGTTCAGAAGAAGCATAGCAGATGATACACTGATCCCCTCAACTTGCCTGGAGTTCTGCCACCGACTTCCAAAGAGCCCAGACTTCACAGACACAGTAACCAGGTAGAAGAAGAAATCTCTTTATAGAGCAAGGTGTCCTTCATTTCCTATCTCAGTGCCAATTACTGCTATAGTCTTTCTTTATATGTCACAAACAAAAGCATGTAAGCACATGCCTAACTAGCCTCTGTTCAAAGAAGGCCTTTGAATTAATTGCAAGCACACGTCTAAGTCCTTTCCTTGATAAAGCTGCTTTCCTGAATCAGTGTGTAACAGCGAATCCAACCTAGAGCTATGTGATCAGTAATACCCACTTTTCATTTGTGTTGTTTTTCATTACAAGGAACAACCTTTTTTGATGCAGGGAGCTGGACAGTGTGTGCTTCTGTTGGCTTTGGTGTTGCCGACTGCATCTGATTTGAAGAAACCTTGTAAGGACAGCTACCAGAGAGAGAGAGACACTGGCTGTGAGAAACACAGCCTAAAATGAACACTGACAGCCTTGAAGTGGAACAGACAGATGGAGACATGTTTGCCGCAGTCCCACAAACCCTCATTAAAAGCCGACAGGTCTGATGACTGCACAGAAAGGGGAAGAGTTAGGTGTTAAAAGGAGGCAGTGTGCTCTGTAATATGTGACTGCACTCGTGGTTTATAGGCAGGGTTTCACCCTTTCCAAGTGGAAAGGCACAGGGTGATGAAGAGCCCTCCGTGGTGGAGATCTCTCCACTTGCAACCCTGCGCAGAAATTCAAAGGGAAAAAATGGTGACTTTATTTACTCGGCAAACGTGCTGAGTAATAGCAAAACTGCCAGCCAAAGTCCTGCTCTTCACACAGCGCTCAGGAGAGCTCAGCAGGACCGGTACAAAACGTTTCACTGCAGGACAGGTGACAAGCAGCAGCTCTCTGCTCAGGCCTGTCACCTGGCTCCCTGGCTCTGGGGGGAGGAAGCTGTGTGCCAGACATCCACAGCTACTTCTCCCCTCGGAACACAGAGCGTTTATGGCAAGTAAACAGATTTTAGATGTGGGTCCTTCCACATCTGTGGGCCGGAAGCTGAGCCGAGAAAGAATTCTTTGAGTCATGAACAATGCCTGGAAGCCTAAAAAAAAAAAAAACCCAAAAAATCCAGAGTCCTCCCTACTCTGAAGACAAAGTATTCTCCCTAAAAGCATAAGCAAGAACATTGTGTCTCCTGTAAAGCACCATTTATGGTTTCATTAGGTACCTGTGTCAGGCACTTCCCCATTAATCTTAAAATTGATGATGTTGCCAGATGAACAGCCCTAAGTTTAGGAAATATCCCTGTTCCTCTTGGCTGCTGGTGTATGGTAATACAATAGAAAAGCCTGGAAACTGCAGCACACAGCCCACTGGTTTACAAGAAAGAGTGTGGGGAAGAGGTAGCAGTGTGAAATCCTGTGTGGTCCAGCTGCCAGCCCATGCCTGGCACGTCCAGCAGCAGGACTGGGCTGCAGGAATGGGGGGTCATTCATCAAAGTCCCTGTGTTTGAAGCCTATGGATTCAACAGTGGCTGGGTCAAAACTGTACGCCCAGCCTATTCATCAGGGAGCAGTGGAAAGCCTCAGGATCCATTTTTCTTCCCTGCCTGGGAAGAAACCACGCCCTCCCATTCTCCTGGGGTATATGGTCCACGTCTTGTGGCTTTTGGCCCCAAGTAGAACTAAGTATTCAGCCTGGTACAGCAGAACAAAAAGCTATCCCTGGACATGGCTAAGGATCAACAAAATGCCATCCTGTAAGGGAAAGGCTGCAGCACACTGACCAGTGGTGTGGGTATCCTTGAGCAGATCAGAGGTCTCACAGTGAAGAGATAATACAAGGATCACAGATTAATCTGGACATTGTTTGCATACCAAGAAAGAAGCCTAAAAAGCCCTAACTCCCCTTCTTAAATCAGGCAAAACTCTTAACACAGTTTATAATAAAGTTTTATTCATCAGGGTTCTACTGATACTGATATCCTGTTTATTTCTCTCAGGAGGGAACTGAGTACTTTTAATCAAGAAAACCTTGATGATACCCCACTGGCAACCAACTAAAACCCAGTTTCACTAATTCCTGATGCTGAGCCAATGAGAGACACCAAGCTTGTTGTCCTTCCTTCCTTCCTTGCTAAATTCCATTGGATTAATAGCAATCCCTGTAAAATGATGACCCACTTCACCTGCAGGAATTAAAGGAGGTTTAAGCTGCACCAGTTTCTTTGACCCATATATCCTAAATTTGGGTAATTCTTCCTTGTTAGCTAATGGCCTTGTGTGGGAGTGAGGACGACACAACATGGGCATGTTCTGTTTCCATGTAATTGCTGTTCAGCTTCCTGGTTATTTACTTCTTAGCAAGTGACAGGGCATACGGGAAGCCAGGCAGCAAGGAGAAGTTTACAGCAATCTAATTGCTGACTCTCTTTACCATGGTCACTAAAGAATTCTGTGTGGGCTGCTACCGCTACGTCCAGGGTACAGCACACCTAGATTTTGACCCAAGGATACTCTCACAGAAAACAGGGTTCAGGGTCACAGGTCAGCACAGCAGTGCCTGTGCCCAAGCCAGCTCTGCCATGTGGGGAATGTTAAGCAAAAGTGAGGGGTTGGCACACATGGATAACAGTGTGGTGCTCAGGTGTGGGCTCGTGGGGATGCTGCCTGTCCTCAATCACTGCTCTCAGTTTTTCTCAGTGACAATGCTTTCCTTGTGGACACGTGGGCATCTTCTGTCATTTTACTGCTGAAATGAAGTCAGAAACCTTTACACAGACCTTGAATCTCAACCCCTTTGAAATCCCCAAGTATAGGAGCAGCATTTTGCATTCTGGCTAGGTCTTCCTTCTCAGGGCACCATTTCTCTTCCAGCCTCGATGGGTCCACGCACACACTACACCTGCACAGCTGCAAAGAGCTGGCTCCTCTCCATGCTCTGCTCATGGAATATTCCTTCAGACTCTTTCTCTTGCTGCTGTGCTTGTTGGTCCCCTGGAACACAGTGGGCAAAGCATGACATCAGCTCTGCCCTTTTGTAAGTTTGGCTATTTTTTAAAATATATTTTTTAATTTTGTGGTTTTTCTGGATGTCTCAAAACACTTGCTTTCCCTTTCCTAACTACAAGCATAACAAACCAAACAGTGTCCAGGGACTGACCTCTCACATATTTTTCATATGCATTTTTACACAGCATTTACATATTTTTTGTTATAAAATTCTTAATATAAAATTAATAATAATTATTATTTAGCATTATAGCCATTATTCTATAATTATTTTAGTAATAAGCTATTATATTATAGTACACAAAACTATTGCAAAACTCCAAGCAAAACTTCTGCTCTTCCAATTCGCGTCCGCGCTTACTGCCCTCAGTGTCACGAACAGGAGAAGAATTAAACAGAGACCCCGCCGCAAAAAGTCGCAGAAAAGCGCAAACCCCACCCGAAATCCCCGCTCAGGGCGCGTGACGTCACAGCGCCCCTCACGCAGGCCCCGCCCCCGCGGCCCGCAGGGGGAGCCCCGCCCCCGGGCGCGCGCGGGGCCGGGGCCGTGTGAAGCGCACCTTTTGCACGAGTCCCGCTCGCCGCGGGCGGGGCCTGCGGGGCGGGGCGGGAGGGGAAAGCCGGCGGGGCGAGCCAATGGGAGCCCGTCGTTCCCCGGCGCGTCACCCGCTGCCCCGCCCACCCCCCGTTTCGGGCGCGGGCGGGCGGAGCGGGGCGGCCGCGGCTCGCTGGGCGTTACCGGGCGGGGGCGGGGCCCCGCTGTCGCGAGGGCGCGCGGGCCAATGGCGAGCGGGGCCGGGCGCGGGGGCGGGAGGGCACGGCCGGGCGGGCGGGGCGCGCCGGCCAATGGGGCGCGAGCGGGGGCGGGGCCGAGGCGGCGCTCGGGTTCCGTGTGAAAAGAGTGAGGGGGCTCGGGTGCAAAGTTTGCTCGCCCGGCGCCTGCGGAGGGAGCGGCGGCAGCGGCGGCGCGGGGGGAGCGGAGCGCAGCGGCCGCCCGAGCGCTCGGGGCTCCGACCGCCCGCCGCGCTCCTCGCGCCCCCGCCAGGGCAGCCGCGATGTGCGGGGGGATGGCGGCGCAGGGTCCGGACGGGCCGCGGTGCTGGCAGAACCGGCGGGCGCGGCTGCTGTGCATGCTGGCGCTCACCTTCCTGTTCTTCGTGGTGGAGGTGGCGGTGAGCCGCATCACGTCGTCGCTGGCCATGCTCTCCGACTCCTTCCACATGCTCTCCGACGTGATGGCCCTGGTCGTGGCGCTGGTGGCCGTGCGCTTCGCCCAGCGCACCCGCGCCACCAAGAAGAACACGTTCGGGTGGGTGCGGGCCGAGGTGATGGGCGCCCTCGTCAACGCCGTGTTCCTCACCGCCCTCTGCTTCACCATCCTGCTGGAGGCCATCGAGCGCTTCACGGAGCCCCACGAGATCCAGCAGCCGCTGGTGGTCATCTCCGTGGGGGTGGCGGGGCTCATCATCAACCTGCTGGGGCTCTGCCTCTTCAACCACCACGGCGCCGGGGGCCACGGGCACGCCCACGGGCACTCGCACGGCGGCCGGCAGCAGCACCCCCGCGGCGGCCCCAAGCCCGAGCAGCCGCCCGGGGACGCGGAGGCTGCGCTGCACCGCGAGGAGACCAGCACCTTGGTGGAGAACTGCCGCAGCTCCAACGGAGTCAGCCAGGAGAAGCTGGGTAAGCCCCGCGGGCTGGCGCCGCTGCCCCGTCCACGCGTGGAAAAGCGGCGGGGGTCCTTTCCCCGAGCAGGGCGGTGGCCGTCCTGGTCACACCTGGTGCCGGCTCTGTGAGCACCACCTGTCCCCAGCTCCTGGGAAAGAGGCGAGAAACTTTCTTAGCTGCTCTTGGGGCACATGGCTATCGCACCTCTTCCTCACGCCTTTCCTTCGGATGCCCTAAGCTGCATGTTTGTCTTGCAGACAGGTCAGACTGTAAAGAGTCTTAGGATAAATCAGTTTGCCCTGGGAAAAAAGTTGGTTCTGCAAGGGAAGGCACATGACAAGCGTTTCTTGCCTAGCGACATGAGCTGTCACAAGACGCTCTCCTAATGCCATCCGAACTGGCCGCACATCAAATGGAGCGCGGCTCAGTGCCTCGGTCTCGGCAGCTGGATTGCTCCATTGGGTCACTTATGAGCTTCCTTGGAAGCTGCTCTCCATCTAAACCAAACATTCTGAAGTCTGTTCCACTGCAGTAATGTTGTGCTTCTTCATAGCGTAGGTATTAATAGGGAGAAGTCTTGGAAATTGCCAGTCAGAACTGTGGAAGCCGGAATGTGGAGCATGCTGGTGTCAGGGCACATGTGTGGTGTCTTGGAATAATTTTTTTTTAGCTTTCTAAAGCATGTACCTTCCCACTCACCTGCACACAGACATACATTTAAAATCTTCCCATCCTAATTGTGGTTACACTGTTTCATGGGTAGGAATTTCTTGGGTTATTTTTTTAGTGGACCCTGAAGCCTGGATATTTCTTTTGAAGCAGCTTGGTCAAAGCCAAGTATTGCATGCTAGTGGAGTGAAAGGTGTGTGTGGTTGCCACTTCCCTGCTCCTAGGGCATCCTTGTCACCCGCAGGAATGGACTTCACGCTTTGGAACCGATTTCTCTCTTGCAGTTTCAGGGTGACATCTGCAGACCGTTGTTTGATCTTAAAGGGAGCTTTACTTGTTGGGAGTGAACTTTGCTACAGTTTCAGGTTTTCTGTAGTCAGAGGTTCCAATACACGTTTGAGAAACTTAGTTTCTGTTTCTCCGACTCCATGTTGGCTTTGGAAAGACAAGTTTTTCAAGCGGATAGGATAGTTCTTCTGAATGCACTACACCATTTTCTTGGCCATGTAATAAGCTCTTAATGTTGGTTTAGTTCCAACAAAGGTATCCCAATAATTAATTTCAAACTATGTAAAATTCTCTTAACCCTTGATCTTGTGCATATCTTGGCTTGGGAATTATTCTTTAATGCTGAAAAGTTGTGATTTTAGCCAAGCTTTGGACTAGTTAGAGCAAAAGGTTGTAGCATGGATTAAAATGCATATTGTTGTGAGGTAACTTGTCTGGAATGTCTCATGGATGTGCTTCTGGCAATAACAAATAATTTGTTGTGGGTATTTAGGTGGTAATAGGGCATAATTTTGGTTACAGTGAAACTTTGAAATAAGTTTGTATTTCCTTCTGTGCCCTGTCATGATTATGTAATGGATGGAGCTGTTCATAGTTTGCCTATGGAAAAGCTGCAGGTAAAGGTGATTGGAGGCTTGGGAGAAGATGTGAGATGTAGAGATGAAGACAAAGGTGATCCTCTGCCTTCATTGGAAATGGCAGAGTGGGGAGTCCTGATTTCCTAAGGTGGAAGAGTAGGCATTTGCCTTAGAGGCAAGTCCTGCACAGGCATTTCTGTGGATGCACTTTATGTAAAATAATCAGTTTATTGTTAGATTTCAATGAACATATTTCAAACGGATGTGTTTTAACCATTTGCCATTAAAAAAAAGAGTTCAAGAGCTTTCTGGAACTATGTTTCCTGTTACCCATTCTTACAGATAGCTGTACTGACTTTTCAGATCTCCATTCTTCCAAGTACTTGTTACAAAGTAGAGTGTTCCTCTTTCCTTGCTCTCATCATGAACCTTGAGATTTGAACTCTGTAACCTGAGATATTTCCCTCTAATGTATTTACTTCTCTGGAAAGTTACAGATCCCATGTTCCATAACTCCTAAAGGTAATGTGGAAAATGTAGCTGGAGCTTCAGGGCAGAAGCGTACTGGATGAGGTAATGAGCTGGGGCTTGGAACTCAGCCTTGGTAGGAGCCCACTCCTTCTTCAGAGAGGAGAGGACTTGTGTGCACTCTGCAATTGCAGAATTGCAGCCACGAGGGCAGAACAGCAGAAGCTGCACGTCTTCTTAACGTGTTAATGTTTACAAAGCTCTGAACTCAATAACCTCAGAAGCAGTGAGAGCTCCTTGTTTCAGTTTGTCGGGCCAGGGGCCAGTGCCTGTTACATTTCTTTAGCACTGGAAGTATCCAAAGAAGAACTTCTGAATAAAAACAGTAGGTAAATCATGTACAGTTCTCTCCATTGTGAACACTGGGAAATTATTTTCTTTCAGAAAGGACTCTTCTTTGAAACAATGTGTGTATTTTTTCCCATGTAGCTGGTTAGCTGTGTTGGAGTGGTAAATATTTCAGATAGTTGTAACAAAGGAGGGCACTAAAATGTTAATTTTTGCACAGTCCATGACATATGACTTTGTACATCACAGGCTGTATGTCAGTCAACAGCTATATGTCTCTTGCATAAAAAATATAATTTTACTATCTATTTATTTATTCTGAAATATAAATAACAGTAGTTCATATCCTCAGAGAGTTTTAGTGATAACTTACACTGCCCTATAGTCAATTCTGCTGGTAAATTCTGCATTTTAGACCTAAAATTTCAGCTGATTGTATCTCACAGTCCTGCTAACTCCATGAGCCATCTTGGAAGAATTTCCTTTTCTTTGAACTCAGAAGCCTCTTGAAAAGGCACTGGCAAACCTGTAAAGAAGCTACTACACAGCTGTATTCACACAGCTTTTGAGCTTCTAGCTTCAAATTTTAATATGAAATAGCAATGCAGTCCTGTGGTTAAAGATGGATTTTAGCAATGTGATCAGTCTACTGGTGTTTCAAAAGAAGGAACAAACTAACTGAGCTACTTAAACCATCTTTTTTATGTATCTCTGTAGTTCTGCATTTTATTTAAGAAACAAGCAGTGAATAGGCAAATGGTTAAACAGCTGGAAAAGGTGAAAGTAGTTTTTCAGTAGAGTAAGTTAAAACGTGGTCATCTTCATTATTTGCCACTCTACATCTTTAATCTCCATGTAGAAACAGTTGCCTTCTAGGTTATTTAGAATTATTTAGATCACTTATAGGGAAAACAGAATTTTCCTCAGCCAGAGATGATGTTGCTAAGTGTGTGGGTTGAGTTGCTTTTTGGTTTCATACTCAGTGTGCCATGCTTACCGTTGGATATGATTTTATAAGGAGTTACAGTAACATTGTATAATAGCTCATGCCTAATTGTTTTATTATTTTCTTGTCAGGTGATATGAAAGATGACATGGGTGACGTACAAGTGAATGGGAATGCTGGCCATTATCCTCTGGATGAAGAGGAAGTTGAAGAAGATTCTAGTGCACAACTTAACATGCGTGGAGTTTTTCTACATGTTTTTGGAGATGCCTTAGGTTCAGTAATTGTGGTAGTGAATGCCTTGCTCTTTTATGGCTTGTGGAATCCATGCCCTGAAGATGGGCCTTGCTTTAATCCATGTATCCATGATCGTTGCACGGAAAATGCTACTTTAGCCCAAGCACTTGTCAGAGCTAACAAATCTGAGCAAGAGAGCATTACGGTGGCTGGTCCTTGCTGGTTGTTATATTTAGATCCTGTCCTCTGTTTGATTATGGTCTGTATACTCCTTTATACAACTTACCCGTTACTTAGGGAGTCAGCTCTCATCCTTCTACAGACTGTTCCCAAACAAATAGACGTCCATTCTTTGAACTCAAAGTTACGTACCCTCGAAGGAGTCGAAGCAATCCACGAATTACACATTTGGCAGCTAGCAGGCAGTAGGATCATTGGCACTGCTCACATCAAGTGTCCTGACCCTTCCACGTACATGATGGTGGCCAAGCGCATCAAAGAGATCTTTCACGACGAAGGGATCCATGCAACTACCATTCAGCCTGAGTTTGCCAGCGTTGGCTCCGAGTCAGGGAGAGGGAAATGCGAGTTGCCTTGTAGGACTCAGTGTGCTTTGAAGCAGTGTTGTGGAGCAGGAGAAGATAGTACTGCAAAGAAGACAGAAAAATCTTCGTCACTTAGTATTTCTTGTTCAGAAGTTGTCATTGAATTTCCGAAAACGAGGAGGACTAAGTCGGAGAGCATCCCTTCAGTGAAGCTGGAGGCCAACATCGATCAGAACGAGCAGTTTGAGTCATCTTTGTAACTCCCTGAAGGGTGCTACCTGAGCTGTGGAGACTTTATCAACAGCTGTGTTGCAAGAGGAAGAGACAGACGTTTGAGATGCAATTTTGCCAAATAGTGTAATTGCTGAAGTCCTTGTTCTTGTCATATTGCTAAATATAGAATGCTTGTTTTAAAGAATATAATGTCACTGTCTTGATACAATGTGTTTGTGTTGACTTTGTTTGACTGAGACAGTGCACCCATGCTGTAACACTTCAGAAAACCAGTTTCAACATTTCAGCAGAGACACTTTTTGCTGTGCTTCAAATTAAGATACCTTTTTCCAGTGAAAAGGTATTTGAGGGATAAGCATGTAGGAACTCAATTTGTGTTACAGATTTCTTGGACCTACTTTTTCATTTAATATTTGATTTGTAGATACCTTAATATATTGTTTATTTAGAAGCCCTAAGAAAACCAAAGTTCATAGAACATTTTAAAAAATATATACTAAAAACTGGAAACCACTTTGCAGTTTCACGTATTTTTCCTAAAGCTATGTAATACTAATAAAAAATGTGAAGGCTTTTCTAACGACTTAATTGCACAGCATATTTTAAAGACAACATCATGTGATTGTCAGAAATTGTCCCCTCTTCTTCTGGTAAGGTAGTGAGGTAATTGAAAACAACAGATGTGAAAGGGTTTTTTTTCTGTCAGAACGGCAGTTCAAGCTACTGTATACTGCTCTGTGATCAAGACATGAGACTGGTCCATGAAGTAGCACTTCATACACATAAATGTACAAAGACTTGTACATTTTATGGATTTTCTGGTTTTTTCCCCTTCCAAGTTGGGTCTGGTCATGAAAGTCTTTGAGGTTTAAAGAACCCTTGACTTAACAGTGCTATGAATAAATATTTAGCTGATACTGAGTTTACTAAGGTAAAATAATTAGTCCTGTCAATAAGTGCTCTGTTGGGGAAGATCTGCCAAGCACCAACTCGTGCTTTCAAGCACAGACAGCAGCTCCCCAACAAGTAATGTAAGGGTGCATTTTGCTTCTAGCTGAATGTGTCTGTAAACACTTGCAGTGACTTCAGTCCTGGTCCCCCACCGTGTCCTCAGGAGCCCTCCACTGACTTTTGAGGAAGTGGTGCAGGGAATAAGATTTCATTCACTGTATTTCACACTTTGAGATGTTTATGTATCACATAATTTCACTTACTCAGTATCTGAGTCTATGGTTTAAAATCTTGACTCAGTTAATTGACAACTGGCTCTAAAGAAGCTGTTACAGTGTGCTGCCACCTTACACCTTAAACTGCTCTGTGGACTCTGTGAGTTTGGCAGAGACAAGAGGAGAGTTGAAAGATAAAACATACAAGAAATCTAATCTAAAACCCTGGCCCTTTTGATCCACTCTCGCGTTATGTATGGGAACTAATGTCTTGTGATTAACACATTGCTCCTGTGTGCAAAACTGGAAAACAAGTGAGATCTTCCGTTCTTTGCTCTATGACTCTGGATGTGATAAACACTTTGCCTCAGTTTCCCTGACTTCAAATGGGGATAATACCTACCTCACAGGGATGTTGTGAGGCTTAACTATTGTGTGAAGAGCTCTGAGATCTGTTACTGGAAGGCACTGGAAAGAGGATAAGATACTAGATTACCTGGCATTTACTACTTCTACAAATGTACTGCAATACGTAGGCACAACCAGAAGGAACTGAGGATAGTTTTGGCCTTATGAAATTCTTTGATGCTGTGGTTTTCAGGTTTTTAACAGTATTTAAATATAGATTTTTTTAAAAAGAATGTTTTGTTAGTGAAGGGAATGTAGCTTTGCCTCCAGATACAGAACACCTCCCTCACTTCCCTAGTTTGCATTTCTAATTTGTGTCTTGCATAATAATTGCTCCTAAATAGTACAGAAAAATAGTCCTGCTGCTTGGATTGGCCCAAGTCACGTCAGTGGTCTTACCCAAGCTCTCAGCAGAGCATTGCAGTCAACTCTCGATTATCCATGGGTGGGTTAGCAGTGTTGTGCATTACCTGTGCAGTCTGCAGAGCCAAGACCAGCCCCCTGTCTCACTCCACGCTCTGGCCAGGCGCTGGGTGCCAAAGCATGGCAAAGGTGGAGCTGCTGGCTCCACTTCCAGGGAGCCCATCACAGGCCACATTGCCAGGGTGCAGCACAGCACTGCTCGAGGGTTTTGCCCCTTGGCTGCTGCAATGCATCTGCAGGAAGCTATGGGCTGTGGATGGGCAGGCTCTGCTTTGGGCTGGTTTGGGATGTTGGTGCTTCACAGCCACCAGCATTGCTCACCTTCTTCTGTGTTTATGCTTGTTGTATAGTCTCATAAACTAACTTAAATATGTTAATATAGTATTTATATATGTTTTTGTTTCTTCTGAATTATCTGAACTCTTTTTTCTGTTACCTGTATATGATCTAGAGTTGACTGTTAAATGAGATCTTGTATGAGACTACGTTTGCCGAGTATGCTACCACTGCTACTATACTACAGAGTATTAACCAAGTAAATTTTGAAATGAACAAAGTGCTTTTTTAAAAATGTGTATCCTTGCTTTCTATGGTAAACTTTCACTAATTATTTTAATCACTAGTTTAAAATTCGTCTCAGTTATTAGTATGAATTGTTGAGGTTCTGCCATATATTACTAACATGCCACAGAAATACTGTTCTTTAGTTTATTTTTAAAAATACCAACAAATCAAACCATGGTAGCACTGAGAAGTCTGATTGACTTCTCTCCTGTTCTTCTTATAAAAAGAGGGCAACTAGTAAGTCATAACAGTTACCATCATTGGTTAATAGTCTCAGTAAATGCATCTGAATAGAGGGAGTTGTAGTCACTAATTCCATTTTAAACTATTTAATTTTTTTTTTTGTGCCAGAAGTCATATTTTTCTATTTCTGTGTCCATTGCAGGCAATGGCTAACTAAAAAGACAAAAAGCTCTCCCCCTTGTTATTTTAAGTATCAGGACAGGATGCAGAGGTGATATGATGGTGGTGATGATGAAGGGGGGAAATGGGGAAGTTGCATGGCCTCTCTGTCATGTGCCCTGTTACACGTGCAGCACCAGCTGGTGTTACCAGGGCCCTCTAGTCTCCTTAGCCCTTGATGGTAAACTCCCTGAAAGCATAAAGTGAGGTCAAGGTGGTGGCTGTGCAGCAGCAGGAACACAATGTCTCCATTCTGGCTGTAGGAGACCCAACTGTAGCTCACTAGCTTGTGAAATTTTTTTTAATGTCATAGTTTAAGAATACTGAGAGCATTCAAAAGCACTGCACAGTCTCTCTTTATTTTTTTTTTTTTCACAAAGCATGAAACTAGTGAATCTCATGTAAGTGAACACTGCAGTGGTGGGGAGCTAATTGTATTGTGTATCACATTCCTGAATTTTTAAAATAAAAATGGTTATGGAACACTGATTTTAAGGAACAATTAAGTTTGTACTTCAGTGTTTACATTGTTTAGGCTTTTGATTAAATGTGTCAGAGATGTAGCAAACATCACTGGATGAAACGTTTTACCCTTACTACATGTCTCATCCAGGAACATTCTATTTTAGATTCACTCCCTAGATTATATCTGCACCTAAGATGCAGTGCAGAACTGATTCAGACACTCAGTGGCCTAGCCACAGTACCATCAGTCTTCCTTTTTAGCAGAGTAAATTGTTTCTGTGGAACCCCTAATAATTGTAGCTCAATTGCTTTCAACACCCAGTATTGAAAAGTAATATCTGTAGTTACCACATCGCAGTGTGTGGTATGGACATACACAGACTTATGTAAAAGAACCAGCCCCAACTTGTGACTCCCCAAAAGTCATGGCAAGGGCTCAGTCCTGAAAATTTCTGTATTCTTAAATACTTTCATCGGGCTGACGAGTACTTACTTGCACGCCAGGAATTACTTGTGGGAGTGAGTCCAAATCTTCTGCCAGTGTAGCCTGGCTTTTAAAGAAAAAAGTACCTAGATTTTATGGATTATTAAAATCAGGACTGCTACGGTATTTCTAAATTTGTTGTAGAAATACTGTCAGTTTGGTATAATTCCAGGATTTATTCCTTTTCCCCATTCTCCAAAAAGAGAGGGAAAAAAGCCCACTGAGTGTCCTGAGACTTGTTAACAAGTTTAGCTAAACTGATGTTGCTGTTGGCTTCTGAAATCGGGCCATCTGAATTTATTGAACACTGCCTGGTGGAGTTTGGGGAGGAGGGATAAAGATTCTTGCCATTCTCCTTCCCCTGCCCCCTGCTTTGACTGTGCTTTCTAATCTCTTCAGCTATGGAGAGACTGGGGGGATGAAGGGGGTGAATTTTGTAACTAGATGTTCCAAGTTCCACGTGGAGGGAATGGGAAATACTGCTAACTATATTTAAAAGCATATAAATATGTGCTCTGACTATTTTAGTTCCATAGCATAGCATAGCATCAGTTACACCCTTTTTAGGTATGCATTTAAGTGGTTCTGATCCATAGTATCTTTGGCTTTTCCTTTCTCTGCTAGACAGAAAGAGGTGGATGCTCCATTTGCCTGAGCTAAAGGCAGAGTTGACAATTTTCCAAATCAAATGTAGCTTTGCTGATAACAGAAGGTCTGATTATTCCTCGTGACCTTTGCTTTGTGTGGTTAGCTGCCTGTGAGGTACAGCACCATGTTTTAGCAGGCTCACATTTATATTTTTTGCACTCACCATGTTGTTTAAGTAGTTGAAAAGCAAAACCACAAAGCTGAAAAATATCTTTCATCTGTATGTCTCCAAGAAGCACATGGGATTCATTTGGCTTTTTTTTTTCATGTCCTGGATCCTGTTTCTGAACAATGTTACAATATAATTGGCATAGCTTGTTAATTGATGATATTTCTTTTTGCCTTCTTTTAAAATAAAGAAATTTTTTTTTGTGTTTTTTTTTTTTTGTTTTGTTTTGTTTTTGTTTTTGGCTTTTTTTGTTTTGTTTTTGTTTTTAATATTAAAGTGCTGAGAAAATAAATGGAGCTCTTGACTATCAAATACTTTTAGTTGGATTTTCTTTCTCAGATCAGCTCCAAGGAAGGAATCTAACTAGTAGAAATTGCCATCTCCCAGAACATCAAAAAAAGATGAAAAGAGCACAAATAGAGGAGGTGGAGGTTAGTAAATGAGTTTTACAGTCCTAGCCTCCAACTGTCTGGGTTCTAGATGCAATTAAAATAATAGTTGCTCAGTTCTAGTATCATGAAGAGTTAATTATGCAAAAGGTATTTTTTTATCTCAAAGGAAAACAGCTTTTGAAAAGAATAAAATCTTCTTGACCTGTTAATTGGCCACGCTTAAATATCTGACATAAGGGTCAATGAGGCAGAGTTCCTAATAGGACTCTATACTGTTCTTTCAATGTCTTTGGAAGAAAGCTGCTCTAGAGCAGAACATGCTTTGGTGCTTTTCGGCTTCATTTGTTTCAATTCAGTAACACTGCAGTTTGCACAGTTTTTTGGGAGAAAAGGACTGACTGCAGAGGGCAGGATGGTGACCAATACCTGCCTTGAGCTGTTAATACAAGCTTGCAGTGATGAGTTCATCTTGGAGCCCTTCACAGCTCCTTTTTCTGCTTCAAGAGGAAAAAGTGATTCCATGATTAGTTATATGTGCAGGAGGGTGTTTGGTTGTGCTGTAAGCACTACATGTGAGCTCGAGCTTTGCTGTTTTCCAAACTGGCTTCTACCTCTTCATGAAAAAATGTGATTTGAACTTATTATGAGCATCCTTTATGAGATATGCTGGTGTGGGAATTTTAAATTGGCAGGAAGGGAAGCTTCAGATCTATACTTTCACTACACATACCTTCCCCTGTGTCACTCCTAGACCTCCTACCCCAGATAGTTGCCTGACCACAAGGACCAGATCCAGCTCTCAGAACAACTCCTTGCTGCTTTTCCATTGGAGGAGCTAATGCCACAGGAGAAGGGTGGGATGGGAGTGTCTGAGTCCAGGCAGACAAGCACTTTCAGCAGGCACCTTCTCAGGCTGATCTGTGCTAGCATCCCAAAGCCTTGCCACTGAAACTTTTGCTAGCATTTATATCTATTTGTGGTTTGGTTTATCCTTTTTTTTTTTTTTTTGTGACAATCAACACAAACCTTAAAGTATTGCTGAGACCAAATGGCAATCCCCATCCCCCATCATCCAAGCTCTGTTTCTAGTTACAGCATTGGTCGGGTTCCCAGCGTTTCCCTCCTGCACCAGCTCCTGCAGCTAAGAATAGCCCTGGTGATGCTGTGGAACAGGATGTGCAACCTGCTGGGCTTCCTGCATTTGTGCTTGTGTTGCTGGCCTGGGCTGAAGGCTGTCCTCATCTTCCCCTGGACTCACTGGGTGAATTTGTTACATTTAATTTGTTGGATTAGGTTTGCTGTGGGTTGAGCCACACTTGTTCAAGTTGCATTCTGTGCTACAGGCAATTGCATTCTGCAGTAGGCAAGACCTCAGCCGAGGGAGATATTTACTTGCTGCCAGTCTTCGGTGCTTCAGAGTGTGTCTGCTGAGTGTAAGTGGATGCTGCTGGCCTGCTGCAGCCCTGGATTCAAGCTTCACTGCTTGGTTTGATGTTACCGTGTGATGCCTGTAGCTGAGGGTGCAGCGAGTACAGCACAGCGAGTCTGCAGGTAACTGGGTCACTGAGCTAGGTGCTGATATCCTAGTTCAGGAGAGAATAACACTCCCACAGATAAATGCTGCACATACTGCTATACCCTCAAGATTTTTTCATTAGGCAGCACTGACTGCAGACTCAGTCCTTTGTTTTATCCTGTGCTGCCTTGGGCTCTCCCCCAGTCAGCTGCAGACAAGCACGTTTTGCCTTGAGAAAGGGATTATGTGAATTAGCAAAATGTGGGTGATGATATTTTTGTGGGCATGTGGGGAGCTTCTGACCCAAATGGATGAGGCTGACTCTGCATGTTTCCAGCTGAGTGTTAGGAGGGGTTGGGCTTAAGTTCCAGGTAAAATCAAGGCTCAAGTAGTTTGTCCTAAATATCCATACTGACAGAGGTCTTAGACTTCTGTGTCATGTGATTTGAAGTGATTTTCTCTTTGCATTGCTGTTCAAAAAGAAAAAGGTGGAGAACCATGTTTGATTATCACAAGAATTATTACCCAGCCTTGGTAGGTGTGTTCCAGTTCGTTAAAAACCTCCCTGCATGCAGCAGCAGCACAGCAGAGACACTGACGAGTTAGTCGGCAAGTTATTGCTAAAAAGGAGGTGTTTGGTACATATGTTTGAGCTTAGAAGTGGAATGACACTTGGCACCATAATGTCCCAGTTATCTTTTTCTGAAGGAGTGGGAAAACTGCAGAACTAAATATTGAGTCAAGCTGTGTGGGCAGAGCTCCAGTGTCAGAGCTGTGCTGATGTCACAGCCGCAGAGTGACATCACGGGCCGTATGTGAAAAGCCCAGAGCATCACCCAAGCTCTAGGTCTTACTGAAAACCTCAGTAACATCTATTGAAAACTTACATGTTTTTTTGTTTGGTTTTTTTTTCCCTTTTTCCCATTCCCTTAACGCTGAGGAGTTAAGCCACACAGCTAAGGGGAGAGTGTGTAGCTCAACTGCCTTGCGACACTGTGTGCTGCTCTGAAAAAAAAGGTGCCATTGAACCCAGAGTTTAAGGCCACTGCACTTGGTGTGCCCTTTCTAAAAGTACCTACAAAAACAAGGTAATGTCAAAACAATATTTCTCTACCGAAAGCTGGTGAGATACTAAAGTCTACTGCTTCTGCATTAGTCTTCTGTGATTCTTTTCTTTGCTGTCCTCTTCCCAGAGAGTTATCTGAGTTACTATTACTGCATGTGCATGCAATAATTAATGTGACATGGAAAAAAACAGTAGGGCAGACAGGGGAGTCCTTTAGATTTATTCTTTAAGAATAGAAAATCTGATCTATGAGATTTTTCCCAAAACTTCTTTCATCTCTGATAGTATCAGAAAGCAGATCACTTCTCCTGTGGTGGTGACTCTGGTTAGTAGGAAGCAAATGAAATTATACTATCAATGGAGAAAGATAAGCAATGGATTTTGGATTTGGAATGGTCATATTTTCCCCCTCCTGCAGCTGCTTTAATGAGGGTAATGATTTTCTTTGGTTTTCCTCTATAGCTCTGCAGTGCTTAACAGCCTGTTACTGAGAGCCCTACACTTGGAGTCCACGGAAATCCAAATTAGTGAAAGACATGGAAAAACATGTTTAAACAGATCACAGCTGAAGCTGAGACCTTAATCTTTCTGAGACAGAAGGTAGCCAGCAGAGCCTCAGCTGATCCATCAGGAAAGGTTAGTGTGAAGTACCAAGCTTAACTCACTGCTAGAGAAATGGTGTAGAAAATCAGGTAACAGCAGTTTAGTTTCACACCCCAGCATATGAGAAATAACCTCTCTCTGCAAGAGACTGCAGCTTGGGAAAAATAATGTGTTTGCATGGGGTTTTGTTACTGGCAGTGGCTACAATCCTCATAGAGCAGTATTTCTCCAAATACCTTAAAGTGAAATACAGAGGGCTCTTATGCAACATGACAGTTCCCCTTTCAAAACAGTGGTTTGGAGAGAAAAAGTCATTGGTCTGGGCAAGGACAAAAATTAAACAAGATAAACTGGACGGACTGCTGCCATCTTTTCCTTCCCCTTTATCTCTAAACCTTAACCTTACCCTGCAAATCTGAGGTTAATGCACTGCAGTGTGTCTGCAACTGCTGAAACCAGCTGTCTTTTAATAGATTTTACTTATTTCGATGATGATGAAGGTTTGAAATTTCCTCTAGGTAACAGAAATATTTATATGCTTTTAAAGTTCAAGTGCAAGTATTTTTTAATATTACTAAGAATATTTTAAAATTAAATAATTAATTCTTCTGAAAAACATTTAATGAATTATTTACTTATTCTGCATCCTTGTTTCTAATCCATATAACATAGAAATAAATGTTATTTTCAAAAACCTGTCCAATTTTTGCTAACATATTATTTTTCTTTAATATCAGCTAGAAAGAGAGGAAGTGTCAGTTCATAAAATGTGGAGCTAGCCACACAATTTTGGTAGCAGGTCACTCACCACTAACAAGTACTTCAGCACTTTGCTCTGAGTAGCTATAGAATGTGCTGTGGAAAGAGAGACCACAGCAATAAATTAGGGTGGAAAAATGTTTGCTTGAACTTCATGAAGAAGAAGCTGCTATAGTGATACATAAGAAAATGCATCTGTTCCTAAGTTGCATTTTGGCTTGTACTATACATAGCATTCTGAAAAACTAACCCTTCAAGATACTGCTGATGTGATAGTGACTTTATTTCACAAATACTATAAATTAGATCCTGTCCTATGCACTGATTTATCCAGCCAGTTAAAGTATGGTAGGGGAGGAGTGGAGGGGGTGATAAATGCAATTCTGGACTGTACATCATTCACCTACTCCTTCCAGAACACGTGATCCTTCTTTTAAATAATGTGAGAGTTTGTTGGGGGTTCTACCCAGGTATGACCACCCTACTTTTCAATCTTGACTGTGACAGGAACTTTGTTCTGATTCTTTTTGAAGGGGGATGTTTTAACCAAGTTGGCTTCAGGGTACAATGACAATGTGACATTGCCTTCAGTGGCACTGTGTTTTCCTGTGCTCAGTAGAAGTGCAAGACTCTGAACCAAGCTAAGCTGGATGGAGGATATTAAAGACCTGGAAATGTGGAAGAATGTGCTGAAGGTAAGGCTAGATTAATTCTCAACACTTTAAACCATTGTTAGGAAAAGTTGGGCTCTAGGGTTTTGGTGGGGTTTTTTAGTTTGGTTTGGAGTTTTGTTTGTTTGTTTTGTTTTTTGTTTTGATTTTTTTTTCCACTTTCTGCATCTGTGATTAACACCAAACAGAGCCACTCATATGTAGAGCAGGAAAACTTAATATTAATTGAAATTTCACAGGAAGTCTTTTTGGTAAGTCCAATATGTTTACTAAGTAAAGTGAATAGGATGGAAATGATTGGGTAATGATTGTTACAGGACCCCTTAGAGCATGTTTTCCATCTCACTTTTCATCTCTGATAAGTAGATTATGAATATAAGAGCCTGCCTTGTATTGGGAACTCTGACAGGTGAAAAGTGCTCTCTCTGTGTAACACATGCAGGGCTCTGAACTCTGTCATGCTTTTTATCCCTCAAACTTTGCCAGATAGTGCTTTAAGAAATACAAAGTACTTGCTGAGACTCGAAAATGTGACCATGGTAGAAGCTGTGGTTCTCTGAGGGGTCTCGTTTATCTCCATATAGACTTCATTTTCCCCCAAAAGCTAAAATTTCAGTTTAAGGATGACCTTGGAAATAGAGGTGGGGGGTGGCTTGTACAAATCTCAAGAAGCAACCAGCAGGACTACAGCTGTGCTAAGGAAAGGAGCTACCCTCTCTTGGATTGGACTGCAAACTGACCCAGCCTGAGGGATGGAAAACCAACAGTCTTCCTTGGAGAGGTCTGGATTGCTCCTGGCTGATTCTGGCTGTTGCTGCACCAATTTTAGGGCCACAGCACAGATGAGAAGTGAGGGCATGACTGCCATGAGCTGGGTGTGCAGGCCAGGTAATCTGTGCTCTGAGCAACTCCTGTCACAGAATACCCATCTACCAACAAATGCATGCACAGCACTGCCCCTCAATGTTTGAAAGGTCCCCTGTCTCTATAGGAAAGGCCTCCACATCCAGAGCATGTGTGGCATGGGTGTAAAGGGAGCAATGGGCTGGTGGAAATGGCACCACAAGAGGTGTAATAGCTCTGATACTGGGCTACCACTCCAGTTGTTCTGGGATTAATGCTGTTACTGAGTTTAGAACTGGTGAATGAGTCTTGAAACTCAATTTATGCAGAAATAACTGCATTAACTGCTTAAAGCTGGTTATTTCTTTCTTCCTTGTGCATGCAGCTTTTCTAAGCTTTTTCCACAGTAACTTCCAGGCCCTGCTTGGGCAGGGGTTGCCTCCCAGCATAGCACTGGTCATAGAGGTAAGTATCCTCCAGGCAGGGCTGCTGGATGCTTTCTAATCTGGTAATGAGGAAAAACACCCACCACAAGAAAGTTTGCAGTGCTTCACTAAATAATTAACAGATACTAAAGTCTCCAGGACTTTGGAATCACATGGACTCTGACTTTCCATGCAATGCTGTATAGTGTTTAGGTATACCTACTTTAAAACAAATCTATACCATAACATGGAGGCAGAAAGACAGACAGAATTAGAAGTACTGCTTCCTCCTTTAACAGAAGTCGAGCTGAGACAGAGATAAAGAGTTTATAGATGTCTTTAGTTTTTTTCCTTTCACATGACTTCTTGTTAGAAGGCTGGAAACAGAGTTTGGTTAACTTTTGGTTATTAAAAACCAAAAAGCAGTCTTAGAAAGAAATTGGGGTCTGACAACCCAGCAGGGTAATGGGAAACTTAATAAATATCCTGTTGTTATAACATCTGTCATTTTAGCATTAACAAGCTCATGACTTTAGCTGTTGTATGATCACAGCTCCACTCTGCAGACTAAGGGAAAGGCTGTTAGACCTATAAAGTAAAAGATTTCTTCCCAGCAGGGTCCTTTAACCTCTTGTATCCTGAAGGAATTTAGCTAAAGCAACTTGAAAGTGATATAGAGACAGACTCCTGTGCAGGTCAATTAGGAGGGATACAGAAACAGTTGGACTCAAGGATTTTCCTAGTTTTGTTGTCTTGTCCAGATGAACCAGAAAGAAACCCAAAATCAACCAAGCCCAAAAGAATGTGGTGGGGTTTTGTGGGTATTTTTCTTAATTTGGTCCCACTTGGATTTTCTTAAAAGTTGCAGCAAGGAGATTAATTTGGTCACACTTTGATTCTCCTAAAGGTTATAGAGAGGAGATTTAAGAGACTGTCTTATTAAATGAATAAACATTGCTGCAGCAAAGCTATGGTAGATGCCCATTGCTTGTAAGGCAGTATATATATGTCAGCCACAAAAACAGAGTGGTATTTTGGTTCATTTAAAACAGGCCTATGTAAGAACCAGAGCAACTGCACAAATACTGAACTCCATACAGAGTCTCTCACCACCTGTTTCTGAGATTTCTTTAGCTTGTTGACTCATGTTTTTCTTTTCTGGAAGCTAAAGAAAATGCCTGCCATGCTGAAAATGCTCCTGGTTTGGTTTTAATCTCAGATGAAGTTCATCCAGAACAGTTCCATGGTGATAATGTTTCTGACTTCTTTTTTTTTTTTTGCTTTTATGTGTCAGGTGGTGAAATGAGAGCCCCCCATGATCTGCATGCAGCCAGTGCTTCCCTGGTACACAGCTTCTCATGCAGGCAGAAGCAGAGGGGAACCTTAAATCAAGTTTGTTTGCCTTAGATAGGACTGGGATTGTCTTGAAAATGCTACTATTCTGTTTTTGGGGAAAAAAAAATCTCTGTCTGCAGCAGAGATGCCATCTCACATGGCGTGACT
This sequence comes from Oenanthe melanoleuca, assembly GCF_029582105.1. NCBI lineage: Eukaryota > Metazoa > Chordata > Aves > Passeriformes > Muscicapidae > Oenanthe > Oenanthe melanoleuca. Next base: position 87,677,097 of record NC_079336.1, on the reverse strand, counting down.
GGAAAGCCCAGACATGATCTGGGGCACTGGAGCCCTTGCTCAGATCTTTAGTAAGCAGATGGTTTACTTTGTGTACTTTCAATTTCTATTCCTTTTAGTGATGCTAAGGGAAGCAGAGAAATCCATACCCTCCCCCCAAATTTTGAAAATATCAGCACAAATATTTCAGCAGCTGGTGGTGATTTCACTGCAGAGACAGACTTGAACGATGATGACTTTTTGTTTTGTAAAACGCTTTAACTTCCTGAAATAGATATTTAAAAAACCTGACTCCAAACCACTTTGCATTATGAAATACTTTTGTAAGTGAAATTACACTTTGTAAGTGAAATTACACGTTCAAGTTCTCTCTGTGTTTTTTGTAGAACAAAACATTTGGACCCCAGTAGTTTTTGCTAAAGGCTTTCAGATCTGCTAACATCTAGAAAGTCTGTTATTTGCATGGGGCTAATTAGAGCTCGTAAAAGAATAAGAGAAATTAAACCCAATGATGCAGTTCAACTGTAGTGCTAAGATCTTGCAATTAAACTGTGCTGTTGGATTATGCATATTAGCACATGAATTACTCTGTAAGTGATAAATGTTGAACCAAATAACTATCTAAAGCTTTTGGGAAGGAATAATCAATAAGGTTAGGCTGAGAGAAGACAGTACTTTAAAAAAACCAAAAATAGTATGGCTTGATGAGAACACAACAAATTGCTCCCTGTGAATGAACTGGGTTAGTCCACACTTCTTCTTTCTGAAATATGGGTAGCACTTTATGTTTTTTTTTTTTCCTTTAAAACCGGGCAAAAATTAGAATAATCAGAACCCTGAGGAACGCCTACCAGCTCTCCAGAGGCGGGTGGCAGAAACCCACGGAGGCGCCGATTTCCATCCTCCTCACTCCAGCAAAGAGGGAGCTGGGCAGGGCAGAGGCCGGCTGCCAGTCGGGGAGCTGTGCCCGGGTGCTGCTGTCCCTTTGATGCCAGCACAACCTCGGTGACATTTCGGTCTCTCACTCTGCCGTGCCCGGGCTTGTGCGAGCGGCTGCAGCACCGCCATCCTCACGCTCGGCCTCAGTCTTTGTGCACGGCCGTGGTCACCATGCACGGCTGCAGTCCTTGTGCCTAATCCCTGTGCCCAGCTCTGCTGGGGTGGCCACGGACAGGTGCCAGGGGACAGGTGACAGCGGCCTGGCCGCCGGTGCAGGGGCACAGCCGCATTTCCCTCACGGAGCGGCCCGGCCCACCCTGCAGAGCTCCCTGAGGGAGCGCGGCCATCTCCGCGCTGGGGTGCGGCAGGCCCTGGCCACAATCACGGCGATTCCCGGAGCCCTCCAGCGCTGCTCACTCGCCCAGCAGTGAGCCCCCATGCCAGTGAATGGCCAAGCCACAGCCCACAGGATCAGCCCGCTTCCTCCTGCCGGTGAGTCCCCATAGCTGCCCCACAGCTGCGCCAGAAGGCGCCGGTGCCGCCCTGCCTGAGGACCGAGCACAGCGAAGGGTTTTGTGGCAAATGGAGCGGCAGCCAGGCTTGCCACAGGGCCACTGCAGCATCCCAGAGAGGAGAGCCATTGCCCTCACGCTATTAAAATGCAATTTGCTCTAAGGAAACCGCTCCGGCCGCACGCACCCAACTGAAGCGTCCAAGCAGCGCTGGACCACAAGAAAGCGGGCAGCCTCCATTAGCAGGGAAATCCATCTTTTACAAGAGCCACAATGGACCATTAGCTTTTAACCAGGTTTTAGGGGTGGGGAGCAGCCTTCCTGTTGGGCAAAGCCTTAGAAGGAAATAAGCGGCTCCAAACATCCCGGGGCGGTGGGGAGCTGGGAGCCGCGCTCGCTGTGAAGAGCGCAGCTTGAGCCCGCCGCTACAATGCAGCGGCCATGAGCCGCTGGCGGAGCCGCGGGGCGCTGCCCTTATTTATTTGTTCCTACGGCACAGGCAGAGACAAGGGCCCTGTTTTATGTTCCCCTGCAGGAAGGTGATAAAGTGCCCGGGAGCTGCTGGAAACCATTCTCCAATAAATTCAAAGGGAAAGGCCATTTTTTGTGCCTTGGAAGCTTGTGAGAGCTGAGGGATGCTGGAAGGCAGTGAAAACTGAGGCAAGCGCATCGCACACTAGTGTGGCAGGAAGCCACCGGAACAATTTTTCTGGTTTGTTTTGTTGCTTGTTCTTTTTTTTTCCTCTCAATGATTTTTACTCTGCCTGTGGCTAAGCAATCAATATCTCTTTGCCAACGATAAATATTCCAGGCTTTTAAATGGTGATGTATTCCAGGGTGAAACAAATTAGGTGCGTTATTGCTGCCCTCTTGTACTCAAACTAATTCTGTGGGTCCAAATGGAAATTCTGAGAGAGATTCCTGAACCAGGCTCACCAGTGGCAGCAGATCTGAACTGGTGTATCTTCAGCTGTCAGCTCTGTTGCTGATCTCTCTTCTTTCACTGAGATGAGCAGAAATTCAGGAGAGCTGTGTGAGTAGCTCTGCAGGCTGAATCTATCAGGCAGATGCATGCAGCTGAGCATGAGCCTGCCTGGAGCACTGCAGCGCCCTTGTTTCCCTCGGCAGGAGGCTGCAGAGCTGGATTGGTGTGTCAAGCACAGCCCAGGCTGAACAGCACCAAATACTGTCCCTGGGGTGCCACACCAGCAGGGACTTAAGCTCTGACCTCTTGGTGCAGTGGCCGGTCAAAGAGTGTTCCTCAAGCACCTGCTACTAAAAGCAATCCTTCCCTTCTGATACCCACACAAGGAGCCAGGTGGGAACCTGTTTGGAGCCCTGAAAAGTCTGTCAAGACTGTGACAGCAACCAGTCCTATTCCCATGTGTCCCAGGGAGACCAAATCAGCTTAATTAAGCATCAAGGAAGCAATCTAATTTGCTTCTGGAGTTGGATGATTTGTGCAAATAAATGGTTACAGAACATATTCTCTTTGGTTTCCTATACTGTTTTGCTGAGGTGGTGGAAGGATTGGGTAGCCACTCCTGCTGTGCTTCTCCCATAGCATCAGTGCTGCTTGAACTCTCTAGAAGAGAAACTTTATAGCACAGTTCAGGAAACGTCTGACTCCATTTCCCACCTACTGCTACAGGAGCTCTTGCTCTGAAGGATTAAGATGACTGTGGAAGATGGAGGGTAAAGACACTGGGCATTTTTGCTAGGAGACAATGTTGCATAATAGAATACAGCCAGCCAGAGCAGGTGGACACCTCATGTCAGTGACCATCAGCTCCACTCCCTTATCCCCCAGAACTGTCACCCCCAGGTCCTAGTTCCTGTTTATTAGGGAAATGGGGTTCCATCTAAAAGGATTCTTCTCTTTCTTCGTTTTTTTCTTCAGAGGGAGGGTGTTGCTATTTTAATAATGGCAATAGTTCACTACTTGTGCATTAATCCTCATCAGCTTGTATGTACATACAGGCAAAGCATGATGGGCTTGACATTTGCCATCAAGAAAATGAAATCCTCCCAGTTTCAGGTCACCCTGCCCTGGTTTTGTACCAAATCTTTTCAAATCAACAGCCATTTCATCTCAATAAGCTAATAATAACCCTTGCAAAGCCTGTGAATCAGCAAAAGGCTCTCCACAGCTGCAACTGTCAGCAGAACAGGAGCTAACACTGTGGAGGGGCGGGTGTTGAAGAAGTTTGATCTCTGGACCATGGTAAGTCTTAGGCAGCATTTGCTGAGCCAGACCCATCTCAGGGCTCTGGCTCTGTCCTAGCCCACCTCCACCATGCTTGTAGTTGTCATTTTTGAGAGGAGTGAGCAGCATAAGACCAGGCTGCAAAAATAACTACCAAATTACTTACCCTTTCTCTCAAAGGAGAGTCCTCTGATGCCAGAAGAAGCCACATAAATGCTTTGTGTCTTCTACTGCAACCAGAACCAGCTCTGAAAAAAAATCTGCATTGGTGTCTGGTGGGAATACCTGAAGCATTGGAGCTTGGCCTGCTGCTTCTCATTGAAATCAGCAAGAATTTTGTCACTTGCTTCTCTGGCCCAACTCTGCTCCTGTGGCTGTCTAAGGAACAGCAGGTTCTGCTGCAAAGGTGTTTGCAGTGGGAGTTGCCAGGTAGTGGGAAGGCTGCCTCTTTGCTGGGACACCCTTCGGCCTGAGTTCCCCCGATGAGCTGATAGTCCTGAGGGCTGATGTTCTTTTACTTTTCCCTTTGTGTTTTGCCCAAGGGAACCTGCTGCTGACCAGCAGGCAGTGCACACAGCTGGGGGCCCAGGACTGAGGATGAACTGGAGAGATAAGCTATCTGTGAGCACAAATGCCTGTCTAGCCTTGCACACCCTGTAGGAAAAAGAAGAATTTCTGAAAAGGAGGACCTGCCAAGAGAGAGGCTGGGCAGTGCATCCCTTGCTTCTCACTCTCTTTCCATCAGCACCCACTGCTGAGTCCTTTTGGAGGCAGGCTACAGAAGGAAAGGCCTATCAGAGCCAGGATGGCAGTCCCTAGTGACAAAACTACAGCGATTGAGAGCTTATGAGCATGGGATGCTTCAGCCACTGCGCAGGTAGGAGGATGTTGCCTAGCAGCTAAACCCTGAGACCTTTTAATGACCAGGGCTCTTGTGGCTTTCTTCTTGTGACTCCTGGGTCTAGGTACCCTGACATTTTCCACATGGCATGAGATTTGAAGCACATACTCCACAAGCCAGTCTATTAGTCAAGAAGCAGTGGTTTGGGCAATTTTTCAATCCTCCACCACAATTTGGAGCATAACTCTCATGGGCTGTAGTGAAACTCCCAGGCAGGTGAAGTGGCTGAGCCAGCAGAGGTGTTGCAAGGTGCTGCTGAGTGTCACTGCTGCAGCAAATGCTGTGAGCAACTGGTGATTCAGGTCTCTGCTGTATTTCCTAATAAAAGTCTGAAGGAATTGGTGTCTTTATTAATCACTACAGTACACTTTATTAATCTCCACTGTTAGTATCTTCCCATCGTTTTGTGTATCATGGCATGGTTAGATAACCAAACAATTTTTTGAATGCTCAGATGAGAAAAAAACACTGGTAGCAGACACCCAGGAGGCAGCACCATGAGCTGAGTTAAAACTCCAGGGCTGTTCTTTGTTACACTTATGGCAAAAAACTCAGGACCACTGCACCGTCACCGTTTGGTGCTCCCTGTTACAAGATGAGCTTGACATGGATGAAAAATAAGAGCTGTAATGGCTGAGCAAACAGGTCTGCAGCTGAGGAGAGTCTGTTTCCACCACACTCTGTGGAGTTTCTGTGAGTCCAGTAGCTCAGAGGATGTGCTACTAAGCATGCTGCAAAATTCCTGCTAATGTAGTGTACTGCACTCCACTCAGCACTACCCTGAGAGCCTGTACAGAATGAGTTGCATCTACTGCAGCTGAGGGGAGCTGCATCCTCTTCTTTGCTGCATTGCTGCTTTCGTGGTACCTTTTGTGTCTGAGAGGTTTAGAAGCACCTGCACACCTGGAGTTTATGACCCCACCATATGTGCTACTCTCTGAGCTCACTCTTGACAGCTCCCTCTTTGGCCTGGGAGCTTTTAGGTCAGGTATGTTGCTCTGCCCACGGCTGGTGCACCTGCCTCAAGGTCTAATTCCCTGTACTGCTTTTATTTGCACAAGTTTTCAAAAGTGTCAGAGTGGCCAGACCTGATGGATTGCCTGCCTGAGGTAGGTGGATGATCAGCTGAAGTGTTTGTTTGAGCATATAGATTCATACTTGTGTTGTGATATTTTAATTGCTGAGTTCAGCCTGCAAACTGAATTGGTGAATTCTCTTTGGTGTTCACTGTTCCTGAAGTGAAACCTCTTCGTCTGTACACTTCCCTCTTTCCTAAATAAAGGAAAATAGGATTTTATGTTTGAATAAGTAGAACATAAAGCGCTATCCAGAAGGTCAATTTGAGATTGCTTTATGCTGATTGGCAAGAATACACTTCTGTTTGTTATTCTTAGGTTTTTATAATATTCCCTTACTGTGAGAAATGAGCACTGCCAAGAAGAGATGAAGACATAGCTTCGCTATGAAGGGGAAGCACAAAAGGCTGACAATGCAGAAAAAATACACTGCAAAAAATTCACACAGGGGACTGATTCTCCTGAGCTGAGAACTCTGTGTGACTGCTAAGGTGCCCAAAGACTTGTGGTTTCCTTGAAAGGCACCCACAGAGATTTCATTTCCCCGCAGTGCATGCTCATGACCCCATGGTATTTCTGGCAAGTGCCTATCACGTGCCTGCTGGCAGCTGTGTGTGTGAAACACAACCATCAGATGTGCTGCCAGTCTGGGGAGCCTGAAATTTTCCTGAAGAAGCCTGAAGATACTGAGGTAATGGTCAGGAAGCATCATCCCAGAAAAACCACCTTAAACAGGGCTAGACGTAGAGCTGGCACTTCTCTCCCAAAGTCTCCAGATGCAATTGCAGGTGCTGATGGAGTAGCCAGCATCTCCTGGCACGTGGTGCAGAGGGGGAATGGGAAGGGGATGTGGTGCTGCCACCATTGAGGTAATGGCAGCAGAGCAGGTATCTCCTCTCCTGCTGCTGCTGCCAGAGAGGCGGCTAATTACCATATCCATTTTGGAAATGAAGAAACTAACGCAGAGTGCATAGGCGGAAGGGGAGAGTTTTAGGAATATGTGGGTGTCTGAGATGCAAATGCTTTGGGAAACACCACGTTGGGCCTGATTTGCATTTGTAGGCACCTAAATACTTGTACTGATCTGACCCAGAGGGCTGTGTGTGAGGGTGCAGAGAACAGGGCGAGCTCCCCACGCTTCCTTGCTGGGGATCCCTCAGTCCTTGTGGTGCCTGGGCCAGTCACTCCTCTGCTTTGGATCTGCTCCAGGGATAAGTGTTCCCCCAAACGGCAGCAGTGATGGGATGGCATGGGATGGATGATGCTTCCCTCTTCACTCTGCAAGGGCAGCCCACATTGGCAGCCCTTTTGGTTCTCCCAGCTTTTCCTCTATGCTAGCTTTCCTCTTTTGAGTAGGAATCTATTTCAAAACACAGCAGATTTATTTTGTTTGAGGACCTATTGCTTTTGCTTGGATATTGCCCTACTCAGGCTGAATACTGCTTATCACCTCCCAGATGCTGTTGATGTTCCTGGGCAGAAGGCAGAGCTGACGCCTGCTGCTTGCCCCTCCCAGTCCCTGCAGGACTTTGGACACTCCTTTTCATGACGATGATGTAAGTGTTGAAAACTATCACCTGAGTTGAACTGCAAAAGAATAAGGGAGTTTACTTCAGTGGTAAAACAGATTATAATTATCGGTAGCAGACTCAGCAACTGTGTATGCAGTCATTTCCTCCTGAAGACCTTGGTGCACCTGAGAACAGAAACTACCTGGTATCTCTGCTAAAATAGTCTCATGATGATTTATCATTAATGAGCCACTCTGTTCCTAGCCTTCATTTTCCAGTTTTCAGTAGAGCTCTGGCATTATTTTCTCTAGAGAAACAGCCAGAGTCTACCTCATATTTTGGGGGAACTTTGAGGGTCACTTTTGTTAAATGTCAAGAGCACTTTTTCAGCTGCAGCCAAAGGCTTTTCTTTTCTTTCTGACTCAAATTAGCAGGTTTCCTAACTTTGTCATTGCTCTGAACTCCACCTGCAGGCATCTGCTCAATTGTTTCTGTTGGAGCACAGTCCCACCATTTTCCCTGAGGGCACCTAGACAAGCAGTAGTGCTCTTTTGATGTGCTTTCCCACTTTCTTTTTCCATATGTGCAAAGAAACAAAGGTCTTCACTCCCGGTGCTGGGACTTAGATTCATCTTCGTGTGTCAGGAAATGCAAGGCTGCAAAAATATTTGGTTTGTTTTTTTTTTCAAGAGTCTTTACCATAACAGTGATAAAAATATTTTAATTGACTTCCTTGTTCTGTGTGACCTCAGCACAATATTTGAATAAGAGTATCATTTCACCCATGGCTACTTGCATCAGTCCAAAATGCAATTCCTTTTCCTGCAAGTAATAATAAGATGATTTAAAACCAAACCAAGACAAAACGAAACGGAAAGAAAACCTGAAAAAATAATTCCATTTTCCTTTTTTGGGAAACAAACAAACAAACAATGTATAAAACAAGTGAGTGAGCAATGTGATGGAATAGCACAGCCTCTGTGTGGGATAGACCTCTGCCATAGGTGTGTCAGTACTGTGCAGAAGAAGCCAGAGCAGTCAGCACTGCTGTGAACACTGAATGGCACAAAATTCCATGTGGGAGCCTCAAACCAGCACAGGAGGGACAATGAAAATACCCCCCGGTGAAACTGGAAGTCATCAGAGAGGCTGATCGTCAACTGGGCAGCAGGATCAATGGAGCTCTTGAGAAATGTGTGCTGCAACCTCTAATATTTCATTTCTCATCGGTTTGAGTCAGTGCTTTCATGGCACAGTTAATGTAGAGAGGCAAGATGGTTTCAGTAATAATGTGTTTTGTTCCACTGACCTTGTTTTTGTTGAATGTCTTGTCTTGGATTTTTTGCTATTGCTAATGCATGTTGCTACAATGCCAAGAAGATGCCAATTAGAAAACCAGTGTGGTCTTTTCACACCACTTTCCCCAGCTCTTTTCCTAGGATTCTCCAATCTTTAAAACCAAATTACAAGTATGGGTAAATACTTACTCCTCGGGGCACTGGCCCTTTTGAAGACTCTCCTGCAGGAACCCGTGTTTGTGCTACATAGTGTCACCATGGGAGTGTCCAGGAGAGCTGACATTTACCTCTTCATTCCCTGTGGCTGCAATACACAGGTGGCTGGGCAGGATGAACTGTGCCCTGGGAACAAATGAGTGAGCCTTGGCTCAGGGGCCTTCATGTCTCTCAGAGGCCATGGTGGGGCTGGGGGTGGCATAGCTGGGAATGGAAGCACTGGCCATGGAGAAGGGGTGCTTCGAGTGCACATCTCTTCTTAGATGTTTTTTTACCTCTCTGATATTCAGTTATATTTCTCTCTTGCATTTCATATCCATAATTTCTTCTTGCCTTTTTATTTTTTTGCTTTTAGTCTTGTTTGGAGCTTCTCTGCATGGACAAAGGGCAGAGCTATCATCTTCCCTTTTACTTGCCTAGCCCATGGATTGCATCATGCTTTTCCTTCAGTTCCTGAGTGAATTTACTGCCAAGCAATATGGGTGAAAACCCACACCGTGAGAGCAGTTAAGTATAGCTGAGTATCAAACTGTCATGAATTTACTTGCTCTCAGGGCTGTCATTCAGAAATTCATGACAGAGCAGTGAGCACATTCCTTGTGGGAGCTCAGCATCAGAAGGAGTTGCAAGCCCCTTCTCAGGAGGAAAGACAAGTACAAGCTGAAACACCCGAGCTGCAGTCAGTGTCAGAACACCGCTCCAGGAAGGATCACGCCTCGTCAGCGGGTGTTGGCTTTCTAAGGTCCTCAAGTACCCTGCCAAAGTAATTAGTAGTGATCTGAATCAGACATCGCTATGTACACGTCTGTCTACAATGGTGACATGTTTCCTCATACATCTGCAGTCAACAGCATTTTTGAGGTGGATACACTCCCTAGCCCGCAGTAATCCGCTGCCTTGTGCTTGTTGTCACTCTGCACAGCAGTGTTTGTCCCAGATAGATCCTCTCATTGTCTCCGTGTTGCTCTAGGATCCCAGGCTAGCTGGGAGCATCACTGAAAAGTGAAGGACAAAGCTGGAGGGAAAAGTATTTAGTTTAGCTGGGACAAGTTAGGCATTGCATCTACCAAAGAAAAGAGCAGATTTTGATCCCACTGTGTTTATATTTGTTTTGAAGGGAAAAAAATGGGCAGTTTTTTTGTTGCAACACGCTCATTTCGCTCTCAGCTCCAGTAGCTAGGTAAACACTTCCCAGTAATTTCCCATAAGAAAAAGCTGGAAAATTGGGGAAATAGCGTTGTTCTTTCACCAAAAAACATTTGCAACATGCAGCATGGACCCTGCCTTTTCTCTGAGTACTCCATAAAATTCTGTGGCATAGGTGTAGCAAGTTGATCAGGTCCAGACACCGCCTCTCACTCTGAGCGGCCAGGCTGAGGTCATGTCTTAGTTAATTTTGTTTTATTAATTTGTTTTTTAATTATTTGCTTTCATAAAAGGCTTGTAATACAGGATGGAAAGAGGGGGCAAATTCAGCACTGCACTTTTATACATGCTTCCTGCAGGAAGGGGCCACAAGGGGTGGAGGTACCCCTTGTGCCTTTGCAGTAGCAGCCAAGGACAGTCCACAGGACTCCTGAGGCCACAGGAAGATGTATGTAAGAAAGGCAGAGCCCTACCAGCCTGGCAGGAGACAGAGAGAAAGGGTGGGAGCTGTCCTTTCCTAGAAGGGAGTTGTGGATACCCAGGCCCTATGGAGCCAGCAGCTGGGGCAGGAGGGGTGTGGATGAGAGGGAGGGAGATGCAGACTGGCAGTACCTGTTTGTGCTACTTCACTGTGACTGCTCGTGCAGCTCTTCAGACCTACCTTTGTGTTTCACTTTTTAATCATTCCCCAAGATCTCAAGTAAACTTGCTTGTCTCACCCTGGCTAGGGCCAGCCCTCCCATCTGTGCCCTCTGTGCCAGCCACACTCTGTCTCCTTCCCCAGAAAGCTCCCTTCCCTCTGCCAGCCTGGGATGGCTGTCCACACCAGAAGTGCACACTGATTCCATCAGGCTGCCTTTCCCCTCTTACACCACATAGAATGAAATGTGGACATCTGCACGTAGTGGTGTGATTTACTTCAGCCTCCAAGATTGTCATGCTTCCAGGATTACTGTGGCTTTCATGGTGCTTCCACAAGGTGCATGAACGTGTGCAAGGTATCCTGCAGAAATTCCCAAGCTTTGGACTGTTGAATGGTTTGCTAGAAAGTGGAATATGACAATCCCACCCTTGAGTGGGATGGGTTCACATTCTCTGTTGCTTGTTCCCAGCATGGACTGTGTTTTGCCTGCAGTTCTGGTAGACCAGATTTATTCATGCTCCTCCTGTCTTGTGTTTCATTTGCTTTGGCAGCTCCCCAACTCCTGGTCATGGTGGGACACCACTGTGCCCAGCCACCTGCAGGACTGCCAGGACAGTGATAACCCACTTTGTCTCTTGAGGGTGGCTCAGATTACAGCCAAAGAAAGAATATTGTCTGCTCCGTTGGTCCTCAGGCCCAACACTTGTATGTGACATGTTACCTGCTAGGTACTCCCACATGACTCATGACTGCAAATATAATAAAAAACTAATGGGTAATCTGGCCTACAAGGTATTACTTGTTTGCAGTTATTGTCCAGGGCTGTTGCCTTCTGCTGAAGGATTTCTACTGTGTAATTATTGCCCAGCCTTAGCAGCTCTGCCAGTCTGAACGGTGCTGCTGAGTGGTGTATGTGCTTATTGCTTCTATGAACGTGACTTCAGAAGATAATTACATGCACAGGAAGAAGACATGATAGAAACTTGATTGGGAGGATAAGGAGATCCTGCTTTCTGCCATCATAGGATTACATGCAAGAGTGTAGCATTGTCTGAAGGGAGAATAGTCAAGATACCATTGGCTACTCCTGTTACTACACCCCAGAATTCATCAAAGGCTTAAGACAAAGAGCCCAGTTAATTATTCATAACGTATGCATAAAAGGAGAAGGCAGAAACACACAGAGGGCTATTTCATAATTTTTCAGTCTGGTGAGGTTTATTGGTTCATATTAACCAGCTCTTCTTCTTTTAAGTCTAATTTTGAAATTGGCCAACACACTCTTCCCCTCTGGCATTGGTCAGGCCAGTCGTAAACTCAGATTTCTGCTCTCCTTGCTTAATTGGTACCTGTGAAGCCAGGGTTTATTTTCCCTGCTTGCTCCAGCTTGTCTCAGGCCTTAATTGCAAGGTCTCTGGGGGAGGGCTTGTGCTGTATAACGGGCCAGTGTTCTTCAAATGGCTCAGCTTTTCCCCTTGGAAGGAGCTGATTCACTGACACGGAAACTCTTTGCACAATGGTCTTCACTTTGCTTAAATCTCCAGTTAAAAGAGTGACTCATTTTGATATGGCCAAAAGTGTTTTCTCTTGTCCCATGTTGCAGTGTGGTGCAGCAGACCTGCCTGGCAAGCTGGGGGCTGTGGTTCCCCAGAGGAAGTGCAGGATTGTGCCTGAGCATGGACAGTGGTGCAATCCTGTGCTGTATCTGTCACTGTGTGAAAACCCTCTACCTTCAGCGAGGCTGGGAGCTGATGGGAGCAGTGCTGAGCTTCAGGCCAGTCTCTTGCTCTTCTCAGAGGTCCACCTCAACCATGGCCTTCTCCTGAGTGATGTCATGTGGCTCTCAGATGCCCTTTCCATCATGTGAGTGGTGTCCATAGGCCAGTGTAACATATGCCTGCATGTTTTCCTCTACTCAGGAACAGCTCTTGCTTTGCCTTAGGGCATTTTGCAGTAAGACTGAAGTAACTCCATCCTAGTGAAGGAGTGTCTGACTGTAAATTCCTTTCTCTGTCAATTACTTGTTCTGCTCCTAACTGTACCCCCTTTTTTAGACCCATTTCCCAAGAGCACTTTCATTGCTGCATAACAGCAAGTTTTTAATGAGCACATTGTTGTTGGGATTCACAGAGCAGGCTTTGTGCTGCTTCTGAAGAAAGTACATTTGGTAGAGATTATTTTTCTGGAATGGTTTAATGGAGAGGAAACTGAATGTGTCCCCATCGTGGTTTTCTTTCAGGATGAAACTGCCAGAAGGGCAAGAGCCAAAGCTAACCTGGCCTCTACCTGTGAGTGCTTCAGGAGGAGCTGGTGGCTGAGCTGGTCAGAGAGGCTGACCTCTTCACCAGGAGAAACAGTGTCTTGCAAATGATGCTCCCCTGTCCTGGTTCCAAAGAGGAACTTCCTCTTTTCTCTTCTCTCTGAGCAGCCAGGAAGGCTGTTGCTATGTCACCATTGGTTTTCTCCTTGTGCAGTGTGGTTTGTTTTTTAAGCAGTTACAGCTACAGCCTCATAGATGGACAAGCTGAGCAGTGTGCTGTGGAACTGAATGTGGTGACAGAGCATGGGGTGGCAAACCACATTATAAACTCAGCAGTAGTCATCAAAGTCTGCTAGTTTTCAGAAAGGAACCAGCTCATTCCCATCTATATGTAGCTACTGAGAAATCAGCTAGGAGAGAAAAAGTGAATTTTGGGTATGACAGACACCACAGCATGGAACTGGGACAGGGATTCTTCCCTCCCAGGTCAGCAGAAATTACTGGGAACTGGACATTGCTGCAGGTGTGATGGATTTTGTTCTTGTTTCTAGTGTGCATATTGGACACATAAATTAGGAGTCCAAGCAAAAAAAAACAGAGGTAAAGGAGTAAGAGACACAACATCCTCCTCATCATTGGTGGCATCCTGTTTGTCTGAGGCCTGAAAAAATGGTTAAAACCTTCTGCATAACTGATGAGTGGTTAATTGACAAAATTGGAACAGGAGTCTTTATGTTTCAGGGATTCAAAAGTCAGAAACATGTCACCTCCTATTTCAGGAAGTCATGGGTTGAGCAGCTGAACTTATATGAACTTTCCCTCAGCAGGGGATTTTGGCAGGAAAGTGTACTATTTAAAATTTGGTGAGTTACCAGTAGTTTGCTTCAAAAGGATCTATCCTGCCCTTAATTAATATCCTTAGATCTAAGACTTTTATTTTGTTTAGGTGAACAAATGTTGTGAAATGCCTTTGTGAATCAAATCTAATCAAGTTGGTATTCCCCAGCTGGAGCCTGGAAACCTGCCCAGAGTGCAGGGCAGAGGAGAGCGGTGTGACAGGCAAGGCGTGATGACAACCTGCCAGAGGAGAGCTGGAAAAGGTGGAGCAGTGAACTGTCCCTAGCAGACAGTGATATTTCTGTGCTTTTCTTCTCTAAAACACTTGAACTCCAGGACACACTGGGTGTGTGAGTTTACTCCAGCAAGCCTGAGGCAGTTTCATTTATGCAACTGTTTGCTCAGCAGATGAGAGGCCCAGTTCTCTCTGATCTTGGTGATATTCAGAGAACAGACTTTTCTGTAGCATTCTCCAGATCCAGATGGGCATCTGCCCGATGCCAGGGGTGGATGTGTTTTGCATTTTTCCAAGCCATGTTTTTGAGGGACTTGAAAATTAATATCTGAGGCTCCTGAAGACACTGAAGACACTGCTAGCATTCAAGGGACAGGGTGAGCAAAAAGAAGAGATATGTTCCTGAGTTTTCATTCTGGATATGTGGGGATGAGTCACCTCCAGGGCTGGGGTAACACATGCCTATGGGTCCTGGGCAACACATGCCAAGGGGTCTTGGGCACAGAGATGCACAGCCCTGTCAGCCTCAGCACAGCAGCATCTGGAAGGAAGACTATTCTCCAGGGTCTCAGTGCATTCCCAAGCCTTCCCCAAGTGATCTGCCACATCACAGATCTGGCAGTGACAATTCTGGTTGTGTCCCAAAAGCCAAAGACTTGCCCTTCAACCAGGTCACTTTGGAGAAAACCAGGGACATTATTTCTGCAGAACTGTGTGTCTGTGGTACAGCTCCACAGCAGCATCATGTGCCAACAGTGTCTGCAAGCATCGGTGTGCTCCTCAGAAACACTGGCAGTCCTGGTGTGTGGCTCCCACGAGGCAGGCTGGCCATACAGAGGGAGCTGCAGCTGCAAATTGGCATCTCAGAATGTGCTGATGTCTCTTCTGTACTGATCTGCACAGCTGGAGTGACCAGCTTGACTTGACATATGCTAATCTGAGGGGCAGGGAAGAGTATTCTTGTCCTGCCATGTCATTCTCATGGGAGTCTGTGGTGCTGGTGGCACCAGCACTTATTTAGCACCACATGCTTATTGATGGGAAAATTAGGTGTAATGTACCTGGCACATCCGTTGTGCCGGGCATCACGGGGCTGGCAGCCCTCAGGAAGTGCTGTGTGGTTCACAAAGTGGAATGAGAGGACAGCCTCAGCTCACCTGTCATTCCCAGCAGACAAACAAGCAGGTGTGCCCCTTGCCTGAGCATCGTGCCCAAATTCTGTGTTGAGTGTGGGGGTCTCAGGTCTTTTAGGGAAGGCAGGGAGCCAGAGCCCTGCAGCACAGGAGCCTGGTGGATTACTACAGCCCTTCAGTGTCAGATCCAAAGATCCTGACATGACCCAGAGCAGAATGTAGGACAACCTTGCATCAGGCCCAAAGTACACACCTGCCTTTTAAAAACAATCAGCAAGTTTGATTACAGCACAGCGTGGCAGCCTGAGTGGGGAGACAAACAACGTGCCTTGTACTTATTATCGGGACTGTAATTATGCCTGGAGGTCCCATGCTGCCTGCACCCCAGTGCGGGAAGGGTTGTACCAGACATGATAAAAGATCATCCCTGGCCTGAAGAAATCAGAATCTCATTTAAAACATCCCGGGAGGGCCAGCCAAATGGGGATGATGTAAGGGACTAAGGTTGGGAAAAAGCGGGGTGAGTTTGATTACAGATAAGGCTGCTGCTTCGGGGAGGTGTCGCGGAGCCGGGAGGGTTTGCCGCGCCGCCAGTGGGAATGGGCGTGCGGGGCGTGGAGGCAAGACAAGACAGCCTTATAGGCTTTGAGTCGAGGAGGAGGGACGTGGGCTGCAGCTATATATATACATTTATATATGTATGTGCGTGTGTGTATTTATATCTAGAAGGAGAGGGAGGAGAAGGCTCATCCCCCAGTGGAGGATGGGGGCACGCAGAGCCGTGTGCCAGCAGCCGAGATCACGTCCCCGAGCGGAGCAGACGCTCCCCCGCCGTGTCCCCGCCGTGTCCCCGCCGTGCCGCTGCCCGGGGCCGGTGCCGGTGCCCGCCGCGCGGTGTCACTGCCGGCACGGCGGCCGCGCAGCGCGGGGCTGCGGTCGGAGCCCGGGGAGAGTCTGACCCCTTCCCTCCCGGGATGAGCCGCCTCACCCCTTCCTTCCCTCCCGGGATGAGCCCCCTGACCCCTTCCTTCCCGAGGAGAGCCGCCTGACCCCTTCCCTCCCGGGATGAGCCATCTGACCCCTTCCCTTCGGGGAGAGCCCCCTGACCTCAACCTTCACTCCCGGGATGAGCCCCCTGACCCCTTCCTTCCCTCCCAGGATGAGCCGCCTGACCCCCTTCCTCCGGAGAGAGCCGCCTGACCCCATCCTTCCCTCCCGGGATGAGCCCCCTGACCCCTTCCTCCCCGAGGAGAGCCGCCTGACTCCCTTCCCTCCGGAGAGAGCCGCCTGACCCCATCCTTCCTCCCGGGGAGAGCCGCCTTACCCCTTCCTTCCCGGGGAGAGCCCCCTTACCCCTTCCCTCCCCGCCCCGCAATACCGCGGGTGAGCCGAGAGAGCTCCCGGGAAGGGGCTGAGCGTGGCCGGGCCCGGGAGCCGAGCCGGGAGCGGAGCCGGGAGCAGCCCCTGTCCGGGCTGGGCGCTGGCAGCAGGAGGCAGCGAGGGAGGCCCAGCCCCAGGAGAGAGCAGCCAGAAGTGCCTAACCGGGGCAAAGCAGGCTCTGTGCCAGTGTTCGCGCTTTGATTTATTAGCAGCGTTATTGATTTTCACCTCTGTCTGGGCGCCGGCTTTGGAGCAGCTCCCAGCTGGCTGCCTTCCATATGCTGCCGCCTAGCCAGCCCTCCGCACCTTTGCAGAGCGGGAGGCGCTGGAACGCTCAGCCCTCGCTCTGCTCCTGGGGAAGACACATCTGGCGCTCCTCGGGTTGCCTGCTGGCAATTATTGACACCGGACATCACAACTTTCTGGTACAGATGGGACTTCTGAACTAGTAGGAAGGTCTCCAGGGCACTTAGTGCTATTTTTGGCATGTGCTGGATCCTCTTCTTTGGGTAGGGAGAGGCTGATTTCTGCAAACCCCAGGCTGAACACACTTTTCCCTCCATTTTACTTGGAAGAAGTGTTCTGTAGGCTGTAGATTTGGCAAGCTCTGTTCAGGAATCTAGCCATAGGGAGAAGGGAGGCCTCTCAATCCCCCAGCAATCTCTGTGAGCGTGGTATTAACCTGCTCACCAAAGAGAGCCAATTTCTTCTTGCCAGAAGCCTGTAGAGCAGGGTTGCTGCAGATGAGTCTTTCTTCCTAACAAACAGACATATCTGAGCCACTGACCTTGCTCTCACAATGCACAAAGGGTAGCATTTAACCATGTTACATTTTCAAGCAATCTTAACTTAATTATCCTTTTGAGCAGATTTTAATAGCTTTCTCTGCTTCCTCTGGCTTCAAATTTGCTTTGAAAATTAAAGCACCTAAAATTTCATATGTTTCTTTATGATGCCTGAAATTTACTACAGAAATCCATTTTCTCCTCCAGTCTGAGCAAGTTACCAGATCTAATATGAGATGACAGGCAAGAATTTTGCACAGCGTGTTATACACCAAACAACTGCATCTCTGCAGGCACCCGCCCTCCAAGACAACTCACTCAGGGTAGTTTTGGAAGGAAAAGCCCCTTATTCCCTAGGCATACTTAATCTCCAGCACCCCTGTGCTATTTTTAAGTCTGTGCACAATTGTTCTGGCATTTGTTTGAAGCACTTTGTAAGAACTAACACCCAGAGGGGCTGGGGGTGGTGAGCACCTGCTACTGGTGTTTGTGTTGGGTGGTGGTGTGGCAGTCCCTTGGGCAGGCCGGGGAGCAAAACACATGAGGAACCAACCTCTTCCCTTCCTTAAGCTTCCTACACTCTTCACTGTTTTTTTGCTTTTTAGGGCTGTTCTTCATTTTACAGGGTTGCCCTCCCAGATACAGGTGTCTTGGTGTGAGTGGTATGAGCTGCAGTGGTACAGTCTGCTGTCATTGCTTCTGTGCAAGGTCCCATAGTTTTTTTGTTCTCCCTGAGTGCCTTCACAGAATTACAGAATTCTATGACAGTCTTTCTTTTGGATTAAAAAAAAAAAAAATCAATTCTGGCACTCATCTTTGTAGAAAGAAGCCTCACAACAGAACTGGAGCACACCCAAGAGGCTCAAAATCAGAAGAGAAATTAAAATATCCTGAACTTGATTTTATGTTAAACCTTGCAATTTTGAAAGCACATTTTAAGTGCAAGGATAGGGAATTAGTGGATTTTGATATGTTTCTTGATTTTGGTGCTGGAAATAACTGTCTCAGTGCAGGTGGAAATATTTGCTTTTACCACGTGTGTAACACAGAACTGGTTTGTGCATAATGGTGGATGCTGGGAGTTGTTAGGATTGTTCTAATCTGATTCAGTGTTAGAGACTTCTGGGCACAGAGGTGCAAGCTGGCACTGTCCTGGTTGTGCATGAAGCCACCAAACCATCTCAAGCAAAGTTCTCTTCCTCAAGGTGGGTATTAACAAGCACCACTTCTTTTGTTGCTTTCCAGTGCCTCTCTTCTCTCCCTCCTCTTCACCAGCTGCCAGTTTGCTAGATGGCTTCTGAATGTGGCAGGTGGATGGGATTTCCTTTTGTGACCATGGCAGCAACTCACACCCGATCCTACTGACCACTCTTTTGGGTAGAGCAAAATGGTTTGGGGGGTTGAAGATCTTCCTCACAAAGCACAGAGGCTCAGAGGCCAGTGCCAGAGCCCCAGCACAGAGGAGACTTTGTGTGGTCTCTGTCACCAGCCGGCTTTGCTGGAGAAGGGCTGCCCCAAGCATGGGATCATCTGATTTCATGGAAAAGGCTGAGCTGGGCAGGAAATGACTTTCTGGAGATGAGCACCTGGCAGGGATCCTCCTGCCTGGAGGAAAGCTGTGAGAAATTTGTGAACAGTAGGTTTCTGCAGTATAAAGGAATAATGCAGCATCTGAACAAAGCATAAGTTATGCAGTCATTTTAGCTGCCTTAGGACCTATAGTCCTGCTTGCTTGGTATTTAGGAGATGAACCAATTTCTGCACTCCCACAGACAAATTAAATGATGCTGTGTACAACAAATATTGTATAACAAGTTTATTAAAGGCTGGAGAAGGCTTGGGCTGCTATGAACAAAGATGTGGGCAGAGATGTGGATTGATTTGAATGCATCTACATGATATTTTTGTGTATAGGGGTATTTAAAACCACCTTTACAATTGGCAAAGTGGCCTTGAGTTGTGCAAAGAAGTCAGACTGGATACAAGGAAGCAATGTTTCCCTGTGAGGACAGTTGAACTCTGGAGCAGGTTGCCCAGAAAAGGTATTTGTTGCATCCTCAAAAGTTTTCAAAACTCAGATGAATAAAGCACTCAGCAATCTGGTCTGGCCTCATTGCTGACCCTAATGTGAGCGGGAAGGTGGGCTGAGATCCCCTGAGGTGCCTTCCAGGCCTGAATTACTGCTGATCCTGTCTCCATTCCTGGGAGGATTGAGTTCTGCCATGCAGCTGTGGCTCAAGCGGTCTGTGTGTGCACACCCACGCAGACACGGCTCAGCCCTTCCCTCCCTCCCTGAGCAGCTGGTATGTCACTGGTGGGTGATGTCATCCCATTTGCTTACTTAAGAGAGGCATCATTAGTGAGTAAGTAATTTATGTAATGCTGCTGCTAGCACAAGTGAAGGTAAAGCCGGGTTAAGCAGGCCCAGGGCAATGAGGGCACACTCTGCGTGGTGGGCTATGGAGAAAATTGCTGCAGGAGGCCAGCAGGCAGGATTACTGGAGATCAGAGGATCAAGGAGGGATGGGTTTGTTTCCTATCCACCACACCCTTCCAGGCAAAGCAGCAGTAGGAGAGAATTTTTAGTCTGTTGCCATAAGTGAGCTCAGTAAATGCCTGTTCCTTGTCAGTGGCCTTTACCCAAAATGACCTGCTTTTGGTGATCAAATGCAGGCTCAGCTTATTGAAAAAAAGCAACTTTAAAAAATCAGCCATTGACGTAAGATCGCTTTTTCTCTTTGTGTGGATTTCTGTGTCAGTTTTTCCTTGTGATACTGACCAAACCTCAGAGCTACCAAGGCACCACAGCAGCTGAGGACTACAGCATAGAGGGGATAAATGGATCTCATAGCATCAGGAGAAACTGCTCTGCAGACTTGAGGGAAAACTTTGAAGGCAAGACTCAGGAAAAGAGAGAAGGAACTTCTTGGAGGTTGTTTGAGAAGTAGAGACACCCTGGTGACTTCTTCTCCCTGTCTTGAGTGCTATGACTGCTTATGCTCCAGTGGCATAGAAATCATAGTTGTGCTCTTTTGGGGCAAAAATGGTGCACAAAAGAGGAGATATCTCAGACCGAACAGAAAAGAAGATAAAGGAAGGACAGCAGCTAGAGAGGGCTGGCCAGGGCACATGTTACCCTGTCTCCTGACTGTACCATAAAACTTACCTCTGGGGATGTGAGTCAGACTCTGGGTTCTCATGAGCTCTGAGGGAATTTAGAGGGTAGGCAGCTTATACCCATCATAGCTCAGGTCAGAGTCTGACCCTTCCCACCTCATGTAATTAAGCAGATGATGTTCCTGCCCAGCTTAGCCTACACAATGCTGGTTTGCTCATGTTGCTAGTAAAGGTCTTGTTTGGATTAGCACACGGGACTGGGTGATCAGCGAGGAAAAGAAGTGCAAACACAAAGCCCTTTGGTAGTCAGGGGAATAATCATTGCTCATAGGCTCACTAATAAGGATTTTGTTGCTGTGAAAGAATAAGTGTTGTTGAACAACATGCTAAAAATTACGTTTTGTGTAAGAAGGGAGATCATACTTTTGGAGGAGAGGAAAACAAAGTGGAGCTGGTGAACCCCGCAAACATTATTGATTATCAGAACTCTGAAATGTTATTAGGAAAGCTGTCAGCATCTCTCAGGTGGCTGAGGGAAGGCAGGGAGACAGCTTCCAGCAGCTTTCAGGGCATCACCGTCTGTTCTCCTGCTGATCTGAGAGCCCTCGGTGGGAATGTGGCGGCCGGGAGCACTTAGTGTGTGGCGGCTGCAGGCGTGGAAAGCCAGCAGTGCCAGCTGCGAGGCACAGGAGCAGTGCTGGCCACGCAGCTGGGGTCGGGGTGGAGATGGGACCGTGTGACATGCTGGTCCCTTCTGCCAAAGCAGGAGCGCAGCGGGAGCCGAGCTGCGAGCCTGCAAAGAGAAATTACAGCGGAGAAGATGTGCCACGAGTGCGTGCATTTCTGCAGAGGGACCCTAATGGGATCGAACGAAGCGATAATGGGAGAGAAACACCTTAGAACCACGTAGGCTCTCGGGCTTTCCCGGGAAAGGAGCAGCTGAAAGGGCTATAGAAGCTTGTATCCTGCATCCACCCCTATCCTGTGCCCGCCAAGAGGCAGCTGGAGAGAAAAGAGGGAATTTTCATCCTGCCAGCATCTGCCAAACACTACATCTTTCCTATAATTAGGGTTAAGGACAAAGGATCACCAGCTAGCCTGGAAGATTCCTGTTCCCAGTGTAAATCACACTGTGATATCCACTGTACAAAGCTGGGTATTAACCTAAGCCTACACCTCAGCCTAGTGTAGGCACACCCCTATCAGCAGTTTTGTTCGTGCATTTAATCACAAGTTCATGCACCACTGGGAACTGATGCTGGCACCTGATCCTTTTGGGCATGGTTCCAAAGAAGCTGGGAGCACATCTCTGTCCCTCAGGCTGGAGCCCACTGAGACTGAGATGAAGAAGTAGCTCAGCCTCTGTGGAGAGGATGGGCTTGGGATCTGGGGAGTACCCCCCTTCTTGCACTCATCCTGGCTGATGGACACAGCCTGCACCCCCTCCCTAGGGCAGCCTGCCTGGTTTGGGAATCCATCCCTGGGCACTGTCCTTGGGGCTGCCTGGCCAGGAAGAGCTGCTCTGTCCTTGGCTTGTCTTTTGGTACCTTTTTGGGCATCTCCAAGGACTGCGCTCCACTATGTTTGGATGGTCTGAGGATGACAGAAGTCATATGAAATTTAAAAGTAAAATTGTTACTACATAAACCTAAGTGCACAGTTACTGCTCTATGTATAGTTTTGAAGCTAAATTATTCTTATAATCACATTCATTAGCAATTAACAGTTTATAGATGGAAGTCTAGCTAAAGATACGCATGTTGCTGCTTGATAATAATGAAAAACTGCAAAAAGAAAAAAAGAAGTAGTTTTCTTTGTTCTGCCTCTCTTATGTGAAGTAAGAACTTGGTTAAATCAGTTAACCACCATCCTACACTTCAGAATAATGCTGCTAAAAATGAGACATAGAATTAGCCTGTCAATTTTCTGTCGCTCACTTGTGATTCAAGCTGTCCTTCTGCAAAGCTTTTAGTTTCCATTAAAATACCTTGCTGCAAATGCCTGGAGCTTTAGCAGCAGCAGTAGCAGTGATCAACCCCAAACTGGTCCAATGCTCATCTCCTTCAAGCACACCCTGCCTGACCAGGGCTATCCTGCTCACTCATGGGCAAGTTTTGCTAATAGTCCCTGAAAAGACCCTCTTACAGAAAATCCTGTCAGGAGCACAGCCACATTCTCCTGCCTCCATGCCCAAACTCTGCTCCATGGGATGTCCAGCCCTTCCTGGCTATGCCAGGGATGCTCTTGGTTACTGCATGGCCCCGGCATGGACTAACAGGGCTGGCTGACTGCCCAGCACAGCCCTGCAACGTTGTGTAGTGAGGTGGCTGTGGGGCTGCCCATTTTCTGCTGGTGTTGGAAAAGCCAGGGAGCTGCCAGGTAGGTTTTGCTGGGAGCTTTGTGAGGCCACTGGGAAGCTGCTGTGAGCCTCAGGAGTGAGTCAGGGAGAAATACAGATGTGACCAAGAGCAATCTCCTCTCCTCACAGAAAGTCTGTGGTGCTGGAAGTCAGCTGGGCTTGGCTCAAATGGCACAAAGAGCAGTTCTGGCAAGAGCCCAGGCATGTGCATGAGAGGGCCAGAATGAGAGACATGGGCCAGTGTTCTCAGCACATGCTGTGAGGAGCCAGCTAACTCTGGGAAAAGCAAGAGGTGCAGTCAGATCTAACACAGGACCACCCCTTCCACGCCAGTGACAGTCCCTCCAGAAACACGATACTGGGATTTCTGTCTCAGGCAAAGAGTCCTTGTCAGTTTTTGCAGGACATCATAGGTTTTGATTATGCCTTATCTAACAGATGGGAGGCAGTGCTATTTAGGTTGTAAAACACATTCAGGTTTGTTTGGGCTATTTTTGTGCTGGAGGAAAATTTTTCTCTGCTGGATCATGAAGAGACCTGCTCTGCTCCCATCTGTTTGAACAGGGAGTGTCTTTGATCAGTCAGCCAGGCAAGCTGGCTAAAACTCCCTCTGAGATTCTGCTCCTTCAGTCCTGAGAACTTCTGAGTTTTATCTTTGAGCTGTTAGGATCAAACAGAGAATTTTTTAGAAGCCTGAGGAGAGTCTAGAGGTGAAATTGTTTCTAGTTTTAGCTGGAAGACCCTGTGTGTGTGTCAGCTGGCAGACAGCCATGCCCAAAGCCACCTGAAGCACTTTGCCCCATAGAAACTCTTAGGCTTTCAGTTTTATGCCTTCAATCCACAAGCTGTCACTCTGATTTTTCAGGCAGTCACTCTGCTTAATGCTAATTTTAGGATTTCACCTGAAGTTTTTAACAAGGCTTGGCCTTCCTTTTCCTCCACAGGTTGAAATGTCTATATCACATCATCAGTGCCAAGAAACTTGTGCCAACTGAAACCAGTTTAAGCCATGGTGTAGCCTTTGTGCAGGCCTTGTATGCAAATTTCCATGCCTGGTTGGAGCAGGGAGAATCCAGTACTAACAGCAGCGACCATTCCTAAGGGCAGCCCTAAGGCAAAGCTGATCAATGTTTGCCACCACACCAGCAGCTGCCAGAGCAGTGCTCCAGGATATGACAATACGACCTGGTATGGACATGTTCAGGCATGGGTGGGGCCTGGTGATGAAATCTGAGTTGTCTCTAGCAGTTAAATAGCTAGTTACAGGCTCTGTGAGCCAGGGGTTTTGCCAAGGAGGGAAGCAGGCTATGAGAAAAGGGACATCTTAGTCCTTAAAGATGCCACATTCAGATTGAGCAGTAATAATTTTCAAATAGCTAAAAGCCTTCCCATGGTGCAGGGAGCACATGACCTTGCAGTAAAACTGCCTTGCTTCTAGCTGTTCAGTCTATTCCTGTTGCTTTAAAAGCTCTTGTGTGCTTTGGTGCTGCTGACAGTGAGTGCTGGTCACGGCCAAACCTTTCATCCAGCTCTATGCAGGGGCTCACTTTTGACCTGTAATATTTGGTGGGCCTTTTTTCAGCAGAAACTGTGGAGGGCACATGCTACTGGTAAGCAGAGATCATCAAGATTTGGGTCTGGTTTGGTTGTTGTCACCTCTAACCCGAGCTGCATCAGGAAAATTTGCTCACTCCTGGGCCCTGCCTGGTGGCTGCGTGGGAAGAAATCTCAGTGCTCCTGGCAGTTCACCTCTACTTGCAGAGATCAGCCCACACTTGGTACCAAACTCCCTTGGAGTGCAAGGAGCTTGACTCTTTGCTTTGATAGACTGTTTTCCTTTCAAAGGCTGCAGTGACTGCAGTTGAAAGGCATGGGTTTTAAAAACACTGCTCACTAAAAAGAGAGTTTTTAACTTTCTCAGAGAGCCTTAAGACTTCTGCTAGGGTCTCAGGAAGCAAAAGCAGTGGTGTTAGGAATGAATGAATGAATGAATGAATGAATGAATGAATGAATGAATGAATGAACGAACGAATGAATGAATGAAATGAAACCTTTTCCATCACTGCAGCTCACATATGCTCAGAGCTGTTGTGCCTGGGACTTGCCCATTGCAAACCTTTGGGGTGAGCAGTGACTCATCCCCCCATTCTACCCATGTGCTTAGTGTGGCACTCCAGTGAGAATAACAGGTTGTTTATTCAGTGAAAACAACATTACCAGTGCCTCAAAAGGCTCTGGCTGGTCTTGCTCTTGGTGCATGGCATTAGTGGTTTCCTTACAGCCAGCATACAGAATAGAAGGTGGGCTTGATTTTCCACAACCATTTTTCTGAAGTGACCTCCACACCCACTTGAGGCAATGCCTGAGCAGATGCCTAATCTGAAACGTGCTGGTAAAAAGGAGCACCAGTATTTTCAACTTTAAAGAAATTAAAGAAATTATAATTTATAAGTTGAGCACCTTTTACTTCAGAGTCAGTAGATCCCTCTTTTAAAATTTTCTCATTGTACAGTTATTAAGAAAAGACTTCTGTGACTCTTAAATTTTGTCCTCTTCAAGCTGGCTGCTAAGTATGTGTTTAAAAACCCAGGTGTGTGTCTGCAGTTTGTGTGTGGCAGGGCAAGTGGAGTGACAGCTGGTAATAGAGAGCAGCAGGAGATCTTGATTTCCTGCTCTTTTCATCACTTTCAGAAACCTCTAAAACAAGGTGCTCCACAGCCATGCAGTGCAATCTGCAGCTCTGAGACTGCTCTCTATCTTTGTCATTTCAATTTCTTTCTTCTTTTACTGACTTGAAGGACTAATCCCTTTTCTGTGCCTTGTTGTCAGTCAGTTCCTGCAGCACAGCTCCTGACTCCTGTTGTGCCTGATACACAGTTTAACCAGTGACGTGAGGTCTTATTCTTCAGCCCAAAACCTGAGAGGACAGCTCAGTGTATGTAATCAGCTCCCAAAACAGTTGTGCCTTGAATATTTGTGCATCTTCCACTTTCCCTGGCCACATCCATCATTAAATCATCCCCAAACATGCTAAGAGTGCACACACACATATGTTCACCCTATTGCAGATAAAATCACTGATTACAGATTCCAGGACTCAGGCAGGAGGTGAGCAGTATGCTGGGCACCAGCTGTGCTCAGGCTGTCATCGCTCACATCACACCTTGACCTCTGCCAAAGCTCTGCCCCAGCAGTCACCACGCATTTGGCCCTGTGAAGGGTGCCAGAGCCCTCAGCCAAGAAGAGCACTGTAGCACTGCCTGTGGTGAGTGCAGGCTCAGAGAAGTGGCCAGGTCCTTGGCTGCCAGAAATTGTTAGGGCTGTGCTAACCTCAGAGGTACTACCTGCGTTTACAGGGCATAATCTCCATTGAGGAATCTGGGCCCGTAATGGACAGATGGTCGTAATCCACTTCTTATTGGATAGCTGTGCACATCACAAGTAAGACTTACTGGACTGTTATGGGCAATCAGCAGAGACCTCAAGGACTAAGTGTCAGAGGAAATTGAATGATTGCTGCCTCTGCAGCTGGTCCCTCCCACCAGGCTGGAGCAGATGGCAGGCGAGGAGCTCTCCGTATGGTACCTGTTCGGTCACTGGAAAAAAGGCCATTTCTCAGGACACTTACAGCTCCCATAAAGAATAAATAAACCACCCACTGAGCTGAAAAATAGCTCTAATAGCTATGAAATACCTTAAAGAATAAATGTGCAGGTCAATCCTGTCACAAAGCCATCTGAATCCTGATTCTGAAACTCGTGTGAGAGTTGACTGATGTGTTTCTGCTGAGAACAGCATTCCTCGACGGTGTGATGGTTTTGTTACAGTTGGTACCATAACTCAAACTCACGTTTATCTGTCTTTGCCAAGCACCAGTGTGGTATGGAGGGAGGAAAAAAAGATCTGTTGTGTAAGCTCAGTGAACATTTACTGCAACTCAATCTTTCTTTCTTCTTTCCCTTGTACTATTGCCTCAGCCATTTTTGAGCTGGCCCTGCTACTTTTTATAGTGTCATAGGGTCCTTGGGTGTCTATCTCCACCTTCCAACCTTCTTTTGCTAGCATACAATGAACATCAGTTCAATGCCAAAGATCAGGCCCCTGGAGCCAGCATGATTTTTGGCCACTCTCTGTGTTTCTTTTCAAATCCTCAGCAAAGCCTTTCAGTAGAGATAATGAATTATTCTGCAGAAGCCAGTTCAGTTTCTGGAACGCTGGACTCAGACATCACAGAGCTAATCCTCTTGTAGCCCTACCACTGAAAACACATTAATGTTTCTTCCCTTTGGCTTCCTTGCATTTCAGCTGCTGGGCCATCCAGGTTCATTCTGGCTGAGCTGTGTATCACGAATCATGACAAGCCAATTTTTGCAGAAATCATATCCATTCTAATCTTCTATCATTATGTCCCAAAGCATTAGTAATGTGAGATAAACATTTGCAGCAGAAACCTCCGCTCCCTGTGGCTGTGCTGGGTTAAAATTTCACCTTCTGTTTTGAGCTCCTCTCCAGTCTAAAGTTTGAGTGTGTGACAGGCACAGATGATTTGCTCAGAGCAGGGATGAAATGAGAGTAAAGAGGGTGAAAGCATCCCAAACCAGGTTCTCCTCTGATGGATGCAAGGGTGAGGTTCCATGCTGGTGTGAGCAGAGTGGGGTCAGCACAGCTTGGGTGGTGTATCTGATACTGAATATCCAGTCCTTCAGAGCAATAGTTGCTGACCTGCAGCCACCAGAAATGTACTTCATCAGAAGGAAAATATCTGAAACTTTAGATCACCAGGTCTGCTGTTTGGCTTTCTAGAGTGGGACTCAATCTACCCTGCACACACACGCTCTCTTTCTCAGTAGAGCACTAACTGCTGCTGCACTGTTTGCTTTAGCCTGTCTGCTGCTCCATAGTCACCAGACCAGCAACAAGATGGGAAGAGGGCTTTTTCTCCATCTGCTCCTTCTGCACAGGGCAGTGCAGCCCTCTGTGAAACAGAGCAGCTTCACAGTTGTGCAGGACCCACACTCCTGGTGGGCACCAGGGTCTGGTCCCAGAGCCTCTCTACACCACATTTCATGTGAAGGTGTAGGGCTGGGCTTTGAGGAGGGACCAGAGACATCCAGAGGCTGGAGGGAAAGATAAGATGGCAGTTCTCTGCTTTGGACATCACAGGTTCTCTTCTACTCCATCTCACTCCTTACATTTCCCACCACAATTAGGGCTGTGTGAGCACTTCCCTGTCAGAAGCACTCAGACTGCCAGAGAAAACTGGGCACTGCCTGCAGGAATCTGTGCTGGACTGTCCTTGCAAAATGGAGGTGGTACAAGCTGCCAGGCCATGACAACATACTGTGTGTTTATGTCCCCCTTGCTGACAAGTGATTTTGCTGTAGCAATAAGCAGATGAAAATGAAACAGGTTATTTGTTTTGCATTTGACTTTTTGTCAGTAATTTTTCCAGGGGAATCTGTCTAGTTCTGCTACCTGCTGCTAAAACAGGTCCTCAGAGAGGGCAGTGCCTGCAGCCTTCCCTCTTCAGGAGAGCAGCCTTGTCCATCAGGTTTATGTTTTGCCTTCTGCTGGCAATTGAGGCTTGACTGCATGAAAGAAATAATACAGCATCGAATCTTATGGAATATGTTATTTGGGATAATTGGGGAAAAGCAGTCTCAGAGCAGAACAAGAATATCCTTGCAGTAGGTGCTCTCAAATGACAGTCTCTTCCTCCCCGTAGGCAAGCTTTGAGCAGAGACCATTTCACAGTAATAGCAGTGCTCAGGAAAGAAAGGAGGCTTCCATTTTTAACCTATTCCTTTCCATGTTCACTTCCAGACAAGGGCTGAGAAAGTAACTGGTGTGTTTTAGCACCAGAACCACTTGCAGGCTGTCAGCCCTTGCTAAGCAGAGCTGCAGCATCCACCTCCAACCAGGCAGAGCCATGGGAAAAGCTGTGCCCAATGCCACAAAGGGCCTCCATTCCCTCTGATGGACTGAGCTCCAGCCCTGGAACGTGGCTCAGTCACCTGCTCATCTCCATGTGTGGCTTTTCTCTCCAAACTACAAGCACTGGCAGTGGGGGGTGACAAGAGTGATCCTCTCAGAGACCAGAGCAGCCACAGTATTCACTTGCTGCACTTCAAATCTTTTTCCTCCCTAAGTCCATGGAGACACCAAGTGAGTGTGATGGGACAGAGAGTGTCTTTTCATGGAGAATTAATTGAAAGCAGTGCTGAACAGAGATGTTCAGTGTTTTTTTGCTCACTTCCATGAGGGAATGGCTTGTCGTTTCTTGACATAAGGGGGTGGACAGCTTTTGCATAAGAAAATAACTTCTTGCTTCTACATTTTCTCTCTACACTGCTTCTGCTCTTGTTCACAGAGCTGCCTGATCACCCAGTCCTCACTTTTCCAGCAGTGTCAGTTCCTTTAGTTGGACAAACAATCCCATTTATTAAATTGGTGTTTTCCACACTGGGCATAAGGTACTGAAATCTGTCTTGTTCTGGGGTTTTCTGCTAGGTAAGGGAAAAAAGGAGAAAAATTCCTCACAAAACTGAGCCTGCACATTCTGAATTTTCATGTTGTGACACTATGCATAGAAAAGAAACAAAATGCTCTGTTACAATGGATGCAATTTTCCTGGCATATCTACTGGGAGGGCATCTTTAATGAAGTCCATATTGTTTATCTTTTGTCCCTTCAAGTTCATGCAGATAACCCAGGTTTAAATATTCCTCTGAATTTCCAAATTCTAGCTTCAGCCTGGGAGGATGTGTGTCAAGTACTTTGGAGGCTCTGTGTATATATGTCTAAAATGGGTGTCCTGGGAGCTATGGTTGGCCCTGACTGCCTTTGTCCCACAAAAAGGTAGTGCTTAGGGGAACATATTTCTCTGCTTTCCTTGCAGTGCTGTGCATTAATGCCACTACTCAAGCTAAGAACAGAGAGTCTTCATCTTGATGGCTTTGAAACAGACCAGAACAGCAAATCTTACTAATGTGCAGGCCAGATCCTGCTCTCGGCTGCACAGACTTCTGTGCAACAATTTAGAAGTTAATGATGCACTAGGGACCCTGTGGTGTAGATGAAACACCATAACAAAGAAATGTTTGTTGAAAAACCACTCTCTGAGCTCTCTCTGGTTCCTTTATCTCAGTAAGAGGTAATTTCAAATAAGGTCTCACAGGAATGTGCTGTGAGTCTGTCTCTACTGGATATTGTTACTATTGTGCCCAGTGGTGCTAACTGGAGAATGTATTTATATAATTTTGCTATGACCTCCTTGCCTGAAAGGACTGAAGGACTCACCTGGAGTGAGGGCCTGAGTTAAAGACGATTTGGACTAACAGAGAAAATGGCCCAGAATGAAATTCAGTGATGATGAAGGTGAAATTATATATTTAGGAATGAACAACTACACAAGTGGCACAAGTACTGCAAAATAAGAACAAGGGGTCACAGCAGGTCATGGGATAAATACAAGTCACTGGTGTTCTACTGTGGCAGTTGTTCTCCCCATCTGCTTGGTGCAAGGTGAGGGCAAATCAGGTTAATCTATGTGAAGAAAAACTTATGTTAGATGGAAGAAAAATG
Organism: Oenanthe melanoleuca; assembly: GCF_029582105.1. Classification (NCBI taxonomy): domain Eukaryota; kingdom Metazoa; phylum Chordata; class Aves; order Passeriformes; family Muscicapidae; genus Oenanthe; species Oenanthe melanoleuca. The sequence goes on along the minus strand of NC_079336.1, from coordinate 87,646,980 downwards.
TTACCATGAAACTTGTAGCTAGTAGCCAAGGGAGGGCACAGGATCCCTGCCACTGTGCATTCAGGAACAGATTAGAAGAAGAACAGTCAGGGAAGGCCACCATGTGCTTCATGCTGTCCCAGCACTGATGGTGGCTGGGGTGAGTCTCAGCCCCTGCAGCATCAGCCACATCTGCCTTGTAGCTTCTCCTTTCCCTGTGTTTGGGCCAGCCAATGATCTGAGCTGTGGAGAGGGAGCTCTGATGTGGTGGCACTGCTCACACTGCTGCTTTGAGAAAATAATTTAAGGGGATTCGATTTTTAAGAATTCATGTACATTTTGAACAGATCTCCCTCTGCAAAAAAAAAAACAAACAAAACCAACAACCCAGATTAATTTAAAAAGTTTCCAAGTAACACAGAGGCCATATATTGTAAATTCCTAAAAAATGAAAACAGTATTTGAAATGACAGGTCAGGAAAAATCTTGATTTTCTGAGCCTCTGTTGGATTCTTGTCCCTCTGATTCTTCCACAGGAAGAACCCCCTCCCATGTCTACATATTTCTTCCTTGCTTCATTTGCTGTATTGGGGAGAAGATAAAAACAGTGTGGTCAAAGAGACGTTAAAACAAAAAAAACAACCCACAAAAATACAAACAAAAAAAAATTAAAAAACCCAGAAACCTAAAAGAAGAGGCAAAACTATTGTCACTAAGTGTGACAGTACTGCTGTAAGTAAGGAAACACCATTTAAATTGGACATTACCCATGCAGTTTGCATTTGAGCATTGCCAAATAGATCTTGGTAAGTGCAGCCCAGCTCTGCTCCATTTACATATCCCCCTTTTCCAAAAGGAACAAAGGTAGTAGCTGTAACACTCAGAAGAGGAAACAGGAGAAAACCAGATGGATTTAATGGTATGCTTTCTGTAATTTCTTTACTATTTTTGGTTTTACTCTCTGAGGGAGGCAGGGAATGAAAGGCTTTAAAGCAGCTGCCTGGCACTGGTGTATAAAAGCTGGGGAAATGCATAGCTTGTGTGTGCAGAGGGGTGGCAAGGACCTGTGCAGAGTATTCATCATGCTGCTCCTTCACTTCTCAGCAGACTAAGCCTTAGAAGCCCTTTCCTCTACATTCTGCACTGCACTCATCATTTCCCTGTGTCCCTGAAAATGCCAAGCAATTATTGGGTTGCTCTCCTTTCCTGTGAAAATCTAGATGTCTTAAACTTCACTTTTCAAAAACAGGTGGTTGGAAAAGTTGTCAGCCTCTGAGATGCAGTTAATCTTTGGACAAATATACTTTCAATGGTGCACCGTTGTCTAGCAACTATACTATAAACAGCCCTTCATTTGTCTCCTGTGGGTAATCACTGATTTCTTGGGGATTAAAGCTTAAGTAACACTCCAATCTAGGTGCATGCATCAGACCACAGCGTATTACAGCAGATTATGCCTCCCAGTACACAGCTTGCTTAACCATTTAGAATCACAACAGAAAACAGACAGCTGCAATGATAGGAAAATGAGCACTAGCCTGTCAAGTAATTAGTATTTTGAGTTAAGTTGTAGAACATTCCACTGGCAGGCCTGAAACAATACATACAGAAGGGTGGGGTGTCAGATAAGCATAGTATCAGAACATCTCATCTAGGCTGAGCCTGAGCTATTTCAGTCTGGATAGCTCTCTTGATGCAGGGAACAGCCTCTGCACGATCTCCTACATCTGCTACCTCATGGAATTTTATCTTCCAGTGGTGTGCAGGACTGTGCTTCAGTGAGGTTCTACAACTCACTGGTGGGCACAGATGCTCAGGACTGGTTGAACAGACTCTCTAGGTGTTGTGAATACAATCCACTAGATGCATCTGCTTCTGTAGATCACCTTCTGCTTACAAGACTGAACCTCTTGCCAAATCCCTGCATTTAACACCTTGCCCAGCAAAGCTCCCCTGCCCTCAATTGCTGATGGTCCCAGTGTAATGCTAGGAAATGAATGAGTGCAGTGGTCTGGAGCCTGCCTTCAGGGAAGGACACTCATTTGGTTGGATTTAAATGAAATCTAAACAATTTAACTAAATAGATAAAAATTACAGGCTCCAGAGTTAGAATAAGTCTCAGCATTTTTGGGATTAGAGTTTCAAATGTTGACCTCCCACACTGAAAGAAGTACACGTCTGTGCGTGGGTAATGCTACATATCTTTGGGAAAATGGGTGTTTAACTGAAGGAATTATGTTCAAGATATTTAAGATTTACCTTAAGAATTCACGTTTTAAAAAGAGCAAATTTGATAAAACCTGGAAAAATAAACTCATGCTGGAGTTTCCCCACCTTCCCCTAGGGATGCTTTTTTAATGGCTTGTTTGTGACCCACAAGGAGCAACTAAAGTGCCTCCTTGTCCCTGCAACACTCAGGCTCTCCAGGCTTTAGACATAAAGTCAGGAAGCAGCAGAGGAAACACACTCACTCAGCCTGTCCAAAACACAGAGTGTAGGAATGGGAAAATTATTGTGCCTGCCCTCTGCTTTCCCAGTCCATCTGAGCCAGTGTCTCTTGCAGCTTCTGCAGCAGCAGATCCCTCCGTGCAGCAGGCTCAAGAGGTGAAAGTGGATGGAAAGCAGGAAACAGCCTCACCAAAGGGAAAATCCTCTCCAGGGCCAAGCCAGTGTGAGGGTTGCAGTATGCCAGCTTTTGCTCCCAGCTGTGCCAAGAGGTATTTGAGGTTTATGGCAATGTGGGAGTGCTCAGCAGGTCAGTGGAGCAGTGCAAGGGGCACCCCAAATGTTAGGTTGAAACTTACTTAGATACAAGTGCTTCCCATTTGCTGTGTGAGTGACCCTGGAAAGAGTCCATGTATATAAATGATATCTCAGAAAATATGGGCTTAACTCAAATGCCCAAAGGGTGTCTCTCTCTGAAACATCACCATTTCAGAAACCTTCATTCTTAAGGAGCTGTTGGCAATGAAGAAGTGATGCTGCTTCCCTGACTGTGGAACGTAGGCTTTAAGGTTTCAGGGTGTAATGACAGGGAGATTTGGTACCCTGCATCTTTTCCTAAGTGTTTAAAAGAAGCATCTGTTAGACCCAAGGAAGAATACAGGCACACCCCAGAGCTCTGTCTGTCCCAGAGTGGGAGGAGTTGGCTTTCTCTGGGAGCCTCTACACAAACAGTGTGATCCCATTGGGACTTGAGTTTTCAGTTCTTGCCTCCAGAGAATCTTACTACTGTTTAGTCCTTCAGTTTCAAATCCCCAAAGCAGTTGCTTAGATGTCCTTGTCTTTTTTCTTCCTACTGTTCTCTCTTGAAGGGGATATTTGTGTAAAAATTAATGTTTCTTGCACAGCCCATCCCATCAAGTTTCAGTGATTCAATGAGGTTACACACTGAATGGAGTAATAATTAGATTCCCTCCATATTTGTATTCAGGGAAATGATGGCACTATCATTACACTCTCCTCCTTTTTAAAATTCCTTTCCAAATCAGCTTAAATCCCTCCTCCCCCTGTATTGATTTGTGAAACAAGCTCAAACAGAGCATGGACAAAATCTTGGTCCTGTTGAATTTAATGGCAAAACTCCTGCTGTACTGGATTTTGAACAGGGAAAAATCCACTTTTGAATGAAAGAGGACAAATAATTTGAAGCCTCTTGTGGCTAATGAAAATCTGTCAATTGCTGTCAGCTGGATTTGCATCAGTGCAAGATAAAATAACACACATTTTGGTAAGACAGAGACAAACCCCCTTCAAATATAGTGTAAAAGTATGTACATGTCTAGTACTAGAGAAATTTTCATCACATAATGAAAATTAATGTTTAAAAAATTATTACCTCTGCAAAGGTGACATCATACACTGTGTCAGCGTTTGAGATGTGGTCATTTAAAAGCCAACAACCTTGGCAATGCCCTTTGAAGATTATTGTTTGTTAACAGTGTACATTAGGAATCAAGCAATCACAGAGAGTGCAATTAAGTGCATAATCACAGATATTTTAGACATCTGTCTACTTGTAGGCTCCACGGCATTTTTTTTGCATCTCTCCCCCTTGTGTCTTCAATTAATTTATCATGACCATCTGTGTTGTATTTTTTGCTGCTCAGCTTGCCTTATTACATCTGTTTTTTGGCTGAGTATTTCATGACACTTCATCATTTTCACTCAGCTGAAAGTACAGAATTTGCATTTACTCAGTGAAGTTGTTTGGTTAAGATAATCAGCAATTGAACACACCACTACACTACTGTTAAGTGACTCTTAAGTGGTGAACAGAAAAGCAAGGAGGAAGCAGCAGCTGCATGAAAACTGCAGCTCAGGTTATCTGGTGCTGCACAGAGTTAAAACCATCAGGGGCTCTACCATCTCCTCCAGTGCTCACTCTGGATCCCTGGCTTAGAGGATGCTTCAGAGAGAAGGGAACATGTCACAGCAGGAAGGGTGTTTGTTTATTGTGCTCTGGGTGGTGTCCATGAGTGCAACTGGTTTTGGGGTGCCCAGCTAACTGTATGGGGGGAGGGATGCTCAGAAGTACACAAGGAGCAGTGCAGACCCAGCCTCCCTGCAGTCTGTCAGCAGGAATCAGCAGTGAAACCTGGCTGCACTGAGTGGGCAGTGCAAGCAGCAGAGAAGAAACATTTGTAGTTTTTATTTCCTAGTGCCACTGAGGTTAGAGGTATGGTGCTCCTCATAGGCAGTTCGTTCCATCTTCCTACAGTGATGCAAGCATTTTCTATTGCTTTCCTAGAGTCCTTTGAAATGCACTCATCCACAAGAAATATTTGGCCATGATACAAATCTTTTCTCTGAAGTCACTGCTTATGCCTGATTTTCTATCCTTAAATTTCTTCCTTTTCTCTAGTTAATACTTATTTTAAGCAATCTTTTCCCACTCCTGGCATTGTAACACCCTTTGATTCTCTCTTCTATAGCTTCAGGATTCTAAGTTTTAATAAACCATAGCTATCATCTTCTCCTGAAAAAGGGAAGGAGAGCAAAAATCCGACATCAGAGCCTACTCAGATGCAGCAAGGGGCCTCTCACTCAGGAGCTTGTAGAAGGTGACAGTAGAAAGGCTGTTCACTTTAGTCACAGGCTCTCCCTCTCTATGGTAAGTTTATCCAAGAGTCCTGGGCAAAGTACATCCCGCTCTGGATAGCTCTAACTTTTCCTGAGAAAGATCTGTATACCAAGCCCATCATCCAGCTGTGCTCTGGAACACCATACCTAAGAATCTGTCCTTTACTGATCCAGGACAATCCTTTCTGAGATGATTGTTTTAAACTCCTGGGCCAGTGCTCCTGACAACTCAATTTTCAGTATTTTTGAGCACAGCCAACAATCCAACCACCCAGCCATAACATACGGAGGAAGAAAGGGAACAGGTAGAGAGGAAAGGAAGAAATATGAGCTAGGAAAGACTTGGCAACATTACCAGTTATTCTTAAATGAGCCTCAGCCTTGCAAAGCCTGGGGACTGCTGCTGGAGACTGAATGAAATTTCCCTTGTTTTGCTCATGGTACACTTCTGTGTGGGTGGGATAACTGGATTTGAAGTAAATAGCATGAAGATCTGTTTCAGTAAATGAAAAATGTTTTGCTGAGGGAAAACAAGCAAACAAGCACTAAAAAAAAAAAAAAAAAAAAAAAAAAAAAAAAAAAGGGTATTTAGCTCTGAAAGTGGCAGTTCTCTGGGCAAGATTGTAAGTCTATGAAAAAGCAGTATGAGCCCTCTGTAAGCCCCATTTTATTAACCAGCACGCTTCAGCAACTCAGCCAAAAAGCAGCAGGCCAAATACAACCCTATCATATTAAATTTTCTTTTTGCCAGTGTTTGAGTGAGATTAGTTTCTTGTGGTTGAACCCATGCAGAAGACAGCAGCAATATGATTGTTACTTGTTGGAGAAGTCCATCCTCAGTGCCATTGTCAGAAGTCCATGACTTTGACACCAAAATATGAAGGCTCTGCAGGCAACATCTGCAGTGTTAGCAGTGTGCTCAGGAGAGTCAGGGCAGCATCTGACAAATGGTGAGAAATAGCAGGCCCAAGTGCACTACACTACACACTGTTCAAATGCACTACAAATTGCAGTATGGTGAAACCTGATTGTCATGGAGTGTCCTGGAAAATGTATCACTGAATAAATCTTCCCTCCATCTATGTTACCAGAGCATTGCTACCAAGCAGCTCATGATCTGAGTACTGACTGATCTGCTAAGTAAAATAATCCTTGGTTTCAGCTGCTAAATAAGGTATGGGAGAGATGAATGATTTTTCAGTTGTGAGGCTTATGTATCTGCAAAGAAATATTTCCAAAGATATTCCCCAGTCATCAGTGTCTCTGATTCATGACAAGAACTTCCAGGAATTAGCTGCATTGAAAATAAAACCTGGAAAATATACCTGAAAACTAAGCATTTTCAAGGGGGTTTTGTTCTGCATTAGTCAGAGTTGATGACTTTTGAAATAGGATTTAATATATGAAAATATAATGGTCTTTATTCGTGTAAAATGACTTTTTACTTAAACTCAACAATCCCATTTAGAGCACAGCATACCCAGAATGCTGTAAACCTCCACAGACTGGGCTGGCATTGAAGGTCAGGACAGACAAGTAGTCCTCCACAGATACCTAGCACAGAAAAATGCTTCTAATCTCTTTGTTAGTCCAGTTGTGGTTTTTGATCTAATAATAAACTAAACTTTAAAACCTCCTATCCTCATACATTTTAATTTAGACTGAGCTGGGCATCTTGTGATCTCTAATTTTTTTAGCTGGGCTGTTTTGGTTTATGTGTGTGCTGCACACACATGCGTGGCCTGAAACACCTCTGTCCTCTGCCTATGTGAGTGCTGCATAAATACCAAGATGTCAGAACTTGGGCTATAATTTATGAAAGCTTTTCAGTGGGACATGACTGGCTTTACACACGTGCTCAGGTTGCACATGTCACTGACTGGTGTCACCTGTCCCTGTGCTGTCCTTACCCAAGGCTGTAGCTCTGCAACCCTCTCACACTGCCTGGCTCTCCTTGAATTTGGTGGGGGTTTGGCCAATGGTACTGGGGATGGTTTTGTGCATTTTTGCACTGTGGGAAGAGGCTGGGTGGGCAGCTGTGTGCTCACAGAGGACACTCTGGCCGTGTGTGACTGGGACCATTGGGTTCAGTCCCCTGCAATGAGCAGGGACATCTTCAGGTAGGTCAGGCTGTTCAGAGCACTGCCCAACCTGCCCTTGAATGTTTTCAGGGATGGGACATCCACCTCTTCACTGGGCAACCTGTGTTCAGCACCCAAATTGTAAAAACTTTCCTCTTCTTGTCCCCCATGCCCTGCCAACTCCCGTGGCGACCCTCACCCCTCTTCATCCCTCCAAACCCAGCGAAACCCTTGGGGCTTCTGTGGCTGAAGACCGTTCCTTTCTGTTCCCAAAGGACTCGGCGAGAAAAATGAATGAAGAGTTTCCGCTCCGTTATTTGTGGGTGCAAATTCAGTTTACAGCAGCGAGTCCCCACGGGGTCTGGCGCCGTGCCGGTGCCGGTGCCGGTGGGATGCCGTACCGGTGGGATGCCATGCCGGTGGGATGGCGGTGGGATGCCGGTGCCGGTGGGATGCCGGTGCGATGCCGGTGGGATGCCGTGCCGGTGGGATGGCGGTGGGATGGCGGTGCCGGTGGGATGCCGGTGCGATGCCGGTGGGATGCCCGGGCGGAGCTCACGGCCCGGACCCATCGCGCTTCTCGCGGTCGCTGTGGGAACGGCGGCGGGCGGGGCGCGGCGGCGGCGGAGCGGCGGCTCCGCTCAACTTGGTTGGAGCGGCGGCGAGAGGCGAGAGGCGCTGCCCCGGGCCGGGAGCGGCGCCCGGTGAGCGGGAGGAGCCGGGACAGCGGGCGGGTGCTGTGCCCGGCGGGGCGGACCGCTGTCTGTGCGGGGACACGGGAGCGAACCCCGCCGTGCCGCCTGCACAAAGTCCCAGTGCCCACAAGTGCCTGCGTTCTTCAAAGGGCCGCCTCAGCTGCAGGTTAGAAAGCCCCACAAAGTTTTCGTGTTTTGGAGGGACTTTTAAACGGGTGCCGAAGCCTGGCTGAGCCGAGAGGTGCCGGCTCCTTGCCTGAGGAGGTACTGGACCAAGCCCTAATCGCTCAGAAGCACTGCCGTAAGCCCAGCTGTTATATCTCGTCACCAGGGCTAATCCGTACCCCAGTGTGGGTTTAAGCCTGCCGTGACAATTTAGAGGGCTTGACTTCGAGCCACGTCCTCCTCCTGGTATCCTCTCCGCTCGCCCTGGGTCCGTCTGTCCGCACGAGCAGCGGGAGCGCCGGTGCCAAAGGTGAGGTGGGATGGGTGGGAGGGAAGGGAAGGGAAGGGAAGGGAAGGGAAGGGAAGGGAAGGGAAGGGAAGGGAAGGGAAGGGAAGGGAAGGGAAGGGAAGGGAAGGGAAGGGAAGGGAAGAGAAGGGGGCCGGGGAGCTCCGACAGCTCTCCCAGGCTGGGCTCGGGCACGGATCATGGATGAGCGCTGGGTGACTGGTTATGTAAGGACAGGCAATCGAGGAGGAAAGCATGGTTTGTGCTGCCTTATGCTTATTCCATTTTAAAAATCTCTCCGATTAGACACTACTGAGTGTCTGCAGTGTGGAAGTCCAGTGTTTGTTAACCCCAGTGAGGTACCACGCAGGTCAGTCAGACAGCTTCTGAGTTATGGCAGTGTAACTAAGGATAGAGCTCACTGCACATCTAGTGCTGATACATTAATTAAAACCTTGTGAGGACAGTGCTGTTCCCTGCTCACAGGGACTGCTCTCTCTGAGCCCACAGGTGGGACAGGCAGCTACTGCAGGGTGGAAGGCATGAGCTTTCCCAGAGCTCTGCCAATCCTGTGGGTGATCTCCGTAATGACAGGCTTAAGTTTTCAGCTGTAAATTTAGCATTCTTCTTTTGGCTGCTAATTTTAGAGCAATGTATATTTTTAAGTAGCTCCTGTCACAATGATCAGACTTTAACACTGGTCATAGTATTCTGCAGTACAGAGAAAACTCTCACTACAGGAGTAGTTCTGCAGTGAATCGAGGCAGAGTGGGACTTCAGGGACCTTCGGTCAATATTCTTTCTGGTAGATACTGTAACTAAGATTCAGTCCTGAAGAGAAATGTACAGATGTCTGTTAAACTGTATTCTCACCTTACCATGCAATGAGTTACTCTCTGCATCTCAGTCTGGATGGAGAATGCACATCTCACCTGCCTGTTTGCACAGCACTTAGTCTGGGCTTCGCCACAATATGTGAATAAAAAACTTCAGAGGACCTGATGACAGGTGGAATATGCCTTTGGGTCAGAGTTTCAATCTCTTTATATAACTCTATATATGAGTATCTGCAGTGGATGACAGTAATAGAAACTTCAATCTGTGACATTACTGCCCCTTTAATAACACTGTGTAGTTAGTAGTAGAATAGAGAAAGATGAGCTGGGGATCTCTGAGAGTTTTAATTCTGAAAGCCTTTTGTATTGTAGCCTTCTATCAGATGCTTTATTGCAGAATATTTTTTTTCTGGTGGCTTGAATGATTTTAATAACAGAAAAGCTATGGGTCTGTGCTACTTTCTGAACTCTCATTTACACAGCTGAATGAATGGTGAAGAATACTTTACATCCCTCTGTCCTGACTGGAAGCCTGGCTTTGTAGTCTGCAGAGATCAAAGCAAGGTATAGAACTGAAAATGTGTTTGATCCACCATGGCCAGATCTGAGCAATATATAGAAGTTTTAATAACAAGTCAGTCAAACAGAGCAATACATTGTGCTTTAACTTTGTTTTCTGGAGGTTTAGGTAACAGTTTAGTGTAAGTTGTATGACAGTGCTTTTATGGTTGCTACTAGAAACGTTGTTTCAAGCATGAGTGAGAAATAGGCATGAAAATAGTCCTGTTTTTCAACAGAGGGAATTCATCTGCTTTGATAGGTAGACAAACTGCAAAATACTGCTCTGCTTCATGAGCAGATTTGAGTAGAACCCACCCTTTTAGTTCTGCAGATAACACAAAGATTATCTTCTGCAGAGAGTGCCAGGCATTAGGAGAGCTCCAAGCTATTAGACCCTTCTTTCACTCTTTAAGACTGGATTTTCATCTGGAGTTAATCAACAGAGCTCTCATTTATTTCAACGAGGCAAATCTGTTTTACATTTGTGCAGCTTTGCTGTAGATCATGATCACCTGTTATCAGCTACCTTTTCTCATCATGTTTTGGTTAGTGACTGAAAAACATCTTTCTCATTCATACCTGAACTTGGGGCCCAGTTTGCACTGAATTCTTGTTTCTTTAGCCCTCTTGCAATCAAAATGCAGATTAAAATGCATCAGATAGACTTGTTTTCTAGAGGATTGAAGCACTAAGAATGTGTGACAAAGTACACAAATACTGGGGAGATAAGAGCAATACTTGTAGTGTGTTCTCAATTTTAAAGGCTTTCATTAAAAAAAAAAAAAATCTTGTGAGGGCTACCAGCAGTAAAAAATGTGATGTAGTCATGTATATAATTGCTGTTGTGGTATTTCCAGAAGGCCACTCAACCTTTCCTTTGGCAGAAATAGTACCACTTTTGTTTCTTTTTTGTCCTGCAGCCCCTTTGGTTCGCTCTGACTGCTTTCCTGTCACGTTTACCTAGAGGTGATCTTTAGTCATGCACCTTTACTAAAGGCTTAAGTGACTTGTGACTCTCTGTGGCAATGACAGCAGAGCAAGAGCCAATCCCTTTCTATAATGCTGACGCTTCCAAGCCTGCTGGAGAGAGGTGGACACAGGGAAGCAGCACGGCTGTCACGCTTCTTTGGGAGCAGAGCCAGGCAGCAGCAGGAGCTGTCAGCCCTGCTGGGGACAGACAGGCATGGCCTGGCATGCAAGGACCTGCTGGGTGCCACAGTGCCCTGTCCCAGCTGGCTCACTCCTGGGTGCTGCTGGGAGGTGCTTTTGGCTGTCCTTAAACTCCTGCAGCCACAAAGACTTGACAATAAGGTTGCATTTAAAGCGTTCACTTCATCCCCTGCACTTCTGTTATTCAAAGCTCCTTGCCACTTGTACCAGGGTCATGTACCTGGAAATGTTTTAACCACTGTGATTTAAATTTTTTTTTTTTTAGTCCAGAAATAGCTTGTGTCCATCACAACAGGGGAATCAGTGTGCTTATAAAGCAAAACACAGGTTTTCTGTTGTGGGCTATAAGCAGACATCTGAATGTCCTCCAAAGTTCTCTCTCTTTATTTTGTAGGTCAGAATGAGGAATGCTGCTGTGTTAATATCATGATATTTGCATTGCTTTTAGATTTCCTGATTGACAAGCTCTACCTATGGCTTTTCCAGCATTAATTACCTCATAGTGTCTCAGGCTGAGGTTATAATCATTTCCACTGAGATCACAATCACATGGCAAGTAGCTGTAAACACCTTAGCCTTCCATGCCACTCAACAAGAAAGGAGATTCCAGACATATAGGAAGTAGAGTTCTTTGGGCCATGGTAAGGTAAAATTGTCTGTATGAAGACAATAATTGCAAGTAACTTAAAAAAAAATAAATTGCAGAATATCCTGAGTTGGAAGGGACCCACAAGGATCATTGAAGTCTAGCCCAGGTACCAGTACAGGACATCCTGAAGTGTCACACCTTGTGTCCAAGAGAATAGTCCAAATGGTCCTTCAAATCTGCCAGGCTTGGTGCTGTGACCACTTTCCTGAGGAGCCTGTTCCAGTGCCCAAACATTCTCTGGGTGAAGAACCTTTTTCTGATATATCACACCTAAACCTCCCCTGGCACAGCTTCAGGCCATTCCCTCTGATCCTGTCACTGGGCACCTCAGAGCAGAGATCAGTGCCTGCCCCTCTGGTTGTCCCTGTGAGAAAGGTGTAGACTGCAGTGAGGTCTCCCCTCAGTTTCCTCTTCTTCAGGCTGAACAAACCAGAAAGTGGTGGAGAGCAGAGAACAGGAATTCTTTTACAAAGCTATGGTGGACTATATAAATAAAATTGAGAAGGTGTTGGCAGCAGTTTCTTAATTAGAAGTTGCTAAGATTCCTTGGAACAAAATTAAAGTATCTCCATCACGAGAGAAATAGATTTTGAGGTTCATCTTTGATGCTACTTAACACTACTTCATGCAGATAGAGCCAGCAGCATAGCCATGACCACAATTTCTGCCTGAACAGCTGGTTAAACATTGCATCAGTTAGCAGAGAAGATGGGTGTAGCCAAACCAATTTTAATCTACCTGTGAGTTGCAGTCCAAGCAGGTACTTAATACCTTTTGGTATCTGAAGGACACTGGACTTTCCTGGACAATGTAATCCAAACTTTAGTAAAGAAGTAAATAATTTAAAGCAAATTTTAATGTGCTCTGTAGTTTCACATTTCTTTTCCCTGTGACTGTGTCTTCTAAGAAGTACAATTATGGGGACAGTTTGGAGATTTGACCCACTTTAGAAATGAATTTCTTGTTTGTTATCCTGTAATCTGTCATGTGTGGAAAAAAGGCTAAGTGGGTATCTTTCAAGAGCAAACTCTGCTGACTAGCTGTAAGGAACTACCACCCACAAGAAGGGAGGGAAGGCATTTCCCAGCTCCTCAGCCTGGTTTGTTGGTATGCTTTGACTGGATGATGATGGATTTCTTGGAAATCTGTCTACAGCTGGGTGACAACCTGTCTACTGACATCTCTGAATTATGGATTAGGCTCCTATCACCTGACCCCTTTAAGGCTTCTCCTGCTCCTACACAATCACTACACCCCTAAGGCTCTTGAGAGGCACACAGGATTGTCAGCAGCACTCCTGGACTGTGAAGGCAAAGGCAAACCACAGGAGACTTGTCAAACAGAGGGCATACCTTTATAGAGAGTCCTATTCTACTCTCATTTTTTTCAAAATGCAGATTTCCCACCCTCTGCATACTCCTCTCCTCTCCTGGAGGGCATTACAAGCTGGGAGCCAGGAGAAGGATCAATGTAAAGGGATTTTTTATTCCCAGAAGTTCATTTTCTATCCACTAAACTGGCCCTGCTGATTGATTCATGGTTTACCAGAAAGCAGCCTTGCTGTAACAAGTCTTAGCAAGCAATGATCCAGCCTGCAGGATCCTGGAGGAGATTGTGTCTGTCAGGTTGTATGGACAGCCTCCAGTTGGCCAAGCCAGCCAGAGTGCAGGGCAAGGAAACATGCTCCCTTTGCTGGTAAAAGGGCTAGGAAGGGCTGAGACCCCATTTAAAGAAGGTGAAAAAACAGATAAGGCATGTGAATGTTGACATTTCTGATTACTCTGTGGTGCATTCTTTGGAACAAGAAGAGGAAATCACATGGGGAAACATGGGAGAAGGTAAAAACGTGGAAGATGAGGTGAAATTGTTCAGAACATGCCTTGACAAAAGAATGGACAAAGCTGCAAAGTGCATGAGGAGAAAAACACATGAGTTGCTGACAGTGTAGAGAAGGAAAAAGGAGTTTTGAAGAAAGGCAAAACTAACAGGAAACATTTACATGAAAATCTTTCAGAGGCACTTACTAAAAATTAATAAAATTTGAAGCAACCTGTCAGAGACTGTGAAAAACAGAGAGAGAGAGAGAAAGGTGTTCCAGACTTTGGCATAGCTAAGGTAAATAAATGTGTGCTTAAAGCTCTGTGAGGCGGTTGGTCAGACTTGCAGCCAACAGTGTGAGGGGAAGGCTTGTTGCCTTCTGGACAAAGGTCTAGGATCACTGACAGCAAAGTCTCAAAACCCAGATCTGTTTCTGGAGTGGAACTTACATAAACCCCTCAGAAATTTTGCTTGAATAACACCAGAGTAGTTCATCAACTGGATTGTGTCAGCTCCCAGGATAGCCTCTTAGAAGGAGTTAGAAAAAGGACTAATTGTGCAACAGAAAGATCTGTATTCAGCTGGGGCAATGTCTCTTTTTAAAAAAATTTTAATGTGAATACTTGCAAAATGTAAATTTGTCCTTTTCCCCAATAAGAAGGTCAGGCTGAAGCTTTTGCCTTTCTTTAGTTGTCCACATCTTGTCAACAGTCCTTTGAGTTTTTCCACATGGGAAAGCCATTTTGAGTCAGTTAATGATTAGCCTGCCTGTGAACTTTAAATTAAAACCAGCAGCCACAATTAATGGAGCCCACAGTATCTTCTGCAGGCTGCTAAGAGCAATAGTGGGAAGAGTGGTGGCTTGTTGAGCCTGCTAAATAGAGATGGCCACTTGCCAGCTCTCAAAAAGAAGAGATGATGGATGAGAGAAGGGGAAGGAAACAATCTCATACAAACAAGACTCCCTTAGGAACAGTCAGCACAAGCTGCCAGTGTGCATGAAACACTTGCATGGGATATTCCTTCATTTGAGAACAGGCCATTTCAACTGCAGGTGAGGTGATCTCCTTTCTTTATACTCTTCTCATCTGGAAGCAGATTTTTTTATGATAGTCAAAAGCCCCATTTGGGGTCAGAGGTATCCATGTTCCCATACCACAAGCAATTCTGTCTTTGATCAGAGCTTTCTAAAAGCTCTGGAGCTGGGCAAAGCTCAAGATTCAGCAGGCCTTGGTGTCAGCAGACAAGGTAGCTAAAATATTTTTCTGCTTATTCTCTGTAGTACTAGTGCTGGGTAAAATGGTTCTCATGCAGAATGCCTTGCTTTGAGGGAGACCTGTGGAACTAAAAACCATAAAGAGCTGCCCAGGATCATGCAAAATCCAAGTCTCCTTGCTTTCTTTCCCAGTCTGACCACTAAATTCCCCTCTTGCTCCTCTTCTAATGAAACAGCTGGTGAGCTGGGAATAGCTGGAAGGGCATTCCTCAGCTTCACAGTTGTAATGCTTTATACTGATTTACCCCTAATGCCACTGAAGTCAGCAGAGTTAAACCAATGTGAGACTGGGTCATAGCCAGAATTAAAGTACATAAGGGCATGTTCACCTTCATCAGATAAAGGCACAAATGGAAATAATAATGGTACCTGTAAGAGCTTACAAAAATTACTGTCATCACAGAAAGTGAAAAGAAATAGGAGACTTTGTTTGCAACAGCTGGTGGCCTGTTATGCTCCTCACTTTTATTAGTGATACACAAGGGGTGACCAGACCTAGGAATAGGTCTTCATCCTTAATGATGTGTAAGGTGAGTGGAGGCCACCATGTAGCAAGATGCAGGTACAGGTTGGAGTGGCAGGATCACAGACTTGAAGCTGTCAGCACACCAGTTCCAGCCTGAGTTGGTTCCTGAGTCTCTGGCAGACACTGGAGCTCTGTGGTGCTGTGGGAGCTGTTAGCTGGAGTCACCCTGGAGATAGACACAAATGGAAGGGCTGGCTGCTCCTCCTCCTCCAGAGCACAGGCAGGAGCAGCAGTACTTGCAGCAGCTGCTGGCTGTGGCTGCTGTCACAGGGACAATCCCAGCTGGGGCTCTGGACAGTCAATGCAGGGATCTCTCCTGCAGGAGCACTGGGAACCAGCCCAGGTGCTCCTGCTGATGCAGTCAGGGGGGAGGACCTGAGCCTGACACTCTGAGGTAGCTGCATCTGTGACCCGTGCAAGCTTTCAGCTCTTTCATGTCTGCCTTCTGAAGAAACTGGTATTGCTTGCTGGGAGAGGTAGGACATAGGACTAGAGAAACTAGTCCTTTGATGCAGTTTGGAAAACTTCCTGATTCTAGAAAAGCCTAGGCACTAGACCCTGAAGTAAGTTCAAATGTGGGACTCTATGCAGGTTTTTGGAGCATTTTCCTGTAATGGTGTGGTGTATTTACATAGTATGAACATTTTTGAAAGAGAAGAGGCTACTTTATGACAAGTGAATGATGCATGGAAGCATATTTTCCTTGCAGTCACAGCAGAATCCTATTGATCATTTCTCATCCAGGGAGTCTGGAGCTCATGGCTCTCAGCTCTAGCAGGAGTACTGTGCAGTTATGAGCTTTTGGTGATTTTCACTGTCACTAAAGGCTCTAGCCCCCAAGGTGGAAGCTTAAATCAAAAGCATGTTTTTCTCCATTTCATGTCTGTGTCCCAGCAGTGAGGATTTGCTCAGGCCCTGCAGAATCAGGCTCTTTAATCCTTTGCCCTCACATTAACTTTTGACGCCATGTCCTGACTGGGCTGCTGCCAGGAGTAGCCTGTCTGTAATCCCAGCTGCAATCATTATTTGTGCCACCCCTTCTCCCCAGGGGCTAATGGAGGGGAGCAACAAGGCACGTAAGTGCACTGTGTGAAGAAACAGATGCTGTTTTGCTCCTGTTCAGCTCCCTAGTGCCTGTTTTGGATTCCATTGTGTTTAAATACAAGTACAATAGGTAATAACTTTGTTCCATGCATTGTCCTCCTGAAGGGACAACATGAAGGGATTGGCTGGGTGGGGAGTTAATTCCATCTTTTTCTGAGCTGATTGATGCAATCTGTTCTGTCTTCTAAGTGCTGGGTAACTCCCCAGCAGTAGAAACCTTTCACTTAGAAGTAATTACAGTTTAAACCTTGGTACACTTCTGCTTCCCTCTCAGAGCAGCCTCAGTTCCCTTGGCACTGGGGGTGGTGCTGAAGGAGTGCTCCTGCAGCAAAGCAAATAATTGGACTTCAGCTTGTAGAAGGTGGTGTAGCTTCTGCTGCATGCAGCAACACATTTGCTAAATAATGGTTAAAGCTCTGTCTGGCCTTTAGCTCAGGTTCCTGTGAGTGCTGCCCAGGCAGGGGCAAGCTCTGCTGCTGATGTTACAGCAACAGCAGCAGCAGCAGCAGCAGCAAACCTACCCAGGTATATTTGGTTTGTGTGGCAAGGTTTTGGTAGTGATGGGGGCTACAGCAGTGGCTCCTGTGAGACACTGACAGAAGCTTCCCTGTGTTTGACAAAGCAAATGCTGGGTGGCTCCAGCAAGCACCCACTGCTGGCCAAGGCTGAGCCCATCAGTCCAGGTGGTAGCATCTCTGGGGTAACAGGTCTAAGAAGGGGAAAAAACAAAGGAGCAGTAGCTGCTGGGAGACAGAAGTGAGGATATGGGAGAGCTACAGCTCTAAATACCCCAAGGTCAGTGCAGAAGGAGGTGCCTCAGACAATGGAGCAGAGATCCCCCTGAAGCCCATGGTGAAGCAGCTGTGCCCCTGCAGCCCAGGGAGGTCCAGCAGAGAACAGAGATCCACCTGCAGCCCATGGGGATCCCATGCCAGAGCAGCTGGATGCCCCAAAGAGGCTGTGACCCCATGGAAGAGGCTCCTGGCAGGACCTCATGGAGAGAGGAGCCCATGCTGGAGCAGGCTTGCTGGCAGGACTGGTGACACCGTGGGGCACCCACACTGCAGCAGCTGTTCCTGAAGGACTGCACTCCCTGTGAGAGACCCAGGCTGGAGCACTTCATGAGGAACTGCAGCCCGAGGGAAGGACTGACACTGGAAAAGTCCATGGAGTTCATGGGAGGGACCCCATGCTGGAGCAGAGGAAGGATGTGAGGAATCCTGCCCCAGAGGAGGAAGGAGTGCAGAGACAACATGTGAGGAGCTGGCCACAACCCCCATTCTGCATCCACCTGTGCTGCTGGGTGGGAGGAGGTAGAGAATTTGGGAGTAAAGCAGAGCCCAGGTTAAGATTTTGTTTTATTTCTCATTATCTAATTGATTTTATTAGTAATAAACCAGTATACCTAAGTTGAGTCTGTTTTACACCTGACAGTAATTGCTGGGTGATGTTTCTCTGTCCTTATCTTGAACCATGAGCCTTCCAATGCATTATCTCTCTCCTGTCCTACTGGGGAAGAGAGTGATAGAGCAGCTTTGGTGGGCACTTGGTGAGCATCAGCACCAGGCCACTTAATCCTGCCTTCTCTCTAAAGATCTCCTGGCTAGAATGTAGCTCCCAGCAATCCTTGGACTCCATACACTGAGTTTTTCCAGGTAATGTTGCTGCAAGGTCGTGCCCTCCCATGAGGGCTCAGTCAGGTGAACCCAAGCCCCATGTGTGGGCAGGAGAATGCTTCCCCAGTCTAGCCTGGAGGGATCAAGGTATCCTTGTAACCTGATTAAGGTGTAAGGACTGTGACTCATTTTAATTACGTGCTGAGTGGAAGTTGAGGGAGCCTGTGCTTCCTCACCCTGCTAAGTGAGATTTCTCTGCCCAGCACCAGTTATTTCCAAGTGGTTCTCCAGCAGCAATTTTAACACCAGACTGGAGGGGTGTGGGGGGAAGAACGCTCTCAGCTGAGGTGGGCTGATGATGGCACTATTCTTTTTCTCTCCCTCTCTACCCTCAACCCTCTCCAGCAAAGACACAGGGAGCACGATGTCATTGGCATCGTGGTTCAGGTGGAACGAGCCCCCGAACCGCATTTCCCAGAGGAACCCCTCCGAGATGGTGGTGGAAACGCTGATGATGGAGCTGAGCTGGCAGATGAAGCAGGCGGAGAAGCAGCAGCGGGAGCGGGAGAACCAATACCGCAAGATGAAGACGGGGGTGGATTACGGCTGGCTGGTCAGCTACCCAAAGCACAGCTACGACATCAGCCCCGGGGAAAGGCTGCAGCTGGAGGACATGTGCACCAAAATACACCCCTCCTACTGCGGGCCTGTCATACTCAGGTACAGTAAAGCATGGCAAGGTGCAGACCTTTCCTTTCCCCCTTTCCTCTTCATGGTGCGTGAGGAGAGAGGGAGAGTTGCTGAGACCAACGGAAGCAGAACTTGGCATCCTGTATCATGACTCGTGCTGGGATAGTGTCTTTGTGAAACAAGGGAAACTAAGCTTTAAGTCACTTTAACACAACATCATTTCCTCCAAGAAGTTACAAAATGCCATTTCCCTCTGACATTGGCTTGAGTACTTTATGCTCCTGAGTAGCCAGAGCAGCTTTACCTTGCCTGATGAACAGGTACCATCTCAGTATTGTGATGGCTTTTTTTGCTTCAGACTTTAGAGTCTTAGAGAAACTGAGGTTTAAAGGGATCTCTTGAGGGATGTACTTCCACCTCCTACTTGGAGTAGGGCCACCTTCAAAGTTAGATCAGGTTGCTTAGGGCCTTGTCCTATCCATTGATGAATATCTCTGACCTCCTTTGATGTTTCCCCCTCTCACTGGAGCTTTAATTCCTCAATTTAAGCTGTCCAGCAGGTCTATTGGCACTTGTCCCCAGTGTCCAAACTAGCCAAAGGGTGCTATTATTTTTTCAGCCTGTGAGCCAGGTATTCCCAGAGAATGCCTCCCTTCCCTACCCTCCCTCTTCACCCTAGACATGGAGTCATGGGATGCAGGTGGGGCATGCAGTTGGCTTGAACAGCCAAGTGGTGCTTCTGAGCTCTGCAGTGCAGATGTAGACACAGCCTCTTGGGCTTGCTGTTGAGCTTTCCAAGTGCTAGACTTAGGATTGCTGCCTGCCAGCTGAGTGACCTCCTGTGAAAATGCCTGTAGGAATTGATCTAAGCCTGCTGTAGCCTCCAGACTGGAAGGGAAGGGCTCTTTTCCTTTTGGAGTGGTTGTTCTAATATAAACTCTTGCACTTGGCACAGTGGAGGTAAACTTGGCAAAGTTAGGAATGGTGACTCTGAAGGGCACCTTAGCCAAAGCAAAGTTGTGAAATGGGCCTTTATGATCAACTTCCCCTGCTCCAACACTTTCTTCAGTTGGGATCAGAGTGAACATAGTTCTTTCAGAACATAGACAAGAGGGCTCAGCACCCTGCAGTCCCTCACTGCATATGCTGGCTCCTGTTTTCCTTTGAACAAATGGATCTACAGCCTCTGAATTGCAGCTGTAAAAGTGCTGGAAATAGCTGGTCCTCTGTCTTAAGCACATGCAGCCAGGTAAGAATGCCAGAATCATCTCTCTAGCCCTCGTCTTCCCTAGGGAAGCAACCTGGCATGCAGAGCCTTGGCTCTTGCAAAGGTTGCCATGATGGCAGGAGCAGAGATTTGGGATCATTCAGTGACCAAAACCTCTCCATGGAAAATCTGCTGGGAACAGCACCTACCTGGTATTTATATAACTTCAAGCTCTGCTGTAAACAAGCCACTCCAAACCCTTGGGATTCAGAGCTATCTTTACCATCCCCAGGGCCACTGAGCAGGGCCTGTCTGGCAAACAGGTTATTTCCATGACAGCAGATTCAGCTGCTGGAGCGGGGAGGCCCCAAGGTTCATCCTCTTCAGGAAAGTATTAAGCTGAGCCATATGCAACTTGCTGCTCTGCTGTTTTTTCTTTTTTTAAAATTGAGACAGATCGTGCAAGATGTGTGATTTCAGTGCAGCCTGTAATGGCTGTTCACTGTTGTTGAGGACTCAGCATAGTGATGGCAGTAGATAAATGTACTCAACAACGTTGTGGACTCTGTGTGGGCATGATTGAAAAAGGCTAAAACCATCCTCTTAAAACTCCTCTTACAAATAGGGTGCTGTCATAAATTGTATTACACTATGATTCAAGAAGTGGCATGTTTTACAGAGCTTGCATGGTTAGCAGAGCCACACTAAGAAAAAAAAGAGGATTTCATAACATTTGTTGTTTCAATTCTGTGATTGAGTAGGGACTATCACAGCCACAAAAATGATGGAACTGGATTGGGTCAAAGGTCTGGCTGAGCTGTGTGTGCAGTCTGTATGTGACAGCAGCCAGTGGCATCAGTGTAAGGAAAAGAACAAAGGATAAGGAAGCAAATCCAACAGTAGGGACAATTACACTACATCAAATATAGCATCCAACTTACTGTGCCTCTTAACTGGGAGACTTTTGGAGCCACAAGTGGACCTTCTGTCCATAACTGGCTGATGTGTTGTTTTTTTTGTTTTTTTGGTTTTTTTTCAGTTGTTTTGTTTGTGGAGGCTTTTCTCCTTTTGAGCACATGTAAATTTTAAACTTTTTTTAAAATTTTTTTTAAACATTTTGGCACCCTGTGGCAGAGTTCCACTACAACTCTGCTACAAAAAAACCTGTGTTTTGCTTGTCTTAAGATAATGTTTCCCATTTTTAGTCAATAATCATTTCATCTTGTGTTGGAAATGCTAAGAGTTGACCCCTCTTCTTTTCTACCTCTGTCATTCCATGGAATTTTCATTGCTGATGAGGAAACAAAGAAAAAGAATGGGGCTTGTGAAAATGTGCAGGTGAAAGAAGGAAAAAAAGAAAGAGCCTGCAATTTAAATGAAACAGCCAAAATTGGATAAATTCTCTTCTCAGAAAGTGAGATAAGATGGAGATTTTAGTAACTTCCCCAAAATTCCATAAGATGAGTATAATAGGAATGCAATGACACCTCCACATTTCCAGTGAAGTATTTTAATAAAAAGATCATTGCCCTGGTGATGCTTTCTCTTGAGTACTCTGTGACTTCCTAATATGTAGCAGCTTTTAGAAAAATCTGCCACAGAAAAAGGTCTGTGAGCTTGCATTGGGAAATTCAAATGCAGAGTGTATACCCTACCAAAGTCTTTGGTTCTGACTGAAATAGCAAGCTTGATCCTTTCCCTTCAATTTTAGACATTTGAAGAGCTGAGGTCCTTTTTAAAGTCCTTTTTGCACCCAACAAGCACGTAGTTCTTAAATAACTCAAGTAGCAGGCATCTTGCAAGACTGCAGAGTTTGTTTTGTTTGTGTCATGCAAGGTCTCCTTCCTTGTGAGACTCTGAGTTCAGAGTCAAAGCCAGAACAAAACATTTTTATATGAGCTGTCAGAGATGTCACTTCATTCTCTCAAGGTCTAAATGATTATCCAAATTGTCCTTTTCTGTGGGTATGGCCTCATTTACTGAGACAAAAGTTTCTCCAAATTTGTTTCTTTTGATGTGGAGGAGGCTGGAAAGAAGCACTTCACAAATGAGAGGGATTTTTTCAGCTCCAAATTGCCTACTTTGTATTTGAGGTCAATAGAAACTTCTCTTTGAGTCTCTTGGTATTCTGGAAGGATTCAAATACACTGCAAATAGCATTAGATATCTGGAGACTCTGATTCACCCCATAAAAATAAAGCCATTGCATTCAGGAGTCACTTAGCTTTAGGTTACTGGGTTACAGATTGCTGCCTATTTAAAATTAAATCCTGGAGCCAGCTGAAGGAAGTGACAGTGATTTTGGTGAGGCCTGTAGTACCTAACTGCCATGGTTAAACTGAACAAGCAGCATAGTATGTTGCCAATAAAAAATGCTAGATTTTCCCCATCTTTATTCAGAGCTTTAGTCCTAGTCAGAGCTTTAATTTCTTTCAGTTTCAGCAAAAGTTTAACAGTTGGTTTCTGTTCTGCTGTGTCCAGAGGGAAACAAAAAATACTCCCTAGTATGGAAATGTAAACCTGCATTTTGGTGATCTGAGTTGTTATCAATATCACAGGCTAAGGACTGTAATTTTCTAAGGATTGTGTATAGCTGAAGTGGCCTTCCTAGTAATCTTAAATGTAAGACAAATGACTAAAATCATAAATGGAATTATTTACAATTACAAGCTTAAGTTTGAGGTGATGTGATGTGAGTGTTGCAATTAGTGTGAATGCTGTAATTCTTTGGGAACCTTCTCTAGCAAAGCTGTCTGTAGCTTTACCCTATAACCAGAAAAATATAGATTCAGGAGTCAGCAGCTAATTATTAGCACTAAGCAAACCCACATTTTCTTTGAATGACTAAATCTACTTAGAGCTCCCAGTTCAGATGGGCACTCAGGAATACCCTGAACTATAAGCACATTGTTTAAGTCTACAGTTCCATTGGATTTTACAGGTCTTTAAAGTTCAGGCTCTACTTAGGGAACCTAAGTCCAGGGGGACCTACAGAATAACACAGGCAGGTGACAGCGCTTTAGAAAGCAGTGCCAGTATGAGCCAAGCACAGCCAGATTCTGAAATCTGACAGCCCTGTGCAGCAATGGAAGGCTCACAATTTAAAGAACAAATTTGTTTGAACTGTGATTCAAACCCTGCCTGGGCTGGGGAATGTGCTCATCCCTGTGTATGCCTGCACATCCTCCCCAGATCCGTGCTGCTTCAAGGTGAGCTTCTGTCATGTCTCAGACTGTGTGACCTACGTGATGTATTTCAGGATAGCTACCAGCAGTTCCATAGCTGGAGCCACAAATAAGATAGAGAGGTCTGCTTTTATGATGAGAAAGGAAACCCTGTTGAGATATTTCTGGACATGGTTGTGCAGTTGCCTAGTTTGAAACTATCCCATGCAAAAGCGTGAGGGTGTCAACCTGTGCTAGAAGACAAATGAGCCTTGTGTAATTTTGTGTTCTTAACCTCACTGAGCAGCTTTGTGGGGAGTTTGTTTCCCAAGATACAAGGCCATATGCCTTGATTCCAGTGGTTTTCTGTTTTTATATACTGGGTGTTTGGTGCAGAGGCAGCTGGATTGCGCAGCACATCAGCTGGTGCTCACTGATACCAAAGATGGCTTTGGTTATGCGTAGGTGCCTGCAGCAAAAACATCATCATCTTCTGATACACAGACTGGTTTAGCTGGAGCTCATCTGTCCATATTTTCTGTTGAGAAGTATTTGTGGTGTGCACTCCTTTTGGACATCTTACATGAGCTGTCCCTTTCATCAACATGCTGGTACTGAAGTTAGATGGGCATTAGTGAAGGGGTGAAGTTATTTCATTCTGTTAGGGGAGAGAAAAGGATCCCCTTTCTCTTTGCTACCAGAACAAGGGTGGCTTTTCATTGTGTGTCTGGCAGATAGTCTTTTAGATTGCTTTCTCTTTGTTTCTTAGACCTGCTCAAATCCTTACAAAGTAGTTTTGATCTTGGTGCTGAAAAGTTTGAGTTAAATTATAACAGCAGAGTTGACAAAACTAAGCTGAGTGCAAACAGGCAGATAGCTGTGCAGGTGGAAAGTTACCCTGATTCCAGAAAATTATTTCAGCTGCATTGGTTGGGAGTGTTATCAGCAACACAGGGCATTAGCATTAGAGCTCTCTGCTCAGGGGGTATTTTTGCTGTCATATCATCCATTTCCCCTCTTCTTCCCAGAGCCAGGCACTGCCCCAGTAATAGCCTGATACCTGCCACTCCCTGCTCTGGAGCCACAATCCAGCAGCATGACACAGCCTCTAAAGTGGCAGTGAGGAGGCCTTTGGAGTGCACAATTGCCAATACAAAAGAGGAGGATGTACTGATATATATATATATAAAATATGACAGTGCCTCTCTTTTAAACACACATTGAGGTAAAATAATGGAATGACTCATTCTAGTTCACCTCTTCAATAGTAATCCTTTGAAGCTGTTTTCTCTGGTATAATAATAAGGATGTTGTGAAGACTTGAGTTTCTATGGACTCACCTGTCTATGCTTCAAATAGGATAAAGGGAAAAATGTATTTATTGTGAAAACTGTATTTTGGGCTCTTTGACAATGCAACTAAAGTGCCTTGTCAGAAGGCAGAAAGGAAGTTTGCAATTCCAGCAATGTTATCTGCTAACCCTCAGCAAGAGATTGTCTCTTGCCCTTCCAGGCTCTGCACAATTCAGTTTGGCACCACTGTGTCAGTACTTAAATACCAGCATGAACTGCAGCACCTCAGAGGCTTCTTGCACCCAAACATTCAAAGCTTAGAGGTTTTTGGGGAGGGGGTAGATTAAGAATTCATCCAACTGAAGCAGTTAAGAAACACTTTGGTGACTTTGGAAGGTTTTGTGTCAAACTACTCTTGGCTTGACACTGGAAGGGATTGGTGCTTCTGCTAACACCAAGTTCCCTCAGAAAGCAACACTGGTGTCTCCACAACTATACCTATAGCTGCCAGTACTTGCTGAGAGAGAAATATCTGGGATACAGCAGGGTGTCAAGATGTGTGTTCAATTTCAAGCCTTCACAGTTGGAGTCAAAATATATAAAAGTACAAAAAGTCTTTCTGGCTTCTCTTTGGCTTGCTTTCTGTCCTTATTATCCTGGGCATCCTTTGCCACATCATTAAGCAATGCAATTCAGTACGTGCTAAACTCCTTCTTACATTTCTGGGGCTTTTCAAAAACCCAAGAGGCAATAACTTATTCTGTCAGCTTCTGCTGTATTAGGCTTATTTAAATACAGTCCTCCTGTTTTCCATCCTTGTTAAGTTCTGTTGGAAAAAAATATCAAAATGCTTACCTGATACACTTTAGCTTCCCTGAAGTACAAATACCTGGATTTTAGTGACGTACTGGTTTAGCTCTATGTCGGCTTGCAGGTATGATTTTTATGTTAAGAACTGATTATTTATTAGAAAAGTAGCCATATTACTATCTGTCACAAATGCATACTATTACAGAACAATCAGAGTATTTATGTGACCAGTGTGTGAGCCTTGGGAGCAGATCCCACACTCTCCAGACTGGGGACAATTCACCCAACAACGTGTAAGGAATGGCATGACCCCTTCATTGCCCAGCCAGTGGCCCACTCAGTGGCTTCAAGAAAACTATTCTGACCTGCATCTTATTTTCCTCACCTGAAAAATAAACAGTAGTGGTGCTTCGCTTCCTTGGTATTAAGCTAGCTTAATAAATTTCAAAAAACTCTGTTTTGAGCTCTTTGCTGAGAAGGCACCAGAGTAATTCAGAGTTATCTAATTAGGTGCAGCATTGTGCTGTCAACCAAGATGTTTTCAGCTGGAAACAGTCCATTATGTTACAGAAATCCATAGGAAGATGAAACACCACTTCACTGAAGGTTGAGTATTGAAAGACTACCAAACAAAGTGACTGGATTTTCCTTTGTCTAGAGGCCACTGAATAATGCTATCGGGAACAAGAATGGAAAACAGGGAAGTCTAGAGGGGCTTTCCCTGGTATACCTTGAGCTTCTGGTAAGCTGCAGTTCAGGGAGGATCTCAAGCAATGACATGCCTTTGGACAATTATGTTTAATCAGCAGTGATGGGGACATTTCCCACAAACTTGTCCAATAATTTTGTTTCTTAAGCTATTCATAGCACTGAGTTCTGGTTTAATAGGTGTTGTGTGAAAAGAGCACTTCCTTCTGTTTCAAACTTGCCTTCTAGCTTTGTTTGGTTCTCCGTATTATTTCTTGTGCTTATAAGAATCAGTGATTCATCGCTTCCTTGCATTTCCTGGCTTGCTTGTGATTTTAGAGACCTTGGGCATATCTTCACGGCCCCTCCTTGCTGTTGTTCCCTTCAGTCCAGGGAGTCCCATTTAGCAGGAAAGTGCAAGTTCCAAGCCTAGCACAGCGACTTGGCAGCAATCAGCAATTTGATGTTTTTAATCACAGCTGTGCCCTGACTGTGCTTCCAGGTTCAGGCAAGTCATTGCGGAGTACGAGCCAGAAGTGCAGGAAGTGTCCCGGCTCTTCCGCTCCGTCCTGCAGGAAGCTGCTGAGAAGATCAAAGAGGAGGAAGAGGCCAAGAAGCTTGCAAGGCAATGGAACACAAAGAACAGAACCAGCCTCTCCTTAACAACATTTAAATCTCGCTCCAGGATTTCCCCATTCATCAGTGACATCAAGACCATCTCTGAGGATGTGGAACGGGGCACCCAGCCCAACAGGAGGGTTTGGAGCATGCCAGAATTTCGGAACACCAAGGATTTCTGACTCTATACTGAATAAGGTTTTTAGACACTGATCCTTCAAAATCCCACTTAACCCTTTTTTAACTCTACTGTTTCTTCTTTTTTCCATCTTTGTTTTCCTACCTGTGTCTGTCTTGGAAGCTGTGTCCGTAGTAACCGCTGCTGATGCCTGCAGTCTGTGACACCATTTATTACCAAACATGGTAGCCTTTCCTTTAACTCAGTAGCTATTCAGTAACCTTAAGGGCAAGGCTCACTTATTATCTCACTTTTATTGCTGCTTTCTTGTGGAAAATGAATTAGTTTTGCTACATCTGTCTTCTCCCTTTCCCCTCCAGCCTGGATGCAGTTATCTATAAAAACTTTTGGCTCAAGCTACTGAGAGCTGCTGGCTGGACCAATCTTGCTGAAAGCAAGACAGCCACTTAAATCAGTGAGGTTTGCAGGATCAGGCTTGTGAGTTAAAGCTAGTATCTGATTTGGAACTGAACTTCCTTTTCCAACTAATAGCCTTCTTCAGTGCTACAACAAACTTCACAGGTAACCTCAGCACTGCTCTTGATCCGCTTTTTTGCTGACAGCTCACAATCCAACCTGAGTGGAAACAGGCCCAAACTTTCTGAGATTAAAGACCAATCGTGTTCCACAACCACCAGTTTATGCATGTTCAAGTTTCTTGGGTATTTCTCTTTTGTGCAGGCAGAAGCCCCTGAACCCTGCACCTGCAGAGCAGATAGAAATTTTTCAACCTGCTGTGTATACACAGGTGGATACCTTGGTGCTCTGTCAAGTGCTTTTCTGGGGCCTCAGTGCTCTGTGTTGCTGAGCTAAGTGCTCCACCCTACACCCCAGAAATAAATCAGTGGGCTGAACTCAGTGTTTGTGGCCGAGCCTGTAGAGTATCCATGTAAAGAGAAGGGTGAAGGGACTCAGCATTCATCTCCAGGGCTCTCTGTACAGTGTCAACTGTTGAGATCATCTGAACTTTTGCTGCTGTGAGAGACTGAAGTGCTTTGGCAGATGAAGGCTCTTCTGAGACCTTGAAGAGACAGGAAAATGCCACTAAGGAAAAGCTGCTGAGGCTCTAACTCAGCATCTGTAGGGAGAGCTCTCACCAGCAAAGGGAACAGTAGGGCACACTGTGAAAGTCAAGTGTCCTGCAGAGAACCCAAGGGCTGGGATGCTTTGTGGTGACCAACGGGAGATGGGGAATGAAGAGAGGGGTTTGCTTGTGTGACAGGCTTTTGGGGAATCATCTCAGTGGGGTACAGCCTCCTGGAGGACCCGGTAGCTTTGTTGTTCTTTTGTCCGTTTCCAGCTATTTTTCCCTGGGGATCTTTGCAACAGCATGTGGGTTCTACAGCCAAGATTAAAACCCTTTGAAGCTGTGCCAACTCTGGGAAGAATTCCAGTGCATGAAATCTATCCTGGGCTAGAAATGTGCAGTTTCTTCCAGAGATGGAAGAAGGCAGCATAAAACAAAGATCAAGATCAGCCCCCTAAGAGCTCTCTGAGACTGGATTCTGACTCTTCCTCTCTCCCCTCTGGGCTATGTAAGATTGAATACAAGGCTTTCTTACTAGCACCAGGCTGCAGCTTCTATTCCTTGATAAACATTGCTGCCAGCAACCCTCCTAGGGACAGAAAGCTGCTCACTTTTGATCAGAAAGTCAGGGCTTCCAAATACAGCATCCAGTTTGGGACAGGCTATTTCAACTCCAGGTCAGTGATGGAGAGTGTAAAGCCTTCTGACAATCAGCTTAGTGTTTTTCAGCCATATGTCCTTGGTGAATAAATGTGATTGCATATATGAAGTAAAAACCAAGGCTTGACATACTTAGCATAGCTTTAGCTGTATAGAAGATGTAGGATCTCTAGCAAGGGATCACCACAATTTGCAGAAACAATTCTTGTTTGGAAAAGAGTCAGCCATATTTTTAAAATATATTTGCAAGCCTCTGTACGGTACTGAAGACTGAGATGAGTTCATGAATTTCACGCTGCAGCTCTGTATTCATTTTATTTGCACTTATGTTCTGTTGGACACCTTCAGTATTGACTGCCTCGATGCGATTTTGGATGGACTGCTGGGAGACACAGGACATTCTGACACGCTGCCACAAAGATCTTTGTTACAGCACAGTGTCAGTAGTATGCTCACTCTCACTTAAGGAGAATCAGCAGTAAGTACCTTCCCTGCAGCAATGTGCTAAGCCAAGGAAATCACTGAAGGGTGTTCACACTATCACAGCAGCCTGTGATCCTGCTGTGCCCTTCATTAACAACTTCCAGCTGGCAGACAGCACTCTTGTGAGACAGATCTGACCTTTGGTCAAAGCCCTGCACACTATGGAGGCCAGCTGTGGCAGTGCTTGTGATAGCTGCTTTGCTTCAACTTACCTATCATTTCTAATTCCACAACAAAACATAATCCAGACTCTTAAACAGTATCACTTTCCCTGTACCACTTCTGGAAGTTACACTGGGCTCACAGTAGGATCTGATGATAGAGGGATATTCAGATACCAATCTCTGAGAGATCTGTTCTTACTCCATGCTATCAAGTACTCTTACAGGGGTAGAAGTAGTACCACATTTGCTTGCAGCTGCCTGGAAACTGACTGTGAGCTCCTGCATTGTGCATGCAGCAGCAGGTACTGAGGCAGAGCTGGGAGGTGATCAGAGTGCACGACTGCTGCACTGCTGGTGGTACTCATTTTTCCTAGAAATGCTGTAGACTGAACCTTAAATGATCCTTTGGTCTCAGCATGCAGCAACAACTATGCACTTGTGTTTGCCTTGTCCTAATTCCACATTTGGCATGGCTAAGTTAGTGTCAGTTCAAATGAGGAGCATGAACCTCCTGCCTGTCCCCACCTACTGTGCTAGGGTCCATGGAACTGGGCACACACAGCAGGCTAACAAGATTGTTTCTGGCTAAAGCCAACCCAAATGATCCATTGCAGGTGGCTCACAAACCATAAATCTGGAATAATGGTGGTCTCAAATACTCAAATACTCTCATGAAACTTGTGTAGTGTGAAGATCAGGTCCTCATTGGTAACCGTCTGACTCTATAGCTCTGCTCCTCCTGGGCTGCACTACTTGCTAGTGTACAAAACCAAAAAATCTTGATGAGGCCCTCTGATCTGTTTTTAGCACCTCCTGAGAGCTCATCCTGTGTCTTAGTTCTTTAAGGAGAATGAAACATTAACTAGCAGCACATCATCACTAACAAGCAGAAGTGAACTGAATAAGAATCATTCTAAATCCTCAAACTTTCTTTCAGAACTGAGCAGGGCTTTTGGTATCAGCTCAGAGCATCACTGCTGCCCCATTGCTGACAGTGTTGTGCTGTCCAATGGACACTGTCACACCCAGGAAAAAGCAGCCCTAGACTTGCTATACCTTCTAGTAAGTAATGGCAGCAGCTCAGCTGCCAGGGGCCAGCTCTCCTTGGAGCCACGACTCTGCTGAGGGAGGCTGTGCAGCCCTGCTCCTGTGGCTTCCAGAGATGAGCCTGGCCACGGGCTGTGTCAGCCAAAAAGGATGTGCAGGCAGGAGCTGAGGTTCCTCATCCACATCAGCAGAGTTCAGGCAGCTGTCATGCCATGGGGAATTGGAGTAAGCTCTGAGGGAAATACCTGTCTGCTGACACTGCACTGTTTGTACATTCAACACGGAACCTTGGAGAATTAAAGCAAAGCTGTGGAATATAAACCAATTTATTTGTACATGTTGTCTTTAATTAAAGATCTCCTGAAATATAATCTGTCTATATCTAGCCAAACACAACAGCTGTTCTACCACCCTACTGTGTATGTATCAAAGCAGGAAGGCAGGAATGGTAAAGGCACTTGATCTAAACAAAAAACCTCCATCCTCTCTCTACAGGCTACCCATGCAGCTGCCCACCTTCTATCTACATTGCTACCTCTACAATCAGATCTGAAGATCTGAAGAGGTGGTAAATAACCAGCATTAAGCAATTGCAAAGGTCTGAAGTTCACTGGAGCTACATGGTCTGCAGATAGAACCTTGAATTGAAGTCTTCATCAACGTGCTTCTGAGCACGTCTTACATCAGCCAGTATTACCACAAAATGAGATGATATGAGAGACAAAAGGGGTGTTTTGTCTCCAGATACTTTTGAGTCATTCTGTTGATTCCATACCTGATCCTGTGTACTGAACACTTTAATATATCAGCAGATGGCCCCAGATGGCTCAGGGCTCCCTGTGCTAAGCATCCTATATAGAAAGCAGGCATGTGTTTAACAAAAGGGACCTTTTTTCCCTCCACATGAGGTATTACTGAAGCATGAACTGCACTGCTTAGCACATTATGCACATCAACAGATGAGTGGTTCCAAAAGGGGACTGTGTGAGTACAGGGGGTTAGTAAACCACAGTGCTCTAGACACAGCCTATAGCACAGAGCTTAAGCTCCTCCTTGCCAGAAGCTGTGGAAAAGCAAATCTGTGCTGTTGCTCACACTACTTTCCCCCAGACATTGCTATAGGCCTCTCCCAGAAGGAAAACTACAGCTTGACTGAATGGCCACTCTGATATTCCTGTCTTCTGCTACACCTCCCTGCTAAAAGACACTATACTGGAGTTTTGCCCAAAAAAACATTCTGAGAACTGGACTGCATCAGTCACAGCCTATTTGGTTGTGCCCTACAACAGAGGAAGGGCCATTAGGCCCCCCTCAGTTCCACCCACCTGTGCCAGGCAGAGACATCATAATTTCAGTGCCTGTCTTTCCCTGGTACTGCTGTCTGTGTGTGGGCTGTTGGCACAAGGGACCTCTTGTTCCCTTTGCATGGTCAGACAGGCCATGTCTCAAGCTGGTTTACAACAGAAAGATGCTCTGCTGGCCCTGAGTGCTGGGTCTTGGGCCCAGGTCTCCCAATGACTACCGGGAATTTTCTGTGCATTTTCTGCAAATAGATATTTTCAGACTAAAGGAAAATCCTTACAGGATGAGATCTTAAAAAACACGACAGAAAGGTGAGGAAGAGGCCTACAAGAATACATTGTACACACTGTCACTGGATGCTTCATGATAATATAAATTGTTAGGGTCCTGGCTAGGATTATCCCACAGATTATAGCATCTTACCTCTATTTTTTAGCCACATGCTGCCTTTACCAAATAAATGTAATCTAACCCAGGAGCAGAGACACCAAAGTGAGAAGAGCTTCTGTGTTTTTGACATCAGAGTATCTGCTCTCAGAATATAATTACTATTACATCTGTTTAGTGTTCACAATGCTGTATCCTCAGAGGCCTCTGTCAGGTCACAGTCCATCTGCAGTACTTTTCCAACCTGATTCTTTCCAGTGTCAGGCTGCCTAAAGCAACAGATTGCACTTAATTTGGTCTGAAGACTATTTAAATAACCAGATGTGTTATGAAGCAGTGACACTGAAATATTCCTTATGTTAAGGAGTTTTCTTTCTATAATCTGGCACTGGTGTTTAGGAGATGGAGAAGAGTGGAGTGCAGTTTCTGAAGAACTCAGCAGCCCCAGGTATGGTGGTGCACCTTCCAGGCCCCTGCTGTCTCTCAGCAACCTGCTCCTGCTGCATTCAGCTACTGAGAAGTTAAAGGTTTCCTTCTGCCTTTGGCACACAGGCACCAGCAGAAGAGACTATTGTCTGTCCTCAGCACAGCCAAGGGCAAGACAGGAACAAAGACTGGATTAAATTCATAGGACAGCAGTAACACATGTTCCCCACAAACAACCATAATTAAGTATTTGCTGGCTAATTATACGGTTTCAGAATAAGAAAGTGCAAGGCCAATGTCCAAAGGTTAAAAAAAATTTAAAAATTCTGTGACATTCCAGCTGGACAGCATTGCCACCTACTGGCAGATATTCCAGCATATTCCAGACATGGGTAGTAATGATGTTCTTCATGCTGCTCCAAAGGGCTCTCAAGAGGCTTCCTTAGACCCCTGAGCACCATGTCCTGCCCCTCCCTCAGACAACACCTGAGATTCATACTCCTGAAGCACAATTTCAGACTGAAATTGAACAGGCAGGGAGAAAAAAATACCTGTTTCCAACAGACAAATAAATCACAATCTCTGCACAGGACAATAGTTTTGATGATTAATTTTGTCCAGAGATGGAACTAGGCAGATGGGTGCTTGCCAACAATTTTAAGAAGTAGGTCCTCAAAAACTCATCACCCTACAGCTTTGAATATAACCAAGTGCATACTGGAGGATTCTCAGGTGTGCCCAGGACCTCATTCCTTCAGGAAAACCCACTATGACATAAAATCCAGCCATTCCATGGAGCCCTCAAATGACAGTGGAGGTCTCAACCGTGAGTGCTGAATCAGAACTTTGGAAACTTATTTCTAAATACACACAGCAAAACCCACACAGCAAAGACCATGAGGAGTGTGTTTAACACATGAAAGGACATCAGAACTCCACCAGCCATCAAGGCCCTTGCCCACAGCAGGAAAGGTTCAGCAGGTAACCCCAGGGCAAGTCACTTCAGCCTCTCTGATCTCTGCTCTTCCCCTGTGTGTAGAGCTCACTCAGCTTTTCCTGCTGCAGAGAATGACTGGGAATGATACATTCCTGCAGCACAAAACCCCAAGTACATCCAAACAGCACAACCTGCCCAATTTAACCATTCTGAATATTAAACTGTCACCAAAATGGCAGGCCCTGCTCAGCTCTGCAGGATGAGACACTTTAGATCCATGGAGCCAGGTACTTCCAAGTCAAAGTGGCATTTATCAATACTCCCTCAGATTTTCATCTCTGCTACATTTTTGTGTGGGCAAAAGAGTGAAGTTCAAGCGAACTCGAAAGGAAATGAGTAACAAAGGATTCCACTGCCCACAAGGACTGGCTGGGATACAATACTTTAAACAGTGCCAAGGAAGAAGGGCATGGCAGCAGCAGCTCAGAGAATGTATCCTTCCTCTCCTTCCCACGACAGTGACTTCTGTTTCTGATAATTCTGCTGCTAAAAAAATTCAGTTGAGTTCTGCATGATTCTTAGAATGGAAAATGGTGCAGAACACAGAAGGTGGGTGCAATAGGGAAGACTGATACACACACACACTCACACAAAAGGCAGGTTTCACATCTAAAAGACTTCTACGATTCAGAATTTTAGGAAGAACCTCAACTTGCCCAGCCAGGTAAGTTTCTGCAGCCCCTGCCTCCTCACCTGACCTCTGCCCCACTCCATGACTTCTGACAGCAGCTGTCTCCCTCCACCCCTACCTCACACCTTTTCCACTGCTCTGTTGTTCCAGCCTTCACCTTTGCCCAGGACATACACTACTTGGTAGACGTGGCAGCAAGTCTCTCTATCAGCCATGTGTGTATCAGGTTAACATCCCATGCTGCTTACAGTTCCTTCATGCAAATTCCCAACCTGTTTGCCACCACATTCTTACTGTTGCAACCTTCTCATCTGGTTCAGTCTGTGGTGCAGCTGCCACAACAGGGATCTGAAGCAGCATTAAGAAGTTATGCTTTAGTGAAAAGGTCAATGAAATGAACTTCCCTGAGGGTGCAAGGCATGGAAAATTATTCTGGCTGTAAGGACCTGTGCTCACTAGGGAGGACTGGAATCTGATGGCCTTTTCACAACAGCAGCCTCAAAGATACTCAGGCACAAGAAGATGCACAGGGGCTCAGTGCTTTTGGGGAAAGATGGAGAAGGGAAGGATGCAACATAACTCAAGCCTCTTCAGAAACCTGAGAATCTACATGGAGATGGGCAGGATAGAAAAGGAGGCCTATAAAAGCAGTAACTGCTGGGAAGTTTCAGAGAGCACTTGTGACTGACTGGGCAGGAGAGAATAAAGCAGAATCACTGCCTCAGAGACTCAGCAGCTCGGCTTTCTAGAAGAAATGATAGCTTAGAAGCAAATGTGGGCACAGAAATATTTTAAAGCATCACCAAAGCATACCCAGCACATCAAGAAAAACTAACAGAAAATTTCTCTGTCCTGAACACACACCACAAAAAAGGTTCTTTTTTTAAAAATAAATAGTTTGACTCATTTTTGTACCATGAGAGAATAAAACCCTAAAGGAAAAGCAGTCCACATCATATTATTAAAGGTCTTTTGCCTTTTCCACAGGAATATGGAATAGGGCAGTTTTTATGACCTTGACCAGGGCAAAAAAGCAAATTATCTAAACTAAGTATGAACCTTCCAACCAGTGCAGTTCTTTACAACTGTAATCTCTGCGTTTCCCGTTCCTATTTTCTTTCCATCTTCCAAATTTCTACTCCCTACCCCACACCAAGTTTTAAAAAATTACACTATCTTTACATAAAATATAACCTAGAGAATGGGAAGGATGTTGACTTCTAAAAATGTGTGTTTGGGATTAATTTTGTTATGCAAAGTCCAGAGACAAAAGCTGCTTATCTGGGCAAGATGCTTTGACATCACTAGCTAGGAAATACTAAAGTAGCATAAATCAAAATATAAAAATCCCCACAATAAATAAAAACGGGTTTTCTTGTTTGGTTGGTTTTTTCCCCCAGTGACATTTCAGAACAGTGCTTTCAAAAAAACCCTTTCCATTACTGGATTAAAAGTCAAGGAAACTCCATTTCCACCTATGTTTTTGCATGTTTTATGTTCATAAGGATGTAAGGAGCTGCTCTGCTGGATCAGGGCTTTAGTCTCTGAAGAGTTACATCTCTGTAACAACTACAAAATGCTTCATAACAAAAGAACACTAGGGAAAGGAGAGGATTCTAGCAGCTTCAGAAGGTTTCACACATCAAAACACTTAAAAATTATCCCTTGAGCAATAGTACAAATCTTCAGGTTTACTTCAAAACACGGTAGCAGACAGAGAGAGAGTTTTCCATTTGCTCTTTAATGAATTCCCCCACTCTGACTGCTATACACTTGATGTTCTTGTCAAAGTAAACTCCCCTTGAGTCCTTCCTTCAGGCATTCCTAAGATGTAGCTCCTGAGCAGCACCTGCTTTAGGAGCAGTCCAAATGGAACTCCCACAGCAGGGTTTTGTACAGAGGGGCCTGCTGGGTAACCAGGAGTCAAGGTGTGGAACGAAGAGTGCAGGCACTGAGCAAATTACCACAGCTGGCACACTCACAAGCTGTGCTGGGCTCCTGCTGCCTGCCCAAACCTGCCTCATCTCACAGTGCACTGTCAACAGACCTGTGAAGTCGCCATCACTGCCTGCCTCAACACCACTCCACAGCTCAGACTCAGGTATGTCCATGGTACAGGTCTTGCTGCATTTCAGAGAGAGAAATATTGGATACACGGCTCACAGGACTGGAAAAGCAGGCCACAACTCCAGAGCTTTTAATCTAGGAACAAACAAAACCAGAGACATTTCCTGCTTCTATTTTTTAAGGATAAAAATAATTTGTTATCATTATTGCTCTAGAGTATTTTGCTGTTACACTTTCTAAAGAGAGAGAGAAGTAAACTGTTCAGAGAAACACCAGATCTCAAATTCTGAAAGAAAATAACATACTAGTGAATGAACTTCAAAAAAAAAAAAATCATTTATGTAAAAGGATGTTCTATTTACAATGGTCAATTTGCTCTTTAGGATAAACATAACCACTACCAGAAAGTAATATATATAAAAGAAACATCTTTCAAATACACATTTACAAATACTCTGCTTAAACTACTAGAAAAATTAAGACACTTGAAATCAAGAGTGCATTCTGCATGCAGTTAGCATAGAAACTACATTGCTGGACTTCAGTGTGTCATTTCTTATCATTGTGAACAACACACACTTAGGCTTTTCTAAAACACCACAGCCTGGCTATTACCTTAGGATCTCAAAAGGAGGACATGGCTCTCCATTACAAGTTGCTAGCTACTCTTTGTTTTGCCATTTAAAAAGGACATCCCAATTTTCTTCTCAGTAGGAAGGTCTGGTCTTGTCCAACTTGGTGTCCTTTTCCCTGAGGTTCCCTTTAGTGTTCTGCTAGGATGATGGCTGGACTGGTGCATCTACCAGTCCTTGGTGAGCACTCCTCCCGTTACAAGGCAGAGTTCAGAAATTCCAGGAGCTGTGCACGGTTCCGGTCTCTCTGCAGAGCAGACAAGCAGAGGCAGTGGTTGAACAGACCTGTCCTCAGGAGCAAGAACACAGATCCTTATTTCCTCAGGGGTTTTCACATCCCAAAGCAAGTGCCGTTGACACAGCTGGGTCTAACTAGCTACCAGTGAGGCGTGTGTGCCCAGGGGAAGTGCCAGGCAATGGGTACTGGGGAGATGAGCTGTCACTGTTCCATGAGACTTTTCCCAAGTGGATCCCTAAGGAGGCTCCACTGGGTTGTCATCGTGCAGCTCACAGCCTGCCCAGGAGGGAAATCACAGGCACAACAGATGCTCCTCTCTGGTGGCTGAGGCAACCTTCACTGTACTCACATCAAGTCCTGTGGGAAGCTTTGGGAAGTATCTTTTTTTCCCTATGCACGAACAGCAGCTTATGCAGCATAACAGAACCCTGAGTTTAGGTTCTTTCCTCACATATGAGATGGCCCAACCAGTCAATTCTAGCAATTATATAAAAAATTATGGAATCCTTAAATATTATAAAGAATGGATGTTGTTCAATTCAGTAAGATCACAGGCACCAAACAAGAAAACGACCATCAAATATTTGACACCAAATCGTAACAAGCAGGTTACTGGAACAGAACTAGCAAACATCCAGCATAATTTAGTACACATTTTACAGAGTCACAGAGAGAAGATAAAAAGTGTTTTCAGTCAAATTTAACTCAGAATGCTCAGGACTGCTTTGGTAGCTGCAGAATGAACCACTGGGGCTGAACGAGAATCTGCCAAGCTGGATACCTCAAGGAAGTCACACTTCCTGACCAGTACCAGAGCCCTCTACAGGCCACCCTAAGGTGTGGAAATTGTTGAAAGGTGAAGGTATTATCTAAGTGCTGAGTCAAAACATTCATAGCAATAGCACACAACACTATTCATGGTACTTATTTCCCTGGGTATCTCAGCAAAAAAATTTGACTGCTTTAAGAAAATGCAGGAGTTTGTGGTCCTAATAATACTACTGCATTTTTATAAATTCCACTCTAAATAAAGGCTAGTCTTGCATGCGTTAGAAAAACACAGTAGAGTAGCAATTACTACAACTGATCACAAGAGACTGAAAGAAGATGAGTACAACTAACAACAGTGTAAAAGAAAGCTACAAATTGGCTAATGATTAGAGGCTAAAATTCTAAGAACCTGCACAAGCATCCTTTGGTTTATCTGCTCATGACTCAGTATTCCAAGCCCCTTCATAGCATAAACCCTGCCAAAAGAATGAATTAAAATTTCTCAGAGGGCATCACAGCCACACTAAAAGCTACACTCAGTTCACAACTCCTACCTGCAAGATCCACTCTTCTACAAACACTACTATTAGAAAAATACTAAAAAATACAGTATTTTTTCTTAGGGACATTTACACTAATTAACTCTTACCTCTATATCTTCCTTAGTCTTCTTTATTTTCATCTTAATTTTCTTTCCAGTTATCATGCTGTAGTTTTCATTCTTCTTGTTTTTGAAGAACTGAAATGAGATCACATGTTAAAAAGACATAAGCTTTGTTCTGTACCATTACAAATCTTTTTAAAAATTACAGACAATAATCTTTTATACTTCCTAACTGCCCACAACAACAGAGAGCGGTTTTCACTGGTTGATGACCAAAGATCTTATAAACATTTCAGGACAGGATGGAAGGTGAGAAATAAAACAGGGCTTCACACTTGGACCAGCATACCTTGGAAAGCTGGACAGGTCCTGTTTTCTCTTTCCTTTTCTTCTTTTCCTTCTTTTTCTTCTCCTTTTTCCTTTTCTACAAGGATAAGACATACATTCTTATGCTTGCAGACTAACAAGGCAAAAAATCTCCAAACGCACAAGGATCTCTCAAGGCCACTCAAATCAAGATAGCTACTAGTGCCTGCCCTTACCACTGCTGGACAAGAAAGTAATGCACCAGAGTTAGCAACCCTTGGGACTCTGAGGAACAGAAAAGCTCTGAATCCCTGTTCTTTCTCTTTTAAATATATAAATATATAAAACCACTGAAAACAGAATATAAAAATTACAACAGCAAGAATTTACCACTTGCTTCTCTCACTGACTACGAATAACTTCTTCTGAATCAAGACTCCCAACTTCTCTTTTCTTCAGACACTACTCTAAACTCCAGCTGGACCAGCAATGATTGGCAAAAGTAACTTTTAAATTATTTCTCTTTTTGTATAAGGTCAAATGCCCATTTATCAGCTCAGCTACCACAATCCAATATGGTACCAATCATAAAAGCATGATTTAGCTTTACACAGCCACAGACAAAAGCATTGTCTTACATGACATTTAAGGTTATTGAAATAGAAATAACTGTTTTGTTAGCTACTTTGTAAACTTTTACCTTTTTGTTGTGCTTTTCTTTTTTCTTCTTCTTTGACTTAGACTTAGGAGAATCTAAAATTAAGGAAAAAATAAACAACAAAATCAAACCCTGTAAGCTTAGCATTCTGAAAAAGGCATTTGTTTTTCCAGATGAGACACAGAGAAATGCGAAACATATGAAGAAAATGCTTCAGTTCAGCTTTGTATACTGACACAGGTTGAACTAACTCTGAGAAAGAGAACACATTAAGTTACTGCCACTTACTGGACTAACATGGAAACTGAAAATACCTGATTTACTGATTCTGCAGATGTGCTACCTTACCTGAGTCCTCAAAATTAATTGCTTGAAATGTTAAGACCAAAGCAGGATTATATGAAACTCATACCTCTGGTCTAGATAGACCGGTGAAGTAAAAAATGATCTGTGTTTTGAAAATGTAAAAAATGGAAGGGCTTAAATATATACAGCATATTGTTACCAAGTTACATTTATTCAAAAGGCGATTTCTCTTTTGAAGGAATTCAAATTAACACAAGAACACTGCAAACTGTGTGGCACTGAGAAGTGGCACCTTTACACACAACAGGAAAGGGTTGAGAGAAACACCCTGAAAAAACAGCACTGCTATTCTGCACCGTCACTTTGTGGTGGTTTCACCACTTTTAAAATAAGCTTTAAACGTTCTCAGGAGTGCTATCAAAACTGGAAAACACCATGTGCATGTGGAGGTAGCTTACCTCTACTACTGCTGGAAGAAGATGACCTTGAGGATGAGCGTGATGAGGAGGAAGACATGGATGTACTGCCAGAAGACGATGAGGATGAAACAGATGAAGATCTGCTTCTGCTGCGCTTCCGTTTCCTTTTTTCTTTTCCTGACAGCAACACAAGGCAACAGTGACAAGCCTGCTAGTGACTGAGGGCTACAGAAATGACTCTCAGTAGAATTTAAACACAACAAACCCCTCTTTTGAGTGGTTGATTGTGTTTTTTTCCCTGCTCTGCCAGTGTGCCATGCTCTACTGCCATCAGCAAACCCGGTAAGTGACACAGAGGGTGACACACGGACAAACACCACAGCGACAGCTCACAGCACCTACCTCGGGCCTTCAGCCCTTCTTCTGAGCTTGCACACCGCGTCCGACTTTTTTCATCCTTCTTGTTATCCATATCTAGTCAGAAGCAACAGGACATTCAATAACATATCCACAAGACTTGGGGGGAGTTGGCTCAGAAAGAGAGGAAACGAGCGAGCAGGCCTGAGGGCAGCGCCACGGAACCGCAGAGTGGGACAGGTTGGAAGGGACCGCAGAGGGATTACCGGGTCCAACCTCCCCACTCCAGCACGGTCATCCCGGAGCACAGGTCATCCCGGCACATCGCGCTCCCATGACACTGCACCACACAGCGTGGGGAAAACACGTTCAGGAACCGGAGGCCAGGCCCGCGTCTGGGTGCCGATAGCGGAGGCGCCAGGGAGGTTTTACCCACACCTACGTGTCGGGCTGTGGCCGGATCACCGATGCCGCCCACGGCCCTCAGCGGCCGGAGGGCCCCACGCCCCACCCCGGCCCACCCTTCCCCGGCCGCCCCAGGGGCCCCGACCCACCGGCGCTGCGGCTGCGGCTGCGGCCGCCCCGGCTCCGCCGCCCCTCGGCCCGGAAGGAATGGGCCGCGCAACGCCGGCTTCCGCCTCCCTCACGGCGGCAGCGGGGTCTGGGGCGGGGGCGTCCGCACCGCCCGCAGACCCGCCGGGCTCAGGGACGGGAGCGGGGCCCCGCACCGCCCGCCGGGCTCTGCTCTACTCTGCCCTCCCTCACGGCAGCGGCGGGGTCCGGGACGGGAGCGGGGCCCCGCACCGCCCGCCGAGCCCCGGGGCCTCGCCCTGCCGCGTGTTCCCTTCCCCGGTGCAAAATACCGTGTTCCCAAGCACGCAGTAGTCAGGGGATACTGGAATGAGTCCTGTTCCTGCTCAGAACAGAAACAAATCCAACCCCTGCCGAACCCAAACGCGCCCCAAACACAGATTACCATCGCAGTGCGTCCTCAGACCTCGAGGATATTCATATGATCTGAGCTTGTGCGGCTGCTCTGCAACATCCAAGTGCAAACCAAAATACCCATGAAGCACATTGATTCCTAATCTAAAGCAGTGTTGGTTTGGTTTTGTTGTTTTGTTTTTTTTTTTTAATTAGTGTAAACAAATAAACCCAGTACTCCACATCCTTAAAAGTCTGTTCAAAGCCAAAAGGAATATATAGGCCACAGTCCCTCCAGAAGGATGATAAAATTATTTATTCTTACATTAGTCTATGTACACAGTAAAGACATTCATCTAGAAAAATGCCTCTGTTGTAATAAGAGATAAACAACTACAAACTATCAATAAATACATTAGAAACATACGGTATGCTGATGTAGAAATACCCTACGCTCTTTTGGTTACTTACCCAGTACAATATTATTGAAAAGTTTTTTGGTATTCTTCATGCAACATCAAAATTCTTCCTGACATGCTATACAACGTTTGTTTTTTTAATTAGGAATGGGATGAAATTTAAAACCCTGTTTACAAGTAGTAAAAAAAATCACTGAAAATTTTAATGTAAATCTCTAAATTTCTGTACTAAAAAGAACCAATTTAAAGAAGGTTGTCTTAAAAAAAATCAATTTTCTCAACTGATTATTTATAAAACAGGCAGTATTTCAAAAGGGATGTTTCCATCACCCAGGATGAATTTGTGCTTCAGAATCTTTAAAGGAATATTCATGGCAAAAACCTAAACCCAACCAGTAGGTAGAGGAGAGATTGCAGTATGAACTGCCTAAAACCAAACATGCTTCCAAAATCTGTCTAGGAAAACACTAAACACTTATCCACGTCACTATGCCATCACCTATTCTAACTATTAGAAATGGAGTTTTAATAATACTTAGCTCTTTTCATGCTCAAACTTCTTCACAAACACTTAAATAGCCCTAACCCTTCTGCAAGTATTATTATCCCCACTTGACGTTTGGGGTGGTGGAGGCAGAGGGCTGGGAATTTGCCAGGATACAGACTACACACATCCCTTTCATCTTGCTTCCTTGCTTGTCAGAGTTCTTTATCACTTTCTGCATTTAACACTCAAAGTGCTGGAGAACCCCAGGACACAGGGATGGTACATTCCCATCAGTTATTAGTGGTTATTATGCAAGTTGTGTCACTTTGAAAGTTACATGACAAATACTGAAGTAAAAATTGACATGAAATCCAGGCTCAGGGCTGATGTCACAGAATGGCACTCCACTGTTAGAACAAGCCTGCTCTTTCTGTAACAAAGTGTTATGCATAATTAGTTCTGTTTTACTGAAATTACTCCTGAGGTCAACAGTGGTGGTACACAAGAATAAAATTTGTTCCTCACAATCTGTCCCCAGGAACATGGAAAGCCCCTATAGTGACTCAATACATCTTGACATTGTAAAACAAGGACTTCTAGATCAAAACAAAGATTTCACATGTGCTAACCCACCATGAGGTACAGATTACTAAGGTCTCTTCCCCCCCACCCCTGAGTTAGAAAATACATGTGTCTGAATTATGTCCTGAAAACCATGTGAGAAAGTAAATATCTAGCAGTAAGATTGCACATACAAAAAATATTTTGCCTTCATCTTGGTATCAGTTCTTGAATTATTTAGATTGTTACCAACATCCCACACAGGAAGGGCATTTTTCATTTTGCCACATTTGCCATCCTGAATTTTATGTCTTACACCTTTCAGTCTGTGCCCTGTTTTGATTTTTATCCTGCCTAGTTTACTCTTACTCTAAAAGCAGTTTAGCTCTTGCTATCTCTCGATAAGCTTTGGAGCAACAGATAATTCTGTGGTGTTTCCCTACCTGACCTGTAAGAGACGAGAGACTCAAAAATCTGCCACTTGTAATAACAAAATGACTGAGTATGCAAAATTACATCCCTCTTACAGGCACCCAAAGGGCTTTGAAAAGGCACATGTGTTCTGAGTCACTTGTTCCTCAGTGCCTGATTT
This sequence comes from Oenanthe melanoleuca, assembly GCF_029582105.1. Classification (NCBI taxonomy): domain Eukaryota; kingdom Metazoa; phylum Chordata; class Aves; order Passeriformes; family Muscicapidae; genus Oenanthe; species Oenanthe melanoleuca. The sequence goes on along the minus strand of NC_079336.1, from coordinate 87,604,025 downwards.
TGGTGGCTTTAGTGTGTCTCAAATAAACCCTGTACAATGCACACATTCCCTTGCAGTATGGAACGAACTTGGAATAAAAATTAAGATCTTCAGACATCACAGTAAGCAGCTGTGTCATCCTTTAACAGACACTAAAGCTGCACTGGTTGTGAAAACTGAGTTCTTACACCAACCTCACTCCCTAATCCATTTTCCCCCTTCTTCCCCAAACTCCTAGGAGAGAGGAAAACTGTATGTTACGTGAGCTATTCCCCAAGGTCTTTCTGCCATTTGTAGAGCTGGTAAGGCCAGAAAATCTATTTTGCACAGCTGTGGAAGCAAAAGAACAGGAGTTTTGCCCCTCTTCCAGCAGCATAGCCAGGAGCTGGCAGGCTGGCTGAGTGCCCTGCCTCTGGCCATGTCCTGAGAAGCACCGGCAGCTTTTGGCTTCAGATGGGGACTGTGGATTTTCACCACCAATGGAAACCAGTCCCAAGGCACTAGGCAGGAATGGAAAGGACACAAGAAAGATGTTGTGACCTGGGGGTACTCTGTACAGCTGAAAAAACAGGCTAAAAAAGAGGAATTGGCTCCTTCCTGTGGGCTTTCTGGAAAAACACAATTAAATAAAAAAGATGCAAGATACTTGGCAAATGTTTTCCCTGCCTAACTGAAGCCATTCTCCCTGCTTCAGAATTCCAGGAGATGGAGGGATCAAGACACATCGATTCGTATTTGCTAATTTTGAAATGCTTCCATTGCAGACAGATGAAATCCACTTGCATGTTTGGGCATGGCTTCACTTCTGTGTGAGGGAGAGGAGCCCACAGGCCTGCCTGGGCTCCAGGGAATTTACTGGAGAAGGTTCATCTCCAAATGCCAGTCTGGTGATGGGAGCCAAGCATTCCCCCAGCCTGGACTGAACCAATCTGGATTGAATGCATGTTTGCACCAACCTGGACTTTTAGCTGCCTTAAAAATGCAGTCTTGAAAAATAGGCTAGAAAAGGAAAGGTTGATGCTTTGGCAGTTCATTATCTGTCCTGTAGTCCAAAGCCATGACACATTCTCAGTAGCCTGACTGGTGGCAATTTGCTATTGCATGGCTGGTGTTTACTACAAAAGCAGTTCCTCCTGCTTACAGCAGTCACATTGATGGGGCACGCTTTTCACAATTCCTCCAGATCAGTTAGATCCACGACCACTTTCAAAAAGAGAGTGTCATCTCTGATGTAGGTGTTCTTTGTGTTTTCCAGGACAGCGTGCGGCACGAAGCGCGGACAGCCGGAGGCGATGTTCATTTCTCCATCTGGCCTTTTGAAACTGCTGCTGTTGGGGTCAGCCCTAAAGACTTCCACGATGTGATTCTTTTTCCCACTCTGGTCCAAAAGCATAAGTGTAACCTTCTGCTTGAAAGGCCACAGCAGCAACGAGTCAAACTCGCCCCTCATGACCACGAAGTAGAGGGAGATGTGCGTTCCCTTTCCCGAGCCGTCCCCGTTCAGGTAGGCTCTGGCACACAGCCTGTACCCACAGCGGCTGGTGTAGAAGGGCTGGCTGGCTATGGACAGCACACGGCCTTCCACTGCCTCTTTCTTCTTCAGCTTGTAGTCCGTGATTTTCCAGATTAACTTCCCATTGTAGCACGTGCCTTCCAAAAGCTTAAATCGTTCTTCGTTTTTATTGAGCTGTGCTTTGTGAATATTGATCTGGAGATCATGTTTGCTGGACTGATCTTCCAAAACAACTGAGAGAAGAAGGGGAAAAAAAGAAATAGCATAAAAAAGAGAGAGAGATTTGGTAAAATAAAACTGTCAGAGCCCTGGATAAAACAAGCACCCAGACTCAAGCTAGCAAACCTGATCTACCTAAGCCTGAGTACAGGCTATGAACTACAGCTGTTAACTTTTTAAAACTGTAATTGCAGCTGGTAGTTGAATAAGAAAAGCTGGCAACTATAAATCATGAATTTGTGAATAGCACCATGGCCTCCATCACAGTGCAGGAGCCAAACCAAGGCCAGCTCTGTGGCCCTGCAGTGCCACTGGAGTTCAGGAGACATTGTGCAGTAGGGAAAGGCGGGAAAACACCACACACACCATCAGAGTTTGGTCTCAGAATGCAAGAAGAAAGCCCTTTCTAGTGAAGAGCTCCAACTGACTGAGTGTAGCACCAGAGCCTCTACTCAGCCACCAGTAAATCAGCAACCCCCCCACCTGTGCAGGAAAGTGCCAGCACACACCCAAGCGCTGGTCGTACGTCTCCATCAGGGCAATCTTCTGCTTCACGTTTTCAATTGTGTCAAACAGGGGCCGCAGGTCCAATTTGCTTTGCTGCTGGTTTGCCATCTGTATTAACTGTTTCACTTGTGATTCCAGGCGTGCAGACTTATCCAGGTGACTGGCCAGAGCCTTCCCAATTCATGCCATTGGAAGAGGGTGGGAATTAGAGACAAAAGATATCCATAAACCAGCTATTTGCTTTGAATTAAGATAGTGAAGTTGTTAGCATGTCAGCATGATATGATGCATTCAAAGTGCTCTGCTGGCTTAGGAACTTATCCCAGTGCTCCTTCGTGATTAATTCAGAACATTTACAGGCTGAGAAGCCATCCCTCATTCAGAACCCATTCATGCTGCACCACTTAATTCAACTCATTATTCAAATTTACACCTGCACATTTGCGCTGGGCATCTGACCATGAGGATTTGTATAGTACTTTTTGCCCAGATTACATATCCAAAATTCTGTATCAACTAAAATGAATAGACAATACCATATTGTAAAAAAAATTATAAGGTCTTGGGGAAGTTTGTTATTGCTGTGCTATTAATGACAACTATTACTGGAGAAACGTATTTTGGGATGCAAGAAAGCAATTGGTAAAAAAAGTGAAATCAATGTCTCACCTGAGTGCTTACCATCAAGCTGCTATTGTTACCAAACAGTTGTGTGTACTGTCTGAATTCTTTCTCACACTTCTTAATGGCATCTGCTAGCTGCTGGATTTTAATCTCTTTACATTCCAGGCTCTTATAAAGGTCAGATATCTACAGATGGAAAAATCAGAGTATAAATGCTAAGGAACACCAAAACATACAAGGAAGGAATTATAATATATCTGACTATATAAGAGACAGTGGAAGAGTTTACAATGCAAAATCCTCTAAGCGAGCTAGATAGAGCATTCCTTAATTCACTATTTGTGAATAAGCACTGAAGGCAAGAACTGCACCTAAGCTAATCAGACTTTTGAGCAGATCTGTGTGGCTCCAGGTGCAAAGAGGCTCCTATCTCTCATTCCCATCATGATGATCCATTCAACTCTATAGTGGGATAATATATACTAACATGCACACGTGCACATTTGTTTCTGTGTGTATGTATATGCATTATTTTCCTCTACTGAGCTCTAACCAGCAGAAGGGATAAGTCAGTGATGGATACACACTTCAAAACCAAGTTACAGCAGTTTGGGACTCTTAGTTCTTGCATAAACAAGCAAAGAGAATGTCCACCATCATTGGTTTAGCAGCAATGGGCATACACCCAGTGTCTCCTCCTGGGAGCCAAAGAAGTGATCATGATCAGAAAGGTGCTTGCAACTGGCTCTGCTGTCCTCTGTGCTGCCTCCACACAGAGCAGGTGACCTGGGCAGCTAAAGGCTGCTTTTTGGAACAACCTGGCCAGCCAATGAAACTTTAAAATACTTTATCTCTAAACCTCATATCCAGTGTAAAGCAGAGACCAAAAGCAAATGAGGTGAGCAATAGCAAGGAGCCCCCCACTGTGCCTGGTGGAGAATACACATGCCTGAGCACAGAGAGATTCCCTGTAATTGACTGACTCCAATAGAAGAGCTTATTCTGTCTTTTGAGGTGTTAAAAGACCATAAAAAAAGCCTTTTAAAATGTAGCTGAGCTAAACCAGGCAACAAATGTAGAATCTCATATCATCCTCTAACCAGTCAAGAGCTGGTGAAGAGTGTTCATTAACTATGACTTACCTGTTCTTCCAGCCGGGAGTTCTTGTCTAAAATCTGCAACATGTGTTCCCTCAGGGCACTGTTTTCATGTTCAGCAAGTTTCCCTCTTTTAACCTTAGTGAGGCAGAGGGGGGAAGTGAAAGCATAAAATAATAAGATAAGCAGGTTTTTGAAGCTGTTGGTAAAAAAAAAATCTATTGATGCAAACATTCAAAATGTCTCCTCTGTGACTTGAAAGTGAGGGAAGGGCACTCCTGATTCTCTAGTATTGCACTTAGCCAGCAGAAATGGTTGTGAAAGGACATAAATTGGTTGTTTTAATTACTCTGATTGGTTTGGGAGACAAAGTCCAGTCCTGGTACAGACAAAGATCTATAAAACAGTACCTTTACATGACAGCCATACTGCTTATAGGGACAGTCCACTTCTGCCTCAGGACACACAGCGTGGTGCTTTTCAATCTGCATGTGTTAATGAAGCAGTTTGTGATTAAATAAATACTTAGTAATTCAAAGCATAATAAAATCTAAATGTCTACAAAAAGGGTGAATAAAGGCCACTGTCATGACACCACCAATCGCTTTACGAGGAAAACAAGTATTCAGAATCAATAAACAAGCCAGGTATTTTTCCATGCTGCAAAACACCAATGGCTTGCAGTGACAGAATAATCCACTTAGAAGATGGGGGATATATCCCTTTTAGGATTGAACAAAGGAAACACTTAGAGCAATGAAATTTTATTGGCATAGGCCAATGTGGTCTGCAGCATAACTTTCAGTTTTCATAAATGTATGTGATCTGCTGAATCACAGTATCTGAAAAAAAAAATAATAGTACCTCTTTTTTCAGAATTATTTGTGAACAGTTTTGGAGACAAGGCACAGGAAAATCAGGACAGTCATTTTTCTCATGATTCTGAAGAAAAAGAAACAGAAAAAGGCAATAGCTTTCATTTTTGTAAAGTAGTATATATGGAGGAATCTATGCAAAAAGTAGTCCCAGACATACAAATGCAAGACACATTTCACCTTGTTGTTCATAAGACAGCCTCAAGAATTCGTATTGATTATATTTTCTCCTTCAACTACTCAGACAAATTTTGTTTCAGGAGTTAAGTGCCATTGCAATGGTGAGAACTTTTGACTCAGCAATATCAAGGGGAGACAGGTGCTATGGATTCCTGGGAATGCTTTATAATCTTACCTTTATGTTAATTAACACCACGTATGTATTACAGTACTGGCACCTCTCTTCTCGGAATTTACAGTGGTGGCTCAAGTGCTCTTTCAAGTCTTTGCGAAGAACTTGATCCCGACATCCATCATTAGTGCACTGCATGCTTTCAAACAAACACTGCTGCAGATGCTCCTGCAACACACACCAGCAGATTAAATGCTAAATGGCCAGTGTGACCTGGCACATGCCCTCGAATCAACAATCACCTAAGCATTCAGAATATGAATGGACACTGTGATTTACAAAGGCTACATAGAGCAAATGGTTCTTATTAAAAACAAAACAACCCTAAGGCAAAGCTGGAACAAGCTAAAAGCTGTAATATATGCTTCTTACAGTGTATAGCTGTCATAATCTTTGTACTTAAACCACACTGCTGCAATAACTCTGAAGACAACCACGGGGACTTAGCTGATCATAAATACACAGAGCTAGCATGAAAATCTAAGGCTCCAAAATTTGATCAAGCAAACCAACCTGATATCGCCCCAGAATTACTTTTGAATTGCAATCAGGAAAGTTTTTGCAGAATACATGCAAGTTGAGAACTTCTCTTTTACAGCAATTGTCTTTGAATACCTGCAAAGGAAGCAAACCAGCCTTAATATGCAGTCACATGGGATGTTATAAATAATACAAATAAAGAACAAAATATCACTACAGATCTTTGAGGTGTTCAAATGTAGATGCCATAATTGTGAGTATGGCTCTTGATAATTAATATTGAAAATTTGTATTGAAACTATAAATTGAACCATTTATGACATTTCTAGTAAGCATAGGGGTTTTTCTCCACCATGCAGTTATTCCACAGATGCTGATCCATCCCACAACCAGCAGGACTAGTAGCACAGGAGCTGTATAATCACTGCCAGAGCCTGCCTGTATCTGGAAGAAAGCAGCTGGAGCTAACAGGCCCCAAAGGTCAAACCAGCTCTGTGCTGCTCCACTATGTTCAATCAGTGCCTTTGGGACGGAGGTGATGCTGAGATATCCTTTCTGTCACTCTGAGAAGCAGCACCCTTCTCAGGTGTGTATGCAGAAGCAAATGAAGCCCCCAGAGCAAACTCTCAGTCATATTTAGATATCTTCCTGCACTGTTGTCATCAAAATCTGTGAGAAGTAGAAGATGGCAAATAGAAAACAAAAGTCCTGTGGATGGTCTGATTATAATTTCCCATCAGGAGTAGGAGAGAGAGAAGAAGGAGACATTTGATTTCCCTGGAAAATTTCTGGCAGGACCAGTATATAGTACAGTTTTAAGCCTTGGAATATAAATAAGGACAAATGAATCCATTATAAAACAAAACAACAGCTTACAAAATAAAAAGGATGAACTTCTCTTTTCCTCTAAAAGTTACCCAAAAGTAAATTAGGTCTTCAGGGCTAATGAGATCTAATGGAAATAGTCAAGAAAGCAAATTATAGCCAAGTGAAAATGAAGACAATCAGATAAACAAGATATCCCAGCAAGACAGGGCATTTAAAAAGCAAGTCAATAAAATCTCCATAAAAAAAGCAGACATCTGGTGACTTGGGAGGATTCAAAGTTTTGTGAAATTGTTCCATACTTTACTGGAAATACAGAAGACTAGAATGAAATAACTTTAGAACATGAGGTACAAAATGAAGCTTTAGCTAGACAGCCATAATTCCTTCCTGGGAGAGCATCACTGAGTACACTGCTTCCTTTAGCATTATTTCAGAGACAAAAGCCCTGCTGTGCCCTAAGGACTAAAAGCCACCTTGTTCTAAGCTGTCTTGCCTCTGCCATGTAAATGCTGACTGCTGAAATAAAGCTATAGCCACTTACCTCATGCATTTTTATTGTTTCTTTGTCGACAGGACAGGTGGGTACTGCATTTAACTCTCTAGATCAAAAGAAGAGTTGTGTTAACCCACAGGAAATTCAATTTATTTTATTAAATTTGGCTATGACAGAAGTCAGCAGTAGATAGCATAAAAATAAAGAAAAAAAAAAAAAAAGTCCTTTAAAAACACTCTCATCTGGCAACGACACAGCAAATTCTGCCCACAGCTCAAAAAGGGCATAAAGCAGCAACCATGAATACACAACAGAAAGCAGAGTTTGTCTTAAGAGTGTTCAATGGTAAAAACCACAATATGTTTTTTAATTAAGAGGAATTCATCACTCTCTGGCCATCTGCAGCTCACAAATGTCATATCTCAGAAAATCTCACCGGGTGCTTTAAACCCAGCCTTTGTCTACTAGAAGCAGTGCCCTCCTTGCTATGCCAGTAAAAGGAGATCTAATGGCTTCTTTCTTAAAAGGCATCCAGTCACAGTCACAAAGTCACAGAGGCAATGCAAAAGAGTCAATCCAAAGACAAAGCAGCAAACATGAAGCATCTAAAATTCACAAAGGGTAATTAGTGACATCCATCCACATAAAGAGGCTCATCTGCAACCTTTCCAGGTGACAATCTGCCCTCAGGTACACCAGAGTGCATAATGTATTCCCAGATAGGTCTGGAGGGTAAACTCATTTGTACCAAACAAGAGGGATGCCAGCAGCCTTATGATCTGATTGCAGCATCAGGTAATATTAACATCAGTTTTATAATTCTGCTAAATTCAGAGGAATTATACAGAAGCAAACCACCAGCACCAACACCATGAGACATCAATGCAGCAAATTCCTCTGAAGAGCACAGTGGCAGACAGACAGACCACAGCAGCACTTCACACAGCAGTATCAGCTTACATCAACAGTTTCTTTATGCTGACTTCCCTGCGGTTCACCAGCACGGGGCAAGGTCTTTAGAGACACCTTTAAAACCCTGAGCACGCACTCACTGGGTTCAGCAGAGCCCTCCCATTGACTCTTACCGGGTGGGTAACATTATCATGGCACCCAGTGCTGATTCACAGAAGATGTGGGCTGGTTTTCAGCAAAGGGGCTGAGGGGAGCCTGTGGCCCTGGAGGAGTGGCTCACCTCAGAGCAAGGATGCAGTGCTGGCAGAAGCGGTGCCCGCAGCCCGTCTGGTGCGGGTTGTGCAGGACCAGGTGGCAGTGGGCGCACTTGTAGCGCTCCTCCAGCCTTTCCACAAACTTGTAGTGGGCGTCGGGCTCGAAGTCCAGAGAGCCGGTGCTGGAGGAATTCTGGCGCGAGAAGGTGCCCGAGAGAGCAGCGGGCTCCTCACAGGCCATGGGAGCTGCGCTGGGAGCCAAGCAGACACAGCGAGAAGCTCTTCAAATGCTCCAAGGCAGCCGCTCTGCCTCGGCTGCTGCTGCCAGGAGGGCTCTCATCTGCAGGGGGGAGACAGGTTTCAGAGGGAAACGTGGTGCCAGCTATGGAAGAACAATAAAACACTCACAGAACCACAAAACAAAGATCATCAAAGCACACTTCTTTGGAAAAGAGCTTCACAATCTGAAAATTATTCCACAGAACTGAGATTTTTATGGTTTGGTTGGTTTTTGATTTTTTTATTCATTTTCTTGCAGCAGTTCTTAGTCTTATAAAACTACAGGAGTCTCAGTCTTGGCCTTAATGTTCACCAGGAAAGTCTCCACTTAAAGTAGAGCCCACCCACATGAATTTACAAGTTCATTGCACTGTTCAAGCAGGAGATGGCTTTGTGGCTCACAGCAAGGAGCATACAAAAAAAAAAAGGCACCAGGGGTATTTTACCTTCAGTTTAGGTGTTACAGGAGTTGAAGCCTCTTAACTTGACATCTTTTTTTTTCCTGTTGATCATTCATTTCTAGCAGTAAACTCTTACTTTACTTAATTATGTGCAAGTTTTTGGCTATATTAATTCTGTCTGAAAGAAGTGGTGGGAAAAAAAAGAAAGAAAAACAGGGTTGCAATCAGAAGCATGATGTAAGTTTTTCTTTCAACCTACCATAACTCATACACAGCACAGGAATGTAACATTAATTTTCCAATAGGAAAACTATCAACACTTGTTCCAAGCCTTAAGTCACAAACCTTGAGATTTGCCACCAGTCCCTCAACCTTGAAGTTGTTTTTTTTCTGTGAGTAGCTCAAGCTCTGTAGCCACTCTGGCTGGCACTTCTTGCAGCTTTGCACTCAGAAGACATTTTCCTTACAGGACTGTACAAAAGCACGACACACCTGAGCTTCCAGATGCTCATGTCAGGAGGGAAGTGCTCAGTTTTACAGCTGTGCTGTGGGATGCTATTTCTCTGTGAGCACCACCACTCCTGTCAGTCACAGGAGTCACTCTTACTGGCATTAGCACCTCTCTGAAAGCTCTCACTCATCTCCTGTAAGGTCACCCAGGGCATTTGCTGCTTTTGGAGAGAAGCAGGGCCAGCACATCACCATTAACAACCTTGTGCCTGGCATGAAACAGTGTGCCCAGTGCTGACACTCTTCCCTCCCTGCTGCAGTGGCCTCCTGGCCCAGGAAAATAGCAATTAGTGAGCTGCCACAGAGCACCTTAGGCTTCAGAGAGCAACATCCATTTTCCTTTCTACTTTAACACTCCATACTGGGCGAGGAAATCCTGTGGACAGATAATGTGCCTGATTCAAAAACACACCAAAGCACTTAACCAATTAAAATGTATTCCACAGCCAACATTTAAGTGCTCCTGTAACTTAGCACCCTCGTTAGTGGTTGTACACAGTGTTCACCTCCCCAGCTTGTGAGAGTCTCCCTGCCTTTCACCAGGCTGCATGTCTGACATACTCCAGCACAACTGATCATCTAACATCACTAACTCTCAGGAATATGAGCCATAATCATATTCCAGCCATTAAAGACTTATTATTCCAATAGGAGCTTGCAAATTACCCTGTTTGGTCTCTGCAAATGAACAGCCTTCTGCTTCAAATCAGACATGGTTGTCCATTTGCTTCTTTCATTTTTAAACAGCTGATCTTTCCTCCTCAGAAAATGGGGTTCCCGGTTCCCTGACACCTAATAAGGAGCAATTCTATTTTCCTCACATCAACTAGAGATGACAAAATGCAGCCTGAGGGATTACCAGTCTCATGTCTGGGCTGCCTCAGCAGCAGATGCCAGCAGCAGAGTGTTCCTGCTGCTTCTAAGGCAGATGGAGAGCTGTCACCATTAATTTCCAGAGCATGGACCACCCACAGGATGAACTGCCTAAAAACTCACTCTGCCATGGGTCAGTGACAGCCCTGAAACAAGTTTTCTTCCTCTCTCTTATTACTGCTCTCTCTCCCTTTAACTTGGCATCCAACTTCCCCAGTCCTAATATGCTCCAGCACTTACCTCATCTGATGGTATGATTTAGTAAGCTAATGCCACACTGTGTAAAAACACACTAAAATAAAACCAACAACAAAAAGATTTCTATGTTTAACCCATTTTGCCTTTAGGGATCTTCCTTAACTCCAGAAACCCCAGCTGGGGTGGCATGTTTTAGGCAAAAAAGTTATGGGACACATTAAAAAGAAACAGTCAGCAGCCCAAAATCCCATCCAGAAACTCCTCCAGAGCTTTCACTGCTCATTAAATCAAGCAAAATCCCTCCCATTTCTTTCTGCAAGGAGCACTGTGCTGTGGTACAACACCTTCCAACCCTCTTGGTGAAATGAGAGCCTGTAGCTCTTTAAACAATTTCATAGTTCACCCAACACAGATCCCACTCCTAAAAATGGGAGACTCTTGGCATCCCCATGAAGGCACCTCCTCCACCTCAGCCTCACCCAGGGTAGTGCTGCACAGCTGAGGGCACCTCAGGGCACAGGAAGGAGCACCCCAGGTGAAAGGGGAGGCTGCCTGCTCCGAGGGCAGAGCGGAAACCTCTGGGTGCCCAGAGGATGAGGGGGCTCACCGCTGCTGCCAGCCTTGCAGGAGCGTTGCTGCAGGGCTTGCAGCTGTTCTGCTGGAAGAAATGGGCTGCTCCAGGAGGGGGCTGAAGTTGGCAGCGCTTTGCCCGAGCTGGAGAGGTGCCCGTGTGAATCAGCTGGGGAGACTCCGAGGAGCAGAAGCAGCAGCCCCGTGCCAGCCAGCACTCGGTGGGACGCGATCCAGCCCAGCGCAGGCAGCGTGTCATTCCCACCCCAGCACTCACCAGTGACTCAGGGCGGGCTGCAGCAGCCTTGCTCCCACTTCTGCCTTCCAGTGCATGGGCTCTCCGAACTGAAACCAAAGGGAAACCGTCAGGGGAAAAAGTGCTGTTTTGAGACAGTGAGAGCACCCCAGGGTTATCTGAATCAATTTCCTGCTTACGCTGATGCCTGGCCAGCGTAGGTAGGGGCTGAGGTAGCTTTCACTTCTGTTTGCTCACAGCTTCCAGCAAGGGGAAGGTGTCCTGCCTTTGTGTGTGCTGCAGTTTTTCAGCACAGTTGTGAACTGTAATGCTGGTTTAAAATAGCTGAGCAGCAGGCTCGTGCTGCATAATGATGCTCTTGTAGCAGACACAGTGCATGCTGTAAAGGGATTTTCACTGCAACTCCACTGCAACAGCACACACATAAAACGCCCTAACCTATGGAGGCTGAAAAACCTACACATTAAAAATAAAAAGGATTTCCCTATACTGAAATAAATAGAATTAATTCTGCCCACACATAAAAAAAAAAAAAAAAGTGGTATGAATCACTAGAAGCTAAGCCAAAGTCCTATAAACAGCTACCAATGAGTGGGAGCTCCAAGGCAGTGCAGTACAAAGAGCTCTCAGCTGCACCTTCCCACCACTTCAGCATCCCAGCCCTGCTTGCACCACGAGCTGCACAAGCAAAATGCTTCTGGAACAATTCCTTCTATGCAGATGCCTTAACCTCACTGGAAATAATCCAAGTCAGAGAATTTTCATAACAAAAATAAACTTTATAAACTGGGAGCTATCCTGGTTTAACTACCACCACACCAAACTGAGCCCAAACATTTTCCAGTAAAATGCTCACACTTAGCATTGCTTCTTGTTCAGAAACTGAACAGAACATAGTAATAAGGAGAGAAATCAGCATGGGCATGACTTACTAAAATATAAAATTGCATCAACATTTTGAAGCCATGTTCCAACAGCTCCCCTCCAGCAGTGCAGCTCTCTACCTACAGCACCAGCAGTCAGAATTACAGAGGCTGTGTGGAACCTTGCTATCACATAGAACTACTGTGGACAGATTAATTTCTTCTAGCCACAAAAACATACTTTCTGCACACAGGAAAAACCATTCCTTATGATGTGGTTGCTTTTTTAAAAGAGAACATGTTTTTCCTGTTTTCTCTCATATGAAGCCAAGCTCTCCTGAAAGGTTAGCACATTATTCCATGAGCTGAGAGTGCACCATTACAGCCAAAAACTTTCAGGACAGCAGGCACAGGCACTGGGTGCCACCATGTCTCAGACTGAGAAGGGAAAATATCCAGGTTGTTATCACAGATTTGATCATCACACAGGGACAGGATCCATGATCCTGCTGCCCAGCAAATGGGGCTGAAAGCCTGGCTTCTTCCAGGTTCACTGCATAAGGAGAGGGTGCTGCTCAGCCACCCCCCAGGACTGGGGTATTCCCAGTAAAAAGCACCTTCCTCACCTGCCAGCTTCCATGTCATACATGCAACAAGGCACAGAAAAGGCTATGCACCTACCTTTCTGTAGCTCTAGCTCAGCTCTGTTGCTTTGCCCTAAGACACTTGGTAGGGACAAATCTTAGAAGATGCCCTGTCACTCCCTCTAAAATTATCTACCTTTTATGGTAGATCAAAGCTGTCTTAGTCACAGTGGGAAAAGTTTTGTCAAATTCTGAGGTCTAAGATCAAGTCACTTCATAGGGAGGTAACGGGCAGAAACAGGATGGGGGGGAACACACCTTGCATTAAAACAACCCTCTCCAAGCTGCCTTATGAAATATTACATTTATAAACAGATTAGCTGCCTCCAGTACTTTTGAATTGAAACAACAAAGTTGTATGATTTACTACTCTAAGGCCCTCCAAAACCCTGTTATTTTGGGGACAAGAAATATATGCCCCAACTCAACACAGAGTGGAAGAGATAACAGTTTGCTAAATAATGACTAAAAGTATCTAATACAGTTCGAGATGCATATTTAAGGTATAGCAAGTTATATGGAGTCATGTGAAAACAGGAGATGATGACATCTGACATCACTGGGGGATCATCCTTGTCCCTTCCAGCCCAGGAAGGGTTAGAACATTTTGACTGCTGACAACAAAACATTCTTACAGAGTCTGCATGTGGGAGAAGGACCCTGGCAGCATCATGTGTGTCCCTCCAGCACAGAGGCTGAGGAGGGAAAAGATTCCCCTGTTGCACCAACACAGACCCACTGCTAACACTCAGGGCTCACTCCCACTTCACCTGGCAGCAAGTGAAGCTCAGGAACTGCTCTGCTGTTGTCCTAATCACTTAAAAGCTGCAGGGCAGTGACCAGCTGATACTCAGGAGAGAGTGTTTCTAACAGCAACAATTTCCTATTGGATATGTGCCTGAGCCACCCCAGGGGATGTTGCTGCAGAGGACAGCAGAATAAACATTTTCTTTTGTATATAAACACCACTATACTATTGAAGTTACAACTGTAATATTACCTCATCTTCAAGGCACAGTAAAACCTTACTAAGCAAGCATCAGTTTGCTCATCTCCATAGGCAAATTTTCACTAAGCAGAGTAAGACAGCAGGGTTTCCTTTGCATAGAAGTACCCTCAAGCATTACAGTAAATTCCCTTAAGACTAGACTTCATCAGGGTTTTAAGACACAGGTTACAACACAACATTAAAAAAAAAAATATTAAAATTACACTCTTACAACTAATGAAGTGTGTCTGCTGCTAAAGCAGGTTTGATTTTACAGCCAGTTTACTTATTTGCTACATCTACTGTTTTCCCTGAAGATTCTAAAAATAATTAATTAAATAAATTTGCATTATCAAGAAATCTATTTCTAATCAAAACAATATTGTTATGCCTTAAAATAACCTCATTCACAGCTGGAAAAGAACCTTGTTGCCATCACTTCAGTGGCAATCCCTGAGTGTTTTATCACATTCCCAAGCACCAACAGAAATCTCAGTAAGAAGGCTCTGCTTCTCACCCCTACAACATCATGGCACCACTTTGCCAGTTCAGGGGCTGAACTTGTTTCTCAAGATGTTTTTTTGGCTCTGCAGCCTTCCCCCAACCCCTGTGTGCCAAGCTCCTGAACAGCCCTTCAGAAATGGGAAATAATTCTGGCAAAGTTAAGCTCCTGCCAGCATTAACAAGACACGTTTTGGTAAAGCCATACCTGGAAACTGCAGCTGGTCCTCAATGGAGAGAAAATGAGAGAGCGACAGAGAGAGAGAGTACCAGCGTGAGCTTTGTGGTTAACACAGCAGTATGAGCATTTTAAAACAGCAAGGGAGTGGAAATCCCCCAGAGTAGCTTTGAAAAGATCATGTATAAAAATGTTTTAGAAGTGTTAGGATAAAAGGCAAGCCACTGAAAAGTATTTTGCCTTACTGCAAGGATACAGGGACTGCAGATTTTACCATCTGGAGCAACACAAGGTTACCAAGGACTTTTCTCACAGTTGGAATCCAAGATACAGAGCAGATTTCACCTTCCACAAAACTGGTGATCAAAGAAAAAGTACAAGGACAGCAGGAAACACACAGGCTATAAGAAATATTTGGGTCCAATCCTCTGAAGCCCTCCACAGTAGCCTGGGCAAAGCTGGGTGAACCCACCCATTGCAGGAAGTGAAGTGGCAGCTCTCAGAGGAACAGCATTGGCTCAGTCACATCAGCTCATGCCACAGGCTGCAAAGGCAGGTCACACTCAAACAGAACTCCCAAACGGAAATAAAATCCATTTTAGGAAAATTAACATTTTATTGGGTTTTGTAATAACTTTAGTGGCCATAAACCCTAATGGCTTTGTAGTCTGAACTTAATTGTGCACGCAGGATTCTTAGCAGCCTCCATCTCCCTCTTTCTGCATCAGCCTCCCTCCCCAGTCCAAAATGTGCTGCCCTTGTGGCAGTGCCCTAGGCTCCATCTCTACCCCCACTCTTTCTTTATCCTCCTCTGCTTTCTTCCTTTGCTTTCTGGTTTCTTGTTTTCTTTTTTTCTTTCTTTCTTTCCTAAAGTAACCTGTTATATTTTCTCTGAAAGCAATAATTTTTAAGTCTCTTGTTATTTAAAATACTATTTTTCCAAATGAAATTTCTATTCTCTTTTATACTTAATGCAACATATACCTTCTTTTGCCTTTTCCTTTTAACTGAGCTTTCTCCCAAAGCTTTTCTAGCCTATTTCAATTTCCGTCTTCCCTCCCTGGAGGTATCTCAACCTTAGGCATGTTTTCCTGAGCCTTCCATGGAGCTCTGGAACAGACAAATCATTTCATCATGAATTCAGTGGCAAAGGGAAAGGCACCAATTTGCAGGCATGCTGCTTCTTTATGGGATCAATTAAATTGATTTGAGTTGCATTTCTCAGCACAGCCTAAGCTCCCTTCTACAGTCAAGCTTTTTAACTCAGAAGGTGTCCTTTCATCCCTGCAATCAGCACCTGTCCTCATTCTGCTTCCTGGTCAGGCTGCAGACCACACACCACCTCTGACCAGGCTGCCACCAGAAGAGCACAGCAGCTGGTACACAGGCTTTCCTTGAGCCTGGCAGCTCTCAGGGAAGGGCACATCCAGCTGGATTCCTCGGGAGGAGGCAGCGCTGCAGAAAGTGTAGTGCTCTGCAGGCATGGCTCCAGGAAGTGCCATCTGCTTCTGGGAAGCTTTGGGGAAAACCCCAAATGGAGAAGTTGAGTGGGAGCAGGATCTTAATTTTAAACAGCTTGGCTCTGCAAATGAATAGAGAGCAGTGGGCCAGTGTTATTGTTTGTGAACAGCCCTTGACCTCCTCCAGTGCCAGGCACAGTGCTGAAACCCTCACCAAGTTTCAAGCAAACTCAAGGGGATGAACTTGAGTGAAAAGACAGACAGCAACAGCTTTTAGGAAACAGAATGAAGAGACAGAAAAACAAGAAACAAAAGTTACTGAAATAAAACCAGTAAGCGACAGAGAGCAAGACAACTAGCAGACTTTACTATTTTATCTTTTAGTGTACTGAAGCCAAAGTGAGTGCTCACTTTTCCTAACAAATAATTGGCCATTACAAATTTTGCAGAACTAGGTCTTTGGGGCTTTCAAATTCACATCTCTTTTTCTGCCCTATAGGGACACACTATTCAGGACTTCAGCTGATCTGACCATTCTGTTGATTTGGCCATGAATATCTGTTTAAGGCACAAGAGATTCTTGGTTTTAATTTTCCACACCTAGATCCTTTGACTCAGTCTTAATAATGAACTTTACCAGGATCTATACAGAAATCTATGAATCAACTCAATGGTTATTCATCTGAATTACTATGATGAGCTCAAATTTTTTTAGCACATACAGGTGCCTGATGACATGTAGACACACATTTTTCTAGCCACAGCTGTCACTGAAAATGTAACTGCTAATGTAAAAACCCAGGCGCTATCGGGGACCCCATGAACTTGCTGTTGGGAAAGTGGTGACAGCAAATATTGTCACCATTTTCTTTTCTTAAAAAGAAAAAAAAAAATCAACAGGAGAAAGGATGTGCTCTTAAAAAGTCCCTCCCACGAGGACAGGCTGGAGATCTACAGAGGTGACAACCAGGAGTGGTGCTTTCCCATGGTCCCTTCTCCTAATGCAGTGAGCAGTGCAAAGCTGTGCTGCTCTGCCTGAGCATGCTTATGTTGTGGCCAGACAGCCACAGCATTTTTCTGTTTCTTTCATAGAACATTTCAGTTTCAGGCACATGCATATAGCAGACAAGACTGTGAGCCATACGACTTAGCACAGGTCTGACCATTTCATCTCTCACAGTACCTACTTTGGGAAAATCTGCTTTGCAGATGATTCCTAACCTCGAGGTTTGGTTAGTCACAAGGTGGCTTTGCATAATAATCGCAAATAACTTTTAAATTTTGATATAATCTTTTGTAAAGTAAGTTCACAGCAACAAACTTACCCATACAGAATGCCTGTATGCAAACATCAGTGTATTACACACAAAAACTTGCTTTATCAATCCTACTCCTGGAGACAAACATCCTTAACTACAGAGCACTGCGGGCAATCCCATATCAAAACCACTGTGGTTTAGGTGCAGAGACTTTCTCACACACTTGTGTATTTGTTGCAATATCGAGCAGGGGAAACTGGAAATTTTTGCAACATTTTTATTAACAATACAGAATGACTCAAGTTTCCTCACTTTCCCGAGCCCAGCCACACACCAGGGTAAAGAGGTCAGCTTCTTTCCTGGGCTGAGGGAAGACAGTGGAACAACTGCACACTTGCAGCCCAAACTGGTGCTGATAAGGGACCAATGACTAACAGTGTGCTCATTAACCCTTCAGTTATTGCCAAGAAACTTGGATAGAAAAGCCCCAGAAAGCAAAAGAAGAGCTTCTGAAATCCTCACCTCAGGGCTCAGACCCAAGGACACACTGGCTGGGTCCTGCAGCAGCATCCTCAGGCTGCCATGCTGCTCTGGGCAAGGAATACTCCCAAGATGGAACTTGTCTGTGAGAAACTACCTGAACCCCTGCAGCCACCACCACCTGCCCCCACAGGATCAGAGACCGAGAAAACGACAACTCACCCAGACTCCCTGAAAAACCAGAGAAAGGAATGTCTCTCCCTAGCCAGATGACTCCTGATGATGAATTGTATCTATTTATGCAAAATCAAAGGGTCAGACAAAGAACTGAAGAAGACAGGTGGCTGTAGGATAACTTAAAAGTGGGCACAAATAAAGTCCAGGAGATGAAGCACCCTACAAATCTGCACCCACCCACTGAAGGGATTTTGCAAAGTGACCCAAGCAATATGAGGCAGAGAATGAAGAGCTCCTGACCTGTCCCACAGCTTTGACAGCTGTGTAAGAACTGTTCCTGACTTAGGAAGCTTGTGTGGTGAAATAAAGAACTGTCTGGTTTCTGCCCTCTGCACTTACCTGAATTCCTTTTGTCCAAGTCTACAAGAGCAGCTTTCTAGTTTTAAAATCTCATCCCCTCCTGGCTGTGATTCCTTACACTCTTGAAACTCCAGAAATACTCTGTGAGTGCCACAAGCTTTTCTTTCTTCCTTCAGGGTGTTACTCGGAATCTTATCTTTCAGCAGCTTACAACTCTTCAGTTTCTAACCCTAAAGTTTCCTGCCAGGTACTCACAGATGTGCCCTATCACCACAGACTATCTTCCTGCACAGTCTGAACTCTGAACCTCTCCCCTGATATCTGGGCTGTGGATGATGACCAGCCCAGGGCTAGCATGATGAACCCAAGCTTCCCCCACAGCCCATGTCCCAACCTGACAAAGCCAGACCCTGTTCCACTCAGCTCCACAACCTTCATCTCTCTCTCAGGCCTTAGTTAGATCTTCACAATACCTCACCAACTTCTCCTGCTTCATGTCTCTGTATGACACAGTATTTCTTGTCTACTAAAACAAATAAAACTGTCCTCCATCACTATCATTCCCTGGTTTTCATCAAATCAAGGGTTTGATTTGGAAGGAACCTTAGAGACATCTCATTCCAACTACCTGGCCAAGGGCAGGGACACTTTTCACTAAACCCCTTTCAGCCTGGTCTTGAACACTTCCAAGAATAGGGGAAACACTCATTTCTGAGCACTTATTTTTCTTGAAATGAAGTATTTTAGTCATTTATCCACTCTGCATGCTGCCACAGGGATCATTTTTCTAAGCAACAACCACATCACCTCTCACATCCCTCCCTTCCCAGTGCACCAAAACCTCTTCACTTTCAAAGCCTGTTCTAGTCTCCTTCCACTTGCCCCTGCATTGCCTCCAATGATATAAAGGTTTCCTCTCTGTCCAAGGAATGGTAACAAGCTCCACTGCCTCCTTGTTATGTGCTTGAGCAACTGTATGCTGGGAGGGCAGACTTTTGTTTTTATTGAGAGATATTAGCAGGCTGATCTACTTCAAATCTCTTCTCCAAGATGTCCTTTGCCAAGCAGCTGGGAACAACTGGCTTCTGACTATCAGGGTGATCCAGAGGGTTGCACTGTCTCCTCTTGCTTCTGCACGCAGGCACGTCCCTCCCTCCTGACGTGAAATTATAAACTCCCTTCAGCCAAGGGCTGTGGTTTTGCCTTCTGCTCGCACAGAGGGGTCTTCAACCACAGCAAACACTTCTCTGCACAACAGAAATAAAACAAGATAATCAAGGCTAACAGCAAAGGAAGTTGTCCTGGGTGGTTTTAGGCTGAGTGCAACACATCACCACCACACCTCACGCTTAGCTCAAAAGCAGTAATGTAACACAGTCCTCAGAGGAGGGTGAAGTGAAAAACCAGCCAGGCTAAGGTTCATGCACAAGGGCATTCCAGAGCACCCCGATTTTACCTTCATCACTAAACCCGCATGCTCTGTGTGCAATCAGCAGGGGAGTTTAAAAATACAACTGTTTCTGCTGCCAGCCTGGAGATGTGCCTGACCTGAATACACCCGGCTATTTTTAGCGCATCACTGCACTCCTTTCAGCCATCCCGTATTTATAAAACGGAAGTTATGAGGAAAGTTGTTCTTGGCTGGCACCGGGAAGGAGCAGCCAAGCTAACAATAGGCAAAGCAATTCAAGAAGTGCCAACAATAGGAGCTCTTCGTTTTTCCTTCTAAATATGAAGAGTGTTGAAAATGTTTGGTTAAAGCCTGCTGCCTCAAGATGCTCCCAGAGTGCTGTTAATCAAGGAAAATGAGAAGACTCCCTGCACAAGCACAGAGGGGAGATTCCCTCCCCCCAGCAGCATTCAGCTGACACCAGCGGGGATGCTCCTTACAGTTCCCTGCAGTCTGAAAAGATCAGAGCTGCAAAGACATTCTTCATTCACCCGAGCAGTCCCGGCTTTGTGTCCTTTCCAGCCCCCGAAATTTCGGCCCAGGGGCGGGCGCGGGCCTACCTTTCCCTCCGGCATCCCTGGGGGCGCGGCCGTGCGCATCCCGGGCAGGGCAGGGCTGAGGGCGGGAGGGAGCCCCGAGCTCCGCCGCGCCTCGCGTAACTCCCGGGGCGCCAACTTCGGCTCTGCGAGCCGGGCCCCTCTCTGAGCGGGGGAGAGCAGAGCTCACGGCGGGGCTGGAGAGGCACTTCAGGGAGGCGTCACCGCCGCCAGCCCGGCCAGTCCCCACCGCTGCCGCCCGCGGGCGCGGCCCCGCTCCCGGCCCGCCCCAGCCCCTGCCCGTGTTCCGGCGCTGTCGGGACCCTCTCCGCGGCCCGCCCGCCCCGCCGCACCTGTGCCGGGGCCGCGCTGCCGGGGGTGCGGGCTCTGTGGGGCCGGGCCGGCTGCCGGGGGCGCGGGCTCTGTGGGGCCGGGGCCGCGCTACCGGGGGCGCGGGCTCTGTGGGGCCGGGCCGGCTGCCGGGGGCGGCGGGCTCTGTGGGGCCGGGCCGGCTGCGCGGGCGCGGCTCCGTGCGCGGCTCCGGCGGGCGGGGGGCGCGGCGAGAACGCGCTATTGCTGTCGCCGCTGCCGCCGCCACCCCCGCGGCTTTCGGTTTCATGGCAACCCCCGGGCGGGGAGACCCCGGCGGCGGCGGCACCGCCCCGCTCCGGGCGCCGGCGGCGCTCCCGGGTGCGGGCGGGAGCGGCGGCGTTCCCCCGCCTCCTTAGGGACCCGCGGCCGGGGAAGGCTCCCCGGCAGCCCATCCTCACCTGCCGCCGGCCCCGGGCTCGGCGCAGCGCCCTGCAGCCTCCCGAGCGCCGGTGGGGTTCGGTACGCGCGGCACAGGGAGTTTCCCAGGAGCGGCGGCGGGGCGCGGACACGGCACTCGCTGAATGCAGGGAGGGCAGGAGTTGTTCTCTCATTATTTACACCTGCGGGGCTGAAAGAGCGAAAATAAGCTGAATAGGCAAAGCACACGGGCATGCCACATACCA